>NC_048559.1:2613162-3355662 GCF_902806685.2 Maniola hyperantus | reverse complement strand
GTGGGCAGGCCACGTCTGCCGCAGAACCGATGGCCGATGGGGCAGACGTGTTCTGGTGTGGAGACCGCGTATCAGCAAGCGCAGTGTGGGACGACCTCCAGCCCGCTGGACTGACGACCTTAAGAAGGTACCGTTCTTGCAATTCACGAAGGCGAGTGAACTTTACTTGTGGTTACGTAGTATACACGGGCATTGCGTAAGTGTGCGTGCACGTCGGACCAATCAGTCGCGAGCAAGCGCTCGCAAACGCACACATTTACTGTACCCTACTTATACCGATACGACTTACACACAAGCATGAGCCACTCGCCTTCGTGAAATGCAAGAACTATAGCAGGAAGTGGGTGGATGAGGAATGCGGAGCATCGTGTGTGGTGGCGTGCTCTTGGGAAGGCCTATGTCCAGCAGTGGACGCAAACAGGCTGATGGATTGAAAGGATCTCACCTATGCTCATCTAACAAATCTTCAACATTAAGGTTGTCGATCTTCAGTTCCACCTCATGTCTCGCCATGTTGTCTTTTGGGATGACCTTCAGGGTCAGCAACACTCGACGAGTTTCATAGTCCTGTCTATTTAGGCCTATTACTTCCACCTGTAAACGTTAAAATAAAAATAAAATAAAAATATTTTTATTCAAATAAACTTTTACAAGTATTTTTGAATCGACAGCTGGTTCGAAATGCCTTTCCTACCGAGAAGAACCAGCAAGAAATTCGGCGGTTGCTCTTTTCAAAGATTTAATATACAATATTATGCCATGTATAAAAAAAGTATTTGCAGTCCTGCGCGTTGCTGGAACGAGCATTAAGTACCTACGTAATGTAATTAACAAAATGTAAGTAAAGTAACCATTGAAAGTAAAATTAACTTTCAACGCTTACTTGATCGAATCGATTTGGTTTTTGATGGTTTGCAGTAATCGGCTATTTTTTTATCGGCTAGTTTTTTAAGCGAATATTCGTACTTCGGAAGGGTGAGTATATTTATTAGAGATCTTCAAGATTAACGCTTAATATTATACTAGCTTATGCTCGCGACTTCATCCGCGTGGACTACACAAATTTCAAACCTCTATTTCTCCCCTTTAGGGGTTGAATTTGTAAAAATCCTTTCTTAATGGATGCCTACGTGAAAATAGCTATCTGCATGCCAAATTTCAGTCCGATCCGTCCAGTTGGTTGATTGCCTCAGCACCCAAATATTTATACAAAATCGTCCGAAACTTTAACGATGGACCTATAAATAAAACGATCGAAACTTCAAAGATAAACGATAACGCGTAAACAGTTATCGGAGATTTGGTACTCCTTGTTCTGAAAATAAACCCGTAGGGCGATTGTCTAAAACCAGTGGCCCTACCGCGGTTGTTTGACAGCTACAATGTCACGATCGCAATCATCTCTGATTGGTTAATGCTCGCTCACTATTGGCTACAATGCATTGTTGCAACAAAAATTGCACAAATTCAGCCAATCAGAACAATTGAGATTGTAATAATGATTGATGCAGGTTTTAGACAATCGCCCTACTGCATTTATTTAGCACCTATGAAAATTTTATCGAACGTTGCCCTGAAACTTCCTCATTGTTGTGATTGGCTGAATTTGTACTATTCTTGTTTATGTTAAGAACAAAGGCTTTGACGACAACGTTAGTTCGGATTTTCGCCACTCCCCAAAAAAGCCTTGTCGCACTTTAGGTATTATATGCACTTACAGTGATCGGCGACTTGGTATTCCTCGGTGGTGTGCCGAAAATAAATCCGGAGTGGTGTCGGCCGCTGTAGATGTACCGGAGCCACGGCGGCAACTCCGGCTTGCCGATTAGAGATGCGTGGAATCTGTATTGCTGGTCGAATTCTGGGAAAGCAGACAAATACCCATTCAAGTATGAACAAACTAGATGATGCCCACGACTTTAGGTTTTTAAAAATCCTATGGGAGCTCTTCAATTTTCCGGGATTAAAAGTAGCCTATGTCCTTCCCCGGGATGCCAGCTATCTCAGTACCAAATTTCGTCAAAATCGGTTGAACGGTTGAGCCGTGAAAAGCTAGCAGACAGACAGACAGACACACTTTCGCTGGATGTACTGTCTTCAAGATTTTTGTATCACCATCAAATCAAATTCTATCTGTTCAATAACATCATCAGAATATTTGTAAAAAAATTTGGAAAGCATAGGCTAAATAAAAATTTATTTTGCCTATATTTTCGTTAATTTTTTTACAGTCAAGTTTCAGGTTTTTTAATCCTAAAACAAATATTCATGAAACTTATCGAGAAATTACTTATATTTTTACTTTAGCTTTCATAAATAAATAAATAAATTTACTATTGAGCACAGGTTTGCACTCAAAATGAAAAGCGGATTTTAGGCCATACTTAGTCCACCACGCTGGCCAAGTGCGGAATTGCAGACTTGGCACGCGTGCGTTTGTGCGTTGATGGTACAGTGCCAAAAACCTTCACGGAAGTGCCAACAACAACTATAATCAGATGAACGACGCGCGAACGAGGTAACGAATAGACAGACAGACAAACATTAATTTTTAATAAGTAGGTACTTACCTAATCTGATAAGTTTTAATCGTAATTTAATTATCAACATAAAGAATGTTTAACAAGTCCGCTTTAATCAGATTTGTTCTGAGGCTTTAAGACAGAGCAAAAAAACCACGAAGGTTTAGATGAAATGTGTCATTTCATATCAAGAGTACCTACGATTTTATTAGTCCTTATTTTAAAGGTGACAGCTGACCCATAGAGTTAAAATGGCGTGTGAGGAGTCATTTTGTACGGACTATAGGTGGGTACATAGTAAGTAGGTATGTACCTACTTAACTTCTCTAGTTAGACATTATTTGGAGTTTGGACATACCTTGATATGTCCAGTTGAACAAATTGGGACTGATCGGTATTGCAAACATTTCTGTTTCCACCGCATTATAGACATGCCCTAATACCGCTTTGCCAAAGAATAATATCCAAATCAATATTAGCACCATATTCTGAAAATTTAAAAAGGAACGGTCAAATAAAATTTTAAAATTAGATTGACTGAGTTAAATTAAAATTACTGAATATCCATATATAAACCGTTAAATTACTGGTTAAATATACTTAATTAAATTATTTAAATAATTTTGAATATTTAATGAACAAAACAGTAATTTAGCAAAAGCAGTAAAGAACGCAACAAAAATAAAATAAAAATTCCGCGTACGCACAGACCTAAATAAACTGAGCTAGAAATAATAAAATACATTTATCAAACCTACGCTAACGAATGTTAAATAGAAGTCATCATTTAATTTGGAATAAGTAGATAGGTATTAAATTTACTTACAATTATTTAGTTACTTCCCATTTATTTATGTTTTCGATAAAAATAAGCAAATACGTCCCTGAAAATAGGGCGTGACTAAGTGACGTACGTAAAACAGACGCGACGTCATTGGTTGCAATTTGCAAACAAAAACAATGTTGAGAAAAAAATAATGTTGTGTTCTTGTGGGTTGGTATTGAAATTTACGATCCATTCCACAAGACTAACAACATAATTTTCTATTCTAAAGAACATTTTTGGTTCTAAATTAAAGCCCATTTATAAAACTTTCATTTGAAAATATGCGTAACATTCAATGATTAAGATATCACTAAATAATTTATGGTTAGGAAGTTATTTTACTGTGAATCGTGTAAACTTTTTACACGTAAAACTTAACGTCACGTCACTCCATTCATTTCACGATTCGTACATGAATACAGTGGTTCCAGCTTAGGAGGTTTTCCCTGAAATTTTGGGTAAAAGGGGATATTCATGGGCTGGAATTTTCTTTGGATTTTTCAGGGCTACTAACAAACCTGCTAGCTCCACACTTCCACCATGAGTATTCGCCTAAGAGCTTTATTTTATGAGTCACGATTTACGAACAACGGCACTTCATCAAAGAAATTATATGCACGATTAATATGTATGAACCTATACATTATTACACTAACTAAAGTGATATCAGACGGTTCATTCAGAGTGAAAGTTCACTGGAGTGATTAGGTAGGTATCTAATTTTGCTTAACACCTATGATTCTTGTTGTGTTGTGGCGGGGCGATTGTCTAAAACCTGCATCAATCATTATTACAATCTCAATTGTTCCGATTGGCTGAATTAGTGCGATTCTTGTTGCAACAATGAGCAACAATGCATTGTGGCCAATAGTGAGCGAGCATTAACCAATCAGAGATGATTGCGATCGTGACATTGTAGCTGTCAAACAACCGTGGTAGGGCCACTGATGTTTCATTTCAAGTGACAGATGCCGAATGAAAGATAGAAAATACGAACCAAAGAACAAAATAATATGAACCATCTGTTACCTACCATGTCAATTCTCATGGGGTTTTAAAACTTTTAAGGGGGATCTAAAAAAAATCTTGGGGGGAAATTTTGATAAGGGCCTGGCAGCATTATTACAACTAAGAAAAATCAAAATGTCAGTCTCAGTCTGGGTTGCTCTGTTGCTCGAAGGTGTGAGGCACAGACAGTGTTTCCATGTACACGGTAATTACCGTAGATGCACCGTAATTCAGCCCTAATCTACCGTCAAGGTAATATGGCCATTACCTTGACCGTGTCACCGTAATACAAAATCACGTTAAAAATTCATAATATACTGCGTAATACGAGTACGAATCTCAGTCACCTAAGCATATTTCGTAATGGCAACATTTATCTTGCTCTCGGTTTAAGCATCAAATCTCAGCAATCTATTTTCGTCCTTATTCAAGCAATTAGGAAGGAGTAAAATGTAAAACTAATGAGATTTAACAAAATATAAATATGAATAAATCCGTATATGAAAAAGATATTGCTAAGTATGCTAGGAGAGTCAGATTCAGAATAATATTAATAGTTGATTAAAAAGCAAATTTTAAAAATGACACGGTAATTTACACGGTATTCTTTTAGCTAATCCACCGTAATTTAATCTAGAAACACCGTAATTTTAACCCATGAACACGGTAATTCTCGATTTACATATGGAAACACTGGGCACAGAGTACATTGGTGTGAGGAGCAGTGAGGAGTAGTGGAGTGGTGCTTAAAAAAAATATTATGTATGCGAAATAAACATGTTGAAATTCAAAAAAATGGGTTCCGAGAAAGTACCGTTGCTGCTTGTGACTGCGAACGTTGGATCCATATTCGAAGACGTGAGTAAAGTTCATTTAACAACAAAGTTTTCTCGACCGAGACTCGTTCTAATCGCGGTCTGTGCCTGCCCACATTTTTTGAATTAGAATAATGTGTTGACTAGTGTTCTTATTTTGAATAGATAGAGTGTTTATGTTACTTGTTTATTGTGGCAATTCTATAATCAACTAGCTGAACCGCTCCGGCTTCGCTCGGGTGGAATTTAGAAAATTGAGGGGGAGGTTGACTTAAATTTTTCTCTCCGTAAGAACCATCCTCGTACTTAAAGGAATATTATAAAAAAAGAATTAGCCAAATCGGTTCAGCGGTTCTCGAGATTTGCGATGAGCAGCACATTTAGTGATTCATTTTTATATTATAGATATGGTAGGGCTTTTCCCCAATAACACTATAGATAGAAGGTAGTTCTGATTATATTTGACAACTAGCCCACGACTTCGTTCGCATGGATGTAGGTTTTTAAACGCCCGTGGGAACTCTTTGATTATCCGTGATAAAAGTAGCCAGTGTTACTCTCCAGTCTTAAACTATATCCATACAAAAAATCACGTCGATCTGTTGCACCCCTCACGCCTCCCTATCCACCTTCTCCAATCTTTTCTTGCTGGCGAATAAGTTCAGAAAATAATAGAATTTTCGAAGGAGTGCATGGGATTTTCGTGAACGGAGTTCGATCATGTGGTTGTGGTCTGGTACAATGGTAAATGGTACAAAATTAATTCACCATCAACAGTTCCTAAAAAGCCATAGAACTTCTAGTGCAGTACCCTGCAGCATCAGTATTACAATATGACACCATTGTTGAACTCTTATTGAATTCTATTGAACTCAGGGGAAACGGAGGGGCTATGTGGGCTTGCACCTGGGTGAGCCCTCATCATATCCCAGGCATAATCCTTGACCATTACATTACATACATCTAATAAAAAACTGTCATTCATTAAACAACTAATCTGATTAAAAACTCCACTAATTTGTATGGAAATAACAGGAATTGTTATCAGTATCACTAATTTATAGAAATGTCAATTAATTTTTATGATAAGTACTCATTAGTGAATTTGTGATTGTGCGCAAATCCTTAACTAAAATGACTGAATTTGGAAAAAATCTAAAAATTTCATTTGTTACATATGTAACATATTATATTTTGTATAAGCTAGTAAAGGCAGTGATAGAATAGTAATTAAAACGTTTGCCTTCTTATCGGGAGGTTGGGGTTCAATCTCGGCCCTCCTCCAACTCCACCTTTTCAAAATAGAAATAGTGTTTATTTGCTAGAATGTGGTACAATTTGGTCTTAAATCTATTTTGTTCTAACACATTCAACCAATAACTTAGTGTGCAAATTGTTCTATTACATTATCATAGAAAAAAATGAAAATTTACAATCAATAATATTATCCTCAATAACCTCTACTTACTTAACTTTATATTATATATAAATTCATCTATCTAGGTAAGTAATGTCAACAGTATGATTTGATTTAAGTATAAAAACGCATGTTGATGTCAATAATAATTAAAAAAAAAAAAAAAACGGGATTAAGTATGTGCGTTTAAGCAATTAAATATCACTTGCTTAAACGGTGAAGGAAATCATTATGAGGAAATCTGCATGCATGAGAGTTCTTCACAATGTTCAAAGGTGAATAAATAAATAAATAAATAAATAAAATAAAATATTTTTTTTGGACCAACAAGGATCATATTGGTGTTTATAATTACACAAAACTTAAACCTATTTGTTAGTAAAATATCTATAACTATAATATCTATTACTATTTAATTTAGGACAAGAAGGAATGAAGTCTGCCAATCAGCACTTGGCCAGCGTGGTGGATTATGGCCTAACCCCTTCTAATTCTGAAAAGAGAGAGTAGTGGGACGACGATTGGTTGATCATAATAATAACGAAAAGCTAGTACAGTTCGCGGCAGAGGAGATAGCAGATTTGTAGAGCATTGTCTCTGTCATTGACACCGACAAAACGTCATATAGGTATGAGTGACAGAGACAACGCTCTACAAAGCCAAAATGTCATTCTAAAGGCCGATGTACATTACTTTCTGCCGCGTACTGTAAGAACATTATTTACAGACTAGCTTACGCTCGCGACTTCTTCCGCGTGGACTACACAAATTTCAAACTCCTATTTCACCCCCTTAGGGGTTGAATTTTCAAAAATCCTTTCTTAGCGGATGCCTACATCATAATAGTTATCTGCATGCCAAATTTCAGCCCGATCCGTCCAATAGTTTAAGCTGTGCGTTGATAGATCAGTCAGTCAGTCAGTCACCTTTTCCTTTTATATATTTAGATTACAGAAAACCTCCTAGCGAGGTCAGGTAAAAATGGATGTCATAACAAAACCGTTTTAGGCAATTAAAAACCGCTGACGTCAAGTTTGTTATAAACAGGAAATATGAATAAGTAATTCGTTTTTACTATTCATAATTATAAAGATAATTATTTTTGTTGTAGAAAAAAACAGAAGTTTAGTTTTTTTTTTAAAGAATATTAGCCATGTTAAATGACTAATATTCCCCTTTCCTCTCCAATTCAGCGTCAGGCTTGTGCTAGGAGTAGGTACGACAATAGTGCAACGGGCGGGGTTTGAACCGTCGACCTTTCGGTTTTCAGTCTACTCCTATACCGGTTGAGCTATTGAGGCTCTAAGTTATTTACTAGATGATGCCCGCGACTTCGTCCGCGTGGATTTGAGCTTTCAAAAACCCCGTGGGAACTCTTTGATTTCCGGGATAAAAAGTAGCCTATGTCCTTCCCCGGGATGTAAGCTATCGCTGTACCAAATTTCGTCACAATCGGTTGAACGGATGGCCCGTGAATGGCTAGCAGACAGACTGACAGACAGACACACTTGAGCATTTATAATATTAGTATGGATTACTTACCTGACTACAATGAAACTGTGATAGCCTAGTGGTTAAAGCGTCAACCTCCTAGTCAGTGGGTCCGGGGAGGTTCCCGGGTACGCCTCTCTTAACTTATCAGAGTAAGTGATGATCTATGCAAGGTTGTGCCACGTCCGAGGCAAGTCCGACGCGCGGACGATCCGAACTTGTAATCGATAAAATATAATTCCAATTCATCAGCCTGTATGCGTCCACTGGTGGACATAGGCCTTTTCAAGACCGCGCCACTAAACATGGTCCGCCAGTCGCCACCTTCCACATCCCGCTGCTTCAGGTCTTCGGTCCAGCGGGTTGAAGGTCGTCCTACACTACGGTATAAAATTATAAAAAAACCGGCCAAGTGCGAGTCAGACTCGCGCACTGAGGGTCCCGTACTACAATCGTATTTTATCGTCATTTTGCATAAATTAAAAACTATTATGCCTAAAAATCAATAAAAATCAGTTTTAGAATGTACAAGTAAAGCTCTTTCATATTATGATACCCCACTTGGTATAGTAATTTTACTTTGAAAGTTGAAAAGAGCAATATTTGTTCATGAACACATTTTAATTTTTTTCTTGTGATGTAACCGCAAATTCACGGTTTTTAGATTTTTCCCCTCATATCTGCAACCTACCTTCCTGCCATTCTAGGTCAACGGGAAGTACCCTATAGGTTTCCTGATAGACAGACAGACAAAGTGATCCTATAAGGGTTCCGTTTTTCCTTTTGAGGTACGGAACACTAATAAACACTCGTTACGTTCTTTCAGCCTTCCGTCATGCTCCCGATTTGGACCTCCGAGTTCCTCCAAGCAGTAGCGCGCATGGACCCGAAGTTCATAGCACTCCATCTTCAAGAGGTTGGCGGCAAAGCGTATGAGAAGTCCATGCAATACGTCACAGACTTCGTACAGAGGCTCTGCGACAGTCCAGAACTGCGGCTATATGACAAGATCAGGATATTCCTGGACGAGGACTTCAGCTCTCCGGAGAAATTTACGGTAAGAATCTTTCTAGAAATTGATTTTTTTCCTCTAAATATCTTCGTTAGAAACATGTTTTTTTACATATTGGAGTAAGATTTTTTTTAATTCCCTGGGAACTCTTTGATTTGCCGTTATAAAAAGTAGCCTATGACACTCTCCAGGTCCTTAACTATACCCGTGCAAAAAATCACGCCGTTCCTCTTTTGCGGCGTGATTGAAGGACAAACCAACAAACATACACACTTTCATAATATTAGTATGATGACTAGATGATGCACGCGACTTCCGCGTGGATCTAGGTTTTTTAAAAATCCCATGTAGACTTTGATTTTTCCGGGATAAAAGTTGCCTAGGTATGTCAAATTCCGGGACGCAAGCGATTCTGTACCAAAATATGGGCCCTTATGAATTCCGTGGGAACTCTAGATTTTCCGTGATAAAAAGTTAACTCTGGTAACAATTTCACTAATGTGACAACCTTTAACACCTCGTTTCAACTTCTGCATTCGTTGATTTCGGTCTTTTATCGCAGAAACGTACCTATTAGTGATGTAACGAATATTCGCATTCGCGAATATTCGCATATTTTTGCGAAATTACTGCGAATATAAAAAAAAATTGTTTTGATGTAATAGTTGGTTAATTAAAAAAAACCATTAATTTCTTATGTTTTTTAATGTAACAAAAAGTAACTTAACCTCGTAATCACATCATCAGTCTTCTCTGTATCATTTGGTAAAGGGACTGCCGCCAAGGTCACCAAGCCATAGACAAATGGCGGCTGGCGCCAAATTTAAACAAAAACTGAATACTCGCATTCGCGAATGTTGGCAGCATATATTCGCATTCGCATCCGCGAATGTCCAAAATATGACATTCGTTACCTACATCACACTGTCTGTTCACTAACTTAGTGTCGCCACCCAACTAGTGTTTATTATTTATTTTTATTTGTTACAATAACCATAAAGGTTCGTACGCACCTGAGCGGCGCGGCGCGGCGCTTCAGTCCGACTGCAGAACGCGTCACCTCAGGCCGCTCGACGGTGCCTACCGCACTACAACTTCAGTACGCGGCACCTCGCGTCACTTGCGCGTCACTTTTATACCCGTTCGCGTACGAGCGCGAAGCGCCGCGCCGCGCCGCTGGGTATGTCGCACTAGCGTCACTGCACTGCGCGTCGCTTCGCTGCGCTTCAAAATATTCTCTCCAGCCGTGCCGCGCGGCAACGCGCGGTGAAGCGCTGTGCAGCGCCGCTCTAGTGCGATATGCGCCATACAAAATGATAGAAATGATATTTTGACGCTCTGTGCCGCGACGTGCAGCTCGCTGAAGCGCCGCGCCGCGCCGCTCAGGTGCGTACGAACCTTAAGAATAATGTAGTAGATATTCTATTTTATTCTTAGAATAGAAAAATAATATAATAAAAGGAAAATAATAAATGCGCCTGCGGGTGTAGCGACACTAAGTTAGTGAACAGACTTTACCTATAGCTATCTATCTATAGCAGTAAATCCCACAGAATCAGTGGCGGATTTTCAGTCTTGGCCGCCCTAGGCCCCAGGATTTCGTAAGCACCAGCCGCCCTTTTCTCAACACCCATTAATCATGGTCGTAGCCATGAGTTGAGGGGGGGGTTAAAAATTTACCTCGAGCTCGAGCGCAGCAGGCGCAATTTTTTTTTGTTACTAAAAAAAGTGATTTTTGTCATGATTGGCCGCGTCTAATATCTAGCCGCCCTAGGCCCGGGCCTACTGGGCCTTAGGGCAAATCCGCCACTGCACAGAATTCATAAGTGCTTCTACAAGGCTTAGGCTATGGCGTCATTATATTTTCTATTTTTAGGAACCCTTTAGTTACGGCAACTTGTTACGCAAGATATTTTTTTCTCCCTTTCATTTTCACATCATCACACTAATATTATAAAGGCGAAAGTTTGTATGTGTGTGTGTTTGTTACTCTTTCACGCAAAAACTACTGGATGATTAGGCTGTAATTTTGGAATGGAGATAGATTTTACCTTGGATTAACACATAGGCTGCGTGTTAATCAAATTTTATTTTCTGAGTGTACCTACTGAGAAGTGTACAAAAAATCGATTTCTTGCGAAATATTGGGTCCAATATCTTTGAAATAAAAAAAAATATACACACACTTGGTGGTGAGGATAAAATAACAAATAGCCTAGATGACACGGAACCCTTCGTGTGCGAGTTCGACTCGCACTTGATCGCTTTTTAGGGTTCCGTACCTCAAAAGGAAAAACGGAACCCTTATAGGATCACTTTGTTTTCTGTCTGTCTGTCTGTCAAGAAACCTACAGGGTACTTCCCGTTGACCTAGAATCATGAAATTTGACAGGTAGGTAGATCTTATAGCTGACATTTGGGGAAAAATCTGAAAACCATGAATTTAGGGTTAGATCACACAAAAAAAATTAAGTTGTGGTCATAAACTAATATTTATTTTTATGTATCATAGTTTTTGAATTATCCTGCAAAATGTCGAAAAAATACGACTATAGTACGGAACCCTCATTGCGCGAGCCTGACTCGCAGTTGGCCGGTTTTTTTAAATCTTATTATCGTTTAGAAACTTTAATTCCCATCGTAGTTCATCAACTCGTGGAAAGCGAGTTATTAGCATTTCGTCGGAAGCAGAAATCGATACAGCGACCCTGACTTAAAGTTAGCAAATGTACTTATAACTCTGAGCATAAATACCTAACCTACGTATTTTTGGTCGACCTCTCTCTAGCGCAATAAATAGAAGGGTAAGACTAGCCTACTACCGAAGCCTCCCATTAAACCAGCCAATTATAATTTTTAGGGTTCCTAAGGCATCTAAGCTAAGACTAAACATCCGCTGTCCGTCCGTCCGTCCGTCCGTAATTCTGTCTGTCAGCGGGCTGTATTCCTTGAACCGTAATACTTAGGTAAAGTACGCGGCCGAAAGTAATGTACATCGGCCTTTAGAATGACATTTCGGCTTTGTAGAGTCATACCTATATGACGTTTTGTCGGTCTCAACGATAGAGACAATGCTCTACAAATCTGCTATCTCCTTCAAGCTCGATGTTCATTACTTTCGGCCGCGTACTGTAGGGAGTTGAAATGTTCACAGAATATTTCTATTTCATATTCTATTCTATTGAATATTAGTGTAGATTACTTCGCGTATGAATCAACCGGATTGTGGAATAGAATGCGGCTTGAAGAATCAAATACCAGTAAATCCTATAAGGTGTAATGACGTCATATTGCACGTCATCTATGCATGGAATTCTGCATCTGCATAATCTTAAGAATTATGTGGATTTCCCGTTCTATTACTTATTCGTGTGACTATGGCAAAGTCGCAATCTGTGGAAAATTGAGACTTCCCGGACTAAGTTGAGTAGCCACAGTCTTTGAACAGAGTTACGCCAAATGGTTGCCATAAAAATTAAAAAAACCGGCCAAGTGCGAGTCAGGCTCGCGCAATGAGGGTTCCGTACTACATTTTTTATTTTCGACAATTTGCACGATAATTCAAAAATTATGATGCATAAAAATAAATAAAAATCTGTTTTAGAATGTACAGGTGAAGACCTTTCATATGATACCCCACTTGATATGTTATCTCACTTCGAAAGTTGAAAATACTAATTATTAGTTCATGACCACAATTTAATTTTTTTGTGTGATCTAACCCTAAAATCACGGTTTTCAGATTTTCCCCCAAATGTCAGCTATAAGATCTACCTACCTGTCAAATTTCATGATTCTAGGTCAACGGGAAGTACCCTGTAGGTTTCTTGACAGACAGACAGACAGACAACAAAGTGATCCTATAAGGGTTCCGTTTTTCCTTTTGAGGTACGGAACCCTTAAAATGAGTTGTTTATTTTACGATGGTACGGAACCTTTCATGTGGTGCGAGTCCGACTTGCACTTAACTGGTTTTTTTGCTCCTTAATTACCACAGTGCTGGCAGCACGCCGTCCCCACCAAAGGCTGTTATCAAAGTTATAAATATTACTTAGATATCATTTTTCGCAGGGAGCATTATTTAAGCGACAGCGAAATTTAAGCCCGCGACTTGTCCGCGTGGTCCGCGTGGACTACACAAATTTTAAACCCCTATTTTACTCCCTTAGGTGTTAATTTTTCAAAAATTCTGTCTTAGCGAATGTCTACGTCATAATCTAGCCTATCTGCATGCTAAAATTTCAGCCCGATCCGTCCAGTAGTTTGAGCTGTCCGTTGCTTTTTTAAGTTTAATACCTATATAAATAGACTGTACGTACAACAATGTAGAGCCTCAATAGCTCAACTGGTAAAGGAGTGGACTGAAAACCGAAACGTCGACGGTTCAAACCCCGCCCGTTGCACTATTGTCGTACCGACACCCAGCACAAGCCTGTCGCTTAGTTGGAGAGGAAAGGGGAATATTAGTCATTTAACATGGCGAAAATTCTTTAAAAAAAAAAGAATCAGCCACATCCTTAGCGAAAGCAAAATTAGAGAAGAGTTTTAAGGCTGTTAATGAAATTATCTAATAATTACCTACTTATCTTTTTCCGCAGGGAGGATTATGAAAGCGATAGCAAACTTTTATTTTTAGTTAAGTTCCTATAGCCTATAATACTGTACGTAGGTATAACAGAAGCAGCCACATTCATAGCGAAGACAAAATTACAGTAGCCGGCAAGAAATATGGTACAAATACCTTTAGAATGAGATTTCGGCTTTGTAGAGCGTTGTCTCTGTCGTTGAAACCGACAAAACGTCACATAGGTACGAAACCGTTATCGCCTTCTAAAGGTCGACGTACAATAATTTCTGCCGTGTACTGTAGTGTAGTGACGTTTTCCGCGTCATCCTTTGTTATAGACAAATCGTAATATCCTACCATGCCAAGGATTTTGCAATATTATCACTACGACGCAATACCATTATGTAAAAACCTAGACGTAGAATTCGTCATACTGACGCAGTTCAGGTGGAAACCATTACTGACTCGGTACTACATATTTTGTAACGATAACTAGCTTATGCCCGCGTGTTTATTTATTAAAATCAGTAATCTGTCGACAAGTTAGTAATTAGCAACATCGTTTTTTATTTAAAAACCCTACAATTTTTCACATAGTAGGATACCTAACATAAAACATTAAAAAAAAACCGATTTCAATAACCACAAACACTAAAAACTAAAAAATCTTATCCATTGAGGAGTTCCGTTCTCCATCTCCGAAGATATTCACCAGATCTTTACCAAACTAAAATGGGACCAATTCTGAAGTACCTATGTCCTACAAAACAAAAAAAAATCATCAAAATCGGTTGATAATTGACGGAGTAATTGCGTAACAAACATACAAAAAAAATTTGAGAACCTCCTCCTTTTTGGCAGTCGGTTAAGAAGTAACTGATCGACAGGTTAAAGATAGAAATGACTAATTATTAACTGTGAAAATACATAATACAATACGAAAAAAAAGTATGAATAAACAGTTGGTGGAAAGAATAAAACGTCTGGATTCAAAGGACCAAAATAAATCCAATATGGCCTAATGACGTAACTCCATTTAGCATCGTCACCTATAAATGGAAATGGGCCGATTTTAATAGCTCCTTCCTAAACAATGACCGAGAATACGTACCGTTGTAAAACATACGCTATTTCTTTTGCATTAAAAAGTATTTTTATTTGTACATGATGATGATTTCTAATTGATTTACTTGCACGGCGTGTCTTTTATGACGTTCATTTGTTTTGGACCAAGAGCCAGCGCGTGCCAGACCTTCGTTATTTTATAAAAGCGGAAAGTTCTCTGCATAGTCTAGGTATAGTCTGCGTAGGCAAGTCGGGCAGGGGGGTGCCTAAGGGCGTGATTTGAAGGTTGAAAAGTTATATGGAAGTCTGTATTTGAAGTTTGAGATATGAAAATCGGCATTTAGGTATTCTGGGTTCCGTACCTTAAAAGCCTTTGTGCACTCATCCGTATTCTTTTCGTATCCGTGATTCTTCGAAGTGACCGTCACACAAATACGTAGATACATTCGATTCGTATTTTTTTAACGCATCCGTCAAATCACTGATGAGTGCACAAAGACCCTAACGGCGATTACGCGCTGCACTTCCGTCATCCGAGTTCTATCCGTCATCCGTGAGAATACCGGCGATTATCTACGACATATGTCATTAGGACCCATACAAAACAAAAGGAACGTATTTTCACATACTCGGATCGGATGAGTGCATAACCGCCTTAAAGAGAGACTAAGTAAGTGAGGCCTTTTGCAGCGGAAAAATTCCTAATCTCATGAGAAACCAGAAATTTTACGCGGACCAATTCGCTGGCAACTGCTAGTCTAAATATATAAAAGGAAAAGGTGACTGACTGATCTTAATCTATCAACGCACAGCTCAAACTACTGGACGGATCGGGCTGAAAATCGGCATGCAGATAGGTATTATGACGTAGGCATCCGCTAAGAAAGGATTTTTGAAAGTTCAACCCCTAAGGGGGTGAAATAGGGGTTTGAAATTTATGTAGTCCACGCGGACGAAGTCGCGAGCATAAGCTAATAAATTATAAATTTATAAAGAATCGCAGTTTTGTTGTAGCCTGTATGTTATTCTTTTGTAAATCGGATAAAACTTTCAGGGCGTGTGCCCACTTCAACGAGGCGTTAATAAATAACGGCCGTCCCGCCCTTGACATGAAACTAAAATAAATACTCGCTTACGACGTTCAAAGGTTATACGGAAAATCGCAACTTATACTATAAAGAGCCTAGTACACATCGACCAAAAGCGCTCTGGCTATGCGTTCGACGGCTTATCATCATAATCCCATCGCCAGCCCACTTGTAGTCAACACGGGTCGCCTCTCAAAGTCAAAGTTAAAATCAAATCATTTACTCAAAATTGGTAACAACTAACATTGAACACTTTTTGATTGTCGTTAGTTAAATTGTAACGGTGAAAATTAATTACGTGAAATTAAAACTAAAGCTACGAGGGTTCGAAACGCGCCCGGGTCTGAGCCCACAACAAACTCAACCGGCATGAGAAAGGCTTAGGCGGTAATTCACTTCGCTGAGCATATTGTGTGGGTTGGCAGCTTTCGTACACTTTTGAGAACATTATGGAGAACTCAAGCATCCCTATAAAGTACTCTAAATAATACCCTAACAATATAATACAATAATTAAGTTCACGTTCAAAGTTTTCATAAAAAGTAAACTCATTGAAAAATCCTATTACAATGTAAAGGATTATTTAAATGATAAGCAAGCTTGGGAATGAGTTGCTTAACGGCTATGTGATAGTTGTAATAAGTTTAAATAATTATGTAAAGTGGTGATAATAAAAAGAATACCCGGCTGAGTCTGTTGTGGGCTCTTCTCAGACTTGGGCGCGTTTGGAACCCTCGTAGCTTTAGTTTTAAGTTTGCGTAATAATTATCACCACTATATCTTACAAATCCATCATCTGATTATAAAAAAAGAGTAATATATTACCTATTTTGAATAAATCATTTGACTTTATCGATTTTTTTCCTGGCTGTAGAGTGACATAGGCTACCTTTTGTCTTGGTAAATCAAAGCATTCTCGCAGGATTTACATTTTGTCTCGGAAAAAAAAACAATTCCCACGAGATTTTGAAAAACCTAAATCCACGTGAAGTCGCGGGCATCAGCTAATATAGAGTAATCAATAATCGATCTGTGGCAGAATAGGTTCGACAATACTGACTTGATATCCTATCAGTCTGATACGAATATTACCAGATATTAGAGTTACGGTAAGCTCTTATTACCACTTGTAATACCTAGATATTAAAAAAATCTCTGACGTGAACGTTAGGCGTGTTAAAACTCAGGCCACACAACGCGTTTATCACTATTTAGATTAGATTTAGAGATTTAGAGCCTCAATAGGTCAACGGGTAAAGGAGTGGACTGAAAACCGAAAGGTCGACGGTTCAAAGCCCTGCCAGTTGCACTATTGTTGTACCTACTCCTAGCACAAGCTTGACGCTTAGTTGGAGAGGAAAGAGGAATATTAGTCTTTTAATATAGCTAATATTCTTTAAAAAAAATAAAAAAATATAAAAATACTTACTAAAATTAATGCAAAAGTGTGTTTGGTTGTTGGTTTATTGGTTTGTCCGTCAATCACGCCGCAACGGAGCAACGGATTGGTCTGATTTTTAGGGTGCCGTACCTCAAAAGGAAAAAAGGAACCCTTACAGGTTCACTTCGTTGTCGTGTCTGTCTAGAAAACCTACAGGGTACTTCCCGTTGACTTTGAATCATGAAATTTGGCAGGTAAGTAGGTCTTATAGCACAAGTAAAGGAAAATGTGGTTACATCACAAGAAAAAAATTAATCACACACACACATACATATGTTGTGAATCACCTACTAGGTATTTTTACTAGTTAATTGACTTTTATATTTTCATATTATTATATTATTGTAAAGCTTGTTTAAATTATCAAACGTACTGTTATAAATAATTTATATTTCATATCTATTTAAGTAATCTGTAAAAAATTGTAATCCTATTTGGCCTTATTTTCAGTCTGTTTTTATGTAAAATTATATTGTATATATCGCTGTTGATTGCAAAAAACAATAAAATAAAATAAAATAAAAAATGTGTTCATAAACAAAAGTTGGTATTTTTAACTTTCAAAGTAAAGATTACTATACCGAGTGTGTATCATATGAAAAGACTTTACTTGTACATTCTAAAACAGATTTCTATTTATTTTTATTCATAATAGTTTTTGATTTATCTTGCTAAATGTCGAAAAAATACGACTTTAGTAACTCTTCTACGGAACCCTCGGTGTGGCAGTTGGCCGGTTTTCTTTACATGGATATAGTTGAAAAAGAATTTTCAGAATGGATCATTAGTTCCGGAGATTACCCCCTACATACACACTTACAAACTTTACCTCACGATTTTAAGGTTATTTCGTGGTTTAACGACATTAAAAACTTTACCTCTTCATAATATTGGTGTAATATAAATTGCACTTTTATATGTTTTGCAGGCCCTTGGGAACATGTACTTCGCTCATTCCACTTTGACGGACCTCAAGATTTGGGACTTTGAACTGAAGTCATATGTTGACGTAGTCAGCAAAGAGGTCAACAGTGGCAACATTGAGAAGGTCACCACTAAAGAGAAGGCCAAGTTCCCACAACAGTTCTTTCCTGAAGTAAGTATACAGTACAGTACAACATTTTAATTGTAAAAAAGGGTATGGGCAAAGTGTTTACTAAAAACTGCCATACCCCTTCCAGGTTAGCCTGCTTCCATCGTAGACTGCATCATCACTTACCACCAGCTGAGATTGCAGTCAAAGGCTAACTTTTATCTGAGTTAAAAAAATAGTACACTAGCCTTTAACTTCGTCCGCGTGGAATTAGACCCTTGTAGTCTATAGTCCGCGACAGGTTGAGATGGCAATCGGGGTATGAGGCAGGGGGACGCCTCACAGTTCACACACTCGCACATCAAAGCATATTCGGCGCCGGGGTGCAAAAGTTAGCCTTTTACTCCACTGGCTGTGCCCACGGCTCCGCTCGCGTTGTTTCAATGTAGTAGGTACCTATGGAAATTTATGGCGGTTGCCTTGCGCTCCCTAGGAGCTCTCTGCGCCCGGGTGCACCGCACCCCTTGAACCCCCGGGCAAAGACGGCCCTGCATAAATTAATTGGTATTGTTTCACAGTGCAAATGGTCTCGCAAAGGCTTCCTGCGCACGCGCTGGTCGATCCGCAGCACTGCCATAGAGTTTGTCAACATACATCTGTTCCACGACGCGTCCAACCTGCTGGCTATGGAACCTTTCCCCTCTGTGAGTATAAAAATATAATTTTTGGAGCTTTTGCAAACTGCGTTTGAAGACGTGTCTTTTTTTACGTATACAGGGTGTAACCAGAACGCTGGCAAAAACTTATTGTTATACTACCTAAACACAATCCAGAACCAATAACCATTCCCGGGATCGAGCTGTAAAAGATTTACCAGTAGGTTGATTTCGTAAAACCTGCATCCAATCCTTATTACAATCTCAATTGTTGTGATTGGCTGAATTTGTGCAATTCTTGTTGCCAATACATTGTGGCCAATAGTGAGCGACCGATAACCAATCAGAGGTGATTGCGAACGTGACATTGTAGCTGTCATTCTACCGCAATCGAGCGACTGATTTACCAATGTTTTGTAGGTATACTGTCGCAGTCGACGGCGCGCATTGCGACATACGCTCAGACATCTGCACTCTGACGTCAACGGGGCGCCGTACTTCATATTCGGGGACTTCAACTTTAGGACCGACACTGGTGCCGTCGTTAAGGTAGTAATGGCGAATACCATTCTGTTAAAATTAATATTTCTGTGTAAATAAACTTTTAATAAGTTAACGAATTCATATTTTCCAGAAAGTAACAGAAGAACTGACCGCCTGTCGTCTTCAAAACGGCGCAAGTGTAGACTCGTCCAAGCTACAGTATCGCGCCAAAGCCGACGACAGAACCGTGCTCACTGTGGGCAAGAAGGAGTTTGCGCACGTCGACCATCAGAAGATATTCCGCGAGCCCTGGGTGAGTGATATGATGTTCTCCTGGTACAAAACGTAGACTCGTCCAAGCTACAGTATCGCGCCAAAGCCGACGACAGAACCGTGCTCACTGTGGGCAAGAAGGAGTTTGCGCACGTCGACCATCAGAAGATATTCCGCGAGCCCTGGGTGAGTGATATGATGTTCTCCTGGTACAAAACGTAGACTCGTCCAAGCTACAGTATCGCGCCAAAGCCGACGACAGAACCGTGCTCACTGTGGGCAAGAAGGAGTTTGCGCACGTCGACCATCAGAAGATATTCCGCGAGCCCTGGGTGAGTGATATGATGTTCTCCTGGTACAAAACGTAGACTCGTCCAAGCTACAGTATCGCGCCAAAGCCGACGACAGAACCGTGCTCACTGTGGGCAAGAAGGAGTTTGCGCACGTCGACCATCAGAAGATATTCCGCGAGCCCTGGGTGAGTGATATGATGTTCTCCTGGTACAAAACGTAGACTCGTCCAAGCTACAGTATCGCGCCAAAGCCGACGACAGAACCGTGCTCACTGTGGGCAAGAAGGAGTTTGCGCACGTCGACCATCAGAAGATATTCCGCGAGCCCTGGGTGAGTGATATGATGTTCTCCTGGTACAAAACGTAGACTCGTCCAAGCTACAGTATCGCGCCAAAGCCGACGACAGAACCGTGCTCACTGTGGGCAAGAAGGAGTTTGCGCACGTCGACCATCAGAAGATATTCCGCGAGCCCTGGGTGAGTGATATGATGTTCTCCTGGTACAAAACGTAGACTCGTCCAAGCTACAGTATCGCGCCAAAGCCGACGACAGAACCGTGCTCACTGTGGGCAAGAAGGAGTTTGCGCACGTCGACCATCAGAAGATATTCCGCGAGCCCTGGGTGAGTGATATGATGTTCTCCTGGTACAAAACGTAGACTCGTCCAAGCTACAGTATCGCGCCAAAGCCGACGACAGAACCGTGCTCACTGTGGGCAAGAAGGAGTTTGCGCACGTCGACCATCAGAAGATATTCCGCGAGCCCTGGGTGAGTGATATGATGTTCTCCTGGTACAAAACGTAGACTCGTCCAAGCTACAGTATCGCGCCAAAGCCGACGACAGAACCGTGCTCACTGTGGGCAAGAAGGAGTTTGCGCACGTCGACCATCAGAAGATATTCCGCGAGCCCTGGGTGAGTGATATGATGTTCTCCTGGTACAAAACGTAGACTCGTCCAAGCTACAGTATCGCGCCAAAGCCGACGACAGAACCGTGCTCACTGTGGGCAAGAAGGAGTTTGCGCACGTCGACCATCAGAAGATATTCCGCGAGCCCTGGGTGAGTGATATGATGTTCTCCTGGTACAAAACGTAGACTCGTCCAAGCTACAGTATCGCGCCAAAGCCGACGACAGAACCGTGCTCACTGTGGGCAAGAAGGAGTTTGCGCACGTCGACCATCAGAAGATATTCCGAGAGCCCTGGGTGAGTGATATGATGTTCTCCTGATACAAAACGTAGACTCGTCCAAGCTGCAGTATCGCACTAAAACCGACGACAGAACCGTGCTCACTGTGGGAATGAATACTGTTCAAATTACACACTATCTAATACAACGTAACCCATGGATTTGAACATGATATTTTGATTATGCAATTGTCACTCAAACTGAAACTTTACGCGGTGTCCTGCGTGAGCGACGAATACTACGCGACGCGACGCTGCGAACGCGACGAACGCGATCAACGCAACGGCATACCGTGCTTGCGGCCTATCTGCCATATACGCATTACGTCGTGTCGCGTCGCGTCGCGTAGTATTCGTGGCTCACATAGGACACCGCGTAAAGCAGTCTAAAGGAGATATTTTTATCTAACAAATCACACTAATTGAAACTTGTAACGGTTCATCAATTTTTGGACCCAGTGATGTATGGGAGATAGTCGGTCTCTTTTAGTTGCGTTCAAAGTCAAAGTCCAATGATTTATTCAAAATAGGTAATAAATTACTCTTTTTGATGGTCAGATGTTGAATATCTAAGATATGGTGGTGATAATTATTACGCAAACTTAAAACTAAAGCTACGAGGGTTCCAAACGCGCCCAGGTCTGAGAAGAGTCCACAACAAACACAGCCGGGTATTCTTTTTATTATCACCACTTTACAAAATTATTGAAACTTATTAGAACTATCTTCAGAATCAGTACCATGGCTATATGGGTTGTTTCAGCTGCAGAAATATGACCGCGAGCTGGAAGCCTTCAAGCCGAACCTGTACGAGTTCCCCGTCAAGTTCCCGCCCTCGTACCCCTTCGAAGAGGACGTGCATCTACCCACGCATTACATGAAGACCAGGTCAGTGTTTTAGCGTTTAAACTACCATGAGTGATTTCCATTCTAAATAATATCTGTCCCGGCTGTACTCACGTGTTTAGTCGACGCTAGCCCGACTAGTTTCGAACCCATCCGGGGTCCTTTTTCAAGGGAGTCCGTTCGCGCACGGTTCGAAACTAGTCGAGCTAACGTCGACTAAACACGTGAGTACAGCCGGGACAGATATTATTTAGGACCAGGTCAGTGGTTTACAGTAACCGCAAAACCGGCTTCCATTACTCAGATTCTTTTAAAAACCCAGGGAGATAACATTATTAGAGGATGCAATATCTTGTGAAATGCACTGTTTACTAGGGCTTTTACGGATATTGAATTGCCGTACCCGAAAGGTTCCAACGGGTTACGGGACCGTATTACAAACCCTTCGCCGTCCGTCCGTCTGTCAGCGGGCTGTATCTCGTGAACCGTAATAGATAGGGAGTTGAAACTTTAACAGAATATGTATTTCTATTGCCTATAGCGGCAACAAATAAGAATTTCAAAATGGTCGCCATAAAAATTAACAAAAATGAAAAAGTGTAACATCTTGTGGTACGGTACCTTTCGTGTGCGAGTCTTACTCGCACTTGACCGATTTTTATAGGTTACTTTAAGTGAGGTAGCCATTATTACATAAAGGCTTCACGTGATTTTTCCATGGTCTGTGAAATTGTCCATCTCAACAGTTAACCCTTGATCCTCCACCTCCCATGGTCCCACCAACCTCCCGGTTATATGGGCCGGTATTTGCTCTTGGCGTTTTCCCGGGGCACCTTGACTCCCTACAAATTATTTTACGTCTCCTCCTTGTCCTTTATATGCTCACTCTCCCTCCTTGGGGGCTAGACGTCACTAGCACAGCTGAGATCCTCGCTGCTGCTCCTCCGTGGTGCCGGCCTAGCACCTGCACGCTCCCAGCTGCTTCGCTTCTTATGCCAATGGTGCGCGAATTCCCGTAGCCGGTTGTAGTTCCCCGCCGATGAGACGAGGTCCGTGTAGAAGACCGGCCCCGCTTCCCTGCGTACGATCACCCGCAAGTCCTCATAAAGGGGACACTCCCACAGCACATGGTGCCTATCCTCGTCGCCAAAGCCGCACTCGCACGCCGGGCTCTCGCATAACGTCATCCCATGCAGGCGCGCCCGGAAACAGCCGTGTCCATTGAGGATCTGTCATCATCATCATCATCATCATCATTATCATCAGCCTGTGGACATCCACTGTTGGACATAGGCCTTCCCTAAAGAGCGCCACCACACCCGGTCCTCAGCCTTCCTCATCCAGCTACTTCCCGCCAGCCTCTTTATATCGTCGGTCCATCGTGCTGGTGGGCGTCCCACTCTACGCTTGCTTAAACGCGGTCTCCACTCAAGGACTTTCCGGCTCCAACGGCCATCGCCTCTACGACAGAGGATCTGTGAGGTCTCGTAATCCGGCGCGACCCAGGACAGTTAAGGACCAAGTTATCTGTTCCGCAGATGTCCGGCGTGGTGCGACCGAGTGTTCCTGTCGCAGTCCGCGCGCCTGTTGGTGCAGCAGAGCGACGCCAGGACTGGAGAGAACAGGCTACACGGCTCGAGGTTAGTAAGTTATGATGCCAATGAACCGCAGCCTGTTTAGTGTGAACTAGCTTATGCCCGCGACTTCGTCCGCGTGGACTACACAAATTTAAAACCCCTATTTTATAATAAATCTATATATATAAAAGGAAAAGGTGACTGACTGACTGACTGACTGAATGACTGACTGACTGACTGACTGACTGATCTATCAACGCACAGCTCAAACTACTGGACGGATCGGGCTGAAATTTGGCATGCAGATAGCTATTATGACGTAGGCATCCGCTAAGAAAGGATTTTTGAAAATTCAACTCCTAAGGGGGTGAAATAGGGTTTTGAAATTTTGTAGTCCACGCGGACGAAGTCGCGAGCATAAGCTAGTATAAGATAAGATAGATAATTGTAACTTACAAACTTTCGCGATTCTAACTTCAAAACTGACAGACTTTCATACAAACTTCAAACCCCTATTTTACCCCTTTAGGGGTTGAATTTTGAAAAATCCTTTCTTAGCGGATGCCTACGTCACAATAGCTATCTGCATGCCGAATTTCAGCGCGATCCGTCCAGTAGTTTGAGCAGTGCGTTGATAGATCAGTCAGTCAGTCACCTTTTCCTTTTATATATATAGATGTTTAGGGCAAGTGATGATGAAGGGTCTTCTCGATCGACCTAAGTCAATCTTGGTGCGGGCCTCGAGGCTGCACTCCTTGCCCGGGCATTTCCTCTCAGGTAGCACATTGTTACCTGGATCCTAATAGTTTTTGGCCTGGTAGCCCAAGGTCTCGTCACCTGGGGTGGCGCCCTAGGCTCACCCCCCGGCGAAGCTTAGCGCTCGCCACCCCATCCGGTGACGCTGTAGCGGCCACGAAGCATACTCAATCCCTTATTATATAAATGCGAGAGTGTGTTTGTTTGTTGGTTTGTCCTTCAATCACGTCGCAACGGTGCAACGGATTGACGTGATTTTTTGCATGGGTATAGATTTAGACCTGGAGTGGAGTGAAGTGACATAGGCTACTTTTTATCTCGGAAAATCAAAAAGTTCCCACGGGATTTTTAAAAACCTAATTCCACGCGGACGAAGTCGCTGGCATCAGCTAATTATTAATAAACCAGTTGTTTTCGAGATCTCTGCCTTGTGATTTATTCCACCTGTGTCTACAACATGTGAGTGAAGGTACTCTGTTTTTTTTTGGTGTAGGAAGTCGGTAGCAGATTCAACAGACAGCGGCAGCGGACGAGTGTCGTCTGCAGACAGCAGCCCCGCCAGGTCCGGTTCGCCGGCCAGGCAGCACAATCAGGTAACACGCGAAAATAGCCCACTTTCATCTTACACTGCATGATCATTCATCACTTGCCACCAGGTGAGATCACAGTCAAAGGATCACACTAACTTGTAATGGAATAAAAAACATCAACCCAAAAGCTCAACGGCTAGGGCTATAACCATTCAGCGAGGCAATAGGGTGGTAGACAATAACCAAACCTTTGTCATTCTGACAGGAGACTCGTGCTCAGTAGTGAGCCAGCGATAGATTGATGATGAACTTCATTGACATTACCTAGATCATCACCAAAGCCGTATTGCCATCCGACTTAGCATGTGTAGAAACCGATATGGGATATGGTTTTAATAAAATTGTCATACCCCTTCCAAGTTACCCCGCTTCCATTTTAGACTGTATCATCACTTACCACCAGGTGAGATCGCAGTCATGGGCTAACTTGTAACAGAATAAAAAAAACTATGGAATAAAAAAAATGGGACTAGAAATCGAATTTAAAATATTTCCTCAGCAATGGAGTCCCAGCAGAACCCTAGAGAAGAAAAGCAGCGCAGCAGAGTTGGATGTGCTCAGCGTGCCCGCCATACAGGCGAGCAGAAAGAGCATCGCAGACCCCACCAGCCTACAGCAAGCCATCAATGCCAGGTGAGGTATCCCGTTTTGACTTCTTTTTTAGGGTTCCGTACCCCCAGAGAAAAACCGGCCAAGTGCGAGTCAGGCTCGCGCAATGAGGGTTCCGTACTCAGTGGCGTGCACAGGAGTTCAAGCCAGGGTATGCATTTAGGTATGAACTTATTTTACGGCAGGTTAAAATGAAAAATAATCATTGATTTATTACAATGAGGGTAAGCAGTGCGTTTATGCTTCTATGAGCTGCACGCCACTGTCCGTACTACAGTCGTATTTTTCGACATTTTGCACGATAATTCAAAAACTATGACGCATAAAAATAAATAAAAAATCTGTTTTAGAATGTACAGGTGAAGACCTTTCATATGATACCCCACTTGATATAGGCACTCACTTCGAAAGTTGAAAATATTAATTATTAGTTCATGACCACAATTTAATTTTTTTTGTGTGATCTAACCCTAAATTCACGGTTTTCAGATTTTTCCCCAAATGTCAGCTATAAGATCTACCTACCTGCCAAATTTCATGATTCTAGGTCAACAGGAAGTACCCTGAAGGTTTCTTGACAGACAGGCAGACAGACAGACAACAAAGTGATCCTATAAGGGTTCCGTTTTTCCTTTTGAGGTACGGAACCCTAAAAACCAACATCAAGACCCGTCAGGGGAATCAAAACCTATAGGGCACTACCCGTTCACCTAGAATCAAAAAATTTGGCAGGTAGCAATGTCTTATAGCACAATTAAAAAATAAATCCGAAAACCGTGAATTTGTGGTTACATAAAAAAATTGAGTGTTATTTCTTCTACGCTGGTGTTAGTTTCTAGTCCTAGCCTAGCCTTTGGTCCTAGTATCTACAAAACACTAGTCCTATCTTCTATAATTAGATTTAGATAATATTTAAGGCTTAATCTAGTGCATTAGGACCATTTCCTGTAATGCTAGATTTAAAGAGTTGAATAAATAAATAAAAAATAAAAATAAAATAAAATAATATAAAAATGTATCACCAAATGTGTTGGTCATCGCAAATCTCGTGAACAGCTGAACCGATTTCGCTAATTCTTTTTTTATAATATTCCTTGAAGTACGAGGAAGGTTCTTACGGAGAGAAAAATTTAATTCAACCTCCTCAATTTTCTACACTCCACCCGAGCGAAGCCGGGGTGGTTCAGCTAGTGTAATACAAAAAATGTATCTAAACTAAACTTTTACAGACTGAAATGGAAATATTTCACAAAGCAAAAACCGTAAGTTAACCGATGTTACGAATGTGATGGGATTGCAATTAATGTGTTAATTTTTTTCGCCTTTAAATGTCCTCATCATCATCATTGTCAAGATGTCCACTGCTGGACATAGGTCTCGTGTAGGAATTTCCACACGCCATAGTCTGTTATAGTCTCAATAGCTCAACGGTTAAGGAGCGGACTGAATTCCGAAATGTCGGAGGTTCAAACCCCACCCGTTGCACTATTGTCGTACCTACTCCTAGCATTATAGCTCATTGGTCATAATTGACATGGCTAATATTCTTTTTTTTAACATAAAAACTTAATCCGGCGGCTCGACTCTTCTCGATGTCTTTTAAATGTAACACACATTCTATAATATTATGTATGAATTGTTGTTTTTTTTATTCATACATTTGAAGTGTAAATGCATTTTTCTTTTGTCATTAAATTCAATTCAAATTCATGCATAAAGTAAAAAACATGAATTTTGGAATGTTTAATGTCGTTGTTTTGTTTGATCAATACGTTTCGAGCAATATTGAATTATAAAATTAACAATAAGATTTTTAGTGTATGTTTTGCACAAAAGATACAATTGCACTAATTGTATTTCTTTGTCATTGGATGGTATAGGTGTTCTCATAGGTAATTTAGGCTTATGGACTAAAAGCCAGCGCGTGCCAGACCTTCGTTACTTTATAAAAATCTAAAAGTTTGTCTGCGTGTCGTCCCCAACACAGGGAGGAACGGTAAATTCAAATTCAAATTCAAATTCAAATTTCTTTATTGCGAATATGGGTAAACAATGAAGTTTGAAAATTGTATCATGGTGGCTTTGTGAAATAACAGGTAATTCAATTCAATAACAGGTAATTTAAGGGTGTCTGGCAGGGGTTTGCCAGTCACCCTTACTACCAGATACCCAAACTTTATAGTCGCTGATCGTTCCTTCCTGTGTATGGGACAATACGCAGAGAAACTTTCAGCTTTTATAAAATAACAAAAGTCTGGCACGCGCTGGCTGTCACTTTGTTACATTCGTTATTTCTAGTTATTTCACACCACATTTCACACATTGCACATAAATATCATTAGAGTTAAAATACATAAATGTTATAAATAAGTTTTTATGTATACTACTACTAGATGATGCCCACGACTTCGTCTGCGTGGATTTAGGTTTTTGAAAAATCTCGTGAGAACTCTTAGTTTTTCTGGGATATTTTTTTTTCCATGCAAACTATGGGACTATACGACAAATCATGTGATCCGTTGATCTCTTGCTGCGTGATTGAAAGATGGCAAGCTATCCGCAGAACCGTTTGTTTTTTCGGGATAAAAAATAGCCTATGTCACTCTGCAGGTCTTTGACTATATCCATGCTAAAAATCACGTCGATCCGTTGCTCCGTTGCGACGTGATCGAAGGAAAAACTAACAATCAATCACACTTTTGTCTTTATAATATTACTCGTACTTGTAGTAGGGATTTGATACTTCCTGTATTGTTGCTTTTGCCTTTTGGTGATTGTATGTGGGATTTCGAACAAACATTAAAGGATCTAACTGCCGTACTCAGAGTCGCTAATCGTTACTTAAGATTGAGTTAAAACGAGACATATTTATGTGAGAGATATAGCTCTGTCTCGTTTTAACTAAACTTAAGTAACGATTAAGCGACTCTGAGTACGGCAGTTAGTGTGCAAATCGGTTACATATTGGCGGCCACTTGACTTGTAAAATGCATTAGGACAATGTGTACCGGAGACTTGACAGTTTACAGTTAGTTACCTTGTCATAAAGTCGTTATTATTGGTGCAGGGTATCAGATTCAGAAGTATCTCCGGGCCGCCGCAAACTGGTACGGAACCAATCGGAAGGATCACCAAAATCGGGCGAGGCATCGGCGGAACTTCGGAGATTGGTCGACGCGCCGGCGCGCAGGCGGAGCGAGTATGGCGTTATAGGAGACGCGGCTTGCATGGGGGACCATAAGGTGAACTATCATTTTCTACCAACTTTCGTACCATTTGGTACCAATTTTATTACCATTTTCTACCAATCATAATTTTCTACAAGTTATTAATTTTTTACAAAATCTAGTTCTAAAACATGAGTACTTAAGTGAGTATTTTTGAAACACTGCATGACTTACTAATTAATTTAATTTGTAGGTGATTATTAAATTATACTTACCATAATCTAATAAAAACATTCACTTAGGTTAGGTACCTATTTTTACTTTGAATTAATAGTAACTAGTTCAGAGTTTAATTACATTGGTTATACTATTCAATTTTGTAAACTGTAAATGCAAGCTTATTATATTATTAGTATATTTATTTTAAAAGTAGATAATTTTTTTTACGTAAATTAATGATAACTTTATTAAATTTAAAATTAATCAAGAATAAATAGTTTGTCGATTTTCTTACGATGCGGCGAAAATTTGCCCAGATTACGTCTTTAAAGTTAATTTAAAATTCATTTTCCGCCCTTTTTTAGTAATATTAAAAAGAAAAAGATGGAGATACCCTATATTCAGTTTAGAGAAAAACATTGTATCTTAAAGGGAATCGACGAACTAAATAAAATACATTGAAATAATAAAAGATCGATTCGCATACTCTTCTACCAATCGCTAAACATTGTCCACAGCCGATTTACCTCCGAGTGATGCTGCAAAGCGATCGAGGTATCGTACCCTGCAACCCCCTCCCCCCGCGTCTCAAACGCTTGCCTACAGACCCTGACATATACGCGAACAAAAAGTTACTAACTATAAACAATCTAGAATACTCCACCAGCCACCCCGACAAACTATTACCCGACAACCGAATAAAACGTACTAGAACGGGTTCACTTAACGAAAAGATATTTCGTATTCCATACGTTGAAATCACTCGAGCAGACTATTCGAGTTACGACGGCATATTCGTTAACGATATCGACACAACGTTGTTAAGTCCCAAACAGTTTTCGGATCCGTATACGCCGGAAAGCGTCGAATCTTTTACTCCAAACGCTGATGTATCTGCCGATCTGACTGTTGTCGATGATTTAGTCGTGACTACTTTAACTCGGGATAGGAGTGTTTCACCGTCCCAATTAAAAACTAGGTTAGACATGTTGTTGAACAGAAACTGTAAAAGCAAAAAAAGCGTTCCGGAACTACAAAGGTTAGACAGTAGGGAGTCTTGCAAGTCGGGTAGTAGTAAAAAAGGGGGGTTGTGTTGTTTGGCGTTGAAATGTTACGGTTTCTGTAGGAGTAGAGCTCGTAAAGTGAATTGTAGCTGTAGTGGCTTGAAGTGTTGTTCCTCATGACGTATGAACGTTTGTCGTGTTTTGTGCCTTAGTATAACGCGTGCTTATAAGGAAACGAATCGAAACGAAGCTATACTAATCGCTCCGTCTCAATCACACACTGTACACAAGATTATTGTTTAAATGAGATCAAAAGGTAACCGCCTCTCTTTTCAATTCGCTTATTTATTGGCACGTCTTTAAATTTCAACGTTTATAGGTTTTGACTTCGAAATACTAAACTTCAACTTGAACCTCTAGGCAAGCCCGCCCGGACCTAGACTTTATCAAGCGCAAGCTTATCTTATAAAAAACTAACTAGTGTTTTGACACTTGAAATCTATAACGTTGCAAACTTGTACTAAGCCAGTAACTCCATTGGTCGATTACGGACATGAATAGACAAGGATGGCAAATATCTCTGTCGTTTTTCGCGCTACTTATATTGCATTTTTGTACTTAATCGCGTAAGCTTTACTTTATTAAAGTTGACGCCACACGCACTGTAATTTATTTAGACTTAATTATACATAGTATAATTGTACATGTATAGTTTCATGTCCGCTGTCGTCAAATAAGGTTTTCTTTGTTGTTCAACCCTGCGTTGAAGTTTATAAAGTTCATTTTTGTGACTTCAAATTTGAGCATCAGTGGTACTAATTCGTTTGTAAATAATCCCTAAACTATAAGTAAATAGTGCTTTCTTTTTCTGCAGAGAAAAGGAGATAGCATTACTATGAGACATGTCAATTTAGTTTAGAGTGATTGTGCACAAGCGAATAGCACCAGTGTGAGCTGAAAAAATACGTATTTGACCAAGCTACCAATATAGCTTTTTTTTGTTAACTAGTCGATACTATGGTCTTTCCTGTGCGTGTTATTAATTTTTTTGGATTTTATTCACGAACTTTTTTAATTCAAAGTGAACTGCATTTAATTTAAAACTGTATTTTAATGTAGCACTCACTGTACACGAATAAATACACTTTATAATGGCAGGTTTAGATTGAGACAGTGACTTGCCAATTATTGCTGGTATTCCAGCGACGCTTCTACAGTTGCTCTCTCAATCTAAACCTGCCTTAAATTTCTTAGATGCCAACTGTTTTTTGTTGTTGTTTTTGAAAAATGGTCACCATTTTTTTTTTCGACGCTTACTTAAAGTAAATGTGTGGCGCATGTTTTACCCTAGTATTAAATAAAAATATATAGAAATAAGTTAATAATTCCTTAGCGAAAATACTTAATAGTGTTTGATGTAAAAAAAGTGTTTTTTTTTTTAATTAAACAACCTACGAGTATTTATCAAGAATTTTCGTTAATTGTGCTTATTCGGTTCTACACAGTGAACGACAAAGCATAGAAACCGCGTTTCTAACAATTGTCATTCGAAAATGGGAGCCACAAACTCACGTCTGTTAAACACGTAATTTAAATTAAATTAGTGTAAATTATAACAGGCTTATGATTGGTCTGTACTTGTGTCATGTGACACTGGCCGCCGCGCCGCCTATTGGCTGACTCAACGTCACAGTTATGGCGTTATAGTAAATTAAAGACGCATGCGGTAGAGTTTATAATATTATATTTAATATGCTTAAAAAATTACTTCTCATGCGCCATTTTAACTTTTTGTGTCAAAATTTCATGTCAAAGGTACAACTTTAGTCCTGATTTTAAAGGTGAGCAGTACTTTTGACATGTCACATGACAGTTGACCCATAGAGTTAAAATGGCGCGTGAAAAGTAATTTTATACGGACTATACCGCAGTAGAGATTTCATTACGCTGTAATGGAGCGTATGGAATATTTCTAAAGATTTGTCGTTCACTGGTTGTACACATTTTCTAAATTAAACTAAAATGGCAGATCTAAATGTTATCTCTTTACAATGTTTCCTGCGAAAAAAGATAGCTTTTACATAGTTAAGTTTAGAAATTGTGGTACAACTGAATTAGAACCAAACCAATATGACGCGTGCATTTTATATTGCAATATCAATTAGATAAATAAGTTACAAGATACTTTTTAAATGTATAAATAATTTTATGGAACAGTTCTACTAGTCTATGGCACAGTTGTATATAAAAGTATAAATTACCTACTCAAAAGATTAAAATTGAATATCGTACAGTACATTTATTATAATCCACTTACTACTATACTACTTTCTAGTTGACAGATTACTATTATCGGCCAAAATTAATGATCAATCTTTTTTTTATTTATTTTTTATTCGTTATAGGCGCACGCTTGACCACGATCACACCTCATGGGAAGTGATGATGTGGCCTAAGATAGGACGCGTTTGCCTAGAAGGTGCCTATTCACTCTTTGTTTTAAATATCAATAAGTTACTCAGAAACATTGCTATATTTTGTCAAAAAAGACCATACAATTTTTGACAAATAACAACGTTGCTTTGCTAACAGCCGCACTCGTTACTTAAGACATGAATTAGTATGGATAAGGAATGCCTTAAGTAACGATTAAGCGACTCTGAGTACGGCTGTTAGTCGCTTATCGACAGATCTCAGATAGGATTTAATTTTAATTTATATTAATTTATTTATTAAATTAAATTGATTGATTATGGATTGATTGTGAATTCTGTATCGATTATCTATTGATATACATAATTCTAAACAATGTAGTATGCGGAGGGAGCTGCAGGGTACCCACCGCATGATTAACCCAAGAAACCTCCCTACCATTATGTGATTAATTGGAAGAGGTCACGACCCTCTGCAATACAACGCATAGAGAAATAATTCCAGTGAATAATTCAGAAAAAAATATGGTGAGCGGAGCAAATACAACAAACTCTTCTCTGAAAACCGAAAGGTCGATGGTTCAAACCCCGCCCGTTGCACTATTGTCGTACCTACTCCTAGCCTGACGCTTAGTTGGAGAGGAAAAGGGGAATATTAGTCATTTAACATGGCTTATATTCTTTTTTTTTTAAACGTACATAATATAAAAGATGTAATTTCAGCTGTGCCGTACTTACATTGATGTAACTCTAGGGCGTGTTTCACAACCGTCAGATAGACTTTATCTGACGAATAAAGGGGTTTGAATATATTAGTATGGAACTTGGCCTACCTACACTAGCGGCACGCTATGATGGCCGGTTTGACACATTACAATAGTGATGTGGAATGTCAATTTATTCTCGAACAAAAAACAATTAAGTTTTGTTTTTGTACCTGATTAAATAGGTTTAATAAAACAAAAATGTATATGTTTATTTAATTTATTTGAACGAACTGAATATTTGAACGAAAATGAATATACATACTTTATATGCACACAAGAAACATATGAATACAAAAGATACCGAAAAAGGTGCCACAAAGGCCATAATTAATCAGATTCGTCCATACTACTATTTCACTGTCGTCACTGCTATCATCACATACATTAATAATTATATGTTCGTTTTCTATAATATTATCTATTTTCACATCTCTTTCATAATCTTCCCTTATGAATTTAACAGTTCTATTCACAACCTTTTCCCAGTCTCCTTTAGTCACATGTTCACAAGCTTCTTCTAATAATTTTAGCATTTTTTTTGTGGTAAATGGGGGTTCTGTATTGTGTCTTGCAGCATATCCCTTAATTTGAGCCCACACCAACTCAATCGCATTATACTCACAATGGTAAGGCGGTAACCGTATAACTCTGTGCCCATGTTCTAATGCTATTTCGTCAATGACGTATCGGATCTTGGTTGGTTTGTTTTCTTTTAAAAGACGTACTAATTCCGCTTTTAACATATTCATGTTTGCATCTACGCCATTTTTACGAAGCCATGCGACGATATCAGCTTTCTTTTGGGATTGGGCAGGTGGCTTGTCAATTTGCATCGAGTGGTATGGGGCGTTGTCCATAATTATAATAGATGGTTCAGGGAGGCTACACAACATTGAGGTAAACCATTCAGTAAACTTTTCTCCATTCATGTCTTCATGATAGTCTCCAGTGGTTTTTGACGCAAAAGCCATGAGAGAACCTTCGACAAACCCGTTGATGGTTCCGGCGTGACAAATTATAAGTCGCGATCCTTTCCTACAGGAACTTTGGAAGTAGATGCTGCTGTGTCATCGTTCCAAGAACGGCCTACAGTATGGTTAGCATTAAGCCATGTTTCATCCAAGAACACAACATTTTGCCAATTTTTGATTTCTTTCACTTGCCGTAAAAAAGTATACCTTGCCATCGCTATATCAAATCTTTCCATCAATATTTTGCGTTTGTTACATTTTTTGTATCGAAATCCAATGGTCTTCAAAATCTTCGTTAAAGAACTTTCCCCACCGAAGAATAATCCAGCTTCCTTCAGTGAATGCACCAACTTTTTTCTTGTTGGATACTCCTTCTGTAAATAGTAGCCGTAAACATGTCTTCGGATAGCATCGGCATCAAAGCTATCGATGCCTACGACTGGTTTTGCTCGTTTTCTCTTTTTTGGTGTGTGAAGTTTATTTTCTTCTGTGCCAGTCTCGCCATATTTTTTTTTAGTTATCCGTCTAACAGTTCGTTGTCCAATATTAAGCGCATCAGCTACGCGTTCAACCACTGACGTTATAGGTAAAATTGGCCCTCCATTTTGAGCTTCACGATCGAAATAGTTACGAAGGCGTATTAGGAACTCACGTGTCTGACTATTTAGAACAGTTCTCTGCGTACGTTCGGTCATATCGACGAAATCCACAACAAAGGGCTTGAACAGAGTCCAAATTAACGAGCAAGGGTCAACAGTAATGCAGTATCAATATTTGAAATCCAAAGCCAGGTCAAAACTATATCACAATCGCATTGCACTGACAGTTTATACTTTTCGAAGCAACGTCAATTCGAAACTGCTTTGTTTTGCATTGAGCATTGACGCGAGTTTGCCGGAGGTAGTAGTTGTGCTAGCCAGCGATCCTATGTGACGATCGTATTAGATTCCATTTTTAAAAATTTATTGATATTTTTTTGCGATTTCAGAGGTTTGTCCACATAGTGAAAATTGTTCATATTCACAAGTACATTCACCCCTTAAATGGTGCAAACTGATTTTTCTACACTTGTATACATTTAAGAAATCAATTTAATAAATAAATTTTGAGTCCTAAACCTAAAACTACATTCGATAAAATTTATGAATCTCTGCACATCACTATCGTCAATAAAGTAATACAATTATTTCCTTCAAAGTCGTTATCAATTAATACGGAACTTCATGAGCGGACAAACGTCAAACCGGCCATCATAGCGTGCCGCTAGTTTAGTAGTCCGCCATTTTCTTTTTATTCCAAAATAGCGTCCTCGGATAAAACCTGTTTTATTCAATAGCTGGCATCGATACGAACAAGTACCTATTGTATGAGACAAAATCTTCCACCGATTTCCGAGGTATATAAGCTACTAGCTGATCCCCGCGGCTTCGCCCGCGTGTATATAATATAGCCTATGTCACTCAGGAGTAATGTAGCTTTCTATTGGTGAAAGAATTTTCAAAATCGGTTCAGTAGTTCTAGAGATTACCCCCTACAAACAAACTTAACGACATTACCTACCTCTTTATAATATTAGTATAGATTAAAGTTGTACCAATGGCTAGGTGTTGTAGTGATGACGCCACCAGTATAACTTTGATAGCTTATATCTCGGTTTGATAGCTTATATACTTTGGAAAATTTTGTCTGAAGCTTATTTCACACTACAGGATATAAATTATATTGTAGTCCGGGCAATATTGGTATTCCCGACATTCGTACCAATTTTTAGCTCTAGAAATTACGAATTTTAACACCAATATTGACCGGACTATTATATAATTTATATCCCGTAATGTGAAATAAGCTTCATACAAACTTGTTCGTATTGATGCCAGCGATTGATTAATATAGGCTTAATGTGTTTAGTCGCTATTTTGGAAAAGATAAAAATGCCTGACTACTAGTTACAGACTAGACAAAAATCTTTAAAGCCCTTTGATATTTTCACAGATACCCAGTACAAAAACAGTCGTAAGTCAAAATTCGTTAGATAAAATTTATCTGAAACAGGTCCTTAGGCTCCTTTCGCACTACATCCGAGTCGAATCCGAGAATTTTTGATCTGAAGTAGGCGTAGTACTATTTATATGAGGGGTTGCGCACTAGATCTGAAATTTGTTTTCGGAAGCTGAGAATATCTCCAATTCTAAGCACAGTATTAGTCCCGCAAGTTGCTATTGAGCTGGAACCATGTCTCATTAACATCGAAATGACGTCATTTTGATGTCAGCCGATATAAAAATATACCATCAGCTCGAAACTTCAGTCTAGTGCTGACGTCACTAAAATGGCGGCCACAATTTAACCACAGTATTACTTGTATGAACACGAACTGCGTACGATACGAATCCGAGCGTCGAAACAGATGCAGTATAAAAACGACATCCGGTTTCGATCAGAGTTTTTTAGATCTGAACTTCCTCGGATTCGGATCGGATGCAGTGCGAAAAGAGCCTAACATATAAAGTGAAGTGAAATTATACCAAATGGTCTATGATTCTAGTCTAAAGGATGCTCAAGTGGACCTTTTCTTAATAAATACCGATTTAATACTATCAGCTTTTTTATTTATGAATATAAAATAAAATATTAATGAGAATTTATTTTTATTTTATCAAGTATCAATTAAAAATTTGCTACCGGCTAAAAGTATATTTTTCCATTTCACGAAGACGAGTAGCTCATGCTTGTGTTTAAGTCGTATCGGTATAAGTAAGGTACAGTAAATGTGTGCGTTTGCGAGCGCTTGCTGATTGGTCCGACATGCACGCACACTTGCGCAATGTTTATGTAAACGACGTAACCACAAGTGAAGTTCACTCGTCTTCGTGAATTGCAAGAACTGTAGTAGTAGTTTTGTTGTGCTTATTTCTTGTAGTTTGTTTTGTTATAGTCGATTTCAGAATATAGAAATAGCTGCATCTATGAAGCTTTGCTTGTAAGTATGTTTTTATGTTTGTTTTCGAACATCGAACTAGTTTAGTGTGCTTTTGTTGCGAGCTTTACTTTAGGCTTTTATTCCACCGGCGATGTGATAGATTAAATGTTTTTAATATTAGTATATGTGAATTCATTAAACTATATGTAACGTCTGAGTCGGTATGGGATTCGGCGTTGCTTTAAGCATACCGAAAATATTGCCTAATAAATCAGTAGGATGCGAAGCGAAGGATCACACATGTGAACCCCACCAATAGGATCGCTTCAGTTTCATAGCTTAGCCATATCTTAGTTCTGGTGGAAAAGAGTCAGAAATCCGTTAAAAAGCACCAAGCACCTATAGAAGTCGGTTGTTTAGCATAGATTTGATAGACTTGATGAAAGACAGTGGTCTATAAAAATGAGAGGCCCCAGATTCGATTCCCGGGAGAGGCAATTTTGTATTTTATAATTTCTGAATTGACTTTGGTCCGGTCTGGTGGGAGGCTTCAGCCGGCACTGCTAGTGTTGAACATGCGATTGAGACGAACGCTGCACGCCACGGTCTGCATGACCCTCGTTTAGAACGGCCACTAAGGCCTTACAATATATTTTCAGCATTCTGAACCAGTAGTAAAATAATGTTTAAATACATAACAAAAATTGCGGAACCAACAGGATTCGGACGTTTGCTTGCTGCCAGTGACGAAATTTGTGATATGTATCTAGAAATTACTTAGAAATTTCCTTGAAGTGTAGGTAAACACACTCATAAAAATATAAATGCAGTACCTAGTAAAATATTTTAACGATCCAAAAGCACTTATAAAAGTTGTATGTGAATAAAAGTATATTCTATTCTGTTTATTTCTATGAAAAGTCATATAGAAATTGTAAATTTTCAGGGAATTTCCGTCACGAGCTGCACTCGGAAGCGTCGCCAAAGCGAGGCACTGAAGAGAACGAGGAAACGGAGTCGCCGAACACTCGCTATATCCACTTCCAGTCCACCCCTAATAACATATTCAAAGAGACAGATATATAAACCGCAGTATTCTATACAGGATGTAACCAGAACGCTAGCAAAAACTTAAAGTTTTTATTATACTAACTAAACACAATCCAATACCAATAACCATTTGCTTCATTTTGTAGTTTTAGTGATTTGGAATTATTCAAACTCGTAATGTATAGCGTGCAAAACTCGGGTCAATGCCCCGCCTATGACGCGGCATTCACTCAGACTGGCCTACTTACGCAACGTTTGTTGACCTCTAGCGTCAGTCAGATGTTTTATTTGCAACGATATACGTGAACTTTTACAAAATTAAGGATTTTTTTATATATTTTCTCGCGTTAATTCTGTTTTATGGTATCATATCGGTAATCATCAGTACTATCACCTGTTTTCGTTTTTGCTAGCGTTCTGGTTACACCCTGTATAAGGTAATAGAAAAGATAATTATTTTTATTTATTCTCGGGACTGAGTGTTGAAGATTTTTAACTACTCTTCGTGGCCAACCGATAGACGTTCACAGCTGGACATAGATCTCTTGTAGGGACTTCTTCATGTTTGGACTTGTTCTAATGCATAAACGTAGCATCTATCTAGGAAAACATCGTACACCCTGGGGAAGCTATTTTAATTCCAATCAGAAAACTTTTGCTGTATCTAACGGCCACAAGTTTTGACAAAGAACTATAAGGTGGGGGCGATCACAATGGATCGCAGAAGGTTGAAGTGATACAGGGTATCCAAGAACCTGCTTAGTCCCGAAGAATAAGAAGGTACTTCCATACGCCGCTGTCTTGCGTCTGGGTCCAGCGGCTCCGTGGGAGCGGTCTTGGTAGATACGCCTGCTGGTCGATTCCGTAAAACCTGCATCAATCATTATTACAATCGCAATGATTGTGATTGGCTGAATTTATGGTATTCTTGTTGCAACAATGAATCGTAGCCAATAGTGCGCGAGCGTTAACCAATCAGAGGTGATTGCGATCGTGACATTGTAGCTGTCATTCAACCGCAATCGCGCAGCTTGATCCAGCGGCCCCATGATGCGGATCATTTGATGTTAACTTAATGGGGGGTCAGTTAACGCCGCAATTTCCGGTGCCAGAACGCCATTTCATCATCATCAGCATCTTGGAACCCCAACATCTAATTATTTCTTCGAACTAACTATTTACACGTCATTATTGTTATACGAGTATCGCATAGTAGCTTAGTGCTGATTCGGTTGCACACAATCTCTAAACTGAATTGACAGGTCAAAAAATAGTGCTATCCCTTTCACGATGCTCCATGCGGAAAAGAATAGCACTACTTTCAAACATGTTGTAAAGCCGAATCAGCAATCAAATTGGCTACTACAGTACTACCCGGCAGGAAATATAGTGCATCGACCTTTAGAAAGAGATTTGTAGAGCGTTGTCTCTGTCGTTGCGACCGACAAAACGTCACATAGGTATGAATGACAGAGACAACGCTCTACGAAGCCAAAATCTCTTTATAAAAGTCGATGTACAATATTTCTTTTTTATGATTAGGAAGAAGGTAAACTGTCATCTATCCAGGATAGAGCGTTTCTATCTAAAACTATAATATTTTATTTGACAATTAGAAGAATAAATAAATGTTTAAATAAGTTACCTATTATTAGGTAATATGAAAATTTTCTTAAAATTAATATTCGTCGCTAGTCATTCCTTAAATCCTTAATCTATTAAATTAATTTAATGTAATTTGATTGATTAAATGTAATTTTAGACTACTTTACTTAACTAAGTAACTTTAGACTACTTATGGTATCGAAAACTAAAAAAATTGATATTAATTCGAATGTACCTAATCTCTAAACTAAATTGACAGGTCTAAAAATCGTGCAACCCTTCTCAAAATGTTCAAATCGTTTCGTCTTTGAGATAATAGTGACCGTAATACATAAATGATCCTTTTTTTTTAAGTCTGTTAATTTTTTTTACATACATAATTATGTATGTAAAGTAATAATTTAACATACCTATAAATAAAAAAACTTGAATTAAGAACAGTACGGGGCCCGCGGGCGAAAGTGATGAAGATCGGCCTTTAGAATGACATTTCAGGTTTGTAGAGCGTTGTCTCTGTCACTCATACCCTTATGACGTTTTGTCGGCCTCAACAACCGAGAGAGTGCTCTACAAATCCTCCATCATCTCCTTCTACAGATCGATGTTCATCACTTTTGGCCGCGCACTGTGTCATTTCCCATTGAGCTTTGTTTCAACTCTAGTCAATTTACTAATAGATGATATTGAATATTAAAACTATCCCTATCCCCTAATGTTATTCTTAACTACTTACCTATTAGTAAAATATTTAATATAATCAAATAGCTATAATTAATTAACTAAAATATAAAATGCTAAGTTACTGTTTATTACTTATATATCTTCTTTGCGGATCAATATTAATTTATTATGAAACTTCTAAACTTATCCTCTATTATAAATGTAAAAAATATGTTATCCTAAGTCCCGCAAATTGCTATTACGCTGAAACCATGTCCCATCAACATCGAAATGACGTCATTTTGACGTCAGCCGAAATAAAAATATAGCATCAGCTCGAAACTTTAGTCTAGTGCTGACGTCGTCTAGTGCTGACGTCACTAAAATGGCGGCCACGCGCATTAGCAATTTGCGAGACTTATAATATATGTATCGTTATTATGTACTTATCTATTTATTTCTCTACGTAATTTTTCTTCATTACGAATTTATTAAGAAATAAAATATCTTATGTAAAAAGAAGCCAAAATAACATCACAGGGTAGATTATTACAAGAAAGTTAAGAGAATTTCATTTTAGGTGAATTACTACCTAATTTATTATTGGTTTTATAAATAAATAACAAGTAGGTAGGGTAATCATTAATATTCATATTCATAAATGTTGAAATTGTTCTGTGGTTTAGATTTTAGAATAAGTCATATAGTAGGGGTAAAATCTACATTATTAATTGGGAGGTATTATAATAGTTCCTACTAGCTTATGCCCGCGACTTCGTCCGCGTGGACGCGTGGACTACTCAAATTTGGAACCCCTATTTTACCCCCTTAGGAGTTGAATTTTCAAAAATCCTTTCTTAGCGGATGTCTACGTCATAATAGCTATCTGCATGCCAAATTTCAGCCGGATCCGTCTAGTAGTTTGAGCTGTGCGTTGATAAACACAGTTAGTCAGTCACCTTTTCCTTTTATACCTATGTATAGATTCATTGTAGGTTCTTCGAAAAATTATTTTAATATCACTCAATGAAGCTGCAATATAGAACCAATCAATGTCAAATGAGCTCGGTGGCTATCATTCAGTGTTAGACACTGAGTTAGCAAATCACCTTACTAAGTTATACATTTACCTCCAACTGAATTAAGTAGTTTAATAATACTTAACAATTACCTAGTTATGTAAGCTCTGGGTGTATTTATTTTTCAAATGTAGTACCTATTTAATGTCAAGTCAAATGATTTATTCAAAATAGGTAATAAATTACTCTTATTGATTGTCTGGTATAGTGTTAGATTTGTAAGATAATATAGTGGTGATAATTATAACGCAAACTTAAAACTAAAGCTACGAGGGTTCCAAACGCGCCCAGGTCTGAGAAGAGCCCACAACAAACTCAGCCGGGTATTCTTTTTATTATCACCACTTTACAAATTTATTGAAACTTATTAGAACTATCACAAAGTCGTTAAGCAACTCATTCCCAAGCTTGCTTATCATTTAAATAATCCTTTACATTGTAATAGGATTTTTCAATTAGTTTACGTTTTATGAAAACTTTGAACTTGTTGAGAGACATCTCCAATATGTCTTCTGGAAGCTTATTATAGAAACGTATGGAATTACGAGCAAATGAATTGCTAACTTTACTGAGCCTAGAGGCGGGAATTACAAGTTTATTTTTATTTCTAGTATTTATATTATGACAGTCACTTTTTTTTTTTAATTTATTTATGTTTTTATGTACGTACAGTAAATTTTCAAAAATATATTGATTATGCACTGTCATAATTTTAACTTCCCTAAATTTAGTTCTCAGCGACTCTCGTGGCCCCATACTGTATATGGCTCGAACAGCCCTTTTCTGCAGCACAAAAATAGAATTAATATCAGCAGCATTACCCCATAATAATATACCATATGACATAATGCTGTGAAAGTAACTAAAATATACTAGTCTCGCAGTTTCTATGTCTGTCAACTGGCGAATCTTTTTTACCGCATATGCGGCAGAACTAAGTCTGTTCGATAAGTTATTTATATGAGAGCCCCATTGAAGTTTTGCATCTAACGTTATTCCAAGAAAAATAGCGGTATCCACTAAATCTAATTCCTCATTATTAAGTTGCACAGTGGTTTTCACCTGCTTAACATTTGGTAAAGTGAATTTAATACACTTTGTCTTTTTCCCGTTGAGAAGCAGGTTATTAGCTTCGAACCACTGTACTAACTTGGTGAGAGAATTGTTTACTTCATCAAAAGTTGTTAAGTATCGATTGATTTTAAATAAAAGTGATGTATCATCAGCAAACAAGACTATCCCGTAATTGTCCTTAGCGAGGTAAGGAAGGTCATTGATGTAAATAAGGAACAGAAAAGGTCCTAAGATGGAACCTTGTGGCACCCCCATTTTTACAACGGATCCGGGAGATCGCTTTCCATTCACGTCTACCCTTTGTATTCTATCATTTAGGTAAGAACTCATCAATTCCAATGCTGCACCCCTAATTCCATAATGGTGCAATTTCGCGACCAATGTTTCATGATCAACGCAGTCGAAAGCCTTGGATAAATCACATAAAACGCCAAGCGCATCACGTGATTCCTCCCAGGCTTCAAATATATTTAGTATTAACTCAACACCAGCATCGGTTGTTGAGCGACCCCGTGTAAAACCAAACTGTTTGGTGTGAAATAAATCATTAATGTTGAAAAAATTAAGCAGTTGAGTTAAAATTATTTTTTCAAAGATTTTACTAAAAGTGGGTAGTACAGATATCGGTCTGAAGTTAGTGGGGTCACTAGTACTACCTGATTTAAATAATGGAATTATTTTACTATGTTTCATTAAGTCTGGAAACTCACCACAGTCAACACAATTATTGAATATTAATGCTAACTCGGGTGCAACAATATCAATTAATGATTTCACAACGTTAACGGAAATGCCCCACAGATCATTTGTTTTCTTATTATTAATTAATTTAAAAGCTTTGATAACGTCAGAGCAACTAACGTGACTGAATTCAAACATTTTATTACATTCAGGCACGTTATCCTTGTCTTGTAGTCCGTTTAGTACCTGTGTAATAAGTGCGCTCGAGTCCTTAATCTAATTCAGTGGGTATTTTATTCGTAGTTTAATAGTTCATAAATAAGAGGTAACCGAAAATTATTTTTAACGTTGTGTGAGTGCATGTATCAGTGATATTAATATGAATAATTGAGTATATTATTAGTTCCTATGCATTAAAATTACTGCACTAAGTATATTGTAGGAAGTTTCATTCTGAATATCATTTAGCCCATAAAATATACAGTTTAAAAATTAGTAAATATACAAAGCAACTTGGTTACAGTTAGTGAATAGTGCAGAATGGGGAACCTAAAGATTATAGAAGGAGATCCCGTCTGTAGGTACTTACGTGGTTAGTCGACGTAAGCCCGACTAGTCTCGAACCCATCTGGGATCGCCTCGGGCTTACGTCGACTAACCACGTGAGTACAGCCGGGATATTTATAATGAAAATCACTCACGATAGTTTAAACGCTAAAATACCTGAAGATATTTAATATAGCACATGCGTATAATGAAACTGACATATTCTATTGTTAATTACAGATGTTACAAATAAAATTACTATATTTTGGTAAAATAAAAATGCCAATATTGTTACCTAAAGATAAAACTTAGATCAAATTACGTTTATGTATTAAAATAATGGGCGTACTCGCTTTCATTTAATATTTCTAATAAAGTTAAATGTTCGTGTCGTCACATAGCGTCGGTTCACTACAAGAACTCATTAATTGTAAAAATCATGAAGTCCTACCTCTACCGTTTACAACAACTATGAATTCGTCGAGTTCATAGTTGTAGTTATACATCACCAAGAAGAGTAATATATAATATAGAACATAATTCATAGTTATTTTAAGCCGTACTTGATGATTATTTGCAATATTTATGTTACAATGCAACAACTATGAATTTTTTGAGTTCATAGTACTTGTAAACTGTAGTGGTCTGGGTGATTATTTGCAATATTTATGTTACAACTATGAATTTGTTGAGTTCATAGTTGTTGTAAACTGAACTTGATGATTTTTTGAAATATTTATGTTACACCAACTATGAATTTGTTGAGTTCATAGTTGTCGTAAACTGTAGTGATGATTATTTGCAATAAGTTCTTGCAGTAAATCGATGATATTTTATAATATTTCAATATCCATTCCATGACTACAGAATAGTGTTGTGAGTGTTTAAATAGTTTAATTAACTATAGTTGGCGCCAGGAAAAATAACTCTAACCTTGAATTGCAAAGAGATTTGGTAATTTATCGATCTACTGGGTGGTATTTTTTATGGATCACAGAATATTCAGTTAAGTAGGTACCTACCTACATTAAAATACACAGACCGCCATCGAGTTCGCGTTATACATATTAACGTAAATATACAAATTGTGATATAAAGTACAACAGCATCACCTATAAACTAATCTAGTGCCATATCGACCTGTCCCATGCAATATGAGCCACGCGCACTCGTATAATGCAAGAACTTTACCCAGGTCGGGGGCTCACCTCGCGGTTAAATTATTTTTCTCGTTGCTAGTCTGTTCAAATCCTATACATGGCGTCAGTTAAATATAGATCTTGAACCAGCACACTCAGGAGTGAGTGATTAATCGATTTATTTGCCAAAGTATTGCGTCGCGCTTTACTTCGTATCACCAAATAATAATTGGGGTACGAAGTAAAGCGCGAACGGCGCGCGGAGATATATTATTTGTGAAAAAATTATAAATTGTTAAGTATTTATATAAAATGTTGTATCGGTGTCTAGTCATTTTATTATTAGATGTGTCTATGAAAATAAAATTTCAATTATGAGAATGAATTTTATTGATCCTTCATTTTATTTACTAATCTCACGGTTCACCTAATAAATTATGATAGAGCGGTACCTAAACATCCTGCATAAAATCTCTTAAGTAGGTACTAGCTAACTACCGGTTAAATAAAACTCAAGTAGTTAGGTAAACGAGTAGGTACCTATTGTAAATATTTATATTACAAGTAGGTATAAACATTTGAACACTTGAAAAATATTTGAGTATATATTTTGCTATGCTAAGTATATTAATTATTATATTATGTACTAATAAGTATTATAGGTAAATATGTATTAATAAATATACTTAGTTACGTAAAATTAAATATAGGTATATTCTTAATAAAATAAAACTTGCAAAAAGTAGCAAAGTTCCTACTTTTTACGTAGTTCTATATAGTTACTACCTAGGTACAAAAATCTTTGATAAATATATCAAAGAAAAAATCGTAAATATTAATAAAAAACTAGTAGGTACCTAGCAATAGTAATAAAGAAATATAAACACTATGCTAAAGAGCTTCCGGGACGGTCAAGCGGCTTCAGCTTGACGTCAATCACGTAGGTAGGTACATAGATTTGTATTGCTTGATGCGCCCGTCAAGCGGCTTGATCAAGCAAACGGCTCTTTTCTCATACTGTTTGAACGACGCGCGTCAAGCAAAAATATAAATTCGCGTCAATCACGCGTCAAACAAGTAAATGCTCTAAATGCTTGACTCAAGCAAAAATCTATACGTGCTTGACCGTCTCGGAAGCTCTTAAGATTGGCGCCTAAAGTCACAAGCGTGGTCTCTAAGGGATTGGTCACGAGACAGTTTTTTAAATAATAAAAATAAGTTTGTCTGTCCTTTTCTTATTACATTGGTAAGAAAAAGATGTGAATACCGACTCTTAAATGTTGGCACCAGCATCAGTACCATTTTCTGATAATATAAACATAAAGCTGGCCATAATATTATACATTCCTTTAATTTGTACAGTCACAATTGAAGTCGCAGTCGCTGCATTCGCAACCACAGCAATTACACTCGGCACAATTGCAATCACAGTTACAGAACGTAAAACAGTTTTCAAGACAATGACAGCACCCTGAATAACAACTTTCAATGCACTCTGCAAGCCTGCTACAACCCCACGTCAGACTAGCGCAAAAATCTAACCAATTAAAGTTATCTTCATAATAATTATCATTGCAACAACACGCACAACATCCACCTTCTTCCTTTTTTTTCTCTTCCCCATCAGATACAACCTCACTTTCAAGAGGCTGCAAAACTTCGCGTTCTTTGCTTACATTTAAAAATGAATCTGTAGAATCACTATTGGGCTTCTCACTTGGTATGGTTGCAGCAACTAATATATTATATCCAGTGGTTGCAAGTTGAGGTTGGGTTGTAATTGGAGCTGACATTTTTTTTTCAACTTTCAACCGTAGGTAGGTAGGTAGCCGTTAAAAACTTAGTGATTGTGTTATTCTTTATGGTCGAAATCTTTATTTAACAATATGCTCGTTTTTATTATTCTTTAAGTTCAAAGTAGGTACCTAAGAAGTAAGCGGAGCCAGCAAGCGGAGTCCGGAGAACAGGAAAACTGTTTCCCTCTAGATAAACTGTTTCTGAGAATTATTGGAAGTCTACAATAATTATGGCAATGAGTAAAGAGGATAGAAACACTTTTGACCAACTTGTTTCCCCTACGTACTTATAGTAGTTATTTGGTACACCTTTCACTGAGTTTTATTCATGAATCATCATAATAATTCATACTTATCAACCTAAACATAAAATTTATGTTTGGATATGAAACTCACAAACACCACACTAGTAAACTAAATAACTCAGAAAATTGAAAACAAAATTCAGTATTCTGTGATTCAACTGACTAGGTACCTACACGACCACTTCAAAACAAGAATGCAGAAATAACCTACGGCAATACCTAACTACGCAACGGTCGCGAACTGCATTCTGCTAAATGCATTACGCATGCAGTGAGTGTGAGCAGTCCGCCATCGCCACCGCACCCGTCAAATGACGTCACTGGCACGAAAACAAGTATAGTACGCGATAGGTCGAGATGGCAATCGAGGAGGGAACGCCCCGCACACTCGCACAACCTCCATGCTAACCTGGTGCGGGCGAGCGCGGGAGCCATGCGGGTGTGCGGGGCGTCCCCTCGCCTCATACCCCGATTGCCATCTCAACCTGTCGCGAACTTATTAGGTATAGCGTCAGTGAAGTTCTATACAGTGCGTAAGTCAAAAAAAACCGGCCAAGTGCGTGGCGGGTCGCACGCCGTGTAGGGTGCGGGTAGGGTGACGCGCAGTGTAGGGTTCTGTAGTCACAATCCTCGAAAAACAGATAGAAGTCCTTAACCTGCGAACCCTACTAAGCCATGATAGTTTTCCTTTAAAAAAATTTTTACAAAAAAAATAAAAACCGACTTCGTTACATAAACACTAAAAATTGAAAAATAATTTAATTTATTACCGAATATATTATGTATACAAGAGTTAATATAGTTCCATAATAATACTTTTTGGTGCCGGTGCCAATTAGCTTTAGCTGCGCGAATCGTCTAGACTTCATATTTTTATGGGACTCCACAATGGCACCTCATTGGCACCGACCCCAAAAAATATTATTATGGAACTATATTAACTCTTGTATACATAATATATTCGGTAATAAATTAAATTATTTTTCAATTTTTAGTGTTTATGTAACGAAGTCGGTTTTTATTTTTTTTGTAAAAATTTTTTATTTCACTATTTTTAGTGGCCCCATGGAATTATGCTATGCCTGGTTAAAAATCTACTGTTTACTAAGCTATTACACTGATCGCGAGCAATTTACTCTTATCCGTTGAGGAGTTCCAGTGTTTATCTTCGAAGATGTTCATCAGATCTTCACCAAATTGAAATGGGACCAACTTTGAAGTATACCCTTTCAAACAAAAAAAGAATTTTCAAAATCGGTCCAGGCGTTTTTGAGTAATCGGGGAACATACATAAAAAATAAAAAAAAAAAAAAAAAAAAAAAAAAAAGATTCCGACGAATTGAGAACCTCCTCCTTTTTTTGAAGTCGGTTAAAAATTGATTATAAATAGGTACTACTGCTGTGAATTTTTTCACGTTCCTATATGTATAGTAGGTATATATAGGTACTACCATTTGGCTGATAGAGGGAGGAACACTTGACTAATAAAAATTAACACTTTAAAACATCATATTTTAAAGTGTTAATCGGCGTTAATAAAAAAAGCGGTCGGACATGGCGAAACTATAAGGGTTCCGTGTTTACTACGGAACCCTAAAAACTACTAGGTAAGTAAAAGTGAGTAAAACTTCTGAATTTACCAGCCTTGGTAGCGTTGCATGCTGCTATGCAATTCTGCCAATGCTGCTAAATTCAGATGTTTCAAACCGCATCTAGGACGTGCGGTACGGGGAAGCGCGAGACGAGGTAGGTACATACTGCATTGAAGTGTACCTACCTACGTATAATAATTAACTTTTGAGGGCATTGCCCTTTGACACCAAAAACATAGTGATTCATTGATACTTAGCTGTAACTATAAACTCGTGTGACTATAATACCTAACTATAAATAGTTTAGGCGTAGTAAATATCGTAAAAATATTTTCTCGTATCATAGCGTCTTCCTCCAAAATATAATATATCTACAGGCAGCACAGATCAGTAATCCGGAGATACAGGTAACGTCCTACGCTGTCGTCCACATTTTTGACAATTTTCATTATGACATTTACAAAGATTAAAAAAATCGTCGATCAGATAGCCCAAACAACAGTTTGATAGGCGACAGCCATCACTACAATTAGTATGGTACATCACGTCATGTTTAATGCATTATGTAGACCATTATAGGAAAAGCTTTTATTTTCAATAAAAAATATTTTATTTAAAAAAAATTTCACCATTAGAAAGCTACATTATTCCTGAGTGGCATACCTAGGCTATTTTCTTTAATAATAGATTTATTACGAAAATTGTAATAAGCTACCCGTGCGAAGCCGGGCAGAGTCGCTAGTATTATATAAAACATTCGAATATTTTAGTAGGTATAATAGGTACCTAAACCTAATCTTGCGAAGCTGAGACAAGTCAGCATAGCAAATATTATATCGCTAATAAACTCCGCCACCTCCAGTGTCACCGCCTCCATAATCAGCCCCAGTGTCACCGCCTCCATAATCACCCCCAGTGTCGCCTCCTCCACAATCACCCCCAGTGTCACCACCTCCATAGTCACCCCCAGTGTCACCGCCTCTATTATTACCTCCACTGTAATCATTGCCCCAGCAATGCGCACCTGAGTCACCCCCCCCCCCCTTCGAATGACCTCCGCTGAGATCTCCATTCCCCGAATGACCTCTGCTGACATCTCCACTCCCCGAATGATCTCCGCTGATACAGTGTCCTACACCCCCACCACTAACTCCTAAATAGCCCCGTTTTCAGAATGTCTCCAAAAGTAACCTCCACCAGTACCCGAGGGGCATTCACTCCCAAAATGACCTTGATTGCCAATATTATCACCCAAGTTATTTCCGCCTTCAGAATGACCCATAATATTGTCAGTAGTTCCACCATTTTCGGGAACGTCACTTTGCCTATGGTGGGTGTATGTATGTATTAAGCCATTTTCATCGTATACGGAGCTTCTTATTATGAATGTATCATCGTTTAACATAATATCATTATCAATACTATAATAATTCACTCCACGCCTTTGAGGTATCTGTCTCTCTTGTTTTTCCTCACAGCAGCCAGAACAGCGGCATTTATAACAATATAAAGTGTAGAAGTAAACGAAGCAACATTGGTCGACATTTTCGCAGCACCAGCAACAATTTATTTTGGGCGATGGCAGTTCTTTTGAATTAATCTTTGCCTCTTGCCTTGGTTGTGACGTCACCACGTTCGACATCATTTTGTTTCAATAACAATGATACATAGGTATAAGTCATTGTTCAATACCTAATGATCAATGCCCAAGATGTAGTAGGTACCTACCTTACCTAGTATATTCAATGTACTCTGTGTTACCTAGGTTTAATGTAACAATATTTCTTATAAAATATATATTGAAGTTTTTAGCTATGTGATGTGGGTATTTATTATATACACTCCACTCACTTTTACTTTGGCGTTAAATTATTCTTTATGATTATTTTCATGGTACTTACCATAGAGTAAAGTAAACTTGGCACCGGCCACAGACCATTCGTTACTCTATGCCACAAACCAATAACATGTATGAACTCGATGCATTGCCAGTGCATTTGGGTGCATTGCACCGCCAACGGGTAACTTCACTTCTCTTCTCAGCACAGAATATATATGTAGGTAGGCACGTAGGTACTAGACACTAGTGTTGTCAACAGCTGCTTTCCAAAAAATGCAATAAACCGTTTGAGAAAATATTTTACTACATTATAGTAGGTACATAATTTAATTCAGTGAATAAACCAGCCTTAAAATGTAATAGTTAATACTTCATAATCTTAGTTTTATATATCTATACCTACATAGATTGTGCTAGCTTTGATAAAAAACCGGTCAAGTGCGAGTCGGACTCGCGCTCGGTGCGTTTACGGTACGGTACGGAACCGTACTACAGAAAAAGTAAAACGGTAATCTGAATCACTTTTAACGAACCGCAAAATCGACTGTAGGTACGTAGTTTATTGTTATATCAAAAAAACTATGATAGAACGTTCGTTTTATTTTTTCTGTAAAATATATCCTATTGAGCTTATTTCAGATTTTTGATTGGTTTTTTAGATTCTGAGATAAGGGGGAACGGTATTTTTTCGACATTTTGCACGATAAATCAAAAACTATTTTGCAAAAAATAAATAACAATCTGTTTTAGAATGTACAAATAAAGCCCTTTAATATGATACCTACCTCACTTGATATAGTTATCTTACTTTAAAAATACTAATTATTAGTTAGTTAATGAACACATTTTAGGTTTTTTTTTTGTGATGTTACCACACAAATTCACGGTTTTCGGATTTTTTGCTACTTGTGCTATAAGACCTACCTACCTGCCAAATTTCATGATTCTAGGTCAACAGGAAGTACCCTATAGGTTTCTTAATATATAGACAGACAGACAACGAAGTAATCCTACAACGGTTTCTTTTTCCTTAAAATACGACTGTAGTACGGAACCCTCGGTGCGAGAGACTCGCTGTTGGCCGGGTTTTTGTTTGTGGAATAGGTAGGCCCTTCGTGCGAAGCCGGGGCGCGTCAACTGGTTTACTTAGTACCTAATGGTCAGTTTTGAAAGATACTGGAACACATCACACAACATACACCACAACACTTGACCATTTCAATGCACCATAGAAAATATGAGCAAAAATCACTGATAGAAGAACAAGAGCAACATTGTTTTTCTTGGGGGTTCTCTTTAAGCTGCAGCGTGGTTGCTTCTCCATTTTTAATATTTACGGAATCGCTAAAATATGGTTGTTTATTTACTACATCACACATTGTTTAAAGTTGATACACCTTTGTTTACAGTAGGTAGGTAGAAACAAGTTTAAATTATTTTAAGCAGTTTACGCTGTATCCCGATCACAGAGAACTGATCCCGATAGATCGTGTCTTTTGTCACAAAAAATAAATTAGTAGGTACCTCGTATACGTAAAGAAGTTGCACTCCTTGGTTAATTAATGACTATACTTGCACGCCTCGATACCTACGCCCTACATAATTGAAGGGGTAAGTATAATAAAACCGGCCAAGTGCGTGGCGGGCCACGCGCAGTGTAGGGTTCCGTAGTCACAACTTAGCCATGATAGTTTTCCTTTAAAATTGATTATATTATTTACCTACTACCGCTGTGAATTGTTTCACGTTCCTTCCTAAAAATATTTATCACAATTTTATTTCGCCACTTGGTCGGCGTGATTAATATTTATACCCACGTCAAATTAGATTTCTAGCACTAACAGTCTCTGAGATTAACCGAGGACGGACGGACAGACGGACATACGGACGGACATGGCGAAACTATAAGGGTTCTTTGTTTACTACGCAACCCTAAAAAGGGCTTACCAACAAAACCAATATTTCCAGATTTTTTTGCATTTGAAGGTTCAGACTTTATTTTTGTTATATCCTTTATATTAATCTTCAAATCTGTCTTATTATAATTCCAATTGAATTCTCACGTATAGAAAGTTTTATATATATATATATATATATAGTTATATAATACATATTCTGTAAAAATTTCAACCCTATCTTATTCATAATAATGGGTTTGCGGTCTTACTGGTCACTGGCCGCTCATTCAGATGACTGCATGCTCGGCTAATTAACTGACATCAGTAATAAGAGATAAGTGAACTGAAGAGATGAATAATATTGGTAACATAAAAGTAAAAAAACTAAAGACAAGTTTTAAAACTAGGATTTAAAAAAAATGCTGTTTAAAGATATTGATATATTGCATTATGTAGTTCAATTATCGTTCTTTTCCTTATGTTTAACACTTTATGAGTCTTCAAACACATATTGTTGATTGTTTTCGTATCACATTCTGGAGACAAAGTATATTTGTATGAAAATTTGATGTCATCAACATAATATTATTATTAAAATAAAATTTAAAAAAATGGATTAAACACTTTACAGCTACTTTGTAAACTGTTAGTCTTAGATAAAACTTGTAAAAAGTGGCAATTAACTATAAAAATCTTTGACAAAAAATATCAAAGAAAAAACTGTAAAATGTAAATATTCAGCAAAATATTAGTAGCAAAGTACATTGTTGCCATATTTACTTATATTATGCGTCCAAACTACAATCGCCAGCAAGAAATATTGTACATCAACCTTTAGAAAGAGGTTTCGGTTTCGTAGAGCGTTGTCTCTGTCACTCAAACGTAGGTATGTGACGTTTTGTCGGTATCGATTTTTTGGTAAATCAATGTTTGTCTGTCTCAACGACAGAGACAACGGTCTACGAAACCACTCTCTTTCTAACGGTAGATGTACAATATTTCCTGGCGCGTACTGTAGCAAAATGTTGGAAATCTCCGCCATGTTGTGACATCTCAGCTATATTATTGGTACAATATATTTTAAATGACTTTTCAATGAATTTTGAACAAAATCTATTGAAAATATTTTGAATCATAATATCGAGGATATACCTACTGCTAAACCTAAATAATAAAGACATAGGATTTTAGCAATATTATACCTTCGACATATTTCTACTAGCTAGAAATATGTCGAACCTTCCTTATTATACCTTCGACATATTTCTACTAGCTAGAAATATGTCGAAGGTATAAGGGGTCGGATAAGATTTCCCGTTCTTAGTTTGGACGCGTTATAAGTAGGTACAGACCGTATATCAGTCAGCTTGAGTTTAAATTAAAACTAGGTAGGTACTTATATTAACTATATATTACTTAAGTAGATATTTATAACTATTTTATAATATGTAATAACAACTGTATAATTAATTTTTAATTTTAATAGTAGTATAAAGTTTTAATTCTTTATAGAAATAAAATACAAACTCTAAGCATACAAACTCTTAAAATAGTATTAGATATAGGTCCACCAGAATGTCATGAAATGAAATTCCAAAGTCAGTAACACTGTACTCTGTGAATATCCTATGTACATAGTACTTTGTGGTGAATATTAATAATTCACCACAGAGTACAGTGTTGCTAACTTTGGAATTTCATTTCCATATTTTTCATGAGATTCTGGTCTACCTATAATATTTTTAATATTTAATAATAGTGAGAATACATTCATAATTATTTTAGACTAGCTGATGCCCGCGACTTCGTCCGCGTGGAATTAGGCTTTTCAAAAATCCCGTAGGAACTCGATTTTCCGAGATAAAAAGTAGTCTATGTCACTCTCCAGGTCTTTTTCTATACCCATGCAAAAAATCACGTCAATCCTTTGCACCGTTACGACGTGATTGAACAAACCAACAAACAAAGTACAAACACACTTTCGCATTTATAACAAGGGTACTGATTTAAAAAGGCTCGTTACAATTTAAGTAAGATATTAGTTAGTATGAGACCCTCTAGCTTACATAGGCTGTTCCTGTTACTGTATAAAAGATAACTCAGTGTTTAATACATTCAACACATAGGTAATAAAGCGTAATAAACATGTAAGTAGGTATATTAAATGCAATTTTTTCCTAAGTACTATTGTCAATGGCACAATTTGTTTTACATCAAGTTATACCTAAAATTAGTTTTGCCTGCATATTTATACTTTCTCCATAGAATTGTCAATAGAAGAATTACAAAAATTCAGTGGAAGCCTATTGTTTTCCCAAGATATAAAGTGCCTACTCAGATTCTCCAAAATGATAATGGTCTTAATAATTTTAAATACATATCAAAAGTTGCGTAACCGGCAGGAATCGAACCTGCATCTTCTGGGTTCGCGCCCGATGCCTTGACCACTCGGCCACGGTCTCGCTTACTGCCAGTGACGAAATTGGTGATATGTCTGTTAACTCAGTACTGAAGCGACTGTTTAATGCCATCTAGTAGCGACACTTTGCAGTTATCGAAACTACTTTCAATTCAAAGTCCCATATTACAATTAAGCTCTTTGAACGAGAAATGACATTATTTGCTTTTTACTATGGTCTTAGATAATGGTCTTAGTTTGATTTCCAGCAGAGGGGAATACCTGCTATAATTAGAGCTAATTTATTAGAGAAATAAATTAGAGCTAACTTGCGTCTAAATAAAAAAGTGTTGCCGAGCAGTGATAGAGATTCTGAAATGGATTATAGGCCACTCACATATCAGAAATCTTACTGTTGCACTCTACGAAAATTAGAAACATTTTGTGTTCTGTGTACAGCGTCTGCAGATTATCTGCAGTATGTCTAGTATGTAGTGTATGAGCAGTCCATGAATCTATATGTATTCACCTATAGATAGAGCATTCCTAAAATCTACTTGTCCCTATCTCGCTTTAATTGTCAAGCAAGCAAGAGGTCAGACACCACTGGGGGTCTAAGGCCCGCCATACAATGACTGCTCGAGCGGTTAGCCAGTGATCAACATACACGGACCGCTCGAGCAGTCAGAGTCAACAGCTTGAAGTTGCCAAGCAATTTCAATGCGGGCGGGATGCGTGCGCAACGTGGAATAAGGAGCGCGGGCGGAGGTAACTGCGCGAGAGCGGTCGACAACTCGAGCAGTCAGTGTCTGCCTGGAGACTGCTTGACCGCCCAACCGCCCGAAGCTGTTGCAACTGCTTGAGCAGTTTGTGTATGTACGTACGTAGAAGTCTGTAGTTCAACACGCAGTCGCAGCTTGAAGCAGTCCATCCCGACTGCTTCAAGCTGTCCATGTATGGCTGGTCTTACCTCTCACTCTAATTTGTTAATTGAACTGGGATAGTTTTATGTAGGTATTTGCTTCAAGTAGATTTTAGCAGTGCTCTATCCATGAATATGTATATAGATTTATGGAGTAGTCGGATTTCTGGCAGATGATTTCTCATAATAATATGCAGCTGGCTAAAATATAACTTACAGTACGTGACCGAAAGTAATGTACATCTGCCTTTAGAATGAAATTTCGGATTTGTAAAACATTGTTTCTGTCACTCATACCTATATGACGTTTTGTCAGTCTCTACGACAGAGACAGCGCTCTACAAATTTGCTATCTTCTTTTAAAGGTTGATGTACATTACTTTCGGCTATGTACTGTAGGTTCTTTTAATCTGAACAGTCACAATCGCAATCACAATCACCACAATCACAGTCACCGCAATTGCAATCACAGTCGTCGCAATTGCAATCACAGTCGCACGATCCACACTCAGTAACAAACTCTCCAAGACACTGACAGCACCCTAGATAACAACACTGAATGCACTCCGAAAAAGTGTTACTAAACCACGCTAGACATGCACAAAGATCTAATATAGAAAAATCCTCATCATTATCATTGCAATTCACGCAACAAGCACAACATGCATCTCCTTTCCTTTTCTTTTTTCTCTCTTCCCCATCAGGTACTACCTCATTTTCAAGAGGCTGCAAAACTTCGTTTTCTTTGCTTACATTTACAAAGGTATCTGATAAATCACTGTTCAGGTTTTCACTTGTGTTGCTTGCAGGTTGAGGTTGAGTTGTGATTGGAGCTGACATTATTTACTTTTATTTTTCAACTTTTTATGATAGGTCTTCGAATTATGTACGCACTTTACGAAAGTGAGTAATAATTTACAATATTATAGACGTCTTTATGTTTAAAGTTCAAAATGGGTAATAATAATAATATCTGCAAGTGGAGAACAGGAACACTGTTTCCATATATTAGCTGTTTCTGTGTATTATTGTAAGTCGAGTGGGAACTGGGAATTCAATTATGGTTATGAGCAAAGAGGATAAAAACACGCTTTTGAGGAACTGGTTTTGGGTTACTTATAATACACCAAGTATTATACCTAGGTTTGGCACACGTTTCAAAGAGAGTTTCTATGCATGAATCATGATTTAAATTTAGAACGTGTTTGAAAATGAAACACCTTCACACACAGAAAACTATTGACCGCACTAGCAAAACAAATACACAAACTTAAAAAGACACAAACAAAAAAGAGAAAAACAAAAAAGTTTTTAGTTTGAGTTTTGACGTTACAGTTTAAACCAAAGAGAAAAACTCATCTCATACACTAGAAATGATTTTTGACATTTCGTTTTGCCATGTACAAAGATTAAACAATTCGTAGATGTATCACGCTGGTCATACATGGTCAAGAATACCATCAAGTTTGCAGCTGACTTGAAGCGACGTCCAGTCAACTCAATAGCCATACACCATCAAGTGTGCATGACTTCATGCACATATCACATGTCATACACCCAAAAAAATCCTGGGGGAAGTTGCGGGCATCATCGACTTGGTAGGTACGGAGATAGGTTGCATCCTGGAGACACATTAGTATTGTAAACCTACCTAAAACATTTACATGAATTAGTCTATAAAATAGATGAGCCTTCTCTGGCGAAGGCGAGGTATGTCAGCTAGCAAATAATATCTGGCTTTAATCGTCTCCGCCACCCCCACAATCACCTCCAGTGTCACCTCCTCCACAGTCACCTCCAGTATCGCCCCCTCCACAATCACCCCCAGTGTCACCTCCTCCACAGTCACCCCCAGTGTCGCCGCCGCCACAATCACCCCCAGTGTCACCTCCTCCATTGTCACCCCCAGTGTCACCTCCTCCATAGTCACCCCCAGTATCGCCTCGTGCACAGTCACCATTAGTGTCACCTCCTGCATTATTACCTTCACTTTTACAAGCAGAGTCATCTCTGTTCCAACAATTCATATCTGGATCATTCCCACCCACCGAATGACCACCTAAATAACCCCTACTTTCAGAATGCCCCCAAGAGTAACCTTCACCACTGGGTGAGGGACATTCGCCCCCTGAACGACCTCCATCGCCATTATTATCGCGCGAGCGACCTCCAAGTTTAAATTGTTCTTCTGAGAGACCTTCACTTCCAGAATGACATACACTAGCAACTCTGTGACCTTCACCTTCAGAATGTACCACGTGGTGATGTCCGCTCCCAAAATGATCTCGATTGCCAATATTATCACCCAAATGAGCTCTGCCTTCAGAAGGACTCATTAAAGTGTCAGTAGCTTCACCATATACGGGAACGTCACTTTGCCTATGGTCGCTGTATGTATGTATTAAACCATTTTTATCGTATAAAAAGCCTCTTGTTATGTCTGTATCATCGTCAAACATAATATCATAATCACTACGATCATAATTATTCACTCTATGCCGTTGAGGTCTCTGCTCACTAGTATAAAAATAATTCTCGCCACGCCTTTCAGGTATCTGTCTTTTTTGTTTTTCCTCATTACAGCAGCCAGAACAGCGGCATTGACTACAGTATAACGAGTAGAAGTAAACGAAGCAACATTGGTCGTCGTCTTCGTGACACCTCTCACAATTTTTATCGGATGTTGGCAGTTCTTTTGAATTAATCTTTGCCTCTTGTCTTGGCTGCGACGTCACGACGTTCGACATAGTTCGTTTGTTTAGTACAGTAGATAATCAAAGTTGAAATAAAAACTAACTACCTATCTACAGTGATTTGGTTTAATACAGTCCACCCACCCACTCACTTTTATTTTGGCACTTAACTAACTCTTAAATAATATTATAATGTGTAAAGAAAGAAGCTAGGCGCTCTCACACATTGTTAATACATTAGGTATTATGCCACAGACTCCGTATATTTAATATAGGTACCTACTCTGTGGAGACATCACACAGAGTTAATCGATAAAGACGAAACGCCGATATATTAATAAACTTATATCGTAATTTCAAATTACCCACCTAAATAATTAACAAACAAAAACTACCCTATACTTACAGGGTGTAACCAGAACGCTAGCAAAACTTAGTGTTAATTGTTACACTACTGTAATAAAACGAGGCTGGTTGACCAACAACTGAATTTATTTTGAGAATACCCTCATGTTCTATAATATAATTACACTACATCTTTCTTTTTCTATACTGAAAAACAATTGATGTTTGTGACATGCATTACAATTCTAATACATTAAATTTCTATTCATCTCCTCATATTACAAAATCCATACCATATAACACATTCCATTAATAATCCGATATAAAATAACAATGCACAATACAAAATAACATTACTAGTAGTACCCACTTAAAATAATTATCATTGCTAAAATTCATCAATAGATAAAATAAAATAAAAATTATGTACAAGTTACACTACCAATCTACACAACAACAGTACTATTCTGAATTATTTTTATTGTTTAAACGGCAAGCCCTTCTCGTGCGACGAGGCAAGGCACAATCCTGCAGCAAAACAGCGTCTTTCGACGTCATTTTGGCTGGTCCCGTACCCATGAGATTAGTATCTGCAACCGTACCGGACTCACCTGTACTCGCACTAGTTTCAGTTGAACGTGTCTCGCAATCATTGTGCCTTCCCTCGGACGTCTGTTCGCCCTTTCTATTTACCAGATGTCGCCTATTGCGCCTATATATACGCCTGGTTTGGTCTTCTACAAAATAAGACCTAGGTTCCGCAGTCTGCTGAACCACTTTCGCAAGCTTGCGTTCCTTGCCGTCTACTATCACAACCTTATCATTCGTGTGAAGCGGTGGAAGGGGTTTCGCAGACCTATCATAATTTAGTTTTTGTTTTTGTTGATGCTTCAATATAGCACTATAATTTCTTTTACGATCGACTGTTTCATCCAAGAGTTTGTGATATGTAGGCAACCGCGTGTTTAGTCTCCTACCCATAAGAATTTGCGCGGGCGAATCGATATTTTCTCGTGGCGTAGTTCTCAAATTTAACAGCCCTATGTAATAATCTTCGCCCGAGTCGCAACATTTCTTTAGTAAGTTTTTAACAGTACGGACACTCCGTTCACTTTTACCATTACTCTGTGCATATAAGGGAGAAGATGTGACGTGTTTGATATCCCATGCACTAAGGAAGGCCCGAAATTCACTAGATACATACGCAGAAAAATTGTCAGTCACTAATTCGTTTGGTATTCCATGTCTTGCGAATTGTTCTTTCATAGCCTTTATTATAGACTTACTATTTATAAGATTTAATTCTGTAACTTCAACAAAGTTAGAGAAATAATCTACTAAAATGAGATAATACTTCTTCCTATACTCGAATATATCCGAGCCCACTTTGAGCCAGGGTACATCAGGAATAGAGTGCGGCAACATCGGCTCCCGGCCCGGCGCCGGCGCATACCGCTCGCACGTCGCGCACTCGCGCACCGCGCGCTCGATGTCGCGCGACATGCCTACCCAGAACATCACTTGTCGCGCGCGCCGCTTGCACCGGTCCATACCGAGATGCCCCTCGTGAATTCTCTGTAACATATCTCCTCGTAAGGCTCTTGGGATATACAACAAATAATCCTTTAATATTAAACCATCCACATATTGAAAACTTTCACGATAAGACCAAAAAACTCTAAGATTAACTTTTACGTCGTATTTATTTCTAGGCCATCCTTCTACTATATACTTCAGTATTTCTTGGCATTCTTCATCTTTTTCTATATGTTCTTTTATCAGCCTTAGCTTTTGATTGCTGAACTGTAAATTATTAATCATAAAACAAGTCTGAGCCTCCAAACTTTCATTAAATTTTTCATACATATAATCTGATAACGGCGCACGAGATAACGTGTCCGCTATATACATATACTTTCCCGGAGTATAAGTGACCTTAAAATCATATCTTTGAATCCTTAACAACATGCGCTGTAGCCTCGCGGGAACCGAGGAAAGCGATTTTGTAAAAATAGCTTCGAGCGGTTTATGATCACTCTGTACCGTGATGTCACATCTCCCAAATATATACTGGTGAAAACGTTCACACGCAAAGACGATGGCTAACATCTCTTTTTCTATTTGTGCGTACCGTCGCTGCGTGTCGGTGAGCGTGAGCGAGGCGAACTCGACCGGGCGGCCCCCCTGCAGCAGCACCGCGCCCAGCGCCTCCGAGCTCGCGTCCACCGACAGCACCACGGGCAGCTCGCTGGAATACAACGCTAGTACCGGAGCCGTTGCGATTTTATTTTTTAATAAATTCACTGCTTCCGAGTGCACCGAATCCCAGACCCATTCAGAATTTTTCTTTAATAGATACCTAAGGACTGCTACCGACTGTGAATAATTGGGAACAAACTTCGATAAGTAATTAATCATACCTAGAAACCGCTCCAACGATTTTCTATCCCTAGGCTCAGGCATTTCTAAGATAGCTTTCACTTTATTTACGTCCGGTCTCATACCGCGTTCATCGAAAATATGCCCCAAGTACGTTATTTCTTTAACACCGAATTTACACTTATCCTTATTAAATCTCATGTCTATTTCCCGTGCCCTCTCTAGTAATCGTTTTAGACGTAAATCATGCTCTTCGCGAGTTCTACCCCAAACTACTATATCATCGATAAAGGAATCGACCCCTTCCAGGTCTTCCAGATGTTGTCGCACCCTCGAATGAAATAATTCTGGCGCACAGCTTATTCCATACGGTAACCGCAAGAACTGGTATCTGCCGAAAGGTGTGCTGAAGGTACACAGGTCGGCGCTGGCATCGTCCAGCTGCAGCATCCAAAACCCACAGCGAGCGTCGAGCACGCTAAAGAAACTCGCCCCGCGAAGTCGCGACGCGAGATCGGTCACCGTCGGCAGAGTGAAATGCGCACGCTTAATAGCGCGATTTAACGGTCGCGGGTCTAAGCACACACGTATATCTCCGTTCTTTTTCGCTGTTATCACAATAGCATTAACCCATTCAGTCGGACGGTGCACTTTACGAATCACGTCCAGTTCCTCCATACGCTGCAACTCACTATACAGTTTATCTTTAAGCCCTAGTGGAACCTTGCGAGCTGGACATATGCTCGGTTGCACCGTTTTATCTATGGTTAATCTGTGTACTCCCGGTAATTTTCCCAGGCCCTTAAATAGATCCCTATAATCATTATCAATATCCAATGCGTCTACCCGCTGTATCAAGCCTAACTTCACACAAGCACTCAGACCTAAAATATTTTGACATTTCATATTACACACTACAAATTTTAGGTTATATTCTACTTGTTTATACTTAAATAATACATAACACTGTCCTATTATCGGCACAATATTACCCGTGTAAGAATGCACACGGCCACGGTAGGGACTTAAATTTTTAAAATTAAGGCCTAATTCCTCATACTCTAATTTTGACAAAATATTTATCATCGATCCTGTATCTAATTTGAATTCTAATTGCTTACCACTAAAGTCCAAAAACGTAGTCCATTCCTTCGGCCTACCATCGCTAATCACATTCACATAAATTAACTCATCATTAGATCCGTCCGATTCACTACTCTCACTTATTTTGTGAACCCGCTTTCCCACTGATCTACACTTCCGGGAAAAATGCCCCCGGGATTTACACGTAAAACAAATAGCTTGAATAGCTGGGCACCGCAGCTCATCACAAAAATCACGGCCGCACCGATAGCAAGCGCGGCCCTCCCGGCGCGGGCGCACGCCCCGGCGCTCCTCGTCGCGCGCCCCACTGGCGGCGGCGGCGCCGCGCCAGGACCCGCGCGCGCTTCTCGACGCCGACCAGTCGCCTCGATCACTGCCTCGTCCAGCCTCGCGACCGCTCCGACCAGCCACTCCATCCACCCGTATGCTCGAACTTGCCTCCTGTATTTGACGACTTTCGTGCCTGGACGCCTCATCAGCCTCGCAAATTTGCACCGCCTTCGCCAGATTTAAATCGTCCGTTCTCAACAGTCGATCTCGCACGACATTGTTAGATATGCCACATACGATCCGATCTTTTATTAAATCATCCGTGAGATGCTCGAATTTGCAATCTTGGCTGAGTAATCTGAGCGCGGTTACATATTTACCTATAGTCTCACCGTCGCTTTGATTTCTTGTAAAAAACTTAAATCTTAACATCGTCACGTTAGCCTTCTTGGTTCCAAAAAAGTTATCAAATTTACTTTTTAAACATTTCAGGTCGTCTGCACTTTCACCTTTATTGTACGTGAATGTAGAATAAATTTCATAACCGTCTGGCCCGATGAGGTTTACCAGCAAGCTGGCCTGTACATCCTGAGTTTCTTTTATTATCCCGGATGCCTTGAGGAATATTTCGAATTGCTTCCACCATTTTGACCACGCCTCAGCCCGCACGGCTGGACTTCCTTCTATATTTAGCTCCGGTGGCGGTCGTGCGTGCTCCATTCTTACTTATTTTCAATAATCACTTTACTAATATCACTTTTATTGCTTATTATTTAATTATCACATTACTATTACTCTTTAATTTATCATTTTTCACTCTCGCCGCTGCCACCATGTAATAAAACGAGGCTGGTTGACCAACAACTGAATTTATTTTGAGAATACCCTCATGTTCTATAATATAATTACACTACAACTACCTAAATACAATCCAATACCAATAGGTAACTACTTTAAAACTTTTTCCATTTTGTCATGCCCCGCCTAGACGACGCGGCATTGACTCCGAGTGGCTTACTTACGCAACGTTCTTTGACCTCTATTCTCAAATTTCGAATAAATTTTTTTTGGAGTCTAATGTATGAGACAATAATATTTCCTCCGATACAGTTACAGTTTTATTATAATTATAGATATAGATTTTGATACCCAGGTAGTGAATTTGAAAGTGATTTCAAACTGTTCAATAGATTAAATATTCTATAGACCAGTTTTTTCTGGATTTCTCATTTTTCAGATACGTCTCTATAACTCTAAAAGTGCGAGAGGTGAAATTTGATCGTAAAATAATGATATCATGTTTAAGATTATAGTGATTTAATGGTTCAGTTGTGTCATGTGAATGAGTAAATGAACCAGTTCCCGCTTCTCTATTTTAATTTGAACTCACACAAGTAGACTAAAATAAAATAAGTATTTAGAGGTGGGTAAGAGTGTATAATAGTGCTTTAAAAATGGTCTTAGGATATGATTTACGTAAATATAATATATTTTATTGAGTAATTAGGTGCTCTTAGATGTTATTAAACAATTAAGTTAGTAGGTGATTGAGTTTTTTTTATAACTTTTGAGGAGGTTTCCAGGCAATGTTCGAGAAAATTTTCATAGATAGCGCTGAAATATTCCACCACTAAAGATGAAAAATAATACCTATATCTAGATCATCTATGCTTTAAATTTTTAAATTTAAATCGGATGCGAAATTAATTAATTAACTACTTCTATTATAGTTCACAGATTTTGTGGGGAAGAAACGTAAGGAAAATAATTGCAGTGCACGCTAGCTCTTACTCTTCATCTATGTCATTGATTGACACGACCTAAACATTAAAACATAGATCATATAGATATTGGTATTATTCTTCATCTTTAGTGGTTGTAAAATTCAGCGCCATCTATGAAAATTTTCTCGAATGTTGCCTAGAAACCTACTCATTCCATTGAACCATCGACTCACAATGTTAGACACCTTTCCAAAGTTACCCGTAGCTACTGTATCAACTCAGTTGGTGATTCTTTTTGCCCCCGCATTATTTATTTTTGATAAAAATCTAGTAGCACTGGAAACGCTAAAAAATGTTGTTTAATTAAAAATTCGACTATAGATATCGGACTGGTTAATACCTCGTTAATAGGTAGGTACATATCGGAATATATCTGTAGTCCGCAACCGGTTGAGATGGCAATCGGGGTACGAAGCGGGGGACGCCTACACCCGCGTTTGCCCGCCCCGGGTTAGCGCGCGGGCTATGCAGGTTGCGGTGCGGGGCGTTCCCTCCCCGATTGCCATCTCGACTAGTCGCGTACTATATGCATATTCCGATGTCTATTGATCAGGTTGGACAGATACTGGAAAACAAGATACAACATGAACCACAGCACTCAAGCATTCCAACGCACCATTGGAAAGCGGGACACCAACACGCGTACATTGTATGCGCGCAGAAATCACTACAATTAGAGTAACCAGAGCAACAATCACAACAAGAGCAACTAGAGCAAAAATCACTGATAGAACACCTAGGGCAACATTCTTTTTGTCTTTTTCGCTTTGTTAAGTCTTGGGGTTCCCGTTTAGGCTGCAGTGTGGTTGCTTCTTCATTAATATGTTCTTCATTGGTGATATTTGCGGTGGAAAGTGATTCATCAATTTCTTTTTCCATTGCAAGTGGTTGTATAGATATTACATCAGACATTGTTTAAAGTTGAGATACCTGCTTCTAATTTTGTTTACCTACAGTAGATACAAATTTAAAATATTTTAAGTTAGGTATTTTTGAGGATGTATAGTTCGATAGACAGTGTATTTAGTTGTAACAGGTAGGTGAAATAAATAAGTATTTTTAAAGGAGCGTCTCTCGAGTCGAGCAACAGGAAAATCGAAAAAAAACAGGTTTATTAAATTGAGATTGGAAATACCACACCTACCACGCCTACTCAAGTTTGTAATTTAATTATAAGGGTTCCGTACGTCCGATTGAAACACGGAACTCTTACAGGATCACTCGGGTCTCTGTCTATCCGTCTGTCACAGCCAATTTGCTTCAAATGTACTGGACCAATTAAGTTAGATCCTTCTAACTTAATTGGTCTACACTAAGATGCACAGTATATGAATTACTGTGCCCCAAATACGTATGTATGTACCTATAGTGTAAATAAGAGTAATCGTAGGAGACCTAGAGTAACCGACATAGCTCAAGGGGGTTGCGAAGCTGAAGTGGCAATGGGCAGGGCACTTAGCTCGGAAAACCAATAGACGTTGGTTGGACGTGCTGGAATGGCAACCTCGCACCGGAAGGCGCAGCGTTGGAAAACCCCCACTAGGTGGACGGACGACATCAGACGAATCGCAGGGAGCCGCTGGATTCAGGTGGCGCAAGACCGTGGCGTGTCGAAGTCCCTACAAGAGACCTATGTCCACTTTATAATATTACTAGCTCATGCTCGCGACTTCGTCCGCGTGAACTATACAAATTTCAAACCCCTAATTTACCCCCTTAGGGGTTGAATTTTCAAAAATCCTTTCTTAGCGGATGTCTACATCATAATAGCTATCTGCATGCAAAATTTCAGCCCGATCCGTCCAATAGTTTGAGCTGTGCGTTGATAGATCAGTCAGTCAGTCAGTCAGTCACCTATTCTTTTTATATATTTATATCAGGTATAGATGACAGGAAAACCTATAAGAAGTGGTCTTTAAATAACATAGGTAGGTACATAGTAAATTTCTTAATATAGTGTGTACAAACTTACATAGGTATTCATCGTACGGAACCCTATCCACGCGAGTTGAACTCGCACTTGACTGGTTTTTAATCAATAAAATCGTTTACGGATTTCGATATCTTAAAAACCCATGGGTTCCAACTTCCAACTTCCAAATGCAATAGACGCACATCAATATCTCAATTTACCTACCTACATATAATATTGTATATCAAATCTTTGAAAAAAGCAACCGCCGAGTTTCTTGATGGTTCTTCTCGGTCGAAAAGGCATTCCGAACGAGTGGTAGATGCAGCTGACGATTCAATAATACTTGTAAAAGTTTAATTGAATAAAAATATATTTATCGAGACTCCGGAAGTCGAGGAGTGTAAAACATTATCATTTCAGAATGTATGAATGGAACGGCCCGCGGCGCACTCCCGCACAGCCACCGCGTTAACCGGTGCGAGCGAGCGTGGGTACGTGCGGGTGTGCCCCCCCCCCCCCTCATACCCCTGTGCCCCTACTACCATCTCGACCTGTCGCGGACTATACAAATGGGTCTTAAAATTATAAAATCTAATCACAATCTGCCATACAACGGCGCGCAAAATACTAATACTATCTTTAATTTAGAACCACTAAGAGTCCTCTTTTCAAATTGCCAGCTTTTATTTTCCCATAATTTAGTCCACTTTTGCTGATCACCACTAAACTAAACAATCCATAGTATAAACCATTAATCTGTACCACAAGTACCGCCGCCGGAATCTCCCCCTCCACAATCACCGCCACCCGTGTCTCCCCCTCCACAATCACCACCACCCGTGTCGCCCCCTCCACAATCACCGCCGCCGGAGTCTCCTCCTCCACAATCACCACCACCGGAGTCTCCCCCTCCCCAATCACCACCACCCGAATGGTCAGTAGTTCCACCATGATGTGTACTAGCTCCATGGTAACTGTATGCGTGTGTGTGTTGATTATCATTTACGAAATTGGCTGTGTTGGAATCATTACTAAACAAAGTGTCACTGGTATAATTATTGGAGGTATTCCTTCGACGTCTTCTCTTTTGTTTTTCATCATCGCAGCAAGCAAAATAACACAATCCGAAACAACAATTGCCGTCGGTATTCTTCCGTTCAGAAGGTGAAGGTTCTGTCGAATTAATCTTTGCTCCGCGCCTTGGTTGTGACGTCACCACATTCGACAGTTACGAATCAATTATAATGTATATAAGTACATATAACAGCAACAGTCTGTAAGGGACCATCCTACTCAACAGGCAAACGCAGACTGCCGATAAGTACCTACACACTTAAATACTTGTTAGCCCTGACCCATATCAGCCACGACTCAGAAACATCGCTCACAACAGACAAAAAATTCCTTTTTAATTTTGTTCACCTGCTGAACCGATCTTTGGAAAATCGACGACAGATAGCAACATAAGTCTGTAGGTACTACTAAGGTAACTAAGGCAGATATATTATCTCTGACTAAGGTAAGTAGTATTGCATCCGAGACGGACATATAGGATAGGTACCTACTACCTACCTACTTTGTAGGGTTCCGTACCTCAAAAGGAAAAACCAGCCAAGTGCGAGTCAGGCTCGCGCAACGAGGGTTCCGTACTACAGTCGTATTTTTTCGACATTTTGCACGATAATTCAACAACTATGATGCATAAAAATAAATAAAAATCTGTTTTAGAATGCACAGGTGAAGCCCTGTCATATGATGATTGATACCCCACTTAATATAGTTATCTTACTTCAAATATTGAAATACTAATTATTTGTTCATGACCACAATTTAATTTTTTTTGTGTGATGTAACCACAAAGTCACGGTTTTCAGATTTTTCTCCGAATGTCTGCTATAAGACCTGCCTACCTGCCACATGATTCTAGGTCAACGGGAAGTACCCTGTAGATTTCTTGACAGACCGACAGACTGACAGACAGACAACAAAGTGATCCTATAAGGGTTCTGTTTTTCCTTTTGAGGCACGGAACCCTAAAAAGGAACCCCTCATAGGGTCACTTCGTTTTCTGTCTGTCGTGTCTGTCATGGAATCATGAAATTTGGCAGGTAGATAGGTTTTATAGCACATGTAAGGGAAAACATCCGAAAACCGTGAATTTATGTTTACATCACAAAAAAAATATTAAAATGACGTGTTCAAGAACAATAATTAAGTAATTAGTATTTTCAACTTTCAAAGTAAGATTAATACATATACTGTACATATAGTGGGGTATCATATGAAAGGGCTTTACCTGTACATTCTAAAAGAGATTTTTTATTAATTTTTATATATACATACCAGTTTTTGATTTATCGTGTAAATGTCGAAAAAATACGACTGTAGTACGGAATCCTCGGTGCGGGAGTATGACTCGCACTTTTTTTTCGGAAAATCAGTTTCGAGTTTTCCACGGTAAACCCCTAATTTACCTGAACAGAGTCGCGGGTGCAGCTAGAACAAAAAAAATATCCGGTACAGCTAGAACGAAATATTTCATTGATCAGACATATACCTAATATGCGTAGTAGGTAAGCTCTATTATACGCACCACGGTCGACGACTCGCCCCGCAACTCGGTCGACGACCTGTAAATTATATGGAAGTTGCCGATAGTTATGTACTCAGTCGATACCGTCAGCGGCCCAGTGGGAGCGGGTGCGTCCTGCGGGCAGTGAGTGCCATACTTACTATCCATGCCACTCGGCACCCTCTCTCGATTAGGACACGTCCGCGCGTCTTCCTGTGCACACGCTGGCCACCCTGCAGGACGCAACCGCTCCCACTTGGGCCGCAAACTAAGCCATTTTGCAAAATCGACTAGTCGACCGTTAGAATCTGTAATTTATATGGAAGTCTCCGTGTCTATGCGCACGAAGTTGTGGCGACTGCGCGTGCGTAAACATACGGCGAATTCTATATAATTTTGTCGCCGTCGCGTCGTCGACCGAGCGACTAGTCGTCCGTCCGTAATGGGCCTTACTCCAGGTATATCTCGATATTTCTAAGTAGGTACTTAAAACATTGAGTTATCCTGTTATTGTGGTTATAGGTAGGTTATGTTAGTTATGTAGGAAATAGGAATGCTCTGTACAAGGAAAATATCGAACAAAATATCGTTATGATGTGCAAACTGGAAAATACGGATAGACACCCAGTTTTTAATATATATACTAGCAACCCGCCTCGCCTTCACACGGATATATAGAGTTGTAATTTTATCATGAAATCATTTTTACAATACCAGTGTAGTCCGTTTAGTAGGTACGACTTCGCATATAACAACGAAACGTTTTAGCGTCGTAAGTAGGTAGGCATGTGGGGCATGTGTTTGGTTTTAATATGAGCCACTATGAAAGTACCTACATCCGTTAATTATGACTCCTCTATAACGACCGACCGCTTTTAATGACGGAATTTCACACAAAATTGTCCGGTTACAACGACGACCAGCGTTACAAATAAATCGTAGGTAGGTAAGAAGCACGGAAGAAGCTATCTCCGCTCTACGCACCCGCCTTGCCTGCACGTCGCTGATAGGAATGCGACCGTTTACTTGGCAGCAATGAGTGATGATGAGTGAGTACGCGTTTCTGCATTGACTTATAATATACCTAATCATTTATATCGATGCGTTTCTGTGATTTTGTTAGGAATCTATGAAATGATATTACGATATTTTAAAACCCATGGGTTACAAATGCAATAAACGCACAGGTATTTCAATTTTGATCGAAGGTCAAGGTTCAAGACCATAATATTGAGACTCGAGTCGAGAATGAAGCATAGGTATAATTTTTAGAATGTAGTAAAGAATAAAGGAATCGCAGGCGTAACAAGTTCAGTCAATAATACCTAGGTTATAAGTATTTATGAGTTTAATTTTACGGATTAATTTTAATCGTTTTTTTGTTGTTTATGGACTAGGTAATTATTTCTAAAAAAAACTTGCACTATCGTTCGGCTTAGGTACTTTCTTTAATTTGGAACCACTATGACAAATTTCATCGTGACACTTTTTATTTTCCCATCATTTGGTCCACTCCGTAATAAGTTAGAACCCTACTCCACTTGTATCAAGTAATTTTGTAGTTTTTCGACACCAATAAACTAAACAGTCCGTACTTTTATAAACCATTAATCTGTACTACAGCCACCGCCGCCGGAGTCTCCGCCTCCACAATCGCCACCACCGGAATCACCCCCTCCACAATCACCACCACCCGAATGGTCAGTACTTCCTCCATGATGATCTGTACTATGTCCGTGGTCGCTGTATCCGTGTGTATGGTGATTATCATTTACGTAACTGATTGTGTTGAAATCATTATTAAACGAAGTGTCACTGGTATAATTATTAAAGGTTTTCCTTTGAGGTCTTCTTTTTTGTGGTTCCTCATCGTCGCAGCAAGTACAACACAATCCGAAACAACATCCGTCGTCGTTATCTTTCCGTTCAGGTGAAGGTTCTGTCAAATTAATCTTTGCTCCGCGTCTTGGTTGTGACGTCACCACACTCGACATTGTATTACGAATCAATTAAATTGTGTACAATACAAATAATACAATAAGGTCTGTAAGGGACCATCCTACTCAACAAGCAAACGCAGAGTGCTGAGTAATACCTACACACTTAAATACTTGTTAGCCCGGACCACGTCAGTAACGACGGACAAAAAATTCCTTACTAATATTATCTATGAATGCGAAAGTAATCTGTTTGTTATTCTGTCTGTCTGTTGTAGAGAACTCTCAGGCATGCACGAATGAGGAACCCTCACGATGTTTTCCTTCCAAAAACATCCATACTAATAATATAAATGCGAAAGTGTGTCTGTCTGTCTGTCTGTCTGCTAGCTTTTCACGGCCCATCTGTTCAACCGATTTTGATGAAATTTGGTATAGAAATAGCTTGCATCCCGGGGTGGGAAACGTTGGCTGAAAGTCTGCATTACTTTGCCCGCTATCAAAATCGAACAAATTTCGGTAGGTATAAGTTAATTTATCAAAAAAAACAACAGCGAATTTGCTAGTTTGACGGTAACTATACCATTTAGGACGTCTTATTTAGGAAGGTGGAATGAGCCCTCAAGGTATTTAATAAATTAAAATGTAATATTATATTAAAAGCTTTTATTTATTAAAAAAGACTTATTACTCAACTACTTTCATTACAATAAATATTTATACCTATATCTAATAAAGGCATGAATTGTTTCGCTATACTTAAGTGGATGTTGTACATGTCATCATTAAAGCTGCAGACACATGACCGTGTTGTGCTTTATCTCGAATCGTTAGAGTGGTTACGCATTCATCCGATCCGAGTCCGTGAATCTAAATATATAAAAGGAAAAGGTGACTGACTGACTGATCTATCAATACGCACAGCTCAAACTACTGGACGGATCGGGCTGAAATTTGGCATGCAGATAGCTATTATCACGTAGGCATCCGCTAAGAAAGGATTTTTGGAAATTCAACCCCTAAGGGGGTGAAATAGGGATTTGAAATTTGTGTAGTCCACGCGGACGAAGTCGCGAGCATAAGCTAGTATAGAGCACAAGCTATTCAGTGGACATCTTTGACATATCTACGTCATATCTCCGATTTGAATCCTGAGGCACATCCGAGATATTCTCACGGATGACGGAGAGAACTCGGATGACGGAAGTGCAGTGCGTAATCGCTCTTACTCGTCACATGACAGAAGACATTCGGAGTCGTACATTTACAAGGTTATTCGGAAAAGAGGGTCACCGTACAGATTTTTGAGCAGGAGCAACTACTTTAGTTACTCTCCCCTTGACTAAATTATCGCGTAGTCCGAATTAAAATGATTAGTTGTGAATTATTTATTAATGATGAATTATTGATTAGCTTAAGTTCTATAATTTCTAATTTCTCATTAAGTGAAATTTGTATATCTGATTTCTTTTGAGAATAAAATTCTTTAACCACAAAATGCACTGCACTAGTCCGTCTTGCCACTCTGGCACGCTGACGCTCAAGGCGCACACCACCACACCAGCTTGCGATACAACACACGACAACACAGTAATGTGTCTACACCTTAACATTATACCTAATTAAGAATAGTACGCGACAGGTCGAGATGGCAATCGGGCTGCACAGCCCCCGCGCTAATCTGGTGCGGGATAGCGCGGGTGTGCGGGGCGTCCCCCGCCTCATACCCCGATTGTCATCTCAACCTGTCGCGTACTATAGGTAGTATTTTTATAACCGCATACATCACCTAAAAAATAAATTTAATCGTAAATTATTAATATCATCTCAATTTCGATACAGGTTTTGTACGAGAATCTTTGCCATTTGCCATCTTTGACATGTTCGGGTATTTTTAACACCCGAACGCTTTTGAGTCCTGGTAAGACACGCCTTTCACGCGTTGTGTTTGATCAGAGCTCACAAAACAGAAATCACCTATTTTTTACTATGCCCATTCAGAACTATCTTTACACATATATTATGTTTTATTTACAACAAAAATAAATATTTATGATCAGGGCTCTAGCGTAACTTTTAAGTACTACATTGAAATAAATCTATACTTCTATACTAATATTATAAAAGAAGAAGGAGAAAAAGAAAAGAGGAAGAAGAATCTTATAAAAAGCTGTGATAGCCTAGTGGTTAGGACATCCGCCTTCTAATCGGAGGTCGGGGGTTCGGTCCCGGGCACGCACCTCTAACTTTGATCATGATGATGACGATGAATATTATAAATGTGTAACAAAAGTGTGTTTGTTTGTTTGTCCTTCCTTCACGCTCTAAGTAACCAATCGACTTGATTATTGGCGGAGATAGTTGAAAGGACGGAGAGTAACATAAGCTACTTTTATCCCGGAAAATCAAAGAGTTGCTACGGGATTTTTAAAACCCTACATCCACGCGGCGAATTATACAGGGTGTAACGAGAACGCTAGCAAAAACTTAGCGTTATTGCTATACTGCCTAAACACAATCTAATACCAATAACCATTTGCCTCGTTTTGTATTTTTTGGTGATTTAGTATTTTTCAAACCTGCAACGTATAGCGTGCAAAACCGTGGTCAATGCCCCGCCTACGACGCAGCATTGATCTCGAGTGGTCTATCTACGTAACGTTCGTTGACCTCTAGCGGCAGTCAGATGTTTTATTTGCATATTGTATTGTGAACAAATACAGGAAATTTTTTACTTTTTATTTTATCAGTAACTAGCTTATACCCGTCACTTTGCCCGCGTGGAGTACACAAATTTCCAACCCCATTTTACTCCCTTAGGGGTTGAAATTTTAAAAATCCTTTCTTAGCGGATGTCTACATCATAATAGCTATCTACATGCCAAATTTCAGCCCGATCCGTCCAGTAGTTTGAGCTGTGCGTTGATAGATCAGTTAGGCAGTCAGTCAGCTTTTCCTTTTATTTATTTAGATCATCAGTACTATTACCTGTTTTCGTTTTTACTAGCGTTTTGGTTACATCCTGTATATTTCAAGCTGGTATCGCCGATTTTTTTATCATTTTCAACTAGTATTAAAGAAAAGTAAACCCAACACTATTTTGTGAACACAAGTCTTATATATGCAGTCTTTTAAGCGATAAGGCGTAAACTTTATTTCTACCATAGTAGCACAACGGTACTGACTCTGATGGCAACCAAATTTTTGAGTATTTGCATCTTTTTCTTACCAATATAATAAGAAAAGGACATACAAACTTAATTTAATTTAAAACTGTCGAACCTCGTGACTTCAGGTACCAGTCTCGAGCAGTGTTATAGAGTAGCACTAATTTTTCGTCCCTTTTTTAGCAATATTAAAAAGAAAAATATGCAGATACTCTCTCAGTTTAGAAAAAGACATCAGATTCGATGCCATTATAAGGTCTATTTAGACCGACCCGTACTGTGTCAGGGATGTGATGTGAATGGGCTGTAATATGTCAAATACACTATTTATAAAACATTTTATGCCCATTGGTATAGTACGCGACGGGTTGAGATAGCAATCGGGGTGGAAACGCCCCGCAAATCCGTACAGCCCCCGCGCTTACCCGGTGCGGGCCAGTGCGGGTGTGCGAGGCGTCCCCCCGCACAGGCGTACCCTTGCCATCTGGACCTGTCGCCGTACCATACGGTGATTTTAGACCAATACATTCTCGGTCAATACAATCGGCGAACGCGTCAGGGCTATTTTTGGCATTTGAGGTATGTTGATAGTTTTCATAAAAACATCAAAATATACGTTGGCCGGCACTCGCCGAATGCGTTGGGCTAACGTGAGCTGGAGGCTTATGACTTTGTTCACATCATAACACACACATAAATATTGAAATGTCACTATTATTGCACGGTTCAGTTCAAATAGATCGTTAGCAAATATACAGTTCAAAAACGGGTAACGGCCAACGGGCATATCCATCCATACTTATCTAATCTAATACACATATAAAAGGAAAAGGTGACTGACTGACTGATCTATCAACGCACAGCTCAAACTACTGGACGGATCGGGCTGAAATATGGCATGCAGATAGCTATTAAGATGTAGGCATCCGATAAGAAAGGATTATTGAAAATTCAACCACTAAGGGGCTGAAATAGGGGTCTGAAATTTGTGCCAGCAAACAACTTGAGCATTGATTGGTTGATCAGTCGGCGCCGGTGCACGCAATTGGTGGATACGTCGACTTTCGCTTCCCGGATTCGTCAGTTTTCTTCCACTACGTTGCTTTAGATACAAGTTGTTTGCCGGGCACTATACGATTGATAAAGATGAAAAAGTATCTTTTTCACACAATAATCGTGGCGCGTTCTGTTTCAGACGTTATCTACCCGTATCCGAACTGTATGTTAACTAATCTGTGACAATGTGTACAAAAATTACATCTACCGTCATTCTTTCGCTTTTGACGGACTGTCTTCGGCTTTTCTCTTACTGCCCGCTTGTTGAGATCGCTTATCAGGCTTGTATTTCTCCCATTTTTTATGGTTTAAAGTGTCGAAATCATCACAATACAGAGCAATGTCCTTTAAATATGTCGCTAGATATAACAGTTCCCGGTCTTTGTCCCGGTTTAGATGCGCTTGTCGGAATGGCCGTATCTTCAACCCACTTTTTGGATTCATGATGAAGTTTCTTCGGATATCGTCGAACATTATGGTGTTTTTTGAGCTGTACTGCGGATACTTACCCCATATCACGCCTAGCGGTTTTACCTGAAACATAAGTTTTCCAATTGAATGAAGAGGACGCGGAGAAAAGAAAGACGAGGAGAGAAGAAGTGAGGAGGAAGACGAGACGAACGCGGAAGAGGGGAGCGAGAGCGAGAACGCAGACAGCGAGGAAAATTGGGAGAAGCAGTGGATCCCCATTATGATATGAGTATATTAGACCAGCCACTATGTTACACTGCTTAGCTAAGACTACTCACGTCAATAGTCCCATACTTGGCGGTGTGGACTGTGATCATGGCCAGATAGTCCAGGTAGAACATGATCTTATAGTCCACGTGCGTGGCCACGCCCAGCAGCCGCATCTTCTCCTCGATCCACTTCATGCCTGTCGCTGACCAGATCACTATGTCATAGTCTTCGTACGCTGATGTGAGGAACTCGTGGAGATATGGTCGCATTAACTCGTAACCTGGAAGATTATAAAAAGCTGTGAGGTATTGAGGAACATCTGATAGAAGTGAAGCTGTGCTCTGGATCACCAGTTTGTCTATCTTGTGTTTGCTAGCATTTCATGGCCCATCAGCTGAACCGATTTGAAAAAAATTTATACAAACATAGCTTGCATCCCGGAAATGGACTTACACGCTTTTTCTCGGAAAATCAAAGAGTTCCCACGCGATTTTTAAAAATATACGTATAAAACAATCATTTTTTGTCAAAATAAATTTAGTTTGAGTTCAGTGAGTAGATTCGCTAACTCATCATCTGTACATATAAGTACCTATATAAAAGTAAAAGCTGACTGACTGACTGACTGGATGATCTATCAACGCACAGCTCAAACTACTGCACGGATCGGGCCGAAATTTGGCATGCTATTATGACGTAGACATCCGCTAAGAAAGGACTTTTCAAAATTCAACCTCTAAAGGGGTGAAATAGGGGTTTGAATTTTGTGTGGTCCACGCGGACGAAGTCGCGAGCATAAGCTAGCTCTAAATAAGTGAAAACGAAATATAATTGAAGCAATTGTACCTGTTTCCGCAACTGATCTGTGGTCAAATAGTGTGTAATCTATATCCAATACAAGTAGTTTTTTGCCGGGTCTAGGTTCATTAAGTATATTTATCTTGTAATCTCTCACACGTTTGTTAATTTTAGCTAGGTAAATCTGTAATTAACGAATTAATTTTTTTGTTAAAATTAAGATAATTATGTAACCAAGTTTTACAGTGCGACAAGGCTCTCTTGGCACTTGAATGACATTGACAGGGGGGCGCTGTTGGAGAACAAAGGCTTAGAATATTCAAACAAGAACAAAGGGGACACTTGACGGCAAATGGCAATGTTAGTTCCGATTGTCGCCACGTGCCAAGATAGCCTTGTCGCACTGTAAATCACTATCCTTATTATCGCTACCCATATTATAAATGTTAAAGTGTGTTTGTTTGTCCTTCAATCGTGTCACAATGAAGCACCGGATCCTGAACGTGCTGTCCTGTCTGTCTGCTTCACCTTCAGAATAGTATTGGGTCTTCTATCCAACCTACCTTTACAACAATTTTAGCACTAGATTACAACATGGGGTTATTCAAGGGGCGGACCAACAAATTCCTAAAAGGCCGGCAACGCATCGGCGGTTCCTCTGGTGCTGCAAATGTTCATGGGCGGCGGTAATCACTTAACATCAGGTGACCCACCTGCTTGTTTGCTCGCTATAACCTTGTAACCAGTCACGGGTGGCTGTGGTCCGTAACTCGTTTGCACGGACCATTAGTATTTTGTAGTTATACCTCTTGGTTCTCCACGTCAACCTCTTCTTCTTCAATGTCCAGGTCATTGACAACCTCGTCTCCGATATCAGGTTTGGTTCTTGCACCTTCTATTGCCTCTTCCAATGAGCCCATCATCATGATCTTGAGATTCGGTTTGAGATTCAGCTCGGACAGTGCATAGTTGTCTGTGGCCACCTTACCTAAAGTAAAAAATTAAACATCATTTTAATCATCATCGGGCATCGATTGCGGTAGAATGACAGCTACAATGTCACAATCGCAATCAGCTCTTAACACTCACTCACTATTGGCTACAATGCATTGTTGCAACAAGAACCATACAAATTCAGACAATCAGAACAATTGAGATTGTAATAATGATTGATGCAGGTTTTACGAAATTGACCTACAGGAGCTAATTTTAAAATTACTTTAAATGATATTTGAAATAATTTAAGCTGTGATAGCCTAGTGGTAGGACATCTGCCTTCAAATCGGAGGTCAGGGGTTCAATCCCGGGCATGCACCTCTAACTTTTCAGAGTTATGTGTGTTTTAATTAGTTAAATATCACTTGCTTTAATGGTGAAGGAAAACATCGTGAGAAAACCTACATGCCTGAGAGTTCTCCATAATGTTGTTAAAGGTGTGTGAGGTCTACCAATCCGCACATGGCCAGCGTGATAGACTATGGCCTGAGAGGAGACCCGTGCTCTGTAGTGAGCTGGCGATGGGTTGATCATGATGAAGCAGACACATAAGCACTGTCTGGAGCCTTGCCAGGGTAGTTTGACATCTACAGTGTGACAATCCCAATCATCTCTGATTGGTTGACACTTACTCACTATTGGCTACAATGCATTGTTGCAACAAGTATACCACAAATTCAGCCAATCACAGCAATTGGGATTATAACAATGATTGATGCAGGTTTTCTGGAATCTACCTACAGGTTCACAAGCAGGAGAATATAATATCATCTATATATATAAAAGGAAAAGCTGAATGACTGACTGACTGATCTATCAACGCACAAGCTCAATCTACTGGACGGATCAGGCTGAAATTTGGACTGCGGAGAGCTATTACGACATTGACATCCACTAAGAAAGGATTTTTATTCAACCCCTAAGGGCGTAAAATAGGGGCTTGGAATTTGTGTATACGCTAGTCTAGTACGAAGTGAAACTCATGCATTAATGTTTCCACATGTGCTCCTCCTATCTCTATCTAGAGTCCAAACAACCTTTTTCCTTCCTCTTCAGGGTTTCTTCTCCACAGCTGTATGTGGCAACACTAGTGTAGGCAAACACTTCAGTGTTCAAACAATAATATTGATCACACAGAGGTTTGTCCCGTGTGGGAATCGAACACGCTTATGTTTTTTAAAACCAACTGGCTTCTTACCTACCACATTATACCTAACTATTACAATATGTCAACAATATTGTCACATGTTAGATGGCCGGCGAGATTTTTCCCGCTTTGTTGTACTTGCAGTTCTAGCATGTCTAAGGTCTGTAAGGACCCTACACCAGTAAGATAAATAAATAAACTTGAACTTACCTTGAAATTTCACGTTAAGAAGCTTTTGTCTTTCCGGCCGAACACCAGTGGCATTTTCAATCGCGATTTTTAACATCGCGACCGAATCCGACGGTGATAACTCGGGTATATCATATTCCTTACCGTTCCATTTAACACTTAATTTAATTGGATTATCGTTTAAATCGCACATTTTCCCATGAAATCCAATAAACTTGGAACTGAAAATTGGCTGAAAATGTGATTCCTTTCCTGCGAGTGACAGATGACACATAAACAAAACAATTTTTGACATCCATAGAGAATAGAGATAGTATCCAATATGTATCCAATAGTATCCAATATATGGGTATCCAAGATGACATCGGTCTGTCAGGCTCAAAAAGACTATAGAATAGAATAGAATAGAATGTTTTTTATTCATGTAAACTTTTTACAAGTGCTTATGAATAGTGAGGTAGTTTTTAATTTAGCACTGGTTCGGAATGCCGTTACTAGAAATGTCGGACGAGAACCCAGAGCCGTAAAACCAGTTTAGAAAAAAAACCATCGGTCTGTTGCACAGATCCGTACATAGAGTAATAAAAGTAGATTAGATTAAAGTACTGTGTAACCGCGTATGAGATAGCGATATAACGACGCGACGTAACGATGAATAACACGACAATTATTACCATTGTTTAGTAGTCAATATTTGTATTAACCGATCAACAATATTTGTATTAAACGTTTTTATGTGAAAACAAGTAAATAACTAATGAGAAATACAATTACGCCACGAATTCTCAGTCTGTTTTGCAACTAAAGTTGCATTCCTTGTATGTATTTTTGAAAAAAACCAGTTACACGATAAGGGACAAAAATAGGTTAGCTGCGTCTCTGTTTATCACATTAGTAACTTTATCTGTGCTCTCTTTTTAGTGTGAATGAGAAAGCAAACGTTCCTGTATCTACCTTTATTACTCTATCTACGCACAGATCACTACAACAAGTAGGTACAGCTGTTGGTTTTTTCATACAAGTAATTTTTATGGCGTCTCTACATGCTTGCAGCAAACAACAAGCATTGGCAAGCGTGTAGACTGGTGTTTCCGTATGCTTGCCAACGGTTGAGAGCGCTTGTCGTCTAATCCAATAAGCTGCAAGCCAAACACTGTACCTATATCAAAAGTACTCTCTGGCTGACGTTTGCCGCTGCTTGCTGATGTTGTTTGCCATGTTTGCCGCAAGCATGTGAAGCCGCCAAATATGTTACAACATCCCAATAAACAGTAAAAATAAAAAAGTGTTAAAATGGGTAACATTGATTATTTATTTTGGTGGTAAATAACCAATAATCAGTACCTAGTGGTATTACGTTGGTACTAAGAATCCCTGTGCTGTATTAATTTCTTACCATGAAATAGACGTAATGGACGCAATATTTCATCATCATCATCATGATCATCCCATTGCCGGTCCACTACTGAGTCGTCTCTCAGAAAATAGAGTTAGGTACTTTAAGCGAATAAATATTTATCGCTTTCCCACTTCCACTAACCAATCAGAGCGAGAGATCAAACTCCAGTGGGGTACGATCTGATCTCTCACTGTCGCTCAACAGTCAAAGTGGGATAGGTAGCGATAAGTAGGTTTTGCATCAAGTAGGTACACATGGTTTTTACCTTTGCACGTGACTCTGTGTGAAATGTGAAACTTTATTTTGTCTATGGGCAACATGGCCACATTTCTGGTCGGTGATGGCCAGTAATTCCCCGAAACGTAAAACGCAATAGCAATGTAGCGCCCCCCGCCCAGCTGCCACAGACCAGTCTGGACCACTGGACCAGCCGCTGCATTACATTTCAGGAAAGCTGAGCGGTTTTTATTGTGTAAACTAAGATTTATCCTAAAGTCATTATAATTGTTTCCCATGGTGGTGTGCTGTAGGAACCTTTCCAGAATAAAATAGTAAGTATACTGTATACCTACCACAAAAATAAATCTAGAGATTTTTTTATGTATGATTCTTATATATTATGATTGTTTGGATTGTTATGGATGGTTTTTTTTTTAATGTATGGGAAACTATCGTAGCTACATATTTTTCAATTTGCCTAACTGATAGGTACCTATAGTTCCTACAGTGGGACTAGGTATACATTTAGATAGGTATATTATATATATACCTACTTACTTAACTAGTGAATAGCCTTTTGCATTTTTCAGCGCTCGAATGTGGTAAAAACGCGCTATCCATACTAATATTATAAATGCGAAAGAGCGTCTGTCTGCCTGTCTACTAGCTTTTTCACGGCCCAACAGTTCAACCGATTTTGATGAAATTTGGTACAGAGTTAGCATACATCCCGGGGAACGACATAAGCTACTTTTATCCCGGAAAATTAAAGAATTCCCACCGCCCACGGGATTTTTAAAACCTATATCTACGCGGATGAAGTCGCGGGCATCATCTTGTTTTTAATCATTTTTTCAGGCTTAAATTTTTTAAAGGTACATAACTACCTACCTGCAAATGGTACCTACCGACCTAAATTGTTAATTTAGTTAAATAATAATCATACGTTTTCTTTAACACTAGCTTATGCTCGCGACTTCGTCCGCGTGGACTACAAAATTTCAAAACCCTATTTCACCCCCTTAGGAGTTGAATTTTCAAAAATCCTTTCTTAGCGGATGCCTACGTCATAATAGCTATCTGCATGCCAAATTTCAGCCCGATCCGTCCAGTAGTTTGAGCTGTGCGTTGATAGATCAGTCAGTCAGTCATTCAGTCAGTCAGTCAGTCACCTTTTCCTTTTATATATATAGATTCGATGCTTAGATCGTTGGGCGATCTCCCAGGCGCAGTGGAGAGCGCTGTGGTCTTATCAGTAGGAGGTATCTACCGGGACCCGGTAACCGGGTTCGAGTCCCGGCAGGGGAAATATGGAATTTTACTATTTCTAAATTTCCCTCTGGCCTGGTCTGGGGAGAATTCGGCCGTGGCTTGTTACCATTCTTGATTCTACCAGCAAAGCCGTGCCGGCAAGTGTAGGTACCTACCACGATTGCGATCTGAACCTGTCGCGAGCTATAATTACCTACGTTCTACGTTCGGGGAGTCCCCCGCTTTCTGTTTTGTAAGAACGCGTAGGGCATCATTTCATTGTTTCAAGGTCGTTTAACCTTCTTTACAATGAGGGAGGGCCCCATTCGATGTATTTGCCACGGGCCTCTTACTGGGTATCTTCATGTCGAGAGTGAATAGGCGTCTTCTAGGCAAGCGCTAAGATGGAGCGCGCTTGCCTGCATCATCACTTACCACCAGCATCACTTACCACCAGCTAGGTGATTCACTAACTCAGTGTCTAACACAGACTTATAGCCACCGAGGTTGATTGGTTCTACATTGCCGCTTCACTGGGTGGTAGTAAAATATTTTTTCGTAGAAAACCTTCAACGGATTAAAAAATAAGCTCTGTGGGCTATCGTTCAGTGTTAGACACTGAGTTAGAGAATCACCCCACAGGTCTGATTGCAGCCAAGCGCTAGTCTATAAATTAAAAAACCGGCCAAGTGCGAGTCAGGCTCGCGCAATGAGGGTTCCGTACTACAGTCGTATTTTTTCGACATTATGCACGATAATTCAAAAACTATGATGCATAGAAATAAATAAAAATCTGTTAGAATGTACAGGTGAAGACCTTTCATATTATAACCCCACTTGATATAGTCACTCACTTCGAAAGTTGAAAATACTAATTATTAGTTCATGACCACAATTTAATTTTTTTTGTGTGATCTAACCCTAAATTCGCGGTTTTCAGATTTTCCCCCAAATGTTAGCTATCAGATCTACCTACCTGCCAAATTTCATGAGTGCTTGCTAGGTCAACGGGATGTACCCTGTAGGTTTCTTGACAGACAGACAACAAAGTGATCCCATAAGGGTTCCGATTTTCCTTTTGAGGTACGGAACCCTAAAAAAAGACGGACGCGCGCTATTGGCTGGAAAATTTTCGTGACATTCAAAAATACTCATAAATAAGATTTCTGCGCGATACATCGACGTAACTTATAAAAGTGGTAGTAAGTAGGTACTAAGTATACGTCTGGTTTCACTAATCACTCATCTGTGGGTAGCAGTGGCGTAAACTCATAGAGGCATAAACGCACTGCTTACCCTCGTTGAAAAAAATCCAATGCTTATTTTTCATTAAAACCTGCCGGAAAATAAGTTCATACCTAAATGCATACCCTGGCTTGAAATCCTGTGCACGCCACTGTAGGTAGGTCTATACGAGACATTTTATTAATGTGACTTTTTTTACAGAAAGTGAATGGGATAACGGGGATAACATAAAAATGGACGAGGAACTGTATAAAGATAGGGAAAACCAGCCGGGGCGAGGTAAAAAAATTATTGTATCTACTTGTACCTAATATATAAAAGTAAAAGGTGACAGACTGACTGACTGACTAACTGATCTATCAACGGACGAAAGTACTGGACGGATCGGGCTGAAATTTGCAATGCAGATAGCTATTATGAAAATTCAACACCTAAGGGAGTAAAATAGGGGGTTGAAATTCATGTAGGTAGTCCACGCGGACGAAGTCGCGAGCATAAGCTAGTCTAAAATATGTAGACTTACTTACCTAAAGTAGAGGGGGGGAGAGACACTTGACTCTAATAAAAATTAGCACATTTGAAACATCATATTTTACAAACGGATCTAGAAATCGAGAAATTATGTTCCCTCGCCCACCACATTTAAAAATATTAAAAGACCTACTCAACGATACCCCAAACTATGGGGTAGACGAGAAAAAAAAAATCCTCCCCCACTTTACATGTAGCTACCCTAAAAAATATATTTATCACAATTTTATTTCACCACTTTGTCGGCGTGGTTAATATTTAATATACCCATGCCAAATTACAGATTTCTAGCACTAATAGTCTCTGAAATCAACCGAGGACGGACGGACGGACGGACATGGCGAAACTATTCTGCCGTCACAATTAGAAAGGCCGTAATTCACATTTTTGACAAAATTAAGTTAAATATACGTTCGTTATCAGCAAAGAATTAATAAGGGTTCCTTGTTTACTACGGAACCCTAAAAATAACGTTTCATATCATCTAAGTTCCAAGGCGCGTCAACGCACACAGCAGATTTTAATCCGCGTTGTGGTTATCTATAGGTACTTCGGGGATTTTTGTACTTCGCGGGCAAGAGTCCAGGCTTTAGGGCCTGCGCAGACGGGCGACCTTCGTACTTTTCTTCGTACTTTTTTGACCGTCAAAATAGATCGCGCTGAGAAATTGCTATTGCGCTGGAATCATGTCTCATTAACATCGTAATGACGTCATTTTGACGTCAGCCGAAATAAAAATATACCGTCAGCTCGAAACTTCAGTCTAGTGCTGACGTCACTAAAATGGCGGCCACGGTCATTAGCAATTTGCGGAACTTAAACGTCTGACTGTACCTATGTCCGCTCGTCCACCTGCCTGCCTGTACACACTTCGCACTGAAATTACTGAACGGATTTGAACTTGGTATACAATAGCAACTATAATATTATGGATTAATAATTAAATAGTCCGCGACAGCTCGAGATGGCAATCGGGGTATGAGGCGGGGGAGATCCCGCATACCCGCACGTCACCCGCGCTCGCACGCATTGCGTTTGCGCGGGGGCTGTGTGGATGTGCGGGGCGTTTTCTCCCCACTTGCCATCTCGACCTGTCGCGTACTATACTTACCTAATAATATTCTGTCTTCCAGCTGTGCCCCAACGGATGGACCCACCAACTCAGCACTGTATCTCAAGTGAGGGCAGTAACACGAACCAGAGGCCAAATATCGCCGAACCAATTTACAAGCCTCATAAGGACCGAAAAAAAGCGACTGCCATGGATTTTTTAACGCTACAAAATCTCGCCAGATTGGAGAGTGAGGAAATAATAACATCTCAAATTAGCGATTTTAAGGAGGAGTTCATGAGTCTACTACAGTCGCCCATAGATAGACTGGATGTGTTTGCTTTGGTTTTGAAACTGTTGGCGAAGGTTTGCCAGTCATTCCTTCACGAGACAAAGTTATCGATCCTTTTGGATGTTTGCAATTCGCCCTTTATACTCAGCTTGCGCAACTATATGACGGATCTGCCGTACTCAGAACTCAAGTCTTCTAACGTAATGTACTGGCAAAACTCAGATGATTTTTGGGTTAATTTTTTCACATTCTGTAAGAGCATAACTACACTGTCCCCATCAACAGCCTTAACTAAATGCAGGTTTCTCATCGACGGAACTATGAAACTGTGTTTCGAAGAACTGGGCGAAAGACACGGTTATAAGTTACCTGATAATTGTGATTTGACTCTAACAAAATTGCGCGAGGCGTTAACGATACATGAAAAGGGAAAAACTAAGGTAACTAAGTAGTACTTATTATTATCATTGAAATATATAACGCGTATTTAACTCCTTATGCGCCATCTTAACTTTATATGACGATTTTAGTCCTTATTTCAAAGGTGAACCGTACTTTTGACATGACAGTTGACCCATAGATTTAAATTGCACGTGAAGAGTCATGTTGTACGGACTATATACTAACTTAAATATCTATTGATAGTGTTTATGTCATCGAAGAGTGTACGCAACCCTCTGTATACGGGTCTGACTCGCATTTGGCCGGTTTTTTATTATTCTTTTAATTTTCCTGATCATTGGATGGGTGGAATTTCTTTTGGACATTGATTGGATGGTGAACCATCTATAGTTCGCGACAGGTCGAGATGGTAGTCGGGGTATGAGGGGGGGGGGGGGGGGACGCCCCGCACATCCGCACGTCACCCGCGCTCGCCCGCACAGGGTTAGCGCGGGAGCTGTGCGGGGCGTTCCCCACCCACCTGTCACGGACATAGGTTTTTTTTTTAAATTCATTATAGCTATACTACGCTTTACCACAATCACACCTGATGGAAAGTGATGATGTGGCCTAAGATGGGACGCGTTTACCTAGAAGATGCCTATTCACTCTTGTTTTAAAGATACCCGGGTTGTAATTGGTAGGAAACACATATCGCGGACGAGTATTCCAAACCTTAGCCATACGTATGAGGAATCGCAAAACGTTTCGTGCATGTAGATGGTAGGTACTTGTTATTTTACGTCCATCAAAGTTTTGACGTTGGCTGTTCCTTTCTAAAATCAACAGATTAAAGAGCTGAGCAGTAAACTTCAAGCACTTCAAGTAGAAGATGAAGAACGGGGACCACCTCAGAATTTTAGACGCCTCAGTGTGGTGCCAGAGCGACGCGAGTTGATCGAGACGCGTCCGTACCTTCGGGCGAACGTGGTGGAGGGCGGATATCGTGACGTGAAACATTACTTGGATGTGCAGTTCAGGCTACACCGTGAGGACTGCTTCGGTCCACTCCGTGACGGGATACGTAAGTCATATTCATGGAAATAGGAATATTCATGTTAAGGTGGAAGACACGGTCTGCCCACGAAATTAAAATTTAATTTGGTTTTTCGCAATTTGTAAACTAATACGACAAAGTAGGCTTATGGCATTCAAATTAGGCCCCTAGCAATATCATCTTTACAGGCTTACATAAAAATCTTTACTTGAAAGTGTCCACTGTTTAGTCTAAGAAATTATTCAAAATAATGAGTTTGACGTGAGCTACTCACAAATTAGTCATTATTTTAACTCATTTCTTAAACTGGACACTTTCAAGTAAAGATTTTTATAGTACCTGTGAAGATGATATTGCTTGGGGCGAAATTTGAATGCCATAAGTCTGCTTTGTCGCATTAGTTTACAAATTGTGAAAAACCAAATTAAGTTTGAACGTCTCTGGCAGACCCGTGTCTTGGGCCTTAATGGAAATTCGATATTCCTGTACTTAGGTACTTACACGTCGTAATTCCGTACAAAATTAGAGAGAGAGCCATACTACAGTACGCGGCTGAAAGTAATGTATGTAATAAAAATAAAAATAAACTTGTAATTCCCGCCTCTAGGCTCAGTAAAGTTAGCAATTCATTTGCTCGTAATTCCATACGTTTCTATAATAAGCTTCCAGAAGACATATTGGAGATGTCTCTCAACAAGTTCAAAGTTTTCATAAAACGTAAACTAAATAGAGCCTCAATAGCTCAACGGGTAAAGGAGTGGACTGAAAACCGAAAGGTCGACGGTTCAAACCCCGCCCGTTGCACTATTGTCGTACCTACTCCTAGCACGAGCCTGACGCTTAGTTGGAGAGGAAAGGGGAATATTAGTCATTAACCATGGCTAATATTCTTTTAAAAAAAAAAATAATTTGAAAATCCTATTACAATGTACAGGATTATTTAAATGATAAGCAAGCTTGGGAATGAGTCGCTTAACGGCTATGTGATAGTTCTAATAAGTTTCAATAATTTTGTAAAGTGGTGATAATAAAAAGAATACCCGGCTGAGTTTGTTGTGGGCTCTTTCTCAGACCTGGGCGCGTTTGGAACCCTCGTAGCTTTAGTTTTAAGTTTGCGTAATAATTATCACCACTATATCTTACAAATCTAACACCATACCAGACCATCAATAAGAGTAATTTATTACCTATTTTGAATAAATCATTTGACTTTGACTTTGTATATCGATATTTAGAAGGAGATAGTAAATTTGAAGAGCAAGCTGTCTCTGTCGTTGAGACCGACAATACGTCATATAGGTACCTATACCTAAGTGACAGAGACAACGCTCTACAAAGCCGAAATATCATTCTAAAGGCCGATGTACATTACTTTCGGCTGTGTACTGTAACTCCATTTCGCGGATGAGTTAGCTTAGAATACCCGAGCCGCAGGCGAGGTTAACTGCAATCGGTTTTATATTAACTTTTTAATTGATTTGTTTTACTTTCAATTACAGTTCAATTCATAGAAGATCCAAAGAAAAGAAAATACGACAACATAAAGTAAGTTATTTGAAAACAGAAAGACACAACTTTCACATGCAATATAAGTACTTATGAAATATATTTTTACTAGCTTATGCTCGCGACTTCGTCCGCGTGGACTACACAAATTTAAAACCACTATTTCACCCCTTAAGGGTTGAATTTTCAAAAATCCTTTCTAAGCGGACGTCTACGTCATAATAGCTATTTGCATGCCAAATTTCAGCCCGATCCGTCCAGTAGTTTGAGCTGTGCGTTGATAGATCAGTCAGTCAGTCAGTCACCTTTACCTTTTATATAATACTAGCTGACCCGCCCCGGCTTCGCTCGGGTGGAATTTAGAAAATCGAGGTGGGGTTTGAATTTCCAAAAATCCTGAAATTCTTCATTTGTTTCCGAAAACCCAAATACCAATTTTCATGCAAATAACTTGAAAAATGACAGACTTTCATACAAACTTTTATCCCCTATTTAACCCCCTTGGTAGTACAATTTCCAAAAATCGTGAAGTACGTACTTTTATATTTTTAACCGAAAGCTTAAATACCAATTTTCATCGATGTAACTTCAAAAATGACGGACTTTCATACAAACTTCCATCCCCCATTTAACCCACTTAGTGGTGGAATTTCAAAAAATCCTTTCTTAGTGGATACCTACTCTTTACAAAGAACGCACCCTCTAAATTTCATGTCTCTAGGACCAGCGATTTAGGCTGTGCGTTGATATATATGTCAGTCAGTCAGTCAGGACTTTGAATTTTATATATTTAGATAAGTATATTTTTTTATTTTTCAGAGTATTCCGTAACGTCAGATATAGTCACCCTTATGTGTCGACGTATAAAGTTGGCTCAGTTGTTGAGCTCGATGAGGACACAAAGAGAAGATTTAAAAAAGTTAATTGGGCCAATAACAAGCGCTTCATTTATGGATCGCTCGTTATATTCACAACACGTGACGATTGTAGTGACATGATTGTGGCAACAATCCTTGATAGAGATGTAAAACTTTTTAATAAGGGACAGGTAAAGATGTTACATTAATAGATCGCTCGTTATATTCACAACACGTGACGATTGTAGTGACATGATTGTGGCGACAATCCTTGATAGAGATGTAAAACTTTTTAATAAGGGACAGGTAAAGATGTTACATTAATAGATCGCTCGTTATATTCACAACACGTGACGATTGTAGAGACATGACTGTGGCAACAATCCTTGATAGAGATGTAAAACTTTTTAATAAGGGACAGGTAAAGATGTTACATTAATAGATCGCTCGTTATATTCACAACACGTGACGATTGTAGAGACATGACTGTGGCAACAATCCTTGATAGAGATGTAAAACTTTTTAATAAGGGACAGGTAAAGATGTTACATTAATAGATCGCTCGTTATATTCACAACACGTGACGATTGTAGAGACATGACTGTGGCAACAATCCTTGATAGAGATGTAAAACTTTTTAATAAGGGACAGGTAAAGATGTTACATTAATGGATCGCTCGTTATATTTACAACACGTGACGATTGTAGAGACATGACTGTGGCAACAATTCTTGATAGAAACTTATTAATAGGGGACAGGTAAAGATGTTACATTTACTAGCTGATGCCCGCGACTTCGTCCGCGTGGACTACACAAATGTCAAACCCCTATTTCACCCCCTTAAGGGTTGAATTTTCAAAAATCCTTTCTTAGTGGATGCCTACGTCATAATAGCTATCTGCATGCCAATCATAGGTTTTTTATCGCGTGAGAACTCATTGATTTTCCCCATAGATGCAATCTCTGTACAACATTTAAAATATATCACTTGCTTCAACGGTGTAGGAAAACATCGTGAGGAAACCTGCATGCCTGAGAGTTTTCTATAATGTTCTCAAAGGTGTATGAAGTCTGACATCGTGGCAGACTATAGCCTAAACCCTTCTCATTCTGTAGGTCGATTTCGTAAAACCGGCATCAATCATTACCTATTCCAATCTCAATTGTTGTGATTGGTTGACTTTGTGGCTATCCTTGTTGCAACAATGCATTGTAGCTAATAGTGAGCAAGCGTCAACCAATCAGAGGCGATTGCGATCGTGATATTGTAGGTGTCATTCTACCACACAAGCCGCGGACCGCGAATGTGGTAGAATGACATTTACAATGTCACGATCGCAATCACCTCCGATTGGTTGACGCTCGCTCACTATTGGCTACCTTATGGCTACAATGAATTGTTGCAACAAGAATTATTAGAAGAACACCTTTGAGAACATTATGGACAACTCTAAGGCATGCATGTTTCCTCACGATGTTTTACTGTACTTCTAGTACAAATATTTATAATATTGACTCAAGTACTTCTAGTACAAATATTTATAATATTGACTCGAGTACTTCTAGTACTAATTTTTCTATTATTGACTCGAGCAATAGTGTAAGTACTATTAGGAACCCTATTGCTTGTTTAAACTAGACAGTAAGACAACGGAGGAGCCCTGTCACATGAAAAATGTACATCAAAGTATACAGAGCTTCACCGGCAAAGAATTAGAAATTGCAAGTTGTTGCAAAAAATCTAATGTTATCAATCTGGTGCACCAAAATATTCAATGTATCAGAGGGAAAGATCTGGAAATAGAACTTTTTTTGAATAATTTCAATATTGATATTTTATGTATAACTGAGCATTGGTTAAAAAATCATGAGTATACATTCAATTTTGGTAATCACCAGGTTGGTAGTTCGTTCACCAGAACCAATGCGATTCATGGCGGCTCGTTAATTTTGCTTAGCAAACAATTAAAATTCAAGAATCGAAATGACATAGAGAGCCTGTCTGTTGAGCGAACAATAGAACTATCCTCAGTTGAACTTGAGCAATTCATTGTTGTGTCTGTATATAGACCACCCTTGTCTAACTTTGATCTTTTTGAAAAGGTAATGGATGAAGTCTTATTCAAAATCTCAAAATCAAATAAAAAGCTGATTGTGTGCGGAGACTTTAATGTAAATATTTTGGAAAGTAGCCCTTTAAATGGCAAATTATTAAATCTTTTCAAATCCTACAACCTATCCAACATGTTTATGGAGCCTACAAGAATAACTGTAACTAGCGCCACATGTATAGACAATATTTTTACAAATATAAATCCAATTACTAAAACCATAATTAGCAAATTGGATTCGGATCATTGTGGACAGTTGATCCAGTTTGAAAATTTGAAGAAAAAAAATTCTAAACGTAGAATAACCTTTGTACCAGTAACGTCTGACCGAATTGAGAATATGAGACTAAGCCTTATAAAACACCTTCCATTTTTGTCAAATGGGTTTAGTCCTGATGAAATGTATAATACATTTTTTAATATATTCAATACTATATTTAACTCAATATTCACCAGTAAATCGGTCTTGACTACTGATGCAAAAGTTTTTAGTGAATGGGCAACAGTAGAACTACATAAAAGTAGACAAAAACTATATGAATTGTATGCGGAGCGACAATATGATACTGGTGACGAATTCAAGCAGTACGTTCAACTGTTTTCCAAAAAGTTTAAGAGAGATTGCATTGCAGCCAAGTCAAAATATATCCAGGCAAAAATTAAAAACAGCTCCAATGTAGTAAAAACTACCTGGAAAATAGTTAACGAAGAAACAGGAAGAGTGACACATAAAACTTGTAATTTTGAACTAAAATATCATGACAAGTTGATTACGTCAGACCCCGAGGTTGCAACCGTTTTCGAGACCTTCTTTACAGATATTCCTGTTTCTACTACAAAATCATTGAACTCTTCAGCAGCCGCCGCTCTCTCACTATTGGAGGATAACGTGCCTGAATGTAATAAAATGTTTGAATTCAGTCACGTTAGTTGCTCTGACGTTATCAAAGCTTTTAAATTAATTAATAATAAGAAAACAAATGATCTGTGGGGCATTTCCGTTAACGTTGTGAAATCATTAATTGATATTGTTGCACCCGAGTTAGCATTAATATTCAATAATTGTGTTGACTGTGGTGAGTTTCCAGACTTAATGAAACATAGTAAAATAATTCCATTATTTAAATCAGGTAGTACTAGTGACCCCACTAACTTCAGACCGATATCTGTACTACCCACTTTTAGTAAAATCTTTGAAAAAATAATTTTAACTCAACTGCTTAATTTTTTCAACATTAATGATTTATTTCACACCAAACAGTTTGGTTTTACACGGGGTCGCTCAACAACCGATGCTGGTGTTGAGTTAATACTAAATATATTTGAAGCCTGGGAGGAATCACGTGATGCGCTTGGCGTTTTATGTGATTTATCCAAGGCTTTCGACTGCGTTGATCATGAAACATTGGTCGCGAAATTGCACCATTATGGAATTAGGGGTGCAGCATTGGAATTGATGAGTTCTTACCTAAATGATAGAATACAAAGGGTAGACGTGAATGGAAAGCGATCTCCCGGATCCGTTGTAAAAATGGGGGTGCCACAAGGTTCCATCTTAGGACCTTTTCTGTTCCTTATTTACATCAATGACCTTCCTTACCTCGCTAAGGACAATTACGGGATAGTCTTGTTTGCTGATGATACATCACTTTTATTTAAAATCAATCGATACTTAACAACTTTTGATGAAGTAAACAATTCTCTCACCAAGTTAGTACAGTGGTTCGAAGCTAATAACCTGCTTCTCAACGGGAAAAAGACAAAGTGTATTAAATTCACTTTACCAAATGTTAAGCAGGTGAAAACCACTGTGCAACTTAATAATGAGGAATTAGATTTAGTGGATACCGCTATTTTTCTTGGAATAACGTTAGATGCAAAACTTCAATGGGGCTCTCATATAAATAACTTATCGAACAGACTTAGTTCTGCCGCATATGCGGTAAAAAAGATTCGCCAGTTGACAGACATAGAAACTGCGAGACTAGTATATTTTAGTTACTTTCACAGCATTATGTCATATGGTATATTATTATGGGGTAATGCTGCTGATATTAATTCTATTTTTGTGCTGCAGAAAAGGGCTGTTCGAGCCATATACAGTATGGGGCCACGAGAGTCGCTGAGAACTAAATTTAGGGAAGTTAAAATTATGACAGTGCATAATCAATATATTTTTGAAAATTTACTGTACGTACATAAAAACATAAATAAATTTAAAAAAAAAAGTGACTGTCATAATATAAATACTAGAAATAAAAATAAACTTGTAATTCCCGCCTCTAGGCTCAGTAAAGTTAGCAATTCATTTGCTCGTAATTCCATACGTTTCTATAATAAGCTTCCAGAAGACATATTGGAGATGTCTCTCAACAAGTTCAAAGTTTTCATAAAACGTAAACTAATTGAAAAATCCTATTACAATGTAAAGGATTATTTAAATGATAAGCAAGCTTGGGAATGAGTTGCTTAACGACTTTGTGATAGTTCTAATAAGTTTCAATAAATTTGTAAAGTGGTGATAATAAAAAGAATACCCGGCTGAGTTTGTTGTGGGCTCTTCTCAGACCTGGGCGCGTTTGGAACCCTCGTAGCTTTAGTTTTAAGTTTGCGTTATAATTATCACCACTATATTATCTTACAAATCTAACACTATACCAGACAATCAATAAGAGTAATTTATTACCTATTTTGAATAAATCATTTGACTTTGACTTTGACTTTGATGTTTTCCTTCACCGTTAAAGCAAGTGATATATTTTAATTAATTAAAACGCACATAGGTAATTCCAAAAAGGTACAGGTGCGTGCCTGGGATCGAACCCCCGACCTCCGATTAGAAAGCGGACGTCGTAACCACTAGGCTATCACAGCTTCTTAACTTTTACAACGACAAACCAAAACGTGCCCCACACGCCAACGTCGGTATGGGCCGACTGAAATTATTACCGTTCACAATAGTGGCAAATAAAAATTAAAGTAACGCTTGTATGTTTTATTTTATACTACCAATATTTTATAGTGTTTTTTACCTACACTTGAAGGAGATTTCTAAATAATTTTAAATACACATCAAAAATTGCGAACCGGCAGGAATCGAACCCGCGTCTCCTGGTTAGTGGTTAAAGCGTCGGGCGCGATCCCAGGAGACGCGGGTTCGATTCCTGCCGGTTCGCAATTTTTGATGTGTATTTAAAATTATTTATACTACCAAATTAAACTTTAGTATCTAAACTATACATTTATCAAGACAAAAATCCTCAACTAAAAAAAATAAGAATGATAAACAATAAGAAACAAAAGCATGTTAAGGAGGGTTATTCCACTAATCCCTGTGAGTAAATGATTGTTTCAAACATTTTCAGATTCCGGTGTCAATGGTTGAAGCTGGATATGATTTATATAAAAACGAAACCTACACGATGATCGAAAGCGAAATATATTTCGAACCGTACTATCATGTTCTGAAAGCTATGCAAGATCCTTCTTTTCCGGAACACATAGCAATGAAGAAATACATAGTTGATGTTAATGTAAGTTTCATAATGGTATCTCAAATTCAGTTTTCTTTCATTTCTGAAAACCTATAATTTGAATTTATTAGGTATTTTATATAAAAATTTATTTGAAATGATAGGTTTAATAAAATCGATATTATTTTGAGTCATTCGATGTCATACAATCTGCTACCAGGAGGCCGAGTGACGCTTTCAATATTACCTATACATAATCCAGATATAAAATATCCAGAACCTTAATTCGCGATAGGTCGACATGGCAATCAGGGTGTGGACGCCCCGCACACCTGCACAGCGCCTAAGCTATCCCGGTGCGGGATAGTGTAGGCGCTGAGCGGGTGTGCCGGGCGTCCCCCTTAAGACTGGGGGCACACGATGCTTTGCGGCGTCGCACCGCAAAGATTTCACCGTATCAGCGGGAGTAGTAGGGGATTCGCCGGTTCTGGCCCACCTCCTGGGCCCCCTCCCAACCTCGGCCCCCTCCGCCGGTCGGTCAACTTCGAAAAAAAAAAAAAAAAAGGTTTTGGGGTGCGCTGAATCGTTTGCGCTCACTCCCGTCTTCGTATCTCTAACCGTTTAAAAGTTAGCTTTTCGTCAAAATTAATCCCTAGTTCGTTATCTACTTGCTAATGACCTACTAATCACCCTCTATTGTTCGTATGCTCCCTGCTTCATTTCATGGGAATTACAAAGGAAACTCTTATCTCTCATAAGTACTGTTTATTGGCCTCCAAATATTGATTTTAATAATTCTAACAAGAACATATCATTCTCTAACGTATTTTTATTGAATAAATCTAAAAAATCTGAACTTGTAACATGAAATACAAATACACTATACAATATTCACCGCAAACTGCTCTGTAGTCTTTTTGAACCCTCATTGTATTGAAAAACTTTGAACTTGTATAGTAAGTAACCAGCACCAATCAACCTGTTTGCGTCCACTGCTGGACATGGGCCTTCCCAAGAGTGCACCACCACACACGATCCTCTGCCTTCCTCATCCACCTACTTCCCGCTACCTTCACGCTGAGCGACTTTGAATTACTAATGACCTACTAATCACCGGTCTATTGTTCGCATGCATGGGGATTTCAAAGGAAACTTCTTATTTGTCATAACTACTGTTTATTAGTCTTCAATATTACGGTACGGTATTTTAATTGAATAAATCTAAACAATCTGAAATTGTATTGTAAGTAACCAGTACCAATCAACCTATTTAGCGTTCACAGCTGGACATAGGTCTTCGAAAGAGCGCGCCAACATATACGTTCCTCTGCCTTCCTCATCCATCTACTTTCCCACAGCTCAACATATTATTTTGATGACATTTCGTACAGACTTAGCTTACTTACATCCAGCCCCCCTAGCATGGGCAGGAGACAAAAATTTTATCCCCCAATTATATCCACTGACGAGGGATAAAATTTACTTGTCCACCTCTCAAAGCACGGCAACAGGGGAGAGGAGAAGTTTATCCCTAATTCGGGGACAATTTTATCTTCGACATTAGACGTGGGTTTAAGTTTATTCTCATAGAACTTAAAAAATCAAAACATGTCTCGCGGTACCTGTTGGGTTTAGGTTATGTTTGGGTTGTGTTTGGGTTATGTTTGGGTTGTGTTTGGGTTATGTTTGGAATATGGTTGGGAACCATACATAAACCCAACATAAACCCAACATAGGTCCCAAATACCAATTACCATTAACCCAATAAAGGTAAAGGAAAAGATCCAAAAACCGAAAAGTCCCCCGTTTTATTCACTGTGGATAATTATATCCACCCGTGAGCCCATGCTCGGAGAGTGGATAAAGCTGTCGGAGGGGATAAAGATTTTATCCTTTCCCCGGGGAGAAAATTATATCCCCGCCCATGCTAACCCTGCTGGGATAGGACGCTACTTTTTATCCCGGAAAATCAAAGAGTTTTCACGGTATTTTAAAAAACTTAAATCCATGCGGACGAAGTCGCGGGCGTCATCTACTCAGAAATATATTCGTATTACACTAACGATTGCTTTTCTGCATATCGGGCATAACATTTTATCCAATGATAAAGCACACTTAATACACGTTATAGCATGACCACATGGTCTATAACACATGCCTACTAAGACTACAAGACAAATTTTACAGCAAAGTTTAAATGTTTCTTCAGCATTTTCAACACATAATATGTTTCTGCCTGCAAATTTAGAACTTATTGTATTGTTATTTACAAATTGTTCAGAGTCTTTTGATGTACCACAAACATCTTTGGCAATAGTTTGTATGTATGTTTCACCCATCACAAGTAAAACATAGGGGCAGGACGGAAACCAACGAGCGTGCTCCGACCATGGAAGATCTTCGATGTCCCAATCTTTGAGTCCACCATCACAAAAGTAACAAATCACTCGATCACTTTTTCCTGTATAAAAAAAACCAGCGTCTGCCATTTCTTGAGGTTTTTGATTTAAACCTTGAGGCCAGGTATCAAAACTTCGCAATCTTGCGATTTGAGTTGCATAACTAGGATATTTGGGATATAGAAACTCCATTTCGATCTACGAACAATGGATTTCAATGTTAGTAAAATATATTATAACAGATTTTTAGTAAGGTTTGCAAGCTTATTACACATTATTATTTATTGAAAATTAATTCTTTAATAACGATTTTACACACATTTACTGCTATTTAAGTATATTTCGATTTTTAACATTTTATATCTACCTATATATAAAAAAAAACATATTTAAGGTGATGGTGGATAACTTAAAATAAAACAAAAAATATCTTTTAGCATTGTTTTATTACAAACCTTAATGATAATGTAGATACAAATTTTGGCTTAATCTATATACAAAAATTAGATTTTCTTTTTTTAACAACGTTTAAATCATATAAATTTAAATTTCTCCAAACACATTATATTGTTAGAACGAACATTGCAAGGATTATTTCAATAAAATAAAATTTAATTCAATTCAAAAAATTCAATGAATGAAATAAAAGTTGAAAACTTATTTTAAAAAAAAAATTAAACACATAAAATATTTAGAGATAAAATTTTGTTTTCACGTTCCATAAAATTCAATGAATGAAATAAAAGTTGAAAACTTATTTAAAAAAATAATTAAACACAAAAACAAAGTCACTAAAGGAAGTCATTTTGTTTAACTGAAAAAAAATTTTTTCATCATGGAAAAGATTAAATAGATATTATATCTTTGAATTAAAGCTACATTATTTATTTATAAAATCCTCGTGATATCATAAAACCAAATACGATACTTATCAAGACAAGTGTCACCAGATAGTTTAAAATTCATCGAGGATGGCTATAAGGATGCAACAAAAGAAGCACATGGATATTTAATGATTGATCTTAAACAAGATGCAAATGATGTGTCCAATTAAATCAAAAATATTTACCTGTGATGAATTTTGTGTAGTATATATTATTTCAACAAAGGATATAGTAAAAGTTTAAAGAATCGTCAAATTCCTATTATTTACAAATAATGCACTGAAGTCTAAAGACACATAAAAAGTTGTTACTCGCATTGCATATACTTAAACCTAAATGTCAAAAAGCATTATTAAAATCGTGTGGAGAAGAAGAGATAAATTGCATTTGTGAATGTACAAAAGAAAAAGTTAAAAAAAATTAAAAGTATACTTCGCACTTTGTATCACAAGGGAAAAAAAAAACTAAAGAAAAATATATTGATACAAAAAGTAGGAGCATTTTTACCTTTCATTTTGGAGTTTATTTTGAGTGGATTAGTTTAATATGGAAAATGCCAAAAAAATGTTGCTTGTTGAGCCTAGTTTTATAGAAAGACTCAAACAGCAAACCAATGTTGAAAATCCCATGTCCCGATTAGATGTAGAAATGCAAAAGATTTTAAATAGTAATATTGAAGATCGTAAAAAATGTATTTTATATTTACAAATTCTACAAAGATATCTACATTTCACCGAGGAAGAACGTCAACCTATCTTGTTACCAATTATTACTGATAGTATTAATGAAAATAAGAGTTACAAAAATAAAGACATAGAAAATGAAAACTTAATGTCATTCAAAACACCGACAGATGATGTAACAGAAAAAGAAAATAATCAACCACGTTACACAACAACTCAAATTTTAAGTCTGATACCAAAATCATATTTGAAAAAAGGTGAGTTGTTATTAAACTCGATTTCTTTGAGTAAAAATGCAATTTATTGGGATCATGCTGATGGTACAGTGTTAATAAACAATGAAAAAATTCCCGGCAGTAATATTGTTGATCTAATTAATGATACATTGAGACCTCTAAAAAAAAGTGATCCAATAGGTTGGGAAAAATTTGCTAAGACATTACATGCAATTAAAATACCTTTGACTTACATCGGAAATTCTAAAAGGTCTGATTTTATTCATCAACTGCAGATGAAATCGCTCGAAGGAAATTTTACATCTAACGAAGGAACTTTAAAGACTCCACAGGGTAGTGATGATAAATACATTAAAAAATTTAAGAAAAAAATTGATTGGGAAAAATGGACCCCTTATTAGAAATAATTAATATTATGACCAAAAACACTCTGTTTGGTTTAGTAGCTTTGATAAATTATTAAAACTAAAGAATGATTAAATCGAAAAAATTGCTAAAATGAATGTAAGGAACTCTTACAAAGAAACTCATTCAACTTAAAAAATTATCATATTATGCATACTAGCAGTTAAGAAAATCTAATTTTTGTATATAGATTAAGCCAAAACTTGTATCTACATTATCATTAAGGTTTGTAATAAAACAATGCTAAAAGATATTTTTTGTTTTATTTTAAGTTATCCACCATCACCTTAAATATGTTTTTTTTTTATATAGGTAGATATAAAATGTTAAAAATCGAAATATACTTAAATAGCAGTAAATGTGTGTAAAATCGTTATTAAAGAATTAATTTTCAATAAATAATAATGTGTAATAAGCTTGCAAACCTTACTAAAAATCTGTTATAATATATTTTACTAACATTGAAATCCATTGTTCGTAGATCGAAATGGAGTTTCTATATCCCAAATATCCTAGTTATGCAACTCAAATCGCAAGATTGCGAAGTTTTGATACCTGGCCTCAAGGTTTAAATCAAAAACCTCAAGAAATGGCAGACGCTGGTTTTTTTTTATACAGGAAAAAGTGATCGAGTGATTTGTTACTTTTGTGATGGTGGACTCAAAGATTGGGACATCGAAGATCTTCCATGGTCGGAGCACGCTCGTTGGTTTCCGTCCTGCCCCTATGTTTTACTTGTGATGGGTGAAACATACATACAAACTATTGCCAAAGATGTTTGTGGTACATCAAAAGACTCTGAACAATTTGTAAATAACAATACAATAAGTTCTAAATTTGCAGGCAGAAACATATTATGTGTTGAAAATGCTGAAGAAACATTTAAACTATGCTGTAAAATTTGTCTTGTAGTCTTAGTAGGCATGTGTTATAGACCATGTGGTCATGCTATAACGTGTATTAAGTGTGCTTTATCATTGGATAAAATGTTATGCCCGATATGCAGAAAAGCAATCGTTAGTGTAATACGAATATATTTCTGAGTAGATGACGCCCGCGACTTCGTCCGCATGGATTTAAGTTTTTTAAAATACCGTGAAAACTCTTTGATTTTCCGGGATAAAAAGTAGCGTCCTATCCCAGGATGTAAGTAAGCTAAGTCTGTACGAAATGTCATCAAAATAATATGTTGAGCTGTGGGAAAGTAGATGGATGAGGAAGGCAGAGGAACGTATATGTTGGCGCGCTCTTGGGAAGACCTATGTCCAGCTGTGAACGCTAAATAGGTTGATTGGTACTGGTTACTTACAATACAAGTTCAGATTGTTTAGATTTATTCAATTAAAATACCGTACCGTAATATTGAAGACTAATAAACAGTAGTTATGACAAATAAGAAGTTTCCTTTGAAATCCCCATGCATGCGAACAATAGACCGGTGATTAGTAGGTCATTAGTAATTCAAAGTCGCTCAGCGTGAAGGTAGCGGGAAGTAGGTGGATGAGGAAGGCAGAGGATCGTGTGTGGTGGTGCACTCTTGGGAAGGCCCATGTCCAGCAGTGGACGCAAACAGGTTGATTGGTGCTGGTTACTTACTATACAAGTTCAAAGTTTTTCAATACAATGAGGGTTCAAAAAGACTACAGAGCAGTTTGCGGTGAATATTGTATAGTGTATTTGTATTTCATGTTACAAGTTCAGATTTTTTAGATTTATTCAATAAAAATACGTTAGAGAATGATATGTTCTTGTTAGAATTATTAAAATCAATATTTGGAGGCCAATAAACAGTACTTATGAGAGATAAGAGTTTCCTTTGTAATTCCCATGAAATGAAGCAGGGAGCATACGAACAATAGAGGGTGATTAGTAGGTCATTAGCAAGTAGATAACGAACTAGGGATTAATTTTGACGAAAAGCTAACTTTTAAACGGTTAGAGATACGAAGACGGGAGTGAGCGCAAACGATTCAGCGCACCCCAAAACCTTTTTTTTTTTTTTTTTCGAAGTTGACCGACCGGCGGAGGGGGCCGAGGTTGGGAGGGGGCCCAGGAGGTGGGCCAGAACCGGCGAATCCCCTACTACTAGCGGGCACACGAGCGGTGCGGCGCCGCGCCTTTGTTATGTCGCAGCGGCGCCGCCGTAGCTGCGTTGGACAGTGTCTTTCCGTGATGCATAAACAACTGAGCGGTGCCGCTCCGACGTCGCAACGCATTCCACCCCTCCCCGTCTCATCTCGGTGGTTGGAAGTCCGGTGCGGCGCCGGAGCGCATCGTGTGACATGCCACAGATATTTCTATGTAAGACGACGCAGCGACACCGCTCCGGCGTCGCACTGCCGCCGCAACGCATCGTGTGCCCCCGCTCTTACGATTCACCTCATACCCCGATTGCCGACCTGTCGCGAACTAAGTATATATTAGACTTTTTCCTGCTAAAGTGTATCATTACTTCCGTAGCCTGAACCCCGACCTCCAGCATATTTAGACAATTCAAGAAAATACAGGGTGATGACTCCTAGAACATTCAATGTATTAGATTTCGACACTTGCCCGAGCAGTGAAGAATTGAAATTTAACGAAAGCCAATATGAGGCGTACAAAATGGCTCTAACTCACGAGTTCGCTGTCATTCAAGGACCTCCCGGAACTGGAAAAACATATTTGGGTGTAAAAGTAGCAAACACGTTAATAAAAAATATCGGATGTCGTTTGCTTTTGGTAAGCTACACGAATCACGCTCTAGATCAATTTCTAGAAGCAATTTTGGGTATTACTGACTCTGTCGTGCGCATCGGCGGCCAGTCTCGAAACGAGGCCATGGTGGAAATCAATTTGAATACTATTCGTGAGAATTTTCGTAAAGAATTACGAGAGATGTCAAGGAAGAGAAGGTATCGGTATAGGACTTTGACTCACCAACGTTTCATAAATCGAAGCCAAAAATTACGGGATCTTATTCATGAATTGAATAGCGTACAAAAATGCATTGATTCCTCGAGCACTGTTGTCCACGATTACGAGTATATTAAACGTCACGTCCCAGAAAGTAAAATAATTGGCGAATTTTATAAACGTTCTAGAGGGAATTTTAAAGATCCGTTATATCATTGGTTGTTTGAGAGTGTCCAGTTCGACTTCAACGAACCCATTACGCTTGAAAATGAAGAAACTGAAGTTCCCAAAAACCATGCAGTTGACGAATCCGATGACAGGCAGGAGGTTACCTTGGATGATTTTGAAACAGGAGATCATACTGACGTGACTTCTTTTTCCATAGAACAGGCTCAAGAGCAGCTCAAGCACTTGTCCTTGCGTTATAGAAATACAAATAATAGTCAAATACAGTATAATGTGCATAGAGAAATAATTATAACGAGAACCTTAATCCGGACATTTAAAGTAAGTTATTACATATCAAAATTAATAAAAGTAAGTAACCTGTAGAAATAATTTTTAAATAATGTTGGCAGCGCCGTCGTTTAGTTGTAAACAGCTTGCTCATTGAGCATTGGGCACTTCTCAGTAGACACTGTGTCGTACCGTAGGTTTTATTATTATTCTTGTTGTGTTGTAACCTAATGTGGTTTCAGTTGGTTTAGGTTATAGTACTAGGTGTGGTGTGCTAGGTTAGCTGGTTGGTCTGGGACCGGTATGGGGATGGAGGAGCCGGTTTAGGTAGGAACCAGTTAGCGTTGTCTAGTCTCATTGGAGACGTTGTTGTCATGGCACTTCAGTAAAAATATATTAGTAATTAGTATAAAGTACATAAATTATTAATGGACTAAGAGCTATTGCGTGCCAGACCTTCGTTATTTTATAAAAGCTGAAAGTTTCTCTGCGTCTTGTCCCCAACACAGGGAAGAACGACCAGCGACTATGAAGTTTGTATCATGGTAGCTTTGGGAGATAACAAAGATTAAAAGAAAAGAAAGAGATTTGGGAGATTTTGGGTAATAGGAAAAGGTGTAAAAAATCAAAGTATTGAGTCTAATTTTTTACATTTTCTTCGGAATAAGTAGTATTACAAATCACGTCATCCATTGCCAGACACTTAGTGTTGTGGCAACCCCCTGCCAGACACCCCTAAACTTTAACAATTTATTAAACTTTTAAGGGCATCTGGCAGAGGGAACACTATTCCGAAGAAAACAATTCCAAATTAACAGTGGTTTGTCACAATTATTTAGGAATGTTTTGCATCTGTGGCGAATGTAGTATTCTGTGTTACTGTGTACGAATCCACGTTTTCAACTTTGACTGCAATCTAGGCTTCAGTGGCTGTCGCTGGATCACGAAATAAAGACAGGGGTGGTATTTCTGACATAACAAAAGAATGAAGTCAATACTTGATCTAAAGAAAAACTGACGCGCGAAAAAATACTATCAGCCTCTGAATAAATTATTAATTGCCCCTAACATTAAGGTACTTGATAAACATTCACTTTGTCTACTCGGTGCTGGACTTTATAATAAATCCGTACAATCTAGGATCAAAAGTCAGTACTTTTTCGGCTAATACCAACCAATGGGCAGTCTAAATTCTCACATTGGATTTTCGATACTAAAATATTGCCTTTTGTAAGTTAATGTCAATAAAGCTTTTCGCCCTACGTGTAACCACCGTTGCCCTGCCTTATATTCAACTATAGCTACAACCCTGGTAACTGATCGTCCATCCACGTATTAGGGACAATACGCAAAGAAACTCAAAGCTTTTATAAAATAACGAAGGTCTGGCACGTGCTGGCTCTCTCTTTATAAGGAATCGCGTTGTTACTTTGTAATTATACTCATGCTTTGTCTTCGAGATTAGCATAGTTTACGTGTAGTAGTACACCAAAGTGTTGCCAATCTACACTACCTATTATAGATTTTTTTGTTGGTGGTGTATGTGGTGTGGTGTATGTTTGGACACTGGTATCACTCACTATAAGTTTAGAATAGAATAGAATAGAATAAATTTTATTGCATTAACTGTGTAGGTACTACTAGGTGTTCTACTTGTTATAAAGTTCTAACAGTTTGCCACTTTGTGGCGTGCAATACTAGTTACAATATTTTTTAAATATTACAATTTATAGGGTTCCGTACCTCAAAAGGAAAAACGGAACCCTTATAGGATCACTTTGTTGTCTGTCAGTCTGTCTGTCTGTCAAGAAACCTACAGGGTACTTCCCGTTGACCTAGAATCATGAAATTTGGCAGGTAGGTAGGTCTTATAGCTGACATTCAGGGAAAAATCTGAAAACCGTAAATTTAGGGCTAGATCACACAAAAAAAATTAAATTGTGGTAATGAACTAATAATTAGTATTTTCAACTTTCAAAGTGAGTGACTATATCAAGTGGAGTATCATATGAAAGGTCTTCACCTGTACATTCTAAAACAGATTTTTATTTATTTTTATGCGTCATAGTTTTTGATTATCGTGCAAAATGTCGAAAAAATACGACTGTAGTACGGAACCCTCATTGCGCGAGCCTGACTCGCACTTGGCCGGTTTTTTTTAACTATTTTGTTTACTAAACTAAAAAACACTATCTACTTACATACCATACTTACATCAATAATTTTCACAACAATACTAATAATTAACATTATAAAAGGCCTTACTAATTAACCAATTCCTTAATTTATTTTTAAACATTGCCTTCTGTTTTTTTAATATTGAGTGGTAAAAGATTAAAATTTTTAACACCAAATGCAAATGCGCTTTTTGAGAAAGTGTAGCATTTATTTTGGGGTACTATTATGTTGTATTTATATTTTAGTTCGTTTAATCATTAATTTATAGCCTAATTGTGACATTGTAGGAGATGAGAAGGTTGCGCGGCCAAGGAATTGATACTGGCAGTTATACAAATTATATGCAAGATCCAACCAGTATCAGCTCAGTGGATCGCTGGATGCTGTATTTTAAGTGGCAAAATGATGTAGCCAATATTCTGCAGGAAAGACTTCAACCGCTGCAGGTATGTATCAGAAAAGAAAACTGAACAGAACTGATTCCAAATTTTCTTATTAAAAAAATGTACAAGAGAGGGATCTTAACATTTTTAGGGTTCCGTAGTAAACAAGAAACCCTTATAGTTTCGCCATGTCCGTCAGTATATCCGTCCACCCGTCCTCGGTGAATCTCATAGAGTAAGTCATAGATAGTGCTAAAAATCTGTAATTCGGCATGGGTATTAATCACACCGACAAAGTGGTGAAATAAAATTGTGATACATATTTTTTTAGGGTAGCTCGCCTACATGTATAGTGGGCATGAATTTTTTTTCTCGTCTACCCCATAGTGTGGGGTATCGTTGAAAGGTCTTTTAAAAAAATTTACAGCAGTAGTATATATACCTATAATCAATTTTAAAGGAAAACTATGATGACTAAGTAGGGTTCTCTGTTTTTCGAGGTTAATTATTGTACGTAGATATTGTGAGTGGCATATTAATGTATATCATAGTTTTATTGTATCCATTGTATTTTGTGATTGGTCGTAATTATCCTAGTTCAGCTATAATAATTGTGACTACGGAACCCTACACTGCGCGTGGCCCGCCACGGACTTGGCCGGTTTTTTATAATCGTAAGATAGGCTTGCGCTTGACAACAAACCAGATAAATGATTATTAAGTATATGCAGAAACATCGAAACGCCCGAAAGGCGTTCCAGCAGAAGCGTGGAACAAAAACGTTTCGTGCTAGTAGATTAGTTAGATGTCGAGGTTACCAACGTTCACGGTTTCTCGCTGTTCTGTGGTAGAGGTTGCGAGGTTGGTGGGGCCATGGGAGGTGGTGGGTTGTTCTGTGTTAGAACAGTGAAGGAGAAACACGTGAGATGTCTACATACGGGATCAATGTGGTCGGGACGAATATATGTTATGGAAAGGAAGAGCTAAGGTGAAAGGACTCCTTTTTGCGATGAATAAACACCCTTGTTAAATTTGCCTAAATAGGCATCACCCCAATATAAGATTTCTCTTTGCTTCAACGCTCTCAGTACTACTGGATCGAGAAATGAACATATTATATATCTTTCCACCGTAGCCAAAGATGCGGCGTTTCAAAATATCGTTGATATGCAGCGGGTTAAGTGTTGCGAAGGAAACACACCCCTAAGGAACACCGGCATTGATAAACGAATCTCATAAAATTATATGTATTAACGCATCGATTTACAATGAACCAAAAGCTTAATTTGCTATAATCCGCTGAAACAGATCGAATCTGTATGGTGCAACACGCAGCACCACACAAATCCCAAACACACTTCGCCCCGACACCGGGAGCATCCTCAGGTGATGTAAGCTTTTGGTGCATTGTATATCATGGACTTCCGCAAAGTAACGCATGTTTCTATACGACGCATCGATTGTTTGTTCTTTTAGTTCGCTATAAAAAGAGCTAGTGCTATGTACGAAGAGTCTAGAATGGGACTGGACTATGAGTTGTTGAAGAATGTCAAAGTTATAGGCATGACGACAAGTGGCGCTGCGAGGATGAGACATCTTATTGAGAAGTTGGCTCCAACGATTGGTATGTAGCCCTAGCCTTTAGAATTTTCCCTATGTTGCCTTTTGCACACTGATGTGTGATAGTAGGTATAGATGGCAGCTCACGTGCAGCTCATGAACAAAATGACATCGCTCAGGTGGCCAGGTTTGCACACATATACACATCAATGTTTCTTATTACAAAATGTAGAAAAAAGTTTTATAGCGACAACTTCAGTTTATTATAAACCTTGAACATGAAGTTGAATAAAAATGAACACTATATTCAGCCTAAAAGTCCTTTGAAATCTATTCAGAACTTTATTTATATTATATTTTTTATTGATTCCTAATAAATTCTGATAGAGTGACCTATGCGGTTCTTAAAATGACAAATTCAATTGTTTCCCATCTTGTTTTTTGTTTAAGTACCTACTTACAGACCGTTCACTATAACTTTTCCCCTGACGTTATGTTGGCACTATTGCTTTGTTTGCTTTATTCCTTAGAACTTAGGGTTTATTACTGTGTGATTTGCAATGGTGCCAACATAACGTCAGGGGAAGAGTTATAGTGAACTGTCTGTAGGTATATTCTGTATTTTGCTGCAATATAGTTCATGAAGTGATACCTACTGGCTACTACTAGGTATAGTCCACGACAGGTTGAGATGGCAATCGGGATATGAGGAGGGGGGGACGCCACGCACACCCGCAGCAGGGTCGTGCGGGGGCTGTGCGGGTGGGTGTGCGGGGCGTTCTCTCCCCGATTGCTATCTCGACCTGTCGCATACCTACTTACTATACCTACCAAGCCAAAAAACTGACTTCCAAAGCCACTAGAAAATAGAACAAAAATATTCTCTGTATTCCTTGAACCGTACCCCTACCAAATTACAAAACTACACGAATTATACCAGGTGTGACTCAACGGGAATTTTTAAAAACAATTGTCCCATTGAGTAACAGTGTTACTCAACGGGACAACGATTTTTAAAAATTCCCGTTGAGTCACAGTGTTACACACGGGGGTGTGACTCAACGGGAATAACCCTTTTCCCTGATTTTATTAATTTGACTGGATTATTAATAGTATCTATTGCATAGTGACATTCCTTTTTCAGTGATAGTGGAAGAAGCAGCAGAGGTGTTGGAGCAGCACATAGTTACAGCTTTGACAAAAAATTGTGAACACCTCATTCTTATAGGTGAGTTCTTACTGCGTCAATTGGCTAATTCCATTGTACACAATCTCTAAACTAAACTAAAAAGGCACGTCTAAATCGATTGCTATCCCTTTCATAGCGTTGCTTGCGGAAAAGGATAGCACTAGATTTAGGCCTGTCAATTTAGTTTAGTTTAGAGATTGTGTACAAGAGAATCAGCCCCTACTTTCAAATTCAGAATGGTTCTATTTATTTGCAATAAGTATTTTTAAATAAGGAGAAATAGGAACCCTTTCACTTCGTTGTCTGTATGTCAAGAAACCTATAGGGTAGGTACTTCCCGTTGACCTAGAATAATGAAGTTTGGCAGGTAGGTAGGTCTTATAGCACACGTAAGGGGAAATACACCCAATTTAAAAAAAAATCTGAATGTGATATGAAACCTCTTTTTAAACGTTTAAAAACAAACAACAGGACTCGGCTCGTACCTCATCCTTTTAAAATCACTTGGGCAGTACTTGGCTTCGCCTCGTCCTTCTAATATTACTCGGCCAGCAATTTCTTTATTTCTGGCCTGCACTGTAATGTACTACGTATTGTTTATTAGGAGACCACCAGCAGCTAAGGCCATCGGCGTCATACATGAGGCTGGCGAGACATTACAACATCGAAGTGTCGCTGTTCGAGCGTATGATCATGAACGACATACACAGTCGGTGTCTCAACGTGCAGCATCGCATGCGGCCAGAGATCTCCGCTCTCATCGCCCCGGCAATCTACCCCGACCTACAGAACCATCCTTCGGTCAGCGAGTTTCCCGACGTGCGCGGTGTCACTTGCAACGTTTTCTTCTTCACGCATGATTACAAAGAGGAGGTTCGTCTGATAGTATGAGATTTTATATCTGATCCAACGATGAAAAAATTCAAGATCGAAACATACTAAAATGCGGCACTTCCCCGCCCCCCCCCCCCCCCCTTACGTATTCACGCTAAATTATTTAGCTTTTCTTTTTTTAATAAATGAATAATTTATTTAACTTAAAATTATTTACGTACCCTCTGCACTAGGAAAGATCTGTATTGCAGAAGCTAGTTCCAAGGAATCCAAGGTTTAAAAGTTGCCGATCTGTTTTTGATGGAACTATATTTTCGCCATTTTGGCGCTGATAGCATGTGAATTGTGAGCGTACTCGAAAGTCAGAACTAAATGTTAGAGATGAGATCACATTATCGTATAGTATCAACACGAGGACCGTTTTTGACACAAAGTGGTAATTTTATATTCCCGGTACGCTCGGTGCGGCGAAACGAATCGGTACAGAAAATACTTAACTGTCATTTTGTATGGCACACGTCTTTTAGCGTACCTACTTGTATATTTCCATTTCAGTACACTGGGCTCTCAAATTCAAATTTATGTTTATCTGCCCTCTACAGTACTACATGTAGAAGTTTCTGCTAATAAAGTTATTTAAGATAGGTAGTATTAGCTTTACGAACAGTTCTTCTATTTTATTTTAGGTTGAAGGTGACAGTGCTAGCAAATTAAATCAAAATGAGGGAGATATGGTCCTCGGTTTGGCAAACTACCTAATGCAGCAAGGCTACCAACCCGAAGATGTCACAATTTTGGCTGCATACTCCGGCCAAATGCTCTACATGAAAAAGGTACAATAAATAGCTAAGTTTCTTGCTTTGCAGCGATCCAAATAAACACAGTGGGCGGGCGATTCTATATTTTTAACGGACTTCCAAAAAAAGAGGGTGGGTCTCAATTCGGCTCGTTTTAAGATTCTGTCTGTCCGTCCGTCCGCCTGTCTGTCTGTCTGTCTGTCTGTCCGTACAGTCCTGTCCTGTCCATCCGACTGACATATTGGTCGCAACGTGAACATGACTTGTGTGCGTTATCTGCGACCAATGGCGTGCGGTTTCTTACTTCCCTAATAGCTAGCTCGTCTCCCTGAACAGGGTATAATAGGTCAAAGTTTAAAAAGTTATTTGGGTAGGTATCATCTCTAAGAAAATTCTTATAGACACAAAAAAATCGAAAGAAACGGAACGCCAGGTACCTATTGTACTCATTACTGCTATAAGTGATTTTCAGGCAACGGAGGAGTCTACAAAAACATAATTTTATTTATTTATTTAATTAATTAGGAACACTTACAATACACATATTTTACATTTACTACATGACTTACACACTAACACACACTGATATGCATATCGATAATAAGACGTGTACACAATATTTTAAATTTTTATGCCAAGTAAACTTAGTATTATTTATTTATTATTTATTTTATATCTTATTAGAACGGCAGTGCCACTTACACTAACTAGATGATTAATAAGAAATTTAAATACAAATAAATGTACAAGAAAAAATACAAAACGATAAAAGATCAAAGGATTTTGAATATGTACGCTGAGAACATTGAATGACATATTCATGCAATGCTCTCAGCGTACTTCAGTAACTCCCGAACCAGTATTATAGACCCATCATTAAATGGGTCCCATTGAGCATTATTGTCCAAAAGCGCGTTGAACGATGCCAATATGATGCCAATGAACGGGGTATAGGTGACATAGATCTAGCAACAGTGCGATGATGTGGGACCACGAAAAGTTTATTTTTTCGTGGACGAAGATTACTATTGGATTCAGGGACTTATTAGGACTAATAGTTAGCAATAGAAATAATTAAAACTAAATAAATATAAATATAAATTAACACGTAGGTAAGGAATATATTTTGAAATATTTTCAAGTCAATATATTGTTAATTTAATTAATGATCGAAGCCTTTCTTTATTTTCAGCAAAGTTTTAAATATCCCCACTTGTCCCAAGTGAAGATAACAGTTGTGGATAATTACCAAGGTGAAGAATCGAAGATCATTCTTCTATCCCTCGTCAGAAATAACGACCAAAACAAAATTGGATTTCTAAAGACTGAGAATCGTGTGTGTGTGGCTTTGTCCAGAGCCAGAGAAGGTAATTTAGACCTACCTATTATACAGGATGTAACCAGAACGCTTAGCGTTATTGTTATACTACCTAAACATAATCCAATCCTAATAACCATTTGCCTCATTTTTAGTTTTAGTGATTGAATATTTTTCAAATCTCCAATGTATAGCGTGCAAAACTTGGGTCAATGCCCCGCCTACGACGCGGCATTGACTCCGAGTGACCTACTTCCGGAACGTTCGTTGACCTCTAGCGTCAGTCAGATGTTTTACTTCTATATCGTGAAATTTTACAAAATATAGGTTTTTTTTTTCATTTTTTTTTCGTGTTTTTTTGTGGTATCATATCACTGATCATCAGTACTATCACCTGTCTTCGCTTTTGCCAGCGTTCTGGTTACACCCTGTATACATTTAGGGCCTGCGCAGACTGGAGGACGGGACGGGAGGATATCCAATTGAAATAAAATATAATATAGTGGCGTATGCCCGCGACTTCTTTCGCGTGGACTACACAAATTTCAAACCCCTATTTTACCCCCGTAGGCGTTAATAAATGTTCAAAAATCCTTTCTTAGCGGATGCCTACGTCATAATAGCTATCTGCATCAGCCCGATCCGTCCAGTAGTTTAAGCTGTGCGTTGATAGATCTGTCAGTCACCTTTTCCTTTTAATATTTAGATTTAGATATTTAGATTGAAAAATCAGCCCTAATTTAGGTAAATCTATTTCTAAATTAAATGGACCTAGATAATTTGAAATAAAAGATTATTTATTTTAGCGCTAGACTGGAATCTCAAAGGATTTTTCTTATTTTTCAGGATTCTACATATTTGGCAACATTGAGATCCTGAAAAGAAATTCACCGCTTTGGACGAAAATTGCGGCGACCTTAGAAAGTTTTGGATCACTCGGTACAAGCATACGTCTGATGTGTGAAAACCACAACGATAAAATATCTGTGGTAAGCAATAGTAGGCGCATAACTGTCCAGCTAGGCGATTCGCTAACTCAGTGTCTAACACTGAATGATAGCCACCGAGGTTGGTTGGTTCTACATTGCTGCTTCACTGTTTACCGTGATGTGTGTATTGTTGGGCCTATAGGTATTTCTTCTAGAGAATATCTTACCAATAGATAGCGCCGTGTTCTTGTCAGTCTATCAGGTTCAAATAACACCAAGTTCACCACTAATTACGGATTTATCACAGTTACATTAAATAGAATAAATACTGACAAACTAATAAGAAAGGACTTAATACTGCGGCGGCGAGGAGCGAATTTAACTGTTCACGCTATTTCTTACAATATATGTCCGTGTGGCTAAATGCTAGCGTAAGCAGCCCCCTACAGCTAATATTAAAATATTTTTTGGTAGAAAACCTTCAACGGATTAAAAAATGAGCTCGTTGGCAATCATTCAATGTTAGACACTGAGTTACCGAATCACCCTGCTGGTCGGAAATAAAGCAATTACTGACTGAGTAATATTGGAAGGACGAGGCGAACCCGATGTCTTTGTTTTCAAAAATCCCGTGAGAACTCTTTGATTTTCCGGGATAAAAAGTAGCCTATGTCCCGTCCCGGGACGTAAGCTAACTCTGTACCAAATTTGATCAAAATCGGTTTGACTGTTGGGCCGTGAAAAGCTAGCAGACAGACAGACAGATAGACAGACACACTTTCACATTTATAATATTACTAGCGACCCGCCCCGGCTTGGTAAATTAAAACTACCTGACTATTCATAAACACTTGTAAAATGTTTACATGAATAAAAAAACATTCTATTCTATTCTATTCTATTCGCATGGGTGCAATGAAGATACTAATGTGGTGTCATTGAGGTGTCATTGTCTCGGAAATTCTCAAATGAGAGGACTTTTGTTCGACCTAATTCAATTTCTCCAGGGATTTCTAATTTTTGAGAATTGAACTATAAAACCTTTCTCTTGAATCACTCTATCTGTTGGTGAAAACCGCATTAAAATCCGTTGCGTAGTTTAAAAGATCTACGCGTTCATACATACATACAGACGCGGGACGCGACTTTATTTTATACTATGTAGAGAAGTATGAATAATGTTTTACGCAGGTTGACTGACTTTTGTAATGGCAATCCCTTATTTATAATTGTAGATTTCAACTGTGCAAGATTTTCACAAGGTTCCTGAAGGTGGCTGTCTTCAGAAGTGCAGCTACATAATGCCGTGTCTCCACGTCTGCCCACTCTTATGCCACGGCTACGACCAAAGCCATACGGACATACAGTGCACATTGAAATGTGAAAGGTAAGTCAGTCCAAATGAACTTGCTTAGTTAATGAGATTTTACTCCCACTTGCTCGGAAATTGCATCATATATCTTCTTCTTCTTCTTATCTTATTTTATTTCTTATCTTATCTTATCTTATATATATATATATAAAAGGAAAAGGTGACTGACTGACTGACTGACTGACTGACTGATCTATCAACGCACAGCTCAAACTACTGGACGGATCGGGCTGAAATTTGGCATGCAGATAGCTATTATGACCTAGGCGTCCGCTAAGAAAGGATTTTTGAAAATTCAACTCCTAAGGGGGTGAAATAGGGGTTTGAAATTTTGTAGTCCACGCGGACGAAGTCGCGAGCATACGCTAGTCTTCTTATAAAAGGAAAAGCTGAATGACTGACTGACTGACTGATCTATCAACTCACAGCTCAAACTACTGGACGGATCGGAGTGTTTGGCATGCCGATAGCTATTATGAAGTAGACATCTTTGAAAATCTCTAAATCTTTTATTTTTTGAGTTGAGACAACTCAATGGTATGATAAGAAAAATCATTTTTTATGTATGGGAGCCTCCTGAAAAATAATTAGAACTTCTTAATATTTTGTTCTGGGCCAACGTTCTACACCAAATACCAAAATTTCAGGTTTGTAACTCATTTCGTCTGCAAGCTAGACCGCTGATAGACAGACAGACATAGGGCTCTGTTTGTACCCTTTGGATACAGAACCCAAAAACCCCCCTCCTTACCACCCGTTCCCACTTGTCGTTTGTTGTTTATCACTTGATGTTCAAATGGCAGTGCATTTTGACACACAATCGGTTTCCGACAAGTGCGAATAGCTTTATATAAAATGTTCTGCCACTGGAACATCCGATTAAAATCCGTGTCCGACAAACGACAAGTGGGAACGGGGTGTGAGAGAGAGGGTAAAAACACAGAACATATCAAGGGGGAATTCCAACATCCAGAGGCGGATTAAATGTCAAATGTGCCCTAGGTTAGGTAGGGCACCAGTTTGGCGAGAAAAAAATAATGTAAATATTTGGTGTACGCTTGTTATAAAAAAAAAGGTAAGCATCTTATAGGCGTCCCTCTAGCAGCCATATTAAAAAAATTACTAACTAACTTCGAAAGAACGATGAATCCCGTATAGTCCGCGACATGTTGAGATGGCAATCGGGGTATGAGGCGGGGGGACGCCCCGCCCACACGCGCGTTACCCACGCTCACCCGCACCGGGTTAGCGCGGGGGCTGTGTGGGTGTGGGGGCGCTTCCTCCTCGATTACCATCTCGACCTGTCACGTACTATACCTGCAAAGCTGGTAGTTGGTGATTATACTAAGTGAACGAGTGAAGACTTCACACTTTGCTGTATAAAAGAAGAGCCGGTCACTTCAAGATAGAAACCCAACACTACATGATCGCACGCGCCCCTTCGTAATCTCGCGCCCCTAGGCATAGTTTGCCATAAGGCTAATCCGCCACTGCCAACATCAATAGGTAAAATATTGCTCTTGGTTCACAGGATTATTTGCGAACTGAATCACGTTTGTCCGTTGAAGTGCATGGATGAATGCAAGCCATGCATACAAAGAGTAATGAAAAAACTGCCATGCGACCATGACATGTTAGCATTTTGTCACATGGACCCTGAGGACGTGGAGTGCTTGACATCGGTCCCTGCTAAGTTACCAAGCTGTGGCCATGAGGTAATCTAAATATTTATAAAAGGAAAAGGTGACTGACTGACTGACTGATCTATCAACGCACGGCTTAAACTACTGGACGGATGGAGCTGAAATTTGGCATCCAGATAGCTATTATGACGTAGGCATGATCTAAGAAAGGATTTTTGAAAATTCAATTCCTAAAGGGGTGAAATAGGGGTTTGCAATTTGTTTATTCCACGCAGACAAAGTCGCGAGCATAAGCTAGTTATTTATATAACTATCTTTTATTATTATTCGCACACAAGTTAGCCCTTGATTGCAATCTCATGTGATAAGTGATGATGCAGCTTAAGAACCTAACCTGGAAACTGTGGTAAACTAAAATGACATCTCTTTTATTGCTATTACTTCTACAATACTAAAAGCCACACAATAAACAACAACAACGATTCACCTGGATTCACCTTTATAATAAGGACTTAGGGTAGCGACACACCTGCTGAACGTACGGCGCCGATACTTCAGCGACTGAACTATCGGTTGGCGTGACACACCAAACGCGCCGAACAGTCGGACGGGGCGGCGCGGCGTCGGGTGTTTAGTTCAGCGCTTTATTCGACGAAAAATTACGTACGGCGGTATGTGGCGTCGCTAATGTCGTTCACTTTGTGGTGTGCGGTTGCGACGTGTTGAATTGCCCAGAAAGAAGGATTTTATTACAATATTGGCTAATATCGAGGGCTTAGAAGAGGTACACGCACCGAACTTTCGGTCGCGTATGTCGCTGGCTATGCAAAATACATTGAATGCGTTCTAGCCGAAGTAATCACCCAACGGAAGGTACGCCGAACGCATCAGAAATTCAGTAGATGTGTCATAGGTAACTTAAAAAACATTGCGAGCGTATTGAACCGAACTTTCGGCGCCGTACTTTCGGCAAGTGTGTCGCTACACTAAAATCATACTTTTGATATGGCAGTTGACACGAAAAGTTAAAATGGCGTGTGAGTACTTAAAATTTATGCATCATACAAAGTTTTGTTATGATATCAGGTGAAGAAACCGTGTTACATTGCGCCTGAGCTGGTCAAGTGTCCGGTGCCGTGTAGCTCCCGCATGGACAAGTGCGGGCATATGTGTATGCTCACTTGCCACGTCGGCGACGACCCGCAGCACGAACGGGTAAGTACCCACATCATCATCATCATCATCCCATCACCGGCCCACTACTGAGCACAGGTTTCCTTTTAAAAATCGCGTCAGAGCTCTTTGATTTTCCGGGACCAAAAGTAGCTTATGTTCGTCCCCGAGATACAAGCTGTCCCTACTTTCGCCAAAATCGGTAAAAAATTCTGTCTTTAAAAATTCCGTGGGAATTCCGGGGCAAAACTCGTCCGATGTTGCAAGCTATCTCTGATTGAAACGGATGGGTCTTGGAAAGCTAGCAGACAGATAGAAAGACAGACATACATAAATACTTTCCCATTTAAAATAATACTAAGTATATGAAAGTATGAATATGGATTAGTATCATCATCATCAACCGATAGACGTCCACAGCTGGACATAGGTCTCTTGTAGGGACTTCCTGAATCCAGCGGCTCCCTGCGACTCGTCTGATGTCGTCCGTCCACCTAGTGGGGAGCCATGCAAATTTTAAACTTCGTCCGATTGTAACAATTAATTAATACTTATACAAAAAATTTGGATAAGGGAGTTGTTTTGTGCTAGAATCAGCACCCTTATTATAAATGCGAAAGTGTGTTTGTTTGTTGGTTAGTCCTTCAATCACGTCGCAACGGATTGACGTGATTTTTTGCATGTATATAGATAAAGACCTGGAGAGTGACATAGGCTACTTTTTATCCCGGAAAATCAAAGAGTTGCCACGGGATTTTCAAAAACCGCGTGCGAAGTCGCGGGCATTAGCTAGTTACTAAAATATCAGAAGTACGGAACACGCAGGAATCTACTCAGTTATATTTTATGCCTGATAGCTGAAAACTGTGCTCGCAACTGCTTATCTCTAAATATATAAAATGAAAAGGTGACTGACTGACTGACTGACTGATCTATCAACGCACAGCTCAAATTACTGGACGGATCGGGTTGAAATTTGGCATGCAGATAGCTATTATGACGTAGGCATCCACTAAGAAAGGATTTTTGAAAATTCAACCCCTAAGGGGGTAAAATAGGGTTTTGAAATTTGTGTAGTCCACGCGGACGAAGTCGCGAGCATAAGCTAGTCAGAAATAAATCTTTGTAACAATCTGTGTTTGTTGTTCCAGTACTTATGTAAGAGACAGTGTACTAAGGCCAAGAGAGGCTGCAGCATGGAGTTCGAGGGCGATCGCGGCGACCACCAGTGTGCCAACATGTGCTACGTCGAATGCGATGAATGCGATGTCCAAGTATGTTTTCATTTTCTTACAATTGCTCGGAAATTGGTTCATCTAAATATATGGCGATCCTGAAAGAAGAATATCATAACATAAAGCACCTAACATGTAAAGAGAGAAACAGAAAGCTGCGCATCTTACCAAACTACAAGAAGTTTAAATTACCTAAGAATAATAATAAGTATGGAACTAGAACATGTTCATATATCTTAGCAAATATAATGAATAACTTACCTTTAACTCTGCAAAATACCTACAGTAAAAGAGCGATTTTTATAAGAAATTGTAAGAGGCACTTCCTGGATCTAGGTGCCTCTTTGGATGCCTAGTCTAGGTCTAGGAAGTGTTTCATGTAACGATATTTTATATGTACAAATATGCACTAATTAACAGCTTTTAATTTTTATAACAGTTTTTTACCTAGATTTTATTAAATTTGTATAACGCGAACTCGCCATCCTCACATAAACTTTAACAGTTTCTAGAGGATGGCGAACTGTTTATTTTAAAATGTATTATTGAAATTTACGTGATCAATAAAAAAAAAAGAAAAAAAATATACAAGGAAAAGGTGACTGACTAACTGACTGACTGATCTATTAACGCACAGCTCATACTACTGGACGGATCGGGCTTTGGCATGCAGATAGCTATATAACGTTGTAATCCGCTAAGAAAGGATTTTTGAAAATTCAACCCCTAAGGCGGTGAAATAGTGGTTTGAAATTTGTGTAGTCCACTCGGACGAATTCGCGAGCATAAACTAGTTCAAGATTTTATTTAGCTAAAAACCAAGCAGATTTTACTTGAATTTATTTATTGTTTCCTCGCAAATAAGAGAAAAGTACTATTCAAGTCTCAGTGGAAATAGCTATCAACGACCACGTTAAGTTTAAAAGGGCTCGTCCTTTCAAAATCACTTTGCAAATCCTCGGCTTCGTCTCGTTCTTCCAATATTACTCGGCCGCTAATGAGTCTTCTAGCATGAGACAGCCCGGATGGTAATGTACATTAATTTTCATTTTACCTGCAGGTAGTTAAAAAAAGACAGAATTGCAAACATAAGGAGAGCGTCGCGTGCTCAAAGAGTCCCGATGAGACGCCGTGCAACAAGAACTGTGCGCGCGTGCTGACTTGCGGACACTTCTGCAAGAAGAAGTGCTTCGAGCGCTGCGGGGACTGCCAACAATTAGTGAGTTGTTCTACATTTCCGATGAGACGCCGTGCAACAAGAACTGTGCGCGCGTGCTGACTTGCGGACACTTCTGCAAGAAGAAGTGCTTCGAGCGCTGCGGGGACTGCCAACAATTAGTGAGTTGTTCTACATTTCCGATGAGACGCCGTGCAACAAGAACTGTGCGCGCGTGCTGACTTGCGGACACTTCTGCAAGAAGAAGTGCTTCGAGCGCTGCGGGGACTGCCAACAATTAGTGAGTTGTTCTACATTCCCGATGAGACGCCGTGCAACAAGAACTGTGCGCGCGTGCTGACTTGCGGACACTTCTGCAAGAAGAAGTGCTTCGAGCGCTGCGGGGACTGCCAACAATTAGTGAGTTGTTCTACATTTCCGATGAGACGCCGTGCAACAAGAACTGTGCGCGCGTGCTGACTTGCGGACACTTCTGCAAGAAGAAGTGCTTCGAGCGCTGCGGGGACTGCCAACAATTAGTGAGTTGTTCTACATTTCCGATGAGACGCCGTGCAACAAGAACTGTGCGCGCGTGCTGACTTGCGGACACTTCTGCAAGAAGAAGTGCTTCGAGCGCTGCGGGGACTGCCAACAATTAGTGAGTTGTTCTACATTTCCGATGAGACGCCGTGCAACAAGAACTGTGCGCGCGTGCTGACTTGCGGACACTGCAAGAAGAAGTGCTTCGAGCGCTGCGGGGACTGCCAACAATTAGTGAGTTGTTCTACATTTCCGATGAGACGCCGTGCAACAAGAACTGTGCGCGCGTGCTGACTTGCGGACACTTCTGCAAGAAGAAGTGCTTCGAGCGCTGCGGGGACTGCCAACAATTAGTGAGTTGTTCTACATTTCCGATGAGACGCCGTGCAACAAGAACTGTGCGCGCGTGCTGACTTGCGGACACTTCTGCAAGAAGAAGTGCTTCGAGCGCTGCGGGGACTGCCAACAATTAGTGAGTTGTTCTACATTTCCGATGAGACGCCGTGCAACAAGAACTGTGCGCGCGTGCTGACTTGCGGACACTTCTGCAAGAAGAAGTGCTTCGAGCGCTGCGGGGACTGCCAACAATTAGTGAGTTGTTCTACATTTCCGATGAGACGCCGTGCAACAAGAACTGTGCGCGCGTGCTGACTTGCGGACACTTCTGCAAGAAGAAGTGCTTCGAGCGCTGCGGGGACTGCCAACAATTAGTGAGTTGTTCTACATTTCCGATGAGACGCCGTGCAACAAGAACTGTGCGCGCGTGCTGACTTGCGGACACTTCTGCAAGAAGAAGTGCTTCGAGCGCTGCGGGGACTGCCAACAATTAGTGAGTTGTTCTACATTTCCGATGAGACGCCGTGCAACAAGAACTGTGCGCGCGTGCTGACTTGCGGACACTTCTGCAAGAAGAAGTGCTTCGAGCGCTGCGGGGACTGCCAACAATTAGTGAGTTGTTCTACATTTCCGATGAGACGCCGTGCAACAAGAACTGTGCGCGCGTGCTGACTTGCGGACACTTCTGCAAGAAGAAGTGCTTCGAGCGCTGCGGGGACTGCCAACAATTAGTGAGTTGTTCTACATTTCCGATGAGACGCCGTGCAACAAGAACTGTGCGCGCGTGCTGACTTGCGGACACTTCTGCAAGAAGAAGTGCTTCGAGCGCTGCGGGGACTGCCAACAATTAGTGAGTTGTTCTACATTTCCGATGAGACGCCGTGCAACAAGAACTGTGCGCGCGTGCTGACTTGCGGACACTTCTGCAAGAAGAAGTGCTTCGAGCGCTGCGGGGACTGCCAACAATTAGTGAGTTGTTCTACATTTCCGATGAGACGCCGTGCAACAAGAACTGTGCGCGCGTGCTGACTTGCGGACACTTCTGCAAGAAGAAGTGCTTCGAGCGCTGCGGGGACTGCCAACAATTAGTGAGTTGTTCTACATTTCCGATGAGACGCCGTGCAACAAGAACTGTGCGCGCGTGCTGACTTGCGGACACTTCTGCAAGAAGAAGTGCTTCGAGCGCTGCGGGGACTGCCAACAATTAGTGAGTTGTTCTACATTTCATCATCATTAGGTACCTACAGATAGACGTCCAATGCCAGACAAGTCACATGTTAGGGGTGATGGGAGCTCTTCAAACGCTTCGCTTTCCCATGCGAGGCCGCTATTCTAGCACCTTGGGAGCAAGTTGCATAATTATACAGGTTGCAATTAGAACGCTAGCAAAAACGAAGGCAGATGATAGAAGTTAGAACTGATGATTACAGATAAGATACCACACAAAAGCGTGAAAAAATAATTATAAAAAATTCTGTATATTTTCAAATATCGCAATGTACCTATTGCAAATAAAACAGCTGACTGATGCTAGGTCAACGAACGTTGCGTAGATAGATGCCGCGTTTGCACGATATTCATTGCGGGTTTGTGGAATACTAAATCACTAAAACTACAAGTATGAGGCAAATGGTTATTGGTATTGGATTGTGTTTAGTTAGGTAGAATAATAGAGCCAAGTTTTTGCTAGCGTTCTTAATACACTCTGTTTATTCTATTTCTAATGCAAAACAACAATATTGCATATATTAAGTATGTATGAATATGTCGCATTTCATATAGGTACCTTATAACCTAATTCTTTCAATACCACTGATTGAATTTTAACTACAGTACGCGGCCGAAAGTAATGTACATCGACCTTTAGAAGGAGATAGCAAATTAATTGTAGAGCACTGTCTCTGTCGTTTAGAGAGTGTTGTCGGTGATAAGTGACAGATACAACGCTATACACACCCGAAATGTCATTCTAAAGGCCAATGTACATTACTTTCGGCCGCGTACTGTAGTAAATTTATTGAAGGTAGTTTAATAAAATTGAAATTTGACTCATTCTATGTCATACAATTTGCTACCAGGAGACCACCTGAAAAGAATTTTGTATAAGTAATGGACTAAGAGCCAGCATATGCCAGACTTTCGTTATTTTATAAAAGCTGAAAGTTTCTCTGAATATTGTCCCCAACACTGGGAGGAACGTTTGTTTAGATGTTTGTTTGTACCACATTCTGGCAAATAAAATCTATTTCCATTTCTAATAACGCAGGTAAAGAAGCAGATCCCTGAGTGTGGCCACGAAATTTCGCTCGAGTGTGGATTGGAGCCGGAACGCAAGTCGTGCGAGAGACCGTGCGAACGCACCATGTCTTGTGGCCATCGCTGCCAGCAGCCCTGTGCTGAAACTTGTGACCCTACCAAATGCAAGGAACTAATGGCACAGCATACCGAATTGCCTTGCGGACACAAAGTACTACTCCCCTGCAGCGTTTACGCTATCGTGTCTACGTCTGGTAAGTTATTTATAAATTTATAGACTAGCGCTTGGCTGCCATCAGACCTGCTGACAAGTAATGATGCAGCCTAAGATGGAGCGCGCTTACCTAGAAGATGCGTATTCACTCTTGACTTAACGGTACCCATCCTGCAGCGCTTACACTATCGTGTCTACGTCTGGTAAGTTTTTTTTCATTGATAGACTGGCGCTTGGCTGTAATCAGACCTGCAGCTAACTAGTGATGATGCAGCCTAAGTTAAAGCGTGCTTGCTGAGAAAGAAGATGGCTATTCACTTTTGGCTTAAAGGTACCCATTGTCACAGTATGTGTCTATGTATCTATAAACTTGTCTGTGGTAATGTTAGTCTGTAGTCTATAAGAAAAAGAATTAAAAGAATCCTCTATGGCAGCCCGATGGACGACACCGCGTTTCATTTGCAATCCTTTAATAATAAATTAAATCACAAAGTATAACACCCATATTAAAATTGGAGGGGAAAACTGATGCCGGATGTGTGGAATTTCAACTACGTACGGATGCAGACATTTCTTCATTTGTGAATTCAAAATGGAAGTTGATTTTGTGATACTGACAGTGTCTCCAGAAGTATACGAAACTAGCTTATGCTCCCGACTTCGTCCGCATGGACTACACAAATTTCAAACCCCTATTTCACCCCCCTAGGGGTTGAATTTTCAAAAATCTAACCTTAGCGGATGCCGTCATAATAGCTATCTGCATGCCTTTCAGTCCGATCCGTCAATAGTTTGAGCTGTGCGTTGATAGATCGGTCAGACAGTCAGTCAGTCACCTTTTCCTTTTATATATTTAGATTCGTACTTTTTGGGTCATATTCGTACCTACTTTCATATCTTTGGTCTTATTTTTGTACCTTTTTCAAAGAGACGTCATTTTTCCGTCTCAAAAATTAACAATGCAAATAAAACTTGATATCTACAATTCAAAATAATATTAATTCATGTTAATGTCAAAGGTGCTGAGTTTGACCCCGAAATGCTGCTGCAGCACTGCACGGAGGCATGCGGCAAACAGCTGGCGAGCGGACAAGCGTGCGCGGGCACGGAACCTAATGAAGAAAACGTATAAAATATTCTAAAATTATTATATTAGTTATTATACTAGCTAAAGTAATTAGCGAGCCATCTTATCTCGAAAATATAAGTGTTTCTCAAGTAAAAGTGACAGCAGATGCTCGTATTTTGAAATTAAGGATATAGGAATATGACAAAGTTACAGAAGCTCTGAATGAAATTCAAAGAGCAATCAATGCAAGCGATAGTGTCACGAGAATGGAAAAAGCATGCTGCATGCTGAATCGCTAACTCAGTCTTCCACGAAGACTAATAGCCATCGAGCTCATTTGCGATTGGCACCATGTGGAGTCTGGAGTAAGGTCTGGGGGCCTCGGGTCCGGGTGTGGTTGGTTTCCCAGTTCCCGAGTCTAGGCAGCAGATGGGTTTTCTAAGGGGTAACTTGAATTAATAGACCCTTTGATCAGAATATAGCTTGTATAAAATTTTCACAGTGTGCGGGAGCAGTTCGCTCTGTAGCGCCATCTGGGCCGACGGTTGTGGTTTGAAACTTCTATATATAGACCAGATTGCAGAATACTCCGTTAGTGCGAGTACTGTCGGTGGTACATTTGTTCGGGACTACGTCATGAACTGTTATCGATTGAATAGCGCCATCTAGTTGCATTTGTGGCAACCGCAACAGTTCATGTCAATTAGTTTACATCACACATTATTATTTTCAGTTGGTAGGTAAGTTCACGACAGATATGGAACTTCTAACAAAACATCGCGGCTTCGACATCACCGGCAAGCGTAAAATATTTGTGGGTAGCCCTATTTGTCTTTAATTGCACGTCATCATAGCTTAATATTTGACATATCGTCGACTCAAGATCAAACCGAGAGTTCCCTCACTGTATAGTTCACCCTGACATTGGTTAGTTCTACGTTGCTGCTTCACTGAGTGATATGAAAATGATTTTTTCGGAAAAAAACCTTCAATGGATTAAAAATAAATATCAAATGAGCTCGGTGTCTATCATTCATTGTTGAACACTGAGTTAGCGAATCAGCATGCTGGTCATCAAAGCCGTAGGGGCCAAAGCGGGGTAGTGGTTCAAATGCCCCAACGGACATGTATTGTGCTTGGAAAATGGATAGCTGGCATGAATCAGACTTTAATAGACATGGTAGAAGGTTTTGACAAAATCAAGATGCACTGGCTATTCTGAAAAGGCCAAAGGCAATATATTCTTTGAGTTCTAAGTTTGTAGAGTTTGTGTTCGGTGATTAAGTTTTAGTTTTAAGTTTTAAAAGCTTTTTAAAAGTGACGCATCTATTATTTTGATTTTACATATTAATTATTTGGTAATTTTTTATGCATCTCAATAATGGTATACCTACAGATATTATAATAAGACGTAATTATTTATTATGTTTGTTATGTAAGCTGGTATGTCATTTATGTTATAGGACTTTAATCAACAGTCCATAATAGGCAGTGAATAATAAAATCGTTCCATAAAATAAAATCGTCGTCGTTACTTGTTGCAAATATGAATCTGCGTCCGTAAAAGCTCAGGATGTGGATATTCGTAACACACTTGGTGTATACCTAATTAGGTACCTACCGATAAGAGTCGTTAACACTTTCTATAACTATGTGTACTTACTCGGAAACTACAACATGGGGCTATCCAAGGGGCGGATATAAGTACAAATTCCTCAAAAGCCGGCTACCAAACTAACGCAAGGGTAAAATTCGGTCCCTCTGATCCCGCAAATGTTCAAGGGTGGCGGTAAACCCTTGATATGGACTGCGCGTTTACCGGCAGTAAGTATTGCACATCGAACTTTACCAATACCGGTATCCCGGTACAGTTCTTGCAATTCACGAAGGCTAGTGAACTTTACTTGTGTTGTGGTAACGTTGTTTACATGGTCATTGCGTAGGTGTGCGTGCATGTCGGACCCATCAGTCGCGAGCAAGCGCTGTCAAACGCACACATTTAGTGTACCTTACGTATACCGATACGACTTAAACACAAGCATGAGTCAGTGGCCTTCGTGAAATGCAAGAACTATAATGGAAGCCCTAGTAGTGATAGTTTCAGTTATCACTTAATTTTTTTTTTTTTTTTTGTAGAATAACACTCAAAAGTTAATTTTAAAATCATATTTGAATCGCTAGGCATAATCATTAGGTAGGTACATTAATTGTTTTAAGAATTTCTGAAGCTTAGTGTTTAAACACTATGCCGAAAATACGCGACCGAAGTTCCGTGGCTGATTTTACGTTCCGACGCATTCGGCTGATATGACACATGATAAGAGCCGAAATTACGTGCTAGAAATTCGGTAGCGTAACTTTGTGTGGGTATCTGTCTCGAGCTTGGACTTGTCGTGGCGTCGTAGCACACGTAGCTAATTCGGTCGCGTAGGTATAATGTGTTGCTATACAAAATATTGCCGCCGAATCGCTGCCGAACTTACGCCCGACCGAAGTTCGGCTGTACGCTATAACGCGACGTAATTTCGGTTTGGTGTGTCATCAGTTAAAAAATACATTGCAGGCGTAGTCACGCCGAACTTCGGTTGCGTACTTTCGGTATAGTGCGTTTAAACACTTATTATTATAACAATTAGTGAACTCATAAAGGTGTCTTAAAGCCGGCATACACGCACAGGTGTGGAAAGTGCAGCTTGATTTTTTAAAAATGTAGAAAGAAAGTGCAAACTAGACATTGAAAAGTAAATTTTATTAGAAAACAATACAAAACAATGAACATAACATAAAAGAACCAACAATTATGTCACATCAAAATCAGAATAAAGAATAGAAGAGATACTTTACACCAGATTCTAAGACTGCGCTTTTAATTATAATGGCTAGTTGTTTCGTCAGATCGTATTTGATCAATTTTCGATTTTGAAACCTAACAATAATAATAAATAACGATTAATTATTACAAGAATGATAAAAAAAATTAATTAATAAAAAAACGTTTTAACCTTCAAACGTGGCGATTTTTTTCTGTTTAGTCGTTTTGTTTTCCGTCCTAGAAATAATAAAAGAAATATTTATGCAAATAAAACATTATTAAGTAAAAAATGCTTAATAGGATCAAATGTTATTATATTTGATCCAATATAATAATGCAGAAAATAATATAACGAGGTGTATTGAAAAAGAAAAACTAATACATTGAAGGAAGAGATTTAAGGGTGCCTAAGAAAATAGCTAAGGCTAGTAATAAGGAAGAGTAATTACCTTTTTTATTGCTGTCTCTTGAAAACCAATCTTTCGAACCCTAAGGATAAACAAAAAAAAAAACGTGATTGTAATAGTAGTTTATGAAATGGTTGCATAATGGGTGGTATTAAAACACGAGTTATGAGTTTAAAAAAACGAGCCACAGGCAATATGTGATACATTTTAATTTTATGATTAGAATTTTAAGATAATTAAGTATGATAAAAGAATTACATACATAAATAAGTTCCTACAAATATTTTAAAGTACGTTTGATAATAAAATGGGATTATAATTCTACAAACTCTTACATTCACTGAATAAATACGCGGAGAGTAAAATCTTGAAGAAAACAACTCATTGTAATATTTTTGTGACTGAAATAATAAAGACAAAATAATTACATCAAGTAAAGAAATATTAATTTGTATATGTATGTTGTAGGTCTATTACGAAAATAAAGAAAGAAAACAAAAAATTTAAAACAAATTTTGAAATTAATTTAAGTAGGTACCTACCTCCAATAAATAACGGGATGGTGATAAAATGTCCCCTGTATCTGTAAGATTAAATATTTTGTTTTATAACGAAGACTAAAATATTAGGAATTGCAAGGTTTTTATAGTAAATACATTATTATAATATTATCGATAGTCTTCATAGTCGCTAATTGCTATTATATCACAATAGCTGTTGCCCACGACTTCGTACGCGTGGATTTAGGTTTTTAAAAATCCCGTGGGAACTCTTTGATTTTCCGGGATAAGAAGTAGCCTATGTCCCTTTCCAGGTCTTAAACCCATACCCATATACCCATGCAAAAATCACGTCGATACGTTGCTCCGTTGTGACGTGAAACCAACAAACCACACTTTCACATTTAAAATAGGGGTAGTGATTCACAGGTATAACTTTTCAAAAGATAGTAAAACAATTCATTACCTGTGGGTATAATTTGTGTGCGACTCATAAAAGTTACAATCCTGCCATCGGTGCATACAGATCTATCTTTATAAGACCTCTTTTTTTGTTTTCTGCTTTCGTTTATTTTTCCTCTCCTCAGTTGCTCCTTCCCGAATTTCTCCTCAACTATGGGACTCCACCAATCACTCGTGGCTGTACTGACATCGCATAATTTAGTTCTATCCGTAGACGTTCCTTGATTTGCCTTAGTTTTAACATCTACTTTGAGTTTTCTGATATTCTTCTTTGGTTTTGCACGGCTGGGTGAGACTTCGTAATCCATTGTTACTCGGCTACACACAGTTGTATCAGTTTTTGTATCTTCCGTCAGAGATATAGTGCTTAAAGTTACATTAGATTCTGTTTCATCCGACAAATACTCTTCTATTTTTGCTGTGTCACCAAATTCTAGAACAAAAACGTTTAAGAATGTAATTTGTGATCCTAAATGTTCTTGTAGTGTCGTTATAATTTAATCATTAATAACGTCATTTAATTTCAGTGTATGTACCTACGTGAAAATTAGTTGTAAATAAATTGAAGAAGTTAGAAAGAGGGAATAAAGAATAAGTGCCTTAGTGGTGAAGGAAAACATCGTCAGGAAACATGCATCTCTGAGAGTTCTCTATAATGTACTCAATGGAGTGTGAAATCTACCAATCCGGACTTGGCAAGCGTGGTAGACAATGGTCAAAACTCTTCTCACTCTGAGAGGAGACCTGTGCTCTGTAGTGAGCCGGCGAGGGGTTGCTCATGATGATGATGATAAAATTGAAGAAACTTACAGTAGATACGTCTGTAGAAAAAATATTACATATTTTATAAAAAATATACTTGATTGCCGAAAAATTTATAACCGTTATTTGATATATTTGCATGTATTTAACTCAAACAAGATATCTAACTGGAGAGGCGTGTAACATGTTTTGTAAATAACTGAATTCATACCTTTGGTGTCCTTGTCAACTATCATACAACTACACGTTTTGTCTTTGCTCTTTCTATACTGTGTAGCGCACGTACAAGTCTGTGCCACGGCTTCTACTTCAGCGTCTGTAAAACCAGAAACATATTGGTTATTTTGTATTTTTAATTACATATTTTGTCTCTGTATTTTCATATTCATTAAATTTATGTTTGTGTTCTTTTGCTTCATACTTTAGTTCCTTAAACTTTTCGTCTCGTAGGGGATTGCAACCACAATAAGTGTCTGGCAATGTATGACGTGATTTGTAATACTACTTATACCGAAAAAAATATAAAGAAAATTGACTTTATATTTTGACGTAAGATTGTTTACACCTTTATTACCTGTTATCTCCCAAAACCACCTTGATGAAAACTATTTAGTCGCTGATCGTTCCTCCCTGTGTTGGGGACAATACGCAGAGAAACTTTCAGCTTTTATATAATAACGAATTTCTGGCACGCGCTGGCTCTCTCTCTCTCTCTCTCTCTCTATATAAATTGCTATTCATTGTTAAAGCACTAATTATTTTGCTAATGTTTTAAAGCTTTACCTCGAACGTGTTTGGGTGTAACGGTTTGAGTTGTGTTTTTATTACACTTATAATTATTGTTAATTTGAGTTGAGTGATCTTCTCGGGCTGGTACAGCAATGTACTGACATGAACTAAAAATATAATAAATTATATTATGGAATCAGATACTTAGGTAATAAGAAGTGCATCGCCTACTTTTTTTGAAAAACACATGCTTACCGAGTCATTACAATAGGTAGCACTGTTACACCTTTTTCAACTGCAAGTAAATAATATTATATTTGAATTAGTAAGCTGTAAGACGTACTTGTTTTGGTTAGATAGGTACCAACTTATTTAAAAAAAAAATACAAAACAAATTATAGGTAATATCAGGCAAAAGATTGATATTCATTATGATCATTCATTATACACCGCTAATTTATAATTACCAAAAAACAACTTATGCAGATCAAAAAATTTAAAAATTCATCAGTTTTCAATTTACACTTCTCTGTGAAAATAGATAAATATATATACCTATTTGAGCTTTTGAACAAAAAAAGTAGGTACGTGTTTCAGGATTTTTGTTTCCTCACAGATTTTCAAAACTTATAATCGAGTAAAGCCGGGATGGGCCAGCTAGTTTATTCATATTTTAAAAACAAAACAAACTTTATCAATATTTTAAAATAAAAGCAAAAGAAATATACCTATCTAAGTATTTAGCTGGTTGGACTTTTAAAAAGATAAACTTTTTCTGTATTCACGCTTAAAAAAGTGGTAACTTAAAAGTAGTGGTAGGAACTAGGAATATAACTAAGTAGCTAAGCGATAATCATTATGGAAATTATACGGTAGGCACCTGCCTTTATAGGATGCATAATAATATTATGACTGCTATAGCCTACTATGCCATAGGTACTTGTGAAAAACTGAAAATAAATCACTTTACTTCATGTACCTTTATTACGAGTATCTTCATTTCTGTCTTTTTTCCTCATAGACGAAACTTCTAATAGCGCAGAATATATTTCTTTTATCATGGGTAATGGATTTTTCACTCTGCATTATTTTGGAATTGGTTATTATTTTCGTAAGTAATTAATTAGCTAATAATAGGTATAATAATTCTTAATATAATTTATTAATGATAGAAACGTTGGCCATGGTTAAGTGGGTCAATTTTAATTACTGTGAAATAACATCCAGTGGCGTTCATATTAAATTGACCGAACGTTTACTATGGCCTTAATAAATTTTCAGTCCCTTATACTGGACACCTACTAATACAAGTACGCTGGCTTGCTCTTGCCAACCTGTTTTTGAAGAAACTTAACTGTCCCAATTTTGGCGCTAATAGCACCAGTGAGCGTCATGTGATCATAGGAAGTAATGTTCGTGAAGACATCAGCTGTCACGTGTCAACATAGTGTCAACACAAGGACCATTAGACAGTGTCAATTTTTGTTCCCGGTACGCTCGGTGCAATCGCTCAAGTCAGTAGGTACAAAAATCTAAATATATAAAATTAAAAGGTGACTGACCGACTGACTGACTGACTGATTTATTAACGCACAGCTCAAACTACTGGACGGATCGAGCTGAAATTTGGCATGCAGATAGCTATTATGAAGTAGGCATCCGCTAAGAACGGATTTTTGAAAATTCAACCTCTAAGGGGGTGAAATAGGCGTTTGAAATTTTTGTAGTCCACGCGGATGAAGTCGCGAGCATAAGCTAGTATTTTATATGTTCCAACTTTCAGCGTATGTACTTTTATTATTTCCATTTCAGTGGTCCCTTGCTATACAGGGTAGGCTGTATAGCGAAACTCTGACATTCAATAAGTACCTACCTACTTAGAATATTTTAGGTATCGAGGTTTGATAAACAAACTTTAGAATAGGTGATAAAAAAAAGTTAAACGATAAAAAATGACTACCGCAGATGTAGAAAACGTTCTGATATTGCCCTGAAAAAGAAAACAAATGTTTTTATCACTAAGTAGGTACCAGCGCAAAAAAAAACAAATTTTCTAAGATTTTTCTGTAGAGAAAATAATAATTTCATCATTGGTACTGTAGAGTGTAGACAGTAGACCAATGATAAAAAGCTAGTTATGCACAGTGCCTGCGAACGGGAACTAAAGGTTCGCTGACATAGCCTGCAAAAAGCTCGGGGTGCTCAACAGAGCAAAGCCACTCTTTACTTACTACGCCCGAGCACAGGCTTCGTCTCATAAAGCGTAAGACCCACCACACATGGAGAATTGCTCTCACCTTTAGGCCGCAACGCGAAGCACCCCTGTATCAACTAATTCCATTTGATGGGATTCAAAAGTAGGCTGTCGGACTTGTGGACTATCCCAAACTAACCAGCTCGTTGGAAAACCTGGCGCGCCGCCGCGCAGAGCTAAACGTACCTACCTAAGCTCGCTTTGCGTGTTCGATCGCCTTTATAACGGGAAGTGTTCTGAGGAGTTGTTTGACCTTGTTCTACCCTCTTTTTTCTACAACTGCGCCGCACGCCACCGTAAGCAATTTCACCCTCACTATCTGGGTGCCTGCTGGTGCACTTAGACCGCCCGTTGTGCTAGATTTTTCCCCCGCACATGCAATTTGGAAACAAATGGAACCAACTTCCTTCGGTGATGTTTCCTCTAGATTTCAATTTGAGGTTATTCAATGAGCGGATGAACAAATTATTGAAAAGCCGGCAACGCATTGGCGGTTCCTCTGGTGCTGCAAATGTTCATGGGCAGCGGTTAATCACTTAACATCAGGTGACGCGCCTGCTCGTTTGCGCGTTTATTCATCGCGCTATTATTTAATAAAAAATGTACCCAACCTTATTTCTAATAATAATAATTATTGTACATACAGTTTAATGTCCTTAATATTCATCGATTTAATATTCGTGCTCAGCCAGTCCATATCGTATCTCAAAGAATGACTTTGTTTACTTGATTTCGTTTTAGACGAGCTTGCTATGTTAGAGGGAGCCGCCTGTGAAAGCAGACATCTTTTTTTCGACATTTTTATAGAGTTCCGTAGTCAACAAACCCTTATAGTTTCACCATGTACGTCCGTCTGTCCATCCGTCCGTGGCTTAACTCAGAGACTCTTAGTACTAGAAAGCTGCTTTGGCGTGGATATACAAATTATTCATGCCGACAAAGCGGTAAATTAAAATGTTGAAAAAATATTTATTTGAGGGTACAACCCTACAATCAAAGTGGGGACGATTTTTTGTCGTCTATCTCACGGAGTGGGGTGTTAAAGTGCTAGAGTCAAGCCAGTCAAATGTTTGTTTCTAGATAGATCTGGATCTGTTTGGATCTGGATATGGATCCGCTGAAGTGAAGCTGAAGTGGCAATGGTCAAGGCACATAGTTCGTAAAACCGATAGACGTCGGGGTCCCAAGGTGCTGGAATGGCGACCTCGCACCGGAAGACGCAGTGTTAGAAGAACCCTCACTAGGTGGACGGACGACATCAGACGAGTCGCAGGGAGCAGCTGGATTCAGGCGGCGTAAGACCGTGGCGTGTGGAAGTCCCTAAAAGAGACCTATCCCTAAAAGAGTCCAGCAGTGGACGTCTATCGGTTGATGATGATGATGATGATACATATTTAACATTCTTCTAGTGACATGATTTTCTTCCCTACTTAGTACTTAGTCCTAACATTTACAATTATTATTTTTCTTATTACTCTACATAATAATCAGTAATGAGGAAGATTATGATACAAAGAGATTCTCAATGTAATCTTTGTCTTTTATGTAAAACTGTGGATGCTGGTACATACTACGGTTATTACTTAGGCACTAAATATTTTAACTTCGTACTTTCAGTAATTGAGCTTCCTTAGCTTGCTGATCGGCAACCACCATTCGCAGTTTTGCTAGATCGCACAAATCTTTCACGCTTTTCATCTTCTCCTTCTCGGAATCTTTATGTAACTTATGCCATATCCAGCTTTGATCCGATACGTATGAGGATAATCTATAATTTCTAGCATCAACCTTTTCTTCTTTAGTCATACGTGTTTTACTAGATATATCAGTTTTATTTTCCTTTGCCGTTTTTTTTCTACGCTTAAAATTGGTTGTGTCTTTTAAACAAGAACACTTGTTTCCTATTATAATTTTTCTTGGAGGTGTTTCATTAGTCTTACTCTTAAGACAAGATGAGCAGAAAATACAAAATTTTTGAATACCATTAGAACTATGTTTATTTTTAGCCACTTTTTTGAGTTTTCTAGATACATTTGTATCTCTGGAATCTTTTTGCTTTTTATTGTTTTCATGAGATTCTCTATCATTTGATAAAGTATTCAAGTCTATACTATCTCGTTTGTTTTTACGCTTTTGGTCTTTATTTTTGGATTTTTTATATTCACTAGCTGTTAACATTTTATGTCTATTACATATTTGTCTCATACAATTTCTGATACTTTTGATTTTAGGATTGGAAATCTTCCAATAACTACGTTTCAATTTATTTATTTTTCTTGAAGGAGCATTTATTTTTGAGACATGAAATGATCTTGATTTAATTTTTATATTATAGATATTAAATTTATAAATGCAATCACAACAAAGTTCTGAACATTTAAAAATCTTTAAGTGACGAAAACGGAGTTTTTCCAATAGTATGCTTAGAATATGATGCCATGTATTATTTCTTACATTTCTTTTTAATTTCTTTTGACCTACCTTCCTAAACTTAACACAATTTTCACTGCCACTAACTTTTTGTCCAGTATCATCGTTGGCATCATAGTCATACAAACCCATCAGTTTTTGCATATTCATCTGGTGAGGCACTTTCAAATACCAATTGTTATTTAAGTCAATTATATCTTCTCCTAGTTCTTTTAAATCATAGTTTGTTTTATTTTTTATTGTATTCATAAGGTGAGTATTTGTTTTATAATTGATCAGGAATTTTGTATATTGACTATTAACTTTTTCGTTTTGTGGTTCATCATCCGATGAAATCAGTGATATCTCATCTTCAGCTTGATTTTTATGTTCTTTTACAGTTTTTCTTCGTTTACTCTTTTTCTTTGAATCTGACTTTTTGATCAGTTTTTCTCTTTCATCATAATGCACTTTGTTTCTTTCAAACTGCAATTATTAAAAAAGTTAATTACAGAATGCAAACTTTGGTGTTTTTGCCATAATATTAACTAGTAGAATATCAATTCTTACCGCAAAAGCATCGTCGCTATTGTGATCTTCACTATTTTCATACACTTGATCACTACTGTCACCAGATGAACCTCTAGAATAAGAAATAGCGATTAAGACGGCAATCTAACTTTAATTTTCTGATCTATTGATAACTTTTAAAGTAATTCTGCTAAAGCGGCTACTGATTTTGGATAGAACATGAGAACAACGTAATATTTAATCAAAATTAGATTAAATTAAATTAAATTAGAGCCTCGATAGCTCAACGGTTAAAGGAGCGGACTGAAATCCGAAAAGTCGCCGTTTTAAACCCCACCCGTCGCTAGTCATACCTACTCCTAGCAAAGCTTTACGCTTAGTTGGAGGGGAAAGGGGAATATTAGTCATCATGCTAAACTTGGCTAACATTCTTTAAAAATACTTACTTTTCTAAGCTTATATCACTGATATCCCCATAGTCCTCGGGTGATAAACAAATGGTACACAAATGGCCAATATTACAAAAGCATCGCGTACAATAGACTCCCGGACATTTAGCCATTTTACAACTAAAACACCCAAATACAAATTTTTAACTTAAATTAATTATGAAATCCGTAGGTAATGTCTGATGGAAATAACATTTTTTTTGTAAATTCAATTGTAGATATAATATACTTCTAACATTTTTATAATTTTTTTTTATAAAAGATTTAAAAAAATATGAAATCCGTAGGTAATGTCTGATGGAAATAACATTTTTTTTGTAAATTCAATTGTAGATATAATATACTTCTAACATTATAAATTTTAATGTAACTGATACCAGTTAGCTTACTTACGTTATAAGTTTCGTATCAGAATCATTTCCTACTTCCGACGTATTGCATAGTAAACAATGAGGTTCTTTGGGTAAAGTACCGAAAAGATAACGAAGACACCAACATCTAAAAACAACAATGAAAATAATATTATTAATATTTTGGATTGTAGGAAACCTGTAAGTAGTAGATAATAATATAGAAGAGGTTGAAATTTTACAGTACCCCACATCGATGAAGAAATAATATCACCATAATTAGTATAAAACTATAGATCTACAAATACAACTATAGATTACAACATGGGGTTATTCAAGGGGCAGACCAACAAATTCCTAAAAGGCTGGCAACGTATTGGCGGTTCAGGGGTGGCGGTAATCACTTACCATCAGGTAACTTACCTGTTCGTTTGCTCACTATTTTTATTTTATTTTAAACTGTACTTACGGTAAAAGTGAATTAATCCAATTCCTAAATGTGAGATTCTCTTGGTCTGAGTATTTGTATTCACGGTGAAGTTTTCTGCGAGCCAATTTCATAAAACTACCTACAAAATGACAAAGTAGAAGACTTAGATACGCATACAAAAAGCATCAAAATTCAATGACCAATCTTAAAAATGAAGAAGTACTTACCTACTTAGTTTAAAGAAAACAAAAGGATATAGGAAGAAAGAAATGTGTAAGTAAGTAAATGAAAATCACAAAATCTGTCTAAATATATTTAAGGAAAAGTTGACTAATCTATCAATGGACAGCTCAAACTTCTGGCTGGATCGAACTGAAATTTGACGTGCAGATAGCTATTATGACATAGGCATCCGTTAGGAAAGAATTTTTGAAAAGTCAACCTCTAAGGGAGTAAAATAGCGGTTTGAAATTTCTTTAGTCAGAATATAAATAGATTAATAAAAAGGGAAAAGTACCTCTAGTCCTCAATATATGGTTGTAAAGCCAAACAGCACGTGTTTTAGCGCGCTCTGGTCGATAATGCCCCATGATGACATGACGAAGGCGAAGACCGTATGGTTCAAATAAAGCAAAGAACCACAAGAGCATAATCAACACAGCTAAAATATCAAAACTAAATCATTATTTACACTAGACTATACTCTATCCACGGAAAGAAGTTACACTAAGGAAACTACGTTTGCCAATTGAATTTCGAATATTTTTTGAAAACATGTTTGTGATGCCTCAAAATGGTTCACGCCCACAGAATTTTTTGGCTCTGTCATTTGTATGAGATAACGTGACAGAGAGAAAGCTATACAACTTCTTTCCATGGATAGAGTAGGTATAGACATATTATATTTTTTGTGGTATACTATACATGAATTATAATGATGATTTTATCCTAATATGAAATCATATACTTTAAACGAGCAATTCTTGTATATGTATTGTGTAAATAATTGATTTTTCGTTTGTGATTGATTGGTGTCTTAAAATGGTTAGCGCTCACTGAGATTTTTGTCTCTATCATTTGTATGGAATTACGTCACAGAGAGAGCGGATAGAGTATTAGATGCTACCTACATCAAATTAATAGCAATAAGGAAATATTAATGGTTTTAAGCTTATTTCGTGGTTTAACGACATATTTTAATGTATAAAACACAATCCTCGAGTTCTCTCCACAGACCGCCACTATATTCCTAGACTAGTGCGCGAAGCGATTGAGATTCGCAAACACCAGAATTTCAATCGTGAGGATGGTTTCAAACTAGCAAGTATGTGGAATCCAGTGGTAGAATTATGCAAACCAGGACAGCATCGTACGACATCGAAAGTTAATAGTGACGTTGTGAGTTTATTTTGCCGGACAGCTCGTGAAGTTCCAGCGAAAAGAACAAGAAAGCGGGTAGTTCGCTACTGCCCTTGACAGCTCGAACTTCATCTCTCGCAGCACCGCAGTCCCGTCGTGACCACGACCCGTGCAATTGGGTTAAAATATCGACAAATACAATAAAATACAAATAAAAATAAAAATTAATCGTGGTATGTACCCGTTTTATACATTAAAATAAGGAAATATTGTTTACCAATTTGTGCATAGCGTTGCAAATCAGGTGGATAAGGATTCGGAAGGCAGGTCACAGACGATGGAATGTTTTGCACCAGAGGAATAGTTAAGGCATTAAATATAGATCGTAAAAAATCAGCCACGACCCCGTGTCCCGATATATGAACGCCTGCGTCTGACGGACCGGCTGGAGACAAAAACGATGATTGAGTTTGGATTTATGGACCTTAGGTTGCGCTCGCAATGTCATGTGATGGTCACTTTACCATTCAAAGAATTCGTATTAGCTGTCCTGAGTTTCCTATACTAAATTATCTGTTAAAATAATTGTTTATGTTGAAAGAAAGGATCATGAAATTTTCATGTCTTGCGAGAAACGAAATGTGCCATTTCTCTGAATTCTCGCTCTCATGGGTACATGCTGAATGGATAACATGGCATATTTACTATGGTAGATCAGCATGGTGGTAAACTTATACCACCTCTCTTTTCCTTAAAAGAAATAGCCTAATTACATCCTGGATGTTTTTTTGCATTTTACCGTAATCTCGCAGCTGTAATCAGTGTGTTCATAATATCTCAGTTTGATTGATTGTGGGTTGAAACATTTTTCGTTTGATGTCGTCTGTCCACCTAGTTTTTCTTCTCTTTTAGTCTTTTCTATAGTTAGCAGTTCCAGCGCCTTGGGACTCCAACGTCTATAGGTTTATCAAACTATGTGTCCTGCCCATTGTCATTTCAGCTTCGCAACCCGTTGAGCTATGTGGTTACGCTGGTTCTCTCGCGGTTCTCCTCATTTCTGGTTTGATCATGTAGAGACGCTCCAAACATAGCTCTCTCAATCGAGAGCTAGAGCTTAAAATAGTTAAAAATAACACTAACGTGGCAATATTGTTTGGGATTTTCCATGGTAGCGTATGGTTATAAGAACCCAGTACAGACTGTAGTCGGCAACGATATGTATGAGAAGTTTGAACGTTGTAATTATCATGAAAACCATGGAGCGTGTAACGTAAAGTTTTTCAGTTGTTACTAAACGGAAGGAAGTTACCTGAAAATAATTGAAATTCAAAAAATTTCACATTAAGAATGTCAGCTAGAAGTACAAATTTATTTCTAGTAAAATATTGAGCTTTGCATCGAGTAATTTATGTGACACAATATCATCGCTAGATTTCACTCATGACTTTTTCAGCGTGAATTAAAGTTTTTAAAAATTCAGCTGGAACATCACTAAATCCTTTCTTGAATTATAGATAGAACCTACGATGCACATTCCTAGTTACTAGACCCAACGGTTTGAGCTGAATTTTTGGCCTAACATACAGATTTGCTGAGCAAACATAGCGGAGTGGTTATGGTGCAGAGTTGTTCGTGTGCCACTGCAGGGATGACTACGGCTAACCGCAAGACGCACTGCGTCTCCCTGATCGAAGTCTAAAATAATGGATTGTAAAAAGCTTCCGAGACGGTCCAGCGGCTTTGACGTCAAGCACGAAGATTTTTACTTGATTTGACCAAGTTTTTTGATGCTTGAGTCAAGCGTTTACGTGTTTAACGTGTGACTGATGCAATTTTATATATTTACTTGACGCGACGTTCGGACAGTGTTCGAGATATTAGAAAAGTGCCGTTTGCTTGATCAAGCCGCTTGACAGGCGCATCAAGCACGTATTAAGCAGCTTGATTAAGCAAAACAAATCTACATGCTTGACCATTGTACATATTGCTTATTCCTAGTGATTACCCCGCTTACGCCAAGGGCTGCTTTCCTGCTAAGTCCCTTCCGCTTTGTACAATCTATAGCATTCTCCGTCTGAAGATTTTTGACCCGTTCATCTGGGGCTCGATTACGGTAAATTTACGATGTCACAATCGCAATCACCTTTGGTTGGTTGACGCTCTCTCACTATTGGCTACAATGCATTGTTGCAACAAGAATACTGTGTATTGATGCAGGTTTTCCACAATCGACCTGCAGCTGCTTATGTGATGTCAATTCATCGTTTTTCCGACCGGTCGCGGTGTCGAGATCGTGGGCCAGAATGTAAGATTGTAACAAACATTATGAAAGTGACTAACATTAATATATTTGGTTTGTTCTCTCCTATTAAGGGGTAATATAGTTTCACGGCCCTCCCGATACCTCTTCAGATCTAACTCACGCAGCTCTTGAGTCACGTAGCGGTTATCGAAGCGTGATCGCGTTTCGAACATGTGCTGATAATATTTAGCTCTGAAGAAAAAAGAGTTTGCTTAGAAACTCTATTAATGTAACAAAAATATCTAAATTAGCTGCTATAATTTAGTAAGCTCATGCCCGCGACTTCATCTGAGTGAATTTAAGCTTTTGAAATCCCGTGGGAGCGCTTTAAGCTCGAAAGTAGCCTATGTAATTTTCCAGATATTTAGCTACATCCATGCAAATCAATTAATCTGACCAACAATCACTGGCTCCGTTGCAGCATCATTGAAGGACAAACTAACAAACAAACACAATTTCGCATTTATAATATTATGGGTAGTGGAAGTAGTGGTTGATAAATGCGTTTAAGAATAAACTAATAACAACAAAATATTGAAAATGGAATATCTTTTATGTTTGTTTTGTATGCGGCTGTAGCACATGTCCGCACTCGTACCGTTGTTTACGACAGTGGTTTATTTTTACCTAAATATGATAAGTAATAGGAACAAGCTTGTGACACAAGAACTCCAAGACAACCAAGTGAGGAGAGGATCAGCCCGGTTCCTGATTTCGGTGACGATGCCAGCAGCCACTTGGCTAGCACTGTCACTTGCATTGCTGGTAAACGTGTAAGTATGCTGGGTTTCGACGTTTATAAATAACGTTCTGTTGATTCGATCAGTAAACACTCTTAGCTCTGAAATTAAATATTATAAATAATAATCGACATTTGATTTACACGCACAAAATTCCGCCGACATTTAAGTAAACGTCTACATTCTACACAAAACTTTTTGCGCATTCCTCATACGCATGGCCAAGATTTGGAATACTCTTTCGCGTTCTGTGTTGTCTACCAATTACAATCCGAGTATCTTTCAAACAAGAGTGAGTAGGCATCTTCTAGGTAAACTTTTCCACAAGCATCGGTCTTGCGCCGCCTAAATCCAGCGCCTCCCTGCGCCTCGTTAGATGTCGTCTGTCCAAGCAAATCAGAAAAATTACAGAAATGTAATTGATTGTGTATTAATTGTTTCACACAAGGACCTTGTAATATTCACTGTAAACATGGAATATTCTGCCAGATATGTAGTAGATATAATCACACTTTACTACGTGTATATTATGTCACATCCACAAGCACAACTGACAGCGATTGTGAAATTCAGCTCAAAATTAATTGTAGTCATAAAAATTATTGAAATACACTCGACTAAGTATTGTAGCTAGACCTATGATTGAGCTATCAATTTATCAAAACTAAAGTCTATAAAAGCAATAAAATAATAGTAAATCTTACTTCTTTTCACAGTCGCGGCAAATGTTATGGTAGCATAGTCAGCAATAAAGCATACAGATTTAAACGGTCTTACAGTCCAACAAGCGGACTTTGCAGCAAAGGAAGCACTGCATAGCCACAAGAGATCGCCTTTGAAGGTCTTCTTACAGTTCAACACACCACGATCAACGGCTCTCAAACAGTAATCGTATGGAGTCCCAAACTTTTTGTTGCAAGTATTGCCGACTGAATCCAACCAGGATACAGATGATTGGATAACGTCCGCTGAAAATGAAACACAGACAAACAATATCGCACTTGTATATTACGAATATTTATACCTGCAGACATTTTTCATCCCGAATTTCATACATCCCTATTGCTGTTTGGGAATTGTATAGAACGCCTATTGTCTGAATTTTATACATTGACTGATTGTTTTAGGCATTGTTTTAGGTATTCTACTGAGTGCTTAGGTATTGTAAACAACACCAGATTAAACAGATTGCTGGTAAATTATAAACGCTAGCAAAAACGAAGACAGGTGATACTGATAGTTACTGATGAGATAGGTACCACAAAAAACGCAAGATTTTTATTGTCTAAGTTCACGATATATTGCAAATAAAACATCTGACTGACGCTAGAGGTCAACGGACGTTGCGTAAGTAGGCCATTCAGAGTCAATGCCCCGTCGTAGGTGGGGCATTGACCCCAGTTTTGAACACTATACATTGCGGGTTTGAAAAATACCTACTAAATCACTAAAACTACAAAATGGGGCAAATGGTTATTGTTATTGGAATGTCTTTAGAAAGTATAACAATGACGCTAAATTTTTGCTAGCGTTCTGGTTTTACCCTGTATAATTTACGAAGGCTACTGTACTTTACTTGTGGTAACGTCGTTTACATGGTCATTGCGTAAGTGTGCGTGCATGTCGGACCAATCAGTCGCGAGCAAGCGCTGTCAAACGCAACATTTAGTGTACCTTACGTATACCGATACGACTTAAACACAAGCATGCATTTGTAAATCAATGCAAGCATGAGTCAGTGGCCTTCGTGAAATGAACTATTATATAAACTTTAAAACCTCAATAGCTCAACCGGTAAAGGAGTGGACTGAAAACCGAAAGGTCGACGGTTCAAACCCCGCCCGTTGCACTATTGTCGTACCTACTCCTAGCACGAGCCTGACGCTTAGTTGGAGAGGAAAGGGGAATATAAGTCATTTAACATGACAATATTCTTTATAAAAAAAAAAAAAAAAACTTACCGATACCTATTACCAAAACACTTATCCTGGAGACAATCTCATCGAGAGTGGAGGTGAGTCGTTTGATAGTCTCCACCATTAGCTTTACAGTGTCCTTCATTGCGTTGAAAGGTTTTTTCATTGACTCGTTTATTTCTCTAACATTCGTTTTTATTTGTTCCTGGAGCCAATAGAAACGTTATATTGTAGATCGTTAACAAAAACTTTTTAACTTGAAAGTCTCTAGGTACCTAACTACTTCTTTTTAGGGTTCCGTAGCCGAATGGCAAAAAACGGAACCCTTATAGATTCGTCATGTCTGTCTGTCTGTCTGAAAATTGGTTTGAACGAGCTCTAGTACGTAGTTTTTGATTTATCGTGCAAAATGTCGATAAAATACGATTCTACTACGGAACCCTCAGTGCGCGAGTCTGATTCGCACTTGGCCAGTTTTTAATCAGTCTACGTTGTATCCATACTTACTTACTTCATGCAAACTAGATAAGTATGAATGTAGCAGCTATTAAATAAATGGAATGGAAGAGACGTAACTTTTCATGCCACACCATTAACTTTGAGCATAGAGAGGTGCTTGTTTTTTTCTCATTTAAAGCTGATCGCTGAAGAATAATAAAGTCAGTAGGTACCTACTTAAGTACCTACCAAGGTAAACAATTTCTTTTTTCCCCGACTACGGCAAAGCCAAAAGGAAGGGTTATGATTTTAGCAGTCTATGTATGTACCCATGTATGTTTGTAATTGTTTCTTACTTTTTAAGGCGGGGGGGGGGGGGGGGGGAGGGTTACACATCCACCGCGCACCCCGCGTTCCTCATCAGCATTAGTGTGTGTCACATCTGTACACAGTACAATACCTGCGCGAGCTTGCACTCGCACCGTCAGTCAGACGCGACTATTTAGCTGCCGGGAATTATTCCTCATATTTACAAAGTACTCTGTGACTATACCTGACTGCAAGCCATAGATTCTGACAGCACTTCGGAGTTCTTGAAGGTATTGGTGGCCGGTCCCGTCAGGATCAGTACTAGGGCGTAGCAAGTCAGAGTGTAACGTCCGACGCGAGAGAACAGTTGAGGAATCAGCAGGAATATTAAGCATCTGGAAAGCGACCGCCATGTTCTTATTTATTTTTTAACACGTTTTAAGGTTCCGTACCAGATGGGTGCCAACGGGACCCTATTACTAAGCCTCGGTCCTGCGCTAATCTCACTCCAATCGTGTCGGATTTCCGTCCCATCTGGCTATGAGAGTGAGAGAGTAGAGAGTGCACTCGTGTTTGCGCACACACTTGTGCACTATAATATCTGTTACGCACTTGGCTAATGCTGTAATAGCCTAGTGATTAGGACGTCCGCCTTCCAGTCGGAGGTTGGGGGTTCGATCCCGGGCACACGCCTCTAACATTTCGGAGTTGTGCGTTTAAAAAAAATTAAATATCACTCGCTTTAACGGCGAAGGAAAACATCGTGAGGAAACCTGCATGCCTGAGATTTCTCCATAATGTTCTCAAAGGTGTGCGAAGTCTACCAATCCGCACATGGCCGCATGGTAGATATTATGACCAAAACCCTTCTCACTCTGAGAGGAGACCCTTGCTCTGTAGTGAGCCGGCGATGGGTTGATCATGATGATGATGATGACTTGGCTAATATCTATGGAGGTTGGCTGCCGAAGCCGAAATTTGGTCAGGACAACATTATTACAACGAAAATACCAATATAACCACCTGATTCTATCACTAAAGGCCAGGCCCAGAGTTAGTAGGACGCCAATAATAGAACTCATAATGGTAGCGTGTATCAGTGATATCGACAATTGGAACACAAAGAATACAAAGCAAAGGTACGTCAGTACAATGCCACCGAAGAACCCAACGACGCTTTTCAACACGATATTAGGAAACGTCTGGTCAGATTTCAAGTGAAAATACAAGTTGGACACGGATGAACCTTCCGGGAATAATTTTTTTAGCTTCCCAGTCAAACGCGTCTTCGTATCGCGTCTGTAAATACGCCATTTCTGCATCATACTCGTGGTCTTATGAGGTATATCTACGTTGGACGCAAGTATAGAATTAATTTTTTCATCCTCGTACTCCCTTTTGCAATTCTCGATAATCCTGGCCTTCCACAGCGAAGTGAAATGTGCCATTTTATTTTATCGATCAATCTTATTGCTCTCTTGAAAATATTCTCGATGTTGGGTACATTTTTACGAATATTATTATTTTGGAAGCGGCAAATAACATTTTCTATCAATTTTTCTATTTGCATCCATAATAATCTCAGTCTGAGTCTGACTTCTGACCTGAAGTACCTGTGACATACCATAGTGTGACAGAAGTCTAATACTTTTTAAAGAGGATTAATAACTATAAAACGTTTTTTATAGAAGGTAATCAATCCTCTTTAGGATATACAAAAAACTGTGTTCACACCGAGCGCACTGGCACGTGCAGTACCTACAGAATACGGCACTACGGCCGGCAGCATGCCAGCCAAAACGTCGTTCAAGTTCAGTGTCTCTACAAGGAGCCAATTTGAGTCAAGTAGGTAGTTAGTCAACTGATTGAGAATCTTTCGGGCCTACGTAATCAAACTCGAAAGTTAACAGTTAACACTCGTATCTTGAAGGGAGCATTGTACCTGCAAAGTTGCCGCGTGAGTAGGTGCTGGGTAAGGAATAACTTAAGAAATGTAAGTACCTAGTTTTATTTTAATTTTTAATATTCAGTTATAGAGAGAATAGACAAAAATAACTTTAACAAGGAACTCCTAAAATTAAGCAAGGGCAATGTTTTAGAATCATTGATTTTAGCATTGCTTTGTTTTATTACCAGGCGCAGCAAAAATATTGAAAAATAGATAATAAACCATAAAGCTAGTCTACACGGGACTATTGATTATTGATTATATTTTATTGATTAGGTTTTAAAAATAATAGGTAGTAGGCAAATATTTTTAAGCTAACAATATATGTAATCAGTAAAAGACAGCAATCTCTTCATTGAACGCAGCAATAAATTCATAAAGATGTCATTCGCTTCGTAGTCAACCAATTCGACCGCGAGTCTAATTATGGGCTATTGACCACGAAACAAAAGTGATATGAAGGCAATAATAATTTGATAGTTCGGACATTGAAACGAAACTGCCTTATGAGAGTTCATTGACTCAATGAAAATTGTCAATAGCAATATTAAAATGTGCTCGGCCAGCTAGCTTGCGGATCTGCGCAGGGGGTTCATTCATAAAACATGCGCAGAACACTGCATTGCTACAAAATCAACTTCACTCTGTAATCATTCGGGATAGGTATCGGCTATATTTTCATTAATATTTAAATTATTACACTGATGTCGCTGCATTAATTCGTGATAAACGCGTTTCTTGCAGTGATCAATAACTGTCAAAATGTTCAGATGATCTTTATGATTGAGATAAACTTTGGTTTTTAGTGTGTGGACGGATACATTATTCACCGGAATCCCGTAAGTGAATTAAGAGTTTTTTTTTTAACTTTTTACAATTACTTCTTTTGTTCAAGCGTGTTTTAATAGTTAGGTAAGAATTGTTGCATTTTATTGATTGAATAGTTAATTACTACGATTTTCGTGTCTCAATTTATCCATTTATTAAAACGAAGAACAGCTTTGAATCTCCATACTTAAGCCATACATGATCTCCATAATTAAACTTTTGATTTGATTTACAATGAAATTGATTTTCTTGTTCGCATATGACGTGTGAAAACCTAGAATAATGGGCTTCCAACATCAATGGTGTGAAACGAGCTTTATTTTTTTAATTGTCAAAATTATTAGTATTTTGTGTCTGTGGACACCAGCTGAACTTGAAAGCTTTTTGTTTTGATTGGGTTTTTCATCGGTTTTTAAGATGTCAAAAACTCAAAAAAACATGCAGTTCTGTAAAAATTTAAATTTTTTTGGTTAAATTATATTTTATAATTTAATTTTTACTAAACTTTCTATTATTAAAAGAGTTTACTCAGTTATCCACAAAGAACACAGTGACCCAGTTTATATAAATGTTTATTGAAAATTTTAAAGTTTTTAAATAGTTTATTTATTTTTGAATTACCTAAGTAAAATTATGTTAATTTTTGGTAATAAAGACTTTGTTAGACGACTTACAAACTACTAGGTTGATTTTCTTCTTCTATTTTAGTTTCCAAAGCCTAAATTATACTTAGAATAATAACACAATCAGTTTTAAGTGTTCACCATGACCAACATCAGCTATATCACATCATTATCATCATCATGATCAACCCATCGCCGGCTCACTACAGAGCACGGGTCTCCTCTCAGAGTGAGAAGGGTTTTGGCCATCGTCTACCACGCAGGCCATGTGCGGATCGGTAGACTTCACACACTTTTGAGAACATTATGTGGAACTCTCAGGCAAGCAGGTTTCCTCACGATGTTTTCCTTCACTGCTAAAGCGAGTGATATTAAATTTCTTAAAAACGCACATAACTCCGAAAAGTTAAAGATGCTTGCCCGGGATCGAACCTCCGACCTCCGACTAGAAGGCGGACGTCCTAACCACCAGGCTATCACAGCTCCTATCAGCAGCTATCTCACAATAATCACATTTTATATTAGGAGTTTATCTACTTTGCATCAAGAAATCTGGTGATTTTCTATGAGTACTATTTGATTGACTCTGGAGACCATTTAAAAACATTTCTTGGTGGGCATAGTACATGGTAGGACAGCTCACAGCATATTATTTTATTGTATTGCTAGCTGATTCCCTCCGACTACATGGATTAAGGTTTTGATAAAAATCCTGTAAGAACTCTGTGATTTACCAAGATAAAAAGTTGCCTATGTCCATATCCATGCAAATGGTTTCATTATTCTGTTATTGATTTATATCACGGTTTTGGGATTTTCCCTTCAAGTTGAGAGTGAATAGGCACCTTCTAGACAAGCGTGCTCCATCTTAGGCTGCATCATCACTTGCCACCAGGTCTGATTGCAGCCAAGCGCTAGTCTATAAATTTAAAAAAAAAACCTGTGCATAAGACATTGCTACCAGTCCCATAGGTCAACGGGAAGTATCCTGAATTGCCCTTGATAGATCTTGACAGACATGACAGACAGGTAGACAACAAAGTGATCTTATAAGGGTTCCTTTTTTCTCTGGAGATATGGAAACCTAAAAATATATATTTCTTCCAGATCATGGACAACGAACAGCCCCATCAGGAATTGGTGAAATGCGTTGTAGTTGGGGACACAGCGGTGGGCAAGACGCGGCTGATATGCGCGCGCGCGTGCAACAAGCACGTGTCTCTGTCGCAGCTGATGACCACGCACGTGCCCACAGTGTGGGCGATCGATCAGTATCGGATCTATAAAGATGTGAGTGATTGGTGAAGTAGAACTGATGACTACGCACGTCGAACGAGTCGCAGGGAGGCAACGCAAGATTGTGGCATATGGAAATCCCTACAAGAGACCTATGTCCAGCAGTAAATGCCTATGATGATAATAATGATATATCATGTTGATTTTAGCTGTGGTAGCCTAGTGGTTAGGACGTCCGCCTTCCAATCGGAGGTCGGGGGTTCGATCCCGGGCACGCACCTCTAACTTTTCGCAGTTTTGTGCGTTTTTGCTTTAACGGTGAAGGAAAACATCGTGAGGAAACCTGCATGCCTGAGAGTTCTCCATAATGTTCTCAAAGGTGTGTGAAGTCTGCCAATCCGCACTTGGCCAGCGTGGTAGACTATGGCCAAAGCCCTCACTCTGAGAGGAGACCTGTGCTCTGTAGTGAGCCGGTGATGGGTTGATCATGATGATGATGATGTTGATTTTATTATGATTTGTGACCTGATAAATTCCTTTGTTTTCCTTTGAAGGTATTAGAGCGATCTTGGGAAGTCGTGGATGGTGTAAACGTGTCCCTTCGACTTTGGGACACTTTTGGAGACCATGAAAAGGACAGGAGATTTGCTTATGGGAGGTAAGGACCTAATTTGCTTACAGATTCTAATTTGCAGCAAAGGGAAGTCAATTTCATATTAAGGTGGAAGACACTGTCTGCCCGTGAAATTCAAATTTAATTTGGTGTTTCGCAATTTGTAAACTAATACGACAAATCAGACTTATGGCATTCAAATTGAGCCCCTAGCAGTATCATCTTCACATATACAAAACTTTACTAAGTGTCCAGTTTAAGAAATTAGTCAAAATAATGAGTTTGACGTGAGCTACTCACAAATTAGTCATAGCTCATACACCAAGTTAATGACCGAAACATATTATTATTATACTTTTATGTGCTCTTGGAGTGAACGAAAATTCGAAAGCCGAAGGCGGGCCTAAGACCTAGAGATGACTAGACGTATTAGCGCAAATACTTTGTATAGATCACCTTTATCTTTAATTTTAGGTCTGATGTTGTGCTACTATGTTTCTCAATCACCAATCCAATATCACTGAGGAACTGTGGAGCAATGTGGTATCCAGAAATAAGGTGAGTATAGTAGCCGGCAAGACATTGTACATCAACCTTTAGAATGAGATTTCGGCTTTGTAGAGCGTTGTCTCTGTCACTCATACCTGTGTGACGTTTTGTCGGTCTCAACGACAGAGACAACGCTCTACGAAACGTTATTTACTTACTTAGGTACTTCCACGCAGGCTCTGCTTTAAATTCATAATAACTAGCAAATATACAGACCTATTTAATACACTAAACTAGCAAATATACAGACCTATTTAATACACTAAACAGAACATTGATATAAATGATAAAACAAACCCGAAACCAAACTATGAAATAAACTCTGAACTAAATTATTTAACACAAATATTTAACATAAAATAAGTTAAATTATCTACTATGAAATACTTACTAATTTTGAAACATTATCGAAACCACCACAGCGAAGAGAAGTATCCTATCCAAGATGCTAAAGATCTGGCGAAAGAGTTTGTTTGGCTATCCAAAGGGGCAATCCTTTGAACTCTTTGAACACGTCGTAATTGAAGTAAAGTTGTATTGTTGTATAGAAGCAGGCGTTACTTTGCAGAAGTCCATGATATACAATGAATCAAAAGCTTAATTTGCTATAATCCGCTGAAATAGGTCGAATCTGTATGGTGCAACATGCAGCATGCGAAATGCACCGCCCGCCCTCCCACTGCTAAACATGCAGGAAAAAGCAGCCACCAGGCAAGCAACACGCACCACCACCATACCGTGCGTCGAGTGTGTTTTGGGATTTGTGTGGTGCTGTTTAATTAAGCTTTTGTGTCATTGAAGTAAAGCTCTTTGAACATGTATAAATTGAAGTAAAGTGTATTTTCAGGCGCTTCTGCCCAAACACACCAATTTTACTCGTGGGATGTAAGAACGATCTGCGCTATATGTACAGAGATGAGACCTACTTGAACTATTGTAAAGATCGGAGTCCTTTTATCAGGTAAGATCTCGTTTTACGTGACGTCATAGTTATACATTATAGACCTTGCTAATAAGTGCTGTGAACGGGGGAATAGTTACACACCGATTTCTGTCATCAGTAATTTGACATTTGAAAGAAGTATCAAATTACCCATACTGCATCATCTACATCATATTATTCTCTATCTTCATATCTCAAGTGCTATCCTTTTCCACAGGGAGAGTTATGAAAGGGATAGCAATAAGACTTCAATATAGTTTAGTTTAGAGATTATCTACATCAGAATCAGCCACAATGTTAATTAGTAACGGGGTAAACAGTTTATCTTTTTGTAGTACCTACTACAAAAAGATAAACTGTTTACCCCGCGCCCCGTTACTAATTAACTGACTGATAAACTGACTGATTGTTCAACATTTAAAATGCTGGGTCTAAAAGATTTTCTGTATAACCTAGATCCCCTCACTAAGAAATAATTTACGGAAATTACAACGGGGTCTTTAATAAACCTAAAATTCAATTCGAACGAAGTCGCATGGAAAAGTTGGTTGATTAATACTTGTGCTGTTATAGGGCTCCACGAAAAAGCGACCTAGTAATGCCAGACCAGGGTCGTGCTTTGGCCCACGAATTCGGCATATACTACTACGAGACTTCGGTATTCACTTACTATGGTGTAAACGAAGTTTTTGAAAACGCTATCCGAGCGGCTTTGATAGCAAGGAGGCAGCAGAGGTTCTGGATGACGAACCTGAAGAGAGTACAGAGACCACTTTTACAGGTGAGTTACTCGTATGTATAAGAGGTCAGCCGCCGAATCCTACTTGGTTGGGCAGCGTTTAGGAAGCTTCGAGATGTCTTCTTGTCAAAAATTCCTCAGTGCTTGAAGACCAAAGTCTTCGAACAGTGCGTTTTGCCAGTGATGACATATGGAAAGAAAGAAAGATGGTCGCTAACTATGGGCCTCATAAGAAAGCTAAAGCTTGGAGCTTCACTACATGATCAAATCAGAAATGTGGAGATCCGTAGGAGAACTAGAGTAACCGACATAGACGTTGGCGTCCCAAGGTGCTAGAATGGCGACCTCGCACCGGAAGACGCAGTGTTGGAAGACCCCTCACTAGGTGGATGGACGAGTCGCAGGGAACCGCTGGATTCAGGCGGTGCAAGACCGTGGCGTGTGAAAGTCTCTACAAGAGACCTATGTCCAGCAGTGGACGTCTATCGGTTGTGATGATGATGATGATATATACGCACACGTGCACACGCAAACACGTATAGTACATACGTTAACGGTGAAGGTAAACATCGCGAGGAAACTTGCATATCTGTGCTTCATAATGTTCTCAAAGGTGTATGAAGCCTGCCAATCCGCATTTGGCTAGTGTTATATGACCAAATGCTTCTATTCTGAGTGAAAACCCGTGCTCAATAGTGAGCCGGTGCGGATTCAATGATGGTAATGATGATATTGAATGTACTTATAATTCTGTTTTAGGCTCCCTTCAGGCCTCCCAGGCCTTTAGAGCCCGAAGTGGTTATCGTGAACAGCGTATTTTTGGAAAATATGACGACCTTATTACGACAGCAGGTAAGTCCATAACAGGTAGGTAACAAATTTATTCTAACTCCCGTAAAAATAAAGTTTAAAAATAGAGTCTTTCTTGTTGACAGTTCAGTAATAATAAATGTCAAGAAAAAGAATCAGTCTTTTGACTTCTTCAATACTTCAATTTTTATTGGGCGTGCCGCAGGGCGCTCCACTGTGTCCATTTCACTTTAATATTTATATTGATAGTACATTAGTTATTCAGCTTATAATTTGACCATTACAATATTCTTTGAGCGATTCTAGATATATAAAATCGATTTCTATAGTTTTTGTACTTACATATTTACTTAAGAGTAGACACTAAATCCTTAAGAATTTTTCAGATCATTTAGTTTTCAAAATATGGTACCGTACATTTGTTGGAAGTTACTGTATTTTTTTGTTGAAAAATGTGTTTTTTCTTCAGTATTTCTCGGATATGGTTATAATCTGTGGCGCGAAGGGGTTCCCGGTGCATCGCTTCGTGATGGCGGCAGCGTGCGAGGCGTTTCACCGCCTGCTCACTACTGACTGTGTGAGCTTGTCCGCGGAACTTGCTAGAAGTTCCAGTGAGAGCAGTATGGTAAGTGTTCCCGCTAAACAATTACTTCTATTGATTAGCAATGGGTCATCAGGCCTTGAAATATGCTTGTAGCTATTTTTTTGTCTACCAACACACACACACGTCACACCAGTATCTATGTAGTCTATGTGGGTATGCGTATGCGTACCAAAATTTCTTTACTTTTTCAAATACGAATGTATGAGCTTGCATATCTGTAGTATTATATCTTTGCCACAGTATAAAAGTATCATAACGATTTGACAACTCGCGGACGTTAAAGTTTAAACTCAGTATTCAAAACTTAAAACGGCAGGCCGATTGCCGTAAACTGACATGTGACATCGCAATAGAAATATCCTTAAGAATCGTGATCGTTACAGTTGATAAATTTGCTATCGCGGACGACTAATGCACTATATCGCATTTGGTCATTATCGACATTTTGATGACGTATTGGTAGCACGGACCTATTTATAACCCGACTAAATCGAATATCTATGGTAATCACTTGGTAATCTAGCAATTTACATGGACATAACAGTCTCCTAAATTTGGCTACGTTACTTATTACAAATAAGTAGTTAGTCTGTGGTAACTATTTAGAACCCCAGACCACAAAGTACAATTTTTTGTTGTTTTTCCTTAGTTTACGCGTTTGTTTTTTGTGATTAATTCTGCAACTTTGCTTGCTCCTCGGACTCCGGAGACTTAGTTTTTCTCACTGAACTTATACGCAAATGCCTGGGCACTGATTTGCTTAAGTATTGGGACCCTTATTGACGGACTGTGGCTGCTTGGAAGTTAGAACTCGTAAGTTAACAAACGTTATCATTCAATACAAGTAAAGGCTCTCATGCGGGTTTCCTCACGATCTTCCTTTTCCTTCACAGCTAAGCAAGTGATATTTAGTTGTTACAATGGTATTAAACTCCGAAAAGTTAGAGGAGTTTTAACAGCGTTTCATAAAGTACCTATTATACAAATTGAGTCCATTGCTACTGGTGGTTATGACTTCATAGTAAGTACCTCCACACTACAAGTGCTTTCTCGAGTATGTTTCCTTATGTATCTAGAGCTGCCTAAAACGTTGCTCTTCATATGAAAGTTTGGATGTTTCTTACTCCTTCGCACCACAAATATTTAAAGAAACAATTTGGATTAGCTAAATTAGTAACAAAGATACCATATACACTGATTCTAAAGTCTTCGCAGACAACGTCATACCTAAACAGAAGCTGGTAGTGCCTAGTGGTATAGATTAAGCAACACAGTCAGTGGTCACTTACTCAGTTATCATAATTTTTTTTCAGGCAATGGTGATACAGTGCTGCATTCATTTCTTCATCCTGACAAAGATATGGATTGGGATAGGTTGTGAACTCAAGCTCTTGGACCCCGTGCAGAGACAAATAAAATAATGAATGGTGCCAGATTAGATTTATAAGAAGCAGATGGTGATATAATTAAAATGTCTGAATCTAATCTACTTTAACAAAAGAATACATAAAAAATCATCAAACTGTTGTTTTATTATAAGAAGCAGATGGTGATATAATTAAAATGTCTGAATCTAATCTACTTTAATAAAATAATACATAAAAAATCATCAAACTGTTGTTTTATTTGCCTAAATAATTTAAATTCCAAAGTAATTTCCAAAGCTAAATCAATTAAATCAGAAAATGATTTGACTTTTGGACATTACTTTGGGGAATAATTTTAGAAGTTCCCCGAAGAGCCTAGTGGTTAGGATGTCCACCTCTGAATAATTGAAGGTTGGGGGTTCAATTCTAGGTACGCATCTCTAAGAGTTATGTGCGTTTTAAACAATTAATTATACTTAACTTGATTTAGCGGTGAAGGAAACATCATGAGGAAATCTGCATGCCTGAGAGTTCTCCATATTGTTCTCAAAGGAGTCAAAGGTATACTATTATGTTCAGCTTGTCGCTGGCTCACTATAGAGTACGGTTCTCTTGAGTGTGAGAAGAGTTTTGGCCATAGTCTACCATGCTGGCCAAATGCGGATTGGTAGACTTCACTTCACACACCTTTGATAACATTTTGGAGAACTCTCAGGCATGCAGGTTTCCACACAATGTTTTCCATCACCGTTAAAGCAATGATATTTAATTATTTAGTTAAAATGCACATAACTGTTCTCAAAGAAGTTATATGCGTGTAAAAAGTACTCTGTGATTCTCGTTTCTCAGTGTTAGTATACCTCTATATTTAATGTACTCTGTGCATCAAACCTACTAATGAAAGAGTCATCACATATTCTTTTAAAAGTACTTATGAGACTTACATTAATCTAAAAATACTTTTATACTATTATACTAGCTTCTAAAATTAATAATTGGTTTCTTATCTAGCAGAAGAATTACTATAGCCTTTTTTAATCTCTTTCATAACTTTATTTTAATTAATATGAGTAGTAAAACGATTTGCGGATAGCTTATGTCACTGATAAAAACACCTCTCGAGTTGTTTCAATGAAAACCTCATTTGACGTAACATTTGTCGAGGTTCTTATATGACATCAAACTTCAAAACGCGTCCGCAATAGCATTTTTCATACAATAAATTTTATCGATAGTGTAAATGAACTGTCAAAACATTTTTTTGTCCACATCTATCCTTTGTGGACTGTCTCACCGAACCGTGATAGGAAAACCATATTTTGACATTGATGCTGTCATTAAATGATAGATGCAGTCGATTCGCAATCGGCCTGCGGGGGCATGATTACAATAAAATGACAGCTACAGTGTGACGATCGCAATACCCTCTGATTTGCCGACACTCGCTCACTATTGGCTACAATGAATTGTTGCAATAAGAATACCATAAATTCAGCCAATCACAACAGTTGCGATTGTATAATAATGATTCATGCTAGTTTTCCGGAATCTGCCTACCGATTGTAGTAGTCTTTTTAGAGAATTATAATAAAATCCTTTAAATAATTTCGTAATTATGTCTGTATTACTTCAGGTAAGCAGTATGGGAGAAGCAACGGCAGGTGAATTTAACGAAGACACAGAGTATTTAATTCGCCAAGATCAAGCTAAGCAAATGAGGTAAGAAAAATGTGAATTATATTTATAAAAAAGACATTAATAAAACAGATACAACAAACAATACTATATGATCGAATCTAACAAGGTGGAAGAGGTCCCCGAAGTAAGTAGGACCTCCTATGAGTTTTGAGACGCCAGGATTTTATCTAAGTTATACAAGTAAGTATATGAATATCTTTAAGTAATGACGTTAATGATTTTTCCTCTAAAAAGTATTTTTAGAGTTTAAAATCACCAGAAACTTGGGACTTTCAAAAAAATTAGGTTTCTAAAAAAGTATGTGGGTACATAGGACCAAGTTTTTAGTTACCTAGTTTTTAATTTGTTCCTACGTAGCATACATTTTGTAATTCCGATGTTTTTGGTGATGACACTAAAAGTGTTATTTAAGCGTTTTATTATTACTAGCTTATGCTCGCGACTTCGTCCGCGTGGACTACACAAATTTCAAACCCCTATTTCACCCCCTTAGGGGTTAAATTTAAAAAAAAAAATTCTTAGCGGATGCTTACGTCATAATAGCTATCTGCATGCCAAATTTCAGCCTGATCCGTCCAGTAGTTTGAGCTGTGCGTTCATAGATCAGTCAGTCAGTCAGACAGTCACCTTTTCCTTTTATATATTTAGATTAACTTATCTTGTACAAAATTGTAATATCTTTATTTATCTTTTATTTATCTATCTATCTATCTATCTTTATAGGGTTTGGGATCAAATCAAACGCCGATCGTCCTGTCAGATTCTACCGCTAAGCGACAGTTGTAAGAAGCCGCCAGACTTGTACAGAGAAGTGAACCATCCTGCCATTATATCAATTAGAGTCGTTAAGGTAGGTTTGATTGCGCCTAGGTTTAGCCTAGAGCAGTTAAAAACTACGGCTGAAAAACAAAATAATGCTAGCTAGTTCAGCTTAATAGAGTTACTATGAAAATTAAAGATCCTATAAATATCCTATAAGTCATAATAATATCCTATAATACATACAAGGAATTTTTAGTCAAGGACAAGGACTTTGATCTGTTTTGTGATAAATTGCCCAAATTTAAATTCAAGCTAATTAAATCACTTGATTCCTCAGTAAGATAATTATTATGTCAGGCCCTAGTTGTTAGCATATTGTATATATTACATAATTTAACTTAGTATTGATTTAATTATAATATTCATTTTGTATTTTATAGCTTAGATATATTTTTCATGTTTAGGTTAGGTTATTTTAATGTACGACTTGTTTAAAAGTTTATTCGAATAAAAAAGATTTTTATTTTTATTTTTTAGTGCATTCTGTGGGCTGTTTTTTGGACAAAAAAAAAAGTCTAAATTGCAAAAAAATAAGTTTAAATAAATTTGTTTTGAACAATATAAATCTAGATCGATAATACTCATAATTAGATAAGAATTAAGTGAAAAACAATGCAACAAATCTGAAAAATTTAAAGACCCAAATTTTATGGTTGTATTTATTATAGTAGATTAAGATCTTGTTAATGATAGGATTGAAAATATTTACTAAATTACAACGAATCCCTAGATTTTTTTTCACGCAAATACAAAAATGCCTCTTTTAGTGCGAAAAAATTCAACATGCGACATCGCAAACGCAGACAATCGTTACAATGAGCAAACTCATATCACAGACTGTGATGCAAGAAATCATCAACTTCGTCTACACCGGCATTATGGATAACACGGCATTCAAACAACAGGTGAGTTGGAAATTGGTCTTTAACTTCTTTTAATACGACGTATTTTGGTTTGGCTTCTTGTTGGATTTGGGGAGCACTGCGATATTGTGGTTTTGTTTTCTTCTAGATTCGGTGTTTTGCGCCTGTTAACTGTTGTTTTACTATATTCTATGGTTCAGTTGACTGATGTTGTCTTTTCTTTTCTATCCTAATTCAAATCCCTTTTTCAAAGGTCATCTGCAAGAGTTTGCTAGTAGCTATAAGGCCTTTGTACGCCTTCGTTTAATAATTTCTCTTTGCTTGTGTTCGTAAGCCTACAGATTTTACAGATAACTTGGTTGATAACGCAGTAATATCAAAAATAGAATGAATAATTAGATTCTTATGTTGAAAATTCTCAGAAGTTATTTTAGCATAAAATGAATGAGGTAAACAACGCCGGTGAAAAAGGACCTCCCTGTATGAAGTTTTACGAGTAGAACTATCTGAATTCTATTATAAATAATGTCTGTCCCGGCTGTACTCACGTGTTTAGTCGACGTTAGCCTGACTAGTTTTGAACCCATCCGGGGTCCTTTTTCAAGGGAGTCAGTTCGCGCACGCGCCGCGGTTTTGACTTCTGAATTCTTTTCTAAGTACAGTTACTCTGACTGAACTTCCTTGATTGTGTATGGATAATGGATACTATATTATCTTCTTGTTTTGTTTGTATGTTGTGTATAATATTGCAGTGAACTCCAGAACCTTCGCTTCGTTTTTATTATTAATACTTTAATAAACTTCGTCAATCTTTTCCGCCGCTTTTATAAACGCTTCTCGTACTTAGTCTCTATTTACTATTGCTGTTTTATGTTACAATTTGTATTCTATGCAAAATAATTATTATAATACTAAATAAAAATATAATAATAAATTAATAATGGTCTTCTTCAGTCCGCTGCTATCGGAATACTACTGGTAACGATTATCATAATAAATAACTCATAAATCATGATTATTAATTTTGTCATTATTATTCTTATTTATTATTAATAATGAACTTTTAATATTGTATTTAGATTAGTTTACATTTTTGTCTTTTACGTCTCTATGGGCTATTTTTTCACTAAATGCTTACTTTTCTTCATGGCACTTTTTAAGTCCGGAACAATATGTATTGTATTTTTTATTTAATTCGTTGCACGCGCATTAGTATTTGTCAAGTCATGGTACGTCACTACTTTTACCAATTTCTTTATCATAAAACTGTTTAAGGTTTTGAAGTTGAGAGTTTATTCCTATACTTTTTATCGGTAGGTAGGTATATAGAATTTAGAGTAAAATATGAAAAGCTCTTTTTGCACTTAGACTGTTCTAAATTCTGATGTCTGAATTACGAACTTTGGATGTAATTTTGAAAGAAATAAAGAAAAGGTGTTTATTTGGAACCACATATAATATTATGGAGACAGATATTTTAGCATAGTTTTGTAGGTCGTTTTGTTTGAAAATTAGTTCAAGTTTGTATTCAGTGATCGAAATCACGAACTTTGGACTCAATTCTACCACAGTTTCGTCCTTACCTCAATAGTACGAGTATTGTAATAGGACGCGACAGGTCGAGATTGCAATCGGAGAGGGCGGGCACCGAGCTAACGCGGGGGGTGTGCGGGTGTGCGAGCGTGGCGAAAATCAAACTAACGTTGCCGTCAAGTGTCCCCTTTGTTCTTGTTTGAATATTCTAAGCCTTTGTTCTCCAACAGCGCCCCCCCCCCCCCCCCCCCCCCCCCCCCTGTCAATGTCATTCAAGTGCCAAGAGAACCTTGACGCACTGTATCTAGCTTAGTTATAGATCCAGAACAACAAATTATAGTATATTAGACGTAATACGGTTGTGTGGAAAAGCGCGTAAGAACATTAACCCCAGTAGAAAGATACCATTATAAACTTTTTAGCTCCCAAATATTTACAAAACAAAATGTGTTAACAGGAAATCCGTCAAGCGGCCGAACTACTTGGTTTCCACGAACTGACAAAGCTCAGTCAGTTCATATTGGATCAGCATCTGCTGTTCGACAAGAATTTCATGCATCAGTTCCATACGGTGAGAATTTGACATTTGGTAGTAAAAAAATAAGTAAAAAATAGATCTTTTAATCTATGGCATTAACTATTTTGTACTTTAACACGCCTGTATAAAAGATAGTCTTAAATAGTAGTTCTGTTTGGCGGCCAGTTCAAATAAAGAAGGAAAGCGAAAGAGGTGAATTCCACCCAAGTTTTACTTCAAATATAATATTTTTTCCAGCCCCTACCGCAAAGGATGCGTGATATATGCGTGGAGCAGAACCTGTTCGCAGACGTGACGTTCGACCTGGACGATGGGATACACTTGGCGCACAGAGCCATGCTCATGGCGCGGTGTGACCCCATGAAGGCGATGTTTCAAGGACATTTTAGGGAGAGCACTTCCCGTGTGGTAAGATTTTGTTTCTAGCCACTGCCGCAAAGGATGCGTGGAGCATGGAACGGAACCTGTTCGCAGGCGTGACGTTCGACTTAGACGACGGGATACACTTGGCGCAGGCTACTTTTTCCGGGCTAAAAAGTAGCCTATGTCCTTCCCCGGGATGGAAGCTATCTCTATACCAAATTTCGTCAAAATCAGTTGAACGGATGAGCCGTGAAAGGCTAGCAGACAGACAGAGAGACAGACATACTTTAGCATTTATAATATTAGTATGGATTAAAATAATAAATAATAATTCAGGACTTTTGCTTCCAGATTGCCTTTCCCGGCGTGAAAATGTACGCTTTCCACATCCTCCTGTGCTATATTTACTCGGACAAAGTGCCGACCGTGGAACCGACTCGGTGCTTGGAACTGCTAGAGCTGGCAAATAGGCTGTGCATGAACAGACTTGTCAACCTAGTCGAAGCCAGGGTTATAGACACGCTGCAGCATCAGGACAGGTAAATACAAAAAAAATTGGCAATCAGTGGGTTCTGGCGACAGAAGTATGAAGAATAAAACTATGAAGTGACAGTCAAAAATTATAGTAAAAATTAGCGCCTCAAGAAGTTTCACTTCAATAATAATAAGGGCCTTTATATAACAGATAAATTTGACATTTTGACAGATTTCCAATTACAGAAAATTTAACCTCAAGAGTATGTATATTGTATATACAAGGTTTTGCATGAAAACAAAATCACAAAATGTTGGCGGGGGACAGGGGAGAATGCTTTGTCGTGATTGGTGGACTCAAAAGTCAATCAAGATAATGTGCGGAATGAGGGTAGCGAACGGGCGTGGGCTAGCTTTTATGCTTAGCAACTGCCTAAGCTAGGCGATCGGGGGTCCGGCTATTAGGCGTCTATAAGTGGGGGTCTGTTTCCAATACAAAAACTGTCATAAAGTCAAATTTATTCGTTAGATAACGTTTATCTGGAGGTTGTGAAACAGGCCCTTAATTAAACAGATCTAATGTCTTGTTTGCAGAGTTGGCGAGGATGATCAGGTCGTCGAAATAGCACTGTCTTTGCTGGAATCTGTTAAGGTAATTTTTGAAGCGAAGCTTCTTATCGCTTCTGTTGGCCCATTCGTTCATGCTGACCCGTATTAGGCAGTGGTCCGACCGCCGGCGAGAAAACGACTAGCTATCGGCGATTTTCTCTTTCAAGAAACGCACAATAAATGTACATTCCGTGTGAACGAAAGAGATGCATATATCAAAAGTTGCTCTCTGACTGTTCACACTGCCGGCGACTATTCGCTTTACTAGTTTTGTCGCTGAGCGACGAGCTTTCAAAAATAAACTCGCTCAGCGATATTCGTTCAGCGATGCTCGCTCGCTCGTAAGTTGTAACGCGCGCGCAGGTTTGCACAGGACTGAGCGACCGCGGGCGAATGGCGCGAGCAATCGCTCGTCGCACTTGCACACTCGCTTATAGCCCGGCAACAAAACTATCGAAACTACACACTCGCTTCCCGCTGATCGCCAACTCGTTTAAGTTTCTAGTTCTACTCTTTTCTCGTTCATCGTCGGAGGTCGGACTATTGCCTAAGGTTTGGAATTTTTTTTCAGTTGCACAACGCACATAACCTGTCGGAATGGTGCACGTGGCGTCTGTGTGGCGCTTACGACCGCGTGTGTCGCGCCAAGCACCTCAGCCCGGCCTCCAGGGAGTACCTGGCTGACAATCGCTGGCCACCAGTGTGGCAAGTTACAATTTTTTTAAATTAAATTAGTTTTTTTAACACAAATTATAGCGTGGAATTTTATACAATCTTACATGAAAAGGTGACTAACTGATCTATCAACGTACAGCTCAAACTATTGGACGGATCGGCCTGAAATTTGGCATGCAGTTAGCTATCCATAGACGTAGGAATCCGCTAAAAAAGGATTTTTGAATATTCAACTCCTGAGGAGGCGAAATAGGGGTTTGAAATTTGTGTAGTCCACGCGGACGAAGTCGCGAGCACAAGCTAGTTGATTTATAAAAGAAAATTTTAGAATCAAACAATGGCTGATTTACAATCGTAAAAACGATAGCTTTGCGGCCGGCCGTGCGTGCAGGCTAGTTTATGCCGTATTACTACGTGCGAGATAGATTAATAAATCAGCAGAATTCTATGCTATTGGGTTCAGACTTCAGTCTCAAATTAATGCATTAAAAGTTAGGGAAAACTATTAAAAACACCAATCATTTTCAAAGTGAATTTACAAACAAAAATCAAGGCATGAAAATCACGTCCGCCATGTACGAAGTTTCCCGCCCTTTTCCCTTTTCTCTGCATCTTTTATAATGATATAAAACTCTCTGAGTCTCTGGTTAAACATAATGATAATTGCCATTTTTGCATTATTCGTAGGTACGTGAAAGAGTTTGACTACTACCAGAAGTGTGTCACGGAGCAGTCGAAGGAGACGAAGGAAATCCGACCCACGACGTCGCTCCAAGCCAACCAACAGACTGGCTGTCTATGTTTTACTAGTAAGTAAACGACACCGCACTGGGGTGTCCGCAATCACGGGACGACACCGCACTGGGGTGTCCGCAATCACTAAACAACACCGCACTGGGGTGTCCGCAATCACTGAACGACACCGCATTGGGGTGTCCGCAATCACTGAACGACACCGCACTGGACTGTCGTCCAGTGATTGCGGATGAAAGTGGATTGGGTGTCTGTTTTACTAGTAAGCTCATAGAGTTCATGTCTAATTGTCAACGACACCGCATTGGGGTGTCCGCAATCACTGGATGACACCGCACTGGGGTGTCATCTAGTGATTGCGGATGAAAGCGGATTGGTTGTCTATGTTTTACAAGTAAGTTCGTAAAGTTCATGTCTTGTTAATGACACCACTTGCCAAGACCGCACTGGGGTCTCCGCAATCACCGGAAGATACCGCACTGGGGTGTCCGCAATCACGGGATGTAACAGAACTGGAGTGTCCGGAATCACGGGACGACACCGCACTGGGGTGTCCGCGATCACTTCGTCCGCATGGACTGCATAAAATTTCAAACCCCTAGTTGACCCCCTCAAGGGTTGAATTTTCGAATATCAATTTTCACGCAAAATTTCAGCCCGATCCATCCAGTAGTTTGAGCTGTGCATTGATAGATCAGTCAGTCAGTCAGCTTTTCTTTTTACATATATATATGCGAAGCTCCTATAACTGTTAGCTTACCGTACCGTACCGCTTGGCAGGTAAAGGTCGTCGGGAAAGCGGCACGGTGGCGGACGCGACGACCGCGCTGTGCCGCACCGAGCCGCAGCAGCCGCCGCTCTGACATCTGCCTTACTGGAGGTATGTTCACCCATACACCATACACCGCACTGAGGCGACGCCCTCCATGTTGTGTTTATGTACAACACTGCAAGTTAATTACATACAGCGCCATCTATGATGTGATTTAGTAAGCTAATTTACGTGTTCGTGATCACATATAAATATTTTGTGATGCAACCACTTTTTATCAAACGTCAAAACGCTTGCTCAGTACGGGAACTTGTATGAAATACACAGATGTGACGTCATAAACGTTTGATGTACTTTTTAGTTAAATCGATAATTTAAATGGTTAACAAACTTAAAACTGACAGCCGACGTGGATTTTACTTATTACGGATGGCCCTCTGTGGCCTGTATTTAATAGTTTACTTGTGCACACATATAAGACATTGCCACTACCTGCCAAACATGAGTCTAGTCTCTAGGTCAACGGGAGTTACCCTATAGGGTTTGAGTCCCTTTTCTTGATAGACAGACAGAAGACAACGACGTGATCTTAGAAGGGTCCCATCGTTCCTTTTGAGGTATGGAACCGTAAAATGATGTAAGATAAGTGTGTACGGGAGCGGTTTGCAAGCTCGACCGTACCAAAGGGAGAGCGGTTGGTTGTGCTCGGTAGCGCCAGCTGGGCCGAACGGTTGTGTCTTGAAACTTCTATATATACTTCTTATTTTGCTTTGTGGCTTTCAGGTAGTGCCTTTTTTTGTGGTAGTGCCACACCGAACTTCTATAATAGTCCAGATTGCAGAAAACTCCGTTAGTGCGAGTTCTGTCGGCGGTACATTTGTTCGAGACTACGTCATGAAATGTTATCGATTGAATAGCGCCATCTAGTTGCAATTGTGGCAACCGCCATAACTGAACTGTGTTTGTTTCAGATCGCTCCGGTTCGCGGTTCTCCTGCCAGTGTCGATGTGCTTCATGAGCACGATCCTGACCATCCTGGTCCTGTTCCACATCTACACGTAAGCTGTACATAGCATAGCGTTTACTGCACAAAGGCGGATACTGAGGTAGTGGGGTTTACAGCTGCACTCAGAGTCGCTAATCGTTACTTAAGATTGAGTTAAAACGAGACAGATTTATGTGAGAGATATAGCTCTGTCTCGTTTTAACTAAACTTAAGTAACGATTAAGCGTCTCTGAGTACGGCAGTTAGAGATTTAAGCTCGGGCTGCGCAATCCGGTACCATCATCATCATTATCAACTGATAGACATCCACTGCTGGACATAGGTCTCTTGTAGGGACTTTTTTATTTTATTCAGATACAAGTTAGCCCTTGAGTGCAATCTCACCTGGTGGTAAGTGGTGGTAAGTGATGATGCAATCTAAGATGAATGCGGGCTAACCTGGAACCTTTTTATTAAACCCATACCCCATTCGATGGAGAGAGCTATGCTTGGAGTTTCTCTACGTGCTTTGCTGCTTTCACGTCCTCACCTGAAAGATAAGTGTTTCACTTTTTGTTTTCTGATCAGCCTGGCTGTCCAGCGCGGAAATGCAGCCAGTATTCTTGGCACCATTCCACGCGGTCATGATTTATATAGTAATTAGATAAGGCTAGCTTTAAGTTTTATTGTATTTAAAAAAAAAAAAAAAAAAGTGTTTCATATATATAGTGACATAATATGTCGCTAACTATGGGCCTCATAAGAAAGCTCAGAGTCACTCAGCGGGCGATGGAGAGACCTATGCTCGGAGTTTCTCTACGTGATCAAATCAGGAATGAGGAGACCCGTAGGAGAACTAGAGTAACCGACATAGCTCAACGGGTTGCGAAGCTGAAGTGACAATGGGCAGGGCACATAGTTCGTACAACCGATAGACGTTGGAGACCCAAGGTGCTAGAATGGCGACCTCGCACTGGAAGACGCAGCGTTGGAACTTGGAAGACCCCCCACTAGGTGGACGGACGACATCATACGAGTCGCAGGGAGCCGCTGGATTCAGGCGGCGCAAGACCGTGGCGTGCGGAAGTCCCAACAAGAGACCTATGTCCAGTAGTGGACGTCTATCGGTTGATGATGATGATACTTTGGTTTTTACACGGCATCGTACCGGAAACAACCAGTCGTGGTCCACGCTTCTAAATTGGGTATTTGACTCCAATCTTTTTATTATTTTATAATAAAGTAGAATAAAAATAATGACGTACACTGAAAAAACTAATTAAATCGATCAAATAACAAAAAAGTTATAAGCATTTAAATATTTCTGATTAGACAGAGATAGCGATACAGCAGTTTGACGTCACACCTACTAATGCCATAGTAGCTTCGTGCGGTTTCATACAAATTTTCGTTTTTCGAGAAAGGGATAGAAGACCCTCGCACTCCAAAATTAAAATGCCTGTAACTTCTAACAATCTTTGTTGGATTTTAATATTTTTTTCAGTGTACGTCATTATTTTTATCCTAGTTTATAATAAAGTAATATTATTTATCAAATTTAAAAGTAGGCAAATACCCAATTGGCGACGTCTTCAGACCGTCGCCAATTGAGTTAACTTATAAACACACACATTCAATTGTTTGTGCGATACTAAAATAATTTTCAGCATCGTTTTGAAAACAAGATTGAAACGGAACCGGATTGGCGTAGCCCGGGCTTAAGAATTTTGGTCTTTATGACCAAAGCATTGTTTGCCAAAAACTAGTGAAATCAATGAGGAGGTTTCCAGACAACGTTTGAGAAAATTTTCATAGATGGCGCTAAATACTACCACCACTAAAGATGAAAAATAATACCCATATCTATATTATGATCTATTAAATTTTAATTTAAAAAAATAAAAGCTTTAAATTTTTATATTTAAATCGGATACGAAATTAATTAATTACTTCTATTATAGTTTACAGATTTTGAAGAAACTTAAGGAAAATTGCAGTGCACGCTAGCTCTTACTCTTCATCTATGTCATTGATTGACACGACCTAAACATTAAAGCATAGATCATATAGATACAGGTATTATTTTTCATCTTTAGTGGTGGTAGTATTCTGCGCCATCTATGAAAATTTTCTCGAACGTTGCCTGGAAACCTCCTCATTCCTGGCAACTGAGTGTTGCTATTAATTATGTATTAATTAATATACTTGCATAAGAATAGGTTTATTTAATAGGTACGGAAGATTGTATTGCATTACAAGCATTTCTGAAAGTTATTGTTTGAGTTTACGTTGAACCAATGTTTATATTCAAGTGAATTATGTTCGTAATAATTATAAATCCTGCTTTGTTTGGTACAAAAAGATAAAATAGTTATAATACGAAATAGTTTCTCAAACTTTGCACCGAAATTTAGCTATGCTTTTTGTGACATATTTTAGGGTTCCGTACCTCAAAAGGAAAAACGGAACCCTTATAGGATCACTTTGTTGTCTGTCTGTCTGTCGGTCTGTCAAGAAACCTTCCCGTTGACCTAGAATCATGAAATTTGGCAAGTAGGTAGGTCTTATAGCAGACATTCAGGGAAAAATCTGAAAACCGTGAATTTGTGGTTATATCACACAAAAAAATTTAATTGTGGTCATGAACTAATAAATAATTATTATTTTCAATTTTCGAAGTAATCAAGTGGGGTATCATATGAAAGGTCTTTACCTGTGCATTCTAAAACAGATTTTTGTTTATTTTTATGCATCATAGTTTTTGAATTATCTACGACATGTCATAAGCTCCCACACAAACAAAAAGGAACGTATTGAGTGCGTAACCGCCGTTAGTCATAGCCGTTAGATAAGGTCATTATTTGAACACACACAGAATATTAAATTTCAGCCTCCCATTTTTATATGACTTATAAAATAATGTATTAAATTTTGTACATGCTTATAATAGTTGTTATGTACTGGTATACTTTGTAAATATTAGTATTATTTCGTATAGTTTGCTTTAAGCTAATTATAAACTGTTCCTTTACAAAATTTCTATTATGTAAACAAATTAACAAGTTAGCACACTCAGAATTAGACTGTTTCTTTTTCATCATTATTAAGTGAAACTTCTAAATATTTTAATTCATACTTCATTATGTAAACAAATTAACAAGTTAGCACACTCAGAATTAGACTGTTTCTTTTTCATCATTATTAAGTGAAACTTCTAAATATTTTAATTCATACTTCATTGCAACTTCATTGCTGATTCAACGTCTTTCACTGAAAATGATCTTTCACTATCACTATGAACCGTCTATTGCCAACCTAAAGGTTTATTTTCATTGGTCAATAGAGAACGCTTTTGAGTTGCGGGATTTCTAAAAACGCTAATTTCTATCAACTGGTGAATCAATATGAAATCCATACTAATATTATAAATGCCAAAGTGTATCTGTCTGTCTGTCTATTTGCTAGCTTTTCACGGCCCAACAGTTTAACCAATTTTGATGACATTTGGTCCAGAGTTAGCTTACATCCCGAGGAAGGACATAGGCTACATTTTATCCCGGAAGATCAGAGTTCCCATGGGATTTTAGAAAACCTAAATCCACAAAGTCGCGGGCATCAGCTAGTTTAAAATATTTTGATTCATCTTTCATTGCTGATTCACCGTCTTATTATCCATACAATATTTGTCATCATAATTTGGAATTTTGTAAATGAAGAGTGAGAAAGTAGTGCTGTGATAGGTTAATATCAGATCTGTGATTAGAATGGTCAGACCATGCAAATTGCAATGGATGAACCAAAGTATATTTGTAGTCGGTTGTAGGTCAAGATAAGAACTTTATTTAGTGTTCGATTTTTAACAAATTTTTAGTTCTATTTTCTTTCATTATAGTATAGGTATTGTTTAATAGTGAGTAGTGACACGTCCGTTACTTATATTTATAACTGCTTTTGTACACAATTTTTTTTTGAGTGACTAGTTTTATAAGTCATGGCTTGTATCACTCAGTTATTATTAAATAAAATAAATAAATAAAAATCTTTTTTATTCGAATAAACTTTTACAAGTACTTACGAATAGTCGGATGCATCTACCACTGGTTCGGAATGCCTTTCCTATCGAGAAGAACAAGTAAGAAACTCGGCGGTTGCTCTTTTCAAATATTTGATATAGGTACAAGATTATGCCATGTATGTAATAGTATTTGCAGTCTTGTGCGTTGCTGGAACGAGCTGCAGGTCAAATCCACGCTCTTTTATCATTTAGATAATCTTCAATTGTGTAATATGCTTTTTTCAGAAGCATATTTTAATAGATTTTTAAACTTGTGCAAAGGTAAGTCCAAAATAGTTTGCGGGATTTTATTATAAAAGGTAATACCCATACCCACAAATGACTTTTGGACTTTCCTGAGGCGGAAGGTAGGAGCTGCAAGTTTGTCTCTGTTTCTAGTCAGCCTATTACCATAATCTGTTTTGTGTCCTAAAAGAAAAAAAAGAAGATTCAAGTTCAAAGCTAAAATCAGACTACTATTTGAAATATCATTATGGACGAATGATTAATGGGTATCTACCGACACCATAAGACCTTTGATTTGACACCAACTTCGGTAAGTTTTCATGTTAATGTTATTTTTTTTAATACTTTGTCATTTGTCATATTTTTAGTTAGTACCTAATATTATTATATTACTAACCAACTATAATCTACTTAAAATATTAAACTTATATATATTACTAATATAATATAATAGTTTAATATTTTAAGTCGATATTTCGTGTTTATTTTGACCTACAACTGAAATAAGTATTAATAAAAATGCTTGCGATTTGATTGTTGAAGTAATTTTATAATAAGTACATAGCTTTCGAACAAGGTACCTATTTAATTGTTTAGAAATAGATATATATATCTATTTCTATACCTATATATATATCTATTTCTATATTCTATACTTATTATTTTTCACTTATAAAATAAGTACACAATTGCAATATTACAAATTAAGTCTTTAAGTATAAAGATTTTTTATGTTCTATCCTATGCGCGTGCTTCGTAACTGATAAAAATTATAATTTCAAACCACTATAAAAAAATTGCTCACGCACAATAGCAAAATTAGTGATAATGATTTATGATATATTTAATAATTATCCTAGTGCCCAAATTGTATTATTATTTATTAAATTTCAACTTTGTCTTACCCATAGTATTTAATTATTGATTTAAGAATGGTATTTCTACATTTAGAATTAAGATATTGGTATTACTAATATTAAGGTTCGAAATTAAAGAAAAAAAGCACTAAAAATGTATATGTAACGCAAGAGATTCAAATACGATATGAAATATAAATTTTAAAACATTTCTTGTTTAAAAACTATATACCTAGTATATTGGTACAAAATTAAGTATATAAGTAATAATATTTGAGTAAATTTGTATATTTTATTATTGAAAAAAATAAAAATTTTCTAATTAATATACAGCGCTATTACATGTACTAGATGGCGTTGTACGAACTAACATCGCGCTAATAAAATCGTATTTTTGAATCTCTACGTTAAAAAGTATGATATAAGATTATTTTTGTATTATTTAGTCTAGCACTCGAGATGCTGTATGAAACTCTTACTACCCCATTAAAATTAGTAACGTAGGATACTTTACTAGTTGTTAAACTTTCGACTTCTAAGAAATTCGAAGTACAAAATGTCAAAATTATCCCCCTTTCTATAATTAATAGCGTTGCACATTATTACAGCACATGATAGACCCTCATACACTAAGAATAAGAGCTAAAGTGCAATAAAAATTTAAAATTTCCATCTACCCTCGCTTATGAAAAAAGTGAATAATGTGCAATCGCTCCCAAAGTACTACACTTCACTCAACGTTAAGAGAACATAGCTGCGTATATAAATAAAAAAGTCTGTACTATTTTCTTACACTTTATTGAATAAAAATATAGTATGATCTCATTGACAGTGCACTGACAAGCAGGGTTATTAGGATTCCCCCTAAATGAAACTAATATCATAAATTTTGAAAAATGTGTCACCATAATGTGTCAACAGGGTCTTGTACTGTAGTAATAAAATGATGTGATGTTTTGTATCGCGGTAGTTTATGGGGCTAGAATTCATTATTAAAGACAATATTTAAAAAAAAATAGATTTTTCGTTATTTTTGACATAATTAATTGTTAACGTCACGCTGTACGGAAGGCGATTAATGACGTCACAAGGCGTAAACGAAAAATATATTTAAATTTATTTCCCGCTGAAATTGCTCTTTATGTTAAAAATTGATGAATATTCGGCGTTTATGGATTGTGACGTCATTAATCACCTTCCGTACAGCGTGATGTTCTAAAACAATTTTTTATTTATTGTTATGTAAAATAGTTTTTGATTTATCGTGTACAATGACTAAATAATACGACTGCAGTACGGAACCCTCGGTGCGCGTATCTGACTCGCCCTTGGCCGGTTTTTTTTTTGTAGTAAATTCAAATTAACCAGATTTGATTCAGCAACAAAAATTCAAACTAATTGCAAGTTCATAGTTTCGTTTAGGGGACTTAAAAAATATTGCTTCAATTACTAGTAAATAGTTTTCGGTAGACAGATTTCAGTAGATAATTTTAAGTTAGTAATTGTTTAAGCCGGTGACATACACCTAAAATGTTTTGTTGAACCTCTACAAATTGTTTCTTGTTCAAACCTCTGTAAATGTGTACACATTAGTCTAGATATGCACGAATTAACTACTGAAACCCGTTTAACCTTAAGGTAGTGTCACACTTACAGATAAAAATAGGGGTCTTGGACTGTAGTAATAAAATGAAGTGATTTTTTGTATAGCTGTATAGTTTATGGGACTAGAATTCATTCAAAAGAAACATGATTTTTATTTATTTTTAACATGAACGTCACGTTGTACGGAAGGTGAATAATGACGTCACAATCCGTAAACGACAATTTTTTTAAATCATATAAATAGACTAATTTCTGCGGGAAAATAAAAAAATTTGTCGTTTACGCCTTTTGACGTCATTAATCGCTTTCCGTACAGACTACAGCGTGACGTTATGGTACGATTACACCTATCGAGTAGTGAAGTGAGACAGTAAAATGTCACTCGGCCGAGACAGTGCTGTGGCTCTCAAATAAAATAATAGATAAATATTTCAGTCACATTATAATAATAATATATTCTGAAGTGTGAAACCACCTTAAGTCTCTTTAGTCCTAGTATTATACTGCATAATTTTAAAGTACCTAACGTATTTTGCCAACCATCACTGTCGGTTAGACAATCTGCCATTTTTTACGTACCCTTAGATTTTAATAAGTGTAATAAATCTATATGTAACGGAATACAGCTTTCATTTACTGCTTTACTACATTAACCATGTTACACTAGAAAATGTTACAGTCATGGGTTTCGATAGTTTATGATAATATTATTTTATTTATTTATTTGTACCAAAACATCCATACTAAATCATAAATGCGAAAGTGTGTCTGTCTGTCTGCTAGCTTATCACGGTTCATCTGTTAAACCGATTTTGATGAAATTTGGTACAGAGATAGCTTGCATCCCGGGGAAGGACATAGGCTACTTTTGATCCCGGAAAATCAAAGAGTTCCCGCGGGATTTCTAAAAACCGAAATCCACGCGGACGAAGTCGCGGGCATCATCTAGTTTACAATAAAGAGAAAAATAGAGTCTAAGTGGAAAGGGAAGCACTTGTCTCTATGGGAGATATCTACCCTTGGCAGTGCGAGAGGTTGTAGATTATCATCATGAGCAAATCTGTGATAGGCTACTGGTTAAGACATCTGCCTCCTATTCTGGTTCGATTGCAGACACACATCTCTTAACTTTTTGCAGTCATGTGCATTTTGAGCAGTTCAAAGCAGTTTAAAGGTGCTTCTCTAAAGGTCTAAAGGTGAGGGAAAATATCATGGGGAAATCTGCATGCTTGAGAGTTCTCCATAATGTTCTCAAAGGTGTCTGAAGTCCAATCCTTGGCCAGCGTGGTAGACTATTGCCAAACCGTTCTCATTCTGAGAAGAATTCTGTGCTCAGTAGTGGACAGGTGATGGGATGACTGCCGCTGGCCAATTTAAAAAAGAAACCAGTGATCTACTATTATATATCATGAGATATTAAAGCACACAATTGTGTGCAAATACAGGCATATAAAGAAAATCTAGTCATACTTATAAAAAATAACATCACACTGCTTCTTAATAGTTTACTTATTTCTATACTTATTTTATTTAAAAATAACATTCATAGTGGATGTCCAAGGTGCTTAATTTCACCTTTTACTTCTTCATACAAGTCCTTGTAGTCATCGTGTTCCTTCACAAGCACCATTATACAGCCCCTCATGGTTCCCATGGCAGCCCCTATGTCTTTCCGGCTAGGGGTATAACAGTATGGTACATCCTTCTCTTCGCAAACCGCTGGTAGGTGGCACATAATTTCTATTGGTGAAATGTCGCCAGCAAAGAAAACCATTCTGAAAATTCAAAATTTGTTATCAGAATTTGCAGTTGTGGTTTAAAGACCTTCTTTGGTTGTACACAAGTCTCTAGGCTGAATTAAATTATTGATAGGTCACACTTATTGGCAGCTAAGTTAATTATAGGTATGTAGTAGAATCCTACTGTATCACTTACATACATGCAATTTAAGAAAGATTAAGTACTTATTTTCTCAACTATTCTGACTGGAAATCATACCTTGCACCTTTTAAGAGGCAACTTTTATCCTCACTATTTTAGAAAGGTCGAAAATAAGGTCTATTTAGATCAGATTTATTAGACATGCCTTACTACTTAACCTCTAATATTGTTTTATTACTTACCCTTTTTCGCCCAATCTTAGCTGTTTCTGAACAATTTTTAGTCCGTTCCTTATGAAATTCTTATGACTACTAGACTTTTTGATGAGTTTATATATTTTTTTGCTTAATTTTTTAGGCGCCATCGGCTTCGCAATTACACTGCAATGTTCAACTTTATCATCGTAACTTTGCGGTTCAGTTTTGATGCTAACATCTACTTCTTCTTCTTGGTCTTCTTTTGATTCTTGTTTTACTTTTCCCATTTTGATTCAATTAAATACAATAATGAATTTAACCACGTGCGAATGAAAAGTTCACGGTTCTTTGCTAGTAGATAATCTATGGTTCTTTGCAAAGAGAATATAATCAAGGCCTTAAAGGACTGTTATCCAGGGCCGTAAAAAAAAATTAAAAAAAAAAAAAGAATATAATCACTAGGTACGTTTTAGTTCTTTGTTTGGTCTGTTGTGCATCCAAGGGTCTGTGCATAGGGGTGCAACTCTAGAACATTAAAAAATCGCAAATTGAAAATCGCTTGTGGTGCCATCTAAGCGCGAGCACGGCTAAACAAATAGAGAACAGTTTACAAAAGACGTCAATAGATGGCGGGCACATTGGTGTAATTTTAATGACATTAATAAATTATAACCAAGTTTTCATGTTTTCGTGTGCTGTAGTAAATATTTATATTTCTGTTAAATCTATCTAACTCTGCTTTAATAACAGGACTCTGTAGTCTGTATTTCCTTTCACCACCTCGATAACTATATTCTAAGGATTGATTTAGTGACTCGATTCATGCCTGAACGATTGACCACGGCTACGGATTACGGACTTGTTTTTGCTTTGTGAAATGATTTTTCTGTGAATATATTTGTGCAGAAAAATGCCACGGAGATCTCGATGTGTGTCTGGATGTGACTAATTCGGTAAGTATAAATCAGCTTACTCGTAATCTAACTCAAAATTACTTCAATGAGTCAAACTCTATGCACCATTAAGGCACCATTAGCACATTAGGTATTTTATCATGATACTAGGTATATAGTTCCTGCGATTTCGTCCGCTCGAAAAAAACTATTTTAGAAATCCCGTGAGAAGTCCAATTTTCCGGGATAATGTGGCCTACAAGTTACAACCGTCTGATGCAAGCTATCTCTGTACCAAACAGATGATGACCACCACTTTGTCTACGTGGATTTAGGGTTTTTGGGAATCCCATGGGAACTGTTTGAGTTTTCCGTGACAAAAGAAGCCTATGTCCTTACCTGGATGCAAGTTATCTCTGTACTAACTTTCATCATAAACGGTTACTCAAAATTTACTGTAAAAAGCTAGCATACAGACAGGTTGACACACTTTTGCATTTATCATATTGCTATGGATTATTAACTACTAATTCTGTAATTTTTTTGTTTTGTAATTAAGTGTACTTACAACATTTGTTTTGAACTTTATTGACTAAGTTATTTTTATATTATAGGTATCAGCTATCAACTAATTAAGTAGGTACAATAAGTAAGTATAGACTAATGCATATTTTATGTTATTACTTTTTCAGATGTTTGCATGGCTTTCCAAAACCTGGCTACTCCTCTCTTTGAAACCATTTAAACAATGAAAAGAGATAGGACAACATTTAGAAAGCAAGACTGATAATGAAATAATATATAGTTACGAATTATCAAATTTGCAATCACCAGTTTGAAGATCGTTGAAATACACCAGTTGTGGTAGTAATATGAAAGTTATGAAAAGTAAATAACCAAAAATTTTGGATTTGAGCGTTACCTATTTCACAATCTCGTGGGTCTTGAATTTGGGTATGTATTTTATGTACCTAGTTACGAATTTATGAAAATAAAATATTTTACAAAACCTTAAAACCTTTTTATTTCTATAGTGTTTTATAATTTAGTATCTTAAAGAGTCAGTCTTGTAATATATATTTTTAAACATGTTTTAAACAAACGTTAATGGAATTATTGATATTTTTTTAAAACATGTTCAAAAATATAAAATATTCTAGTAAAGTACATTTAAATAGCATTTAAATTTTCGCGCTCTCGCACGCCTAGCGCGCTTTTAGTGCCCTCTAGATGTGAGCACACGCGTAACTTTGAAAAAGAAATCTAGAGTCGCACATCTATCTCTAGTATATAGTAGATAATCTATGGGTCTGTGATTCAAAGCTATGGTCACAGAATATATAATAGTAGGTAGATACTGCTACTGCTGGTTCAAAGCAAATGTACTCTGTGGTTCAAAGAGCAAGTTTTTTTAATTTATTTTACGGCCCTGGATAAAAGAGCAAGATCACTAACTTAAAAATCACAGATGACTGACAGGTAGACGGCAGACCGAGCTGAAACCAATAACCACAAAATATTTACAGTGCGACAAGGCTATCTTGGCGCGTGGCGAAAATCAAAACTAACAAACCTTAAGAAGTAGCCCTACTGTGACACTGTTAGAGCAAGATAGCTAAAAATGTTTTACGAGACATTTCACCGCGATTAATAGCCTCATCTGGTGACAGAAGGGCTGGCTCATTTTTTGCGCAACGGATCAGCCTGGCTGTCCAGCGCGGAAATGCAGCCAGTATTCTTGGCACCATTCCACGCGGTCATGATTTATATAGTAATTAGATAAGGCTAGCTTTAAGTTTTATTGTAATAAGATAGCTAAAACATTTAAACTCTTACTAGAACGTGACAAAATGATTGTGTTGTCGTTTTGTCCTTATCACCGTGGCCACTTTTTACTTACGTGAGATTTTGGGAAACAACGTGAAGTGAGGCTATGTTGACTCAAGTATTGTAAATAAATAATTGATTCGTTTTGTTGTTTTTTAAGCACTATTTTGAGTCTTTATATGTAAAGTGCATTTTCTGTCCCTTTTAAGCATTGTTAAAAAGAAAAGGATGCAGATACTCTAAATTTAGTTTAGAGAAAGACAAGGGAATCGGTGGCAGTCATGTGCCAGTAGTTACCTATAGCACGGTAATGTTAATAACATGACCAATAGGTAGTTAATTAAAAGTTAAAAAATAAAACTATTATTATTATTCAGAAAAGATTTTGTTTTACTTCACGCACACAGATAAGAAACGATGTTACAATAAAAAGTAGGTACACCTAATTCCCTCATTAATCAGGAGTCATGACACCAACGTCTCCAATGAGACTAGACAACAATGACTAACCTCAACCAACAATAACCACGTTAGGTAACAATAATAATAAAACCTACAGTACGATACACAGTATCTACTGAGAAGTGCCCCTGGCAAAAGCCAGACGAATAATGACTCCTTTCGCACAGCGCGTTCGATTTTATACACAATTTAAAAAGTTCAACACAAAAATACACAAATTATTAAATTTTAAAAAGTTTAAAAAATTAAAAAAACATAAAATCAAATTGTACAAAATAACCGGCGGTGGTGGTGGACCCTTGCATAAACCAGACAGAACACAGAAAAAGACGAGTATAGAGTAAAAAAAAAGGAAGAAAAAAAACCCATGGTAGTAAATGTTGCTGCAATAATGCGCAAATGTTCATGGGCGGCGGTAATCATGACCCATTTGCTATTGAAAAAAGTCACACTATTAATGTATAACGCAAGTCACATTATGGACACGCACGCTAAACGAACAAAGGTGTGATGGGTGTGACATAAAAAAGCGTAGATAGAATATATATTTATATGAAGCATACATAGATACATAGAATATATTATGTACTAGCTGATGCCCGCGACTTCGTCCGCGTGGAATTAGGGTTTTCAAAAATCCCGTGGATACTCTTTGATTTTCCGGGATAAAAAGTAGCCTATGTCAATCTCCAGGTCTTTATCTATACCCATGCAAAAAATCACGTCAATCCGTTGCGACGTGATTGAATGACAAACCAATAAACACACTTTCGCATTTATAAGGGTATATACTGATAAATAAACATATTAAGTAGGTGTATGAGAACTAGGTAAATGCAGGGTCCTAAAGCAAATTCCCATACACACGGGTCTTTGGCACCCGACGCAGAACATGCGAACGCGTTTTTTACACACTGCGCACGTGCGCCGCGGTCGGCCATCTTTGCCGCCCAGCGACGGGTACGCATCCACGTAGTGTATATGAGAAGGGTATTCTCTGCCATTCGGTCTGTTCTGGGCCAAAGCAAATCGGTCAGTATGCTTATGAATCAAAGTTTTGACCAGATTCATTCTGAAAGCACGATAGTCAAGTGCTTTAGAGGAGTGCCTATACATGATGAAGGCATTCAAAACGGATACGTTGAGAAGCCTCCGGAAAAAGTTTTTATACCACACCTTTGACTGTTTCTTCTCGACCGGATACCTGGCGATACAGACAGTTGCCTCAGTAGTGCTAAGACCCTCGGGCACAAACTGGCGAGTACGCGAGGTACCAACGCAGTCGAACCCGAGAGTCTTAAGCTCGAGCGCGAGGGCTGGCGAATTATACTGATTGTCCATCCATACTGTGTGGCCCTCGTTCTCAAGACCATGTACAAGCCTTAAGACAAGGGCCGGCGTTATTCCGTCCATCGGGTCAGACGGCCTGTTGACGGGCTCATGCCGCGGATCAGCATGAACCTCAAACCGCCACAGATAGCCGGTCTGAGGTTCATACAGCTCGTATGTGTTTATTCCGCATGTGACGACTTTGTTTGGAATAAATTGGTCAATATTCAACCAACCTTTCCATTCCAAGAGTGACTCGTCAATCGCAATGTTCTGCCTTAGTTTGTACAAGTCCTGAAATTTCATATTCAATTGATCCACCACCGGTTGGATTTTATACAATTTGGCCTCCGGACCTGACCGGTCTTGCGCAAACATGTCTCTATTGTCGTTAAAGTGAAGATACTTGGTCAACGACTGAAAACGATCTAGACTCATGGCTGCGCTAAAGCCTGGCGTATAAAATATGTCGGCAGTAGCACTCCAGTACTCTTCGATTTTGGTTTTTATAACTACCCCCATCGCTAATACTACGGCGAAATAAACATATATTTCTCTCCCCGTAGTATTAACCCAACGAGGAATTCTTCTCTGGGAATTGGCGAAGAGCTGTTGTGTCACTTCCTGCGCATATTTGTTGGTCTCGGAAGCAATGTACTCCACAAACTGCCGATCCCATATGGCAACAAATGCGTCATACGGGGTGGCATATGGAGACTTTGGGCCAACGTTGCTATCGGAGAACGGGTCTCTCCTCAATTCATGTTGAATTTGAGGATCGGGAAACGCTCTCCGCTTGAATTCATCGAACTCCGGGCTCAACGGAGTTTCAGACGAGGACGCAGAATCTCCTGCCGGCGCTGCGGTGGAAGGATGAGGATCGGAGGGCGGATCCGCTGCAGTTTCCAAGGTCGACAGTACCGTTCTTGGAAACAGCGGCATTAAGAATTCCGCCTCCCGCCTCTCGTCTTCATCATCCGTCTCCTCTTCGCTTCCTGGTAATCAAAGAAATGATAGGTACGTAAAAATTCAATGACACTTGCGCTTATTCATAGCCACTACCACAAGCGCAATGTGTGAATTTGTTACTACATTCCAGCTCTAGTTAATCATTTTATTGCCAATTTGGGTTACATATACAAGGTATTATTCTAAACTTATATACGTACAGCCAAATTTCACCTAACAGCATGCAATATTTTAACTAAAATAAATTACAATAAGGAAGGGTAATTATTATTTTATCAAATTATGTTTTATGCCCATTAGCATATCCTTAGCAGAGTTTGCCTTGTCCATTTAAAATTCTTGTAATATCTGTTTAAAGTGATAATTATTTAAAATTCTTTCAGACAGCATGTTAGAATGCAAGTAACGAAACTTGCATGCCTCTGTGAGTTCTCCATAATGTTCTGAAAGGTGTGTGAAGTCTGCCAATCCGCACTAGATCAACATGGTGGACTATGGAGTAAACACTCCTCATTCTGAGAGGAGACCCATGCTCAGTAATTGGAGTTGAGAGCCATACATACCATAATTGAAGCTCTCCTCAATTTGGTGATCCTGTAGTGGTTGTTGAGGGAGGGGACTGTCACGGAGACACTGTGGAGGTGTTCTTGATGAAGTACCGCTTTCACAATCTAAATACCTGTACCAAAAGAAGTCAATCATCAGTTTGTTAAGTCAGGTACATGTATAAATGATTCATCATCATCATCATGATCAACCCATCACCAGCTCACTACAGAGCGCGGGTCTCCTCTCAGAGTGAGAAGGGTTTTGGCCATAGTCTACCACGCTGGTCATGTGCGGATTGATAGACTTCACACACCTTTGAGAACAGTATGGAGAACTCTCAGGCATGCAGGTTTCCTCACGATGTTTTCCTTCACCGTTAAAGCAAGTGATATTTAATTAATTAAAACGCACATAATTCCGGATAGTTAGAGGTGCGTGCCCGGTATCGAACCCCCGACCTCCGATTAGAAGGCCGACATCCTAACCACTAGGCTAGCACTATTTCTATAGATGATTATAAGACCATATTACATATTTTTGTATTTAAAGGTCTTAACCATAATCCATACTAACATTATAAATGCGAAAGTGTGTCTGCTAGCTTTTCACGGCCCAACCGTTCAACCGATTTTGATGAAATTTGCTACGGAGTTAGCTTATATACCGGGGAAGGACATAGGCTACTTTTAATCCCGGAAGATTAAAGAGTTCCCACAGGATTTTAAAGAGGTAAATCCACGCGGACAAAGTCGCGGGCATCATCTAGTAATAATATAAAAGACCCTTAAAAACAAAGGGCGACCTCATCTCTATAGTGACCTTTTCCAGGCTACTCACATTTATGAATTTATACTTAAGTAAACAATCAAAAAAGGTTTAGATTTTTGATTGTTTGTTTTACTATCTTTACATACCCTGAAGAGTGTAATACTAGACCATAAATTATCAACAAATTACTTTTTTAAAATTATTTTACTTTTTTTTAGAAGACTATATTTTTGACTAGCTTATGCTCGCGACTTCGTCCGCGTGGTCTACACAAATTTCAAACCCCTATTTCACACCTTTAGGGGATGAGTTTTCAAAAATCCTTTCTTAGCGGATGCCTACTTCATAATAGTTATCTGCATGCCAAATTTCAGCCGGATACGTCCACTAGTTTGAGCTGTGCGTTGATAGATCAGTCAGTCACCTTTTCTTTTTATATATGGAGATTTAGGAAGTGTTCATAGTGAATTAATATTGTAGGTACCAAGCAACGAGACTTCTTGTCAATCCTGATGATGCAGGGTATACAGGGATGCATAAACTAGTGACTCAACTAGGAACTGTGGATGGTGCAATATTATTGTACCATTACTGTACCCAGCATATACTTCATCATTGAACTTCGGATCCCAATTCTTCAATCCATATGCTGACAAAAAAAATAATTACAGGCCGAATTGAGAACCACCTCCTTTTTGGAAGTATGTTAAAAATAAAGTTGCGTTATGTCACAGTGTGGCTCAAGGATAATATTTTTCATGTTCAGTTAACACTTGTTACACACGCAATATGTGGGTGTGACTTAACGGGAACATAAAATTCCTCTTGAGTCACACTGGGACTTTTTTTTGGGATTTTTTTTCCCGTTGAGTCAGTGTTCATAATTATTAGGAACTCAACGACGTGGCGCAGCAAATATAGCTATGAGTTTGTATAGAGCAAGGCGCTGCCGAGTCGCGTCGCGTCGCGCAACGCAAATGCGTTTGGACCTTTAGAGTTCCGTTCATAATGAGCGAAGCCCATCTCGCATTTGCCTAGTTTTTAGGGTTCCGTAAGGTTTTTCCTTTTAGGATCACTTTGTTGTCTGTCTGTCGGTCTGTCAAGAAATCTACAGGGTACTTCCCGTTGACCTAGTATCATAAAATTTGGCAGGTAGGTAGGTCCTGTAGCAGACATTCGGGGAAAAATCTGAAAAACGTGAATTTTTGGTTACATCACACAAAAAAAATGTGGTCATGAACTAATAATTAGTATTTTCAATTTTCGAAGTAAGATAACTATATCAAGTGAGGTATCATATGAAAGGTGACCACCTGTAGATTCTAAAAATTTTTATTTATTTTAATGCATCATTGTTTTTGAATTATCGTGCAAAATGTCGAAAAAATACGACTGTAGTACGGAACCCTCGTTGCGCGAGCCTGACTCGCACTTGGCCGGTTTTTTTGTAAATGTGAAAAGGTCATACCGATCAACATCGTGGGTGTCAGGCTGCAGCAGATCCGCTGGTGGCGGCGACGACGGTGCCGATTCATCGTCAGGCGGGAGCACATCCTCCTCGAACATTATCTCAGGGGTGACCAACACTTCCTCAGCTATCTCACTCCCATCAAACACCGCACCGCCTCCTACACTTCCTGAAACGTCCATGCATCCATACTAGTATAAACATGCTTATGCCCGCGACTTCGGTCGCGTGGATTTAGTTAAACGCAAGAACTATAGATACTAATGTATTATTGGGACCACCCTAGCAAGTGATTCATCATGATCAACCCATCACCGGCTCACTACATAGCACCGGTCTCCTCTCAGAGTGAGAAGGGTTTTGGCCGTAGTCTACCATGCTGGCCAAGTGCGGATTGGCAGACTTAGTAGTAAGTGATTAGTACATAATATTACTACAAGTATTTGTGGCAAGTCAGATTTTATCATAAAATCTTATACAAATTGATGTAAATAAATATAGTATATAGTTCCTTAATGTGTAAAATTAATTTTAAAGTTACAGTTAAATACCTGTCACCTGTCATTAATTTAATTTAGTTTAGAGATTGTGTACAACAGTATTATCAGCCACACAATGCCGCGTCGTAGGATTACTGATATAAATCACCCCACAAAAATAAACACGAAAAAAATATATTAATGAATCCTATAATTTTGTAAAAGTGTACGATATATTGCATATAAAACATCTGACTGACGCTGGAGGTCAACGAACGTTGCGTAAGTAATTCATTCGTAGTCATTGCCGCAACGTGAGTTTTGCATGAAAAAAACTACAAAATGAGGCAAATGGTTATTGGTATTGGATTGTGTTTAGGTATTATAACAATAACGCTAAGTTTTTGCTAGCGTTCTGGTTACACCCAGTATATAGTACATAGTTTCTTAATGTGTAACATTAATTTTAAAGTTACAGTTTAAGTTAAATACCTGTCATTAATTTAATTTAATTTAGAGATTGTGCACAACAGAATTATCAGCCACACTATATTGTGTGGTTCTTACCTAAGTTACGACAATCTCTGTTATCAGCCTGAAGAGCTTCAGAATGTGACGCTAGATTATCCCTGGAACAAAGCATTATTGCAATTTAAGCAATATCATTCGATAATCTAAATGTATAAAAGGAAAAGGTGACTGACTGACTGACTGATCTATCAATGCACAGCTCAAACTACTGGACGGATTGGGCTGAAATTGGCATGCATAATGTAGGCATCTGCTAAGAAAGGATTTTTGAAAATTCAACCCCTAAAGGGGTGAAATAGGGGTTTCAAATTGTGTAGTCCACGCGGACGAAGTCGCGAGCATAAGCTAGTGTGTATATATAGGGTGGAAACATTTTCTCAATGGAAGAGGTACTTAGAAACTACATGTTTTAGTTGCAGTCATGCAAATCCAACTTTCAGCAAGAAATAATACTGAGGATTACACAGGAGGAACTACATAACCGATGGATTTGAAATATTTACGGGACAATCTTTAAACTATCTCCTTTCTAACAAAAGAAAGAATGAATGAAATAGAAGAGAAAATTCAGTGAATGATAGACATGCAACATGCAATCACTACCTATACCTAATATAATATTATGTATTATATATGTATACCTAGAGTAACCAACATAGCTCAACGGGTTGCGAAGTTGAAGTGGCAATGGGCAGGGCACATAGCTCGTACAACCGATAGACGTTGGGGTTCCAAAGTGCTGGAATGGTGACCTTGCACTGGAAGATGCAGCGTTGGAAGACCCCCCACTAGTTGGACGGACGACATCAGACGAGTCGCAGGGAGCCGCTGGATCAGGCGGCGGAGGACCGTGGCGTGTGGAAGTCCCTACAAGAGACTATGTCCAGCAGTGGACGCCTATCGGTTGACGATGATGATGATGATGATGATCTATTATATTCACACACTTACGTAGGTGTATGCCAAGATGGCGCTTTGTTAGAAGAGTGGGGTTGACGCCGTCGTTTGCTGGGCGGGCTTTCGAAAATTGACTTCACCACCCTGAGTGCACCCTCAGCATGGAGCGCACCTTCTGATGAACTCCCTCTAAAATATATAAGCAGGTATTTTTACTTATTTTTATTTTTATTTAATACATTATTATTATTTAAAACATTAGTTTCCAACATATCAATACTATACTAATATTATACAACCAAAATTTCAGGTTTGTAACTAATTTAGTCTATGAGCTAGAGACCTGTGACACGCGGACAGACAGATACAAGTACAACAGTGACATTACTCATTGGGTACGGAACCATAAAAGATTGTTGTAGGCACTTGCGGCGGTGTCGGTTCCTTAGGTTGACAGATTTTTCAGGGCCCCCCTACCCCACCCCTCTCAACCCCCTTCTCCTGCCGAACGAATAACGATATCGAATTTTACCCGATCTTTCTTACCCATTTTTTTTCGCCATCGGTTCCGCATAGCAATGTTCATCAGCCATGCTACCATCGCTGCCATCTGCAGTTTCTTCTTGTTCTATGTTGCTCATTTTGTTTCAATTAAAATAAGCTGCTACTTAATTATTTAAAACACCATACGAATTACACTTAGAGTTAGTAGTTATGACGCAAAACCTTTAGCTATAAGCGCAACGCAAAACCGGCAAAACCAAGGTGAAGGAATACTACTCCGAAGTTGAGGTTAACAGATCCTGCTCAAACCACTTATTAAACAGCTAATGCCCGTCCATTTACCGTAGCTCGAGAAAGAAAATCATAGATAACAATATTTAGTATACTTTTACTGAGAAAATGAGAATAAAGAAAGATATAATATTGATTCGAACGCCAACTTAAACCGTAAACCACAGAGTACTTTTGTAATATATGCCATAAACAAACAAACTGATTTTTAAGCTTTTTTTAAAGCGCGAACGGCTCAGCGAACGGCGAAACTCTGTGGCGAAACTATTCGTATATTATCTATGGGCAAAACCACAGACCACTAACATATAGGATAGGCGAAACGGCCGAAACCAAAGAGAAGTTACTACATTTTAAGAGACGGGACTTTCATACAAAACCGAAAATCTAGGTATTAAGTTAGGTAGGTAGGTAGGTAATGGTTTGCAGGCTTCAATCACAGACCAATAACATATAGGATATGCCAACATTATAACACTAACACTGACAGAAAGACAGTACTGCCAACGTAACCAAACAAGTAACTCTATTAACACTACCACAGTGCGACAAGGCTCTTTTGGCGCGTGGCAAAAATCGGAACTAACGTTGCCATCAAGACTCAAGTGTCCCCTTTGTGGCCTAAAATGGGACGCGTTTGTCTCACTCTTGTCTTAAAATTGATAGATCAGAATCGGATAGCCCAAAGAGTATATAGGTAATCACTACGTTTGGATAGCCTATGATCATTGCCGGTGTAGTACGTAGTAGTACTTTCAACTTCTTTGTTGCCACCTTGTTGCCACCATAGCAAAAATATCATTTTGGCCGCTGGCATGGAAACCATGGTAACTTTGTATGTCAACAAATCCGAGCGAATCAAATTCGAAAACCAATTTATCTTGCATTTCTATTTTCTTCTATTAAATATTTAAAAACACATAACTTACCTTTGAGCTTCGCCGCAGTCGGTAAAAACAAGGCTTCCGTGCTTTCATACATTTTCCGTTCTACTAGATTCTTCTATGATGGTAAATATAATTATTATTAGCCAAACTACACTACAATACAATATTATTAGAGTACCTACCTCTAACCTGTAGACCTAGGTCATCGATGACCTAGGTCATTCAGGAAATATTTTAGTGCCTAGTTACCTACCTACTTACATAATAATTCAATGGAGAAGGCTAGATTGTGCAGACGATAAAAGAAAATATGTAAAATACTAGCTGATACCCGCGACCTCGTCCGCGTGGATTTCGGTTTTTAAAAATACCGTGGGAACTCTTTGATTTTCCAAGATAAAAAGTAGCTTATGTCACTCTCCAGGTCTTTGTCTATAACCATGCAAAAAATCACGTCAATTCATTGCACCGTTGCGACGTGATTGAAGGACAAACCAACAAATAAACACACTTTCACATTTATGATAAGGGTACTGAGGTACTGATTCAATAATAAGGGTACTGATAAGGGTACTGATTAATGCAGGTTTTAGACAATCGCCCTACTGTCACACGAGTAGATATAAGTATAAACCGAGGGGAAGCTTCATACTAGCCGCTGGCTGTAGGTTTACTCACTCTAGCGCAGCTCACGCACACCACGACGTGTCACGGACGCTCCGTTTGCCATCGAACCGTGTCTCCATGTCCGTGACACGTCGTGGTGTGCGTGAGCTAGTGTGAAGCTTCCCCTCTGGTCTATAATATCTACTCGTGTGCTACTGTTTCCCGAAACGTTGCAGGGCCTACTCAACATCCTAAAGAAGCTTCGTTCGAATCCAGACAAAGAGCTCCGTCTCCTCCTACTTGGGCTGGACAACGCTGGAAAAACAACTCTTCTGAAGCAACTGGCGTCAGAAGATGTCACTCACGTGACGCCTACAGCTGGCTTCAATATAAAATCTGTTCTTTCCAACGGTTTCAAATTAAACGTATGGGACATCGGTGGCCAGAGGAAAATTAGGCCGTATTGGAGGAATTATTTTGAGAATACAGATATTTTAGTAAGTACTTACTTAAATAAGTCCCGCACGTTGCTATTGTGCTGGAACCATGTCTCATTAACATCGAAATGACTTCAAGAAATAAAAATATACCATCAGCTCGAAACTTCAGTCTAACACTAGTGCTGACGTCACTAAAAAGTTCACGAATGTTCACTGCTAGGTCTCTTTTAGGGACTTCCACTACACACTACAGACACTACAGACAGACGGCGCAAGGTGGACAGACTATCGTCTGCCCACCTTGCGCCTAGGGGGGGGGGGAGGGGAACTAAAAGATGTTTAATTGTTATACAACGCGCATTACTCCGAAAAGTTTAAAGTGCGTGCCGGGGATTGAACCCCTGACCTCTCCGAATAGAGGGGGGCTGTCAACGCTGCGCTTTCCGGTGTGAGGTCGCCATTCTAGCACCTTGGAACCCCAACGTCAATCGGTTTTTCAAACAATGTGCCCTGTTCAATCCCATTGCCACTTCAGCTTCGCAACTCGTTCCATCCAGTTATCGTTGAGAGCTCTGCATTGTAAATCAAAGTTGTAGACGAGTATGTATACAGGGGACACACAATCCAGCTAGGCACAATCCAGCTAGGTAGCTCCTATTTCGATATAAAACTTAACCACCGAATCCGAATCGGATTTGGGAAGCTTTGAGATGTCTTCTCGTCCAAAATTCCTCATGTGCTTGAAGACCAAAGTCATCGAACAGTGCGGGGTTGGAAGTGACAGTAAAAACCAGTCATATAAGTACAGAATAATTGTTGAATAAAAAACCTCCGTGTTCCAGATCTACGTAGTCGATTGCTCCGACCACCAACGGTTAGAGGAAACCAGCCTGGAACTTGCGGAGCTGCTGCAAGATGACAAGTTGCGCGGCGTGCCCGTGTTGGTGTACGCAAATAAACAGGACTTGGCTACCGGTATTGTCTTTCTTTATTTCTTTTTTACGCGACTGCCTAGAAAAATTCTTATAAATAATTCAATTCAAATGCCGTGGTCGTGCGTTGTCAATTACAAAATGAAAACATACTACTAATTTGATTTAGACAAATAAAACCAATGGGGTTGGGGATGCAGTCGATCAAGGATAAAAATACCGGCCAAGTGCGACTCAGGCTCGCACAACGAGGGTTCCGTACAACAGTCGTATTTTTTCGACATTTTGCACGATAATTCAAAAACTATGATTCATAAAAATAAATAAAAATCTGTTTTAGAATGCACAAGTGAAGCCCTTTCATATGATACCCCCACTTGATATAGTTATCTTACTTCGAAAGTTCAAAACAGCAATATTTGTTCATGGCCAGAATTTAATTTTTTTTTGTGTGAAATTGACCACAAATTCACGGTTTTCAGATTTTTCCCCAAATGTCCTACCTGCCAAATTTCATGATTCTAGGTCAACGGGAAGTACCCTGTAGGTTTCTCGACAGACAGACAGACAACAAAGTGATCCTATAAGGGTTCCGTTTTTCCTTTTGATGTACGGAACCCTAATAATTAGACCCTGACAAAAATGTCTTCTTGTACTCGTTATAATCACGATTGAGAGTAAAATCGGTATCGGTATCATTTATTCCAGCGTTGCCAGCAAGTGAGGTGGCGACACTCCTCGGCTTGCATTTGATCAGGGATCGGACGTGGCAAATCCAGGCGTGCGTCGCTACTGATGGAACTGGTGTGAAGGTAACATTCGTTTTTAGGGTTCCGTACCTCAAAATAAAAAAAAATCGGTGTAGGTACTTATTATCACATTGGTTACATTTAAAAAAACCAAAAAAAATCGGGCCGAATTGAGAACCACCTCTTTTTTGGAAGTCGGTTAAAAAGGAACCCTTATAGGATCACTCTGTTGTCAGTCTGTCTGTCCGTCGTGTCTGTCAAGAAAATCTATAGGGGACCTACTTCCCGTTGTCCTAGAATCATGAAATTTAGTAGGTAGGTAGGTTTTATAACACAAGTAAAGGAATAAATCCGAAAACCGCATGTATTTGTGGTTACATCACAGAAAAAAAAATTAAAATGTGTTCATGAACAAATATTAGTATTTTCAATTTTCAAAATAAGATAACTATACGATAATATTTTCAATTTTCAAAATAAGATATATGAAAGGGCTTCTACATTTCTACATAGTAGTTTTTGATTTATCATGCAAAATGTCGAAAACATATGACCGTAATAACTTTTGAATAAAAAATCTGATTTCAGGAAGGCATGGAATGGGTCTGCAAGAATATCTCGGTAAAAAAGTAATATTTAAAATAGATTTTAAGTATTAAATCAAAGAAGATTATACAAGTATTAAAATAAATCTTTATAATATTTAATTTATTTAGCAAATAATATTGTAACATACAGTAGCCGGCACTCATACCTATGTAGAAAGAAGGAAAGAAAGAAAGAAAGAAGACGTTTATTTTACAAATTGTGCCACACATCACATCTTATAACTAAAAGCTGGTTATTCCGGCGCTTTTTCCTCCTGAGTATAAGCCCAACGCGCTTCAAGCAAAAGAAGCTTCGGAACAAACTGTCATGTATGGCACAACCCGAAAAAGGGTCCCAGCTCAGGACTATGTGACGTTTTGTCGGTCTCAACCACAGAGAAAACGCTATACGAAACCACTAGGTATCTCTTTCTATAGGTCGATGTACAATATTTCCTGCCGGGTACTGTACTTATCGAGTTTATGATATTTTTTAGATATTTTAACATCCGTCCAGGTTCATCTATATTTTAATAGTTAGATAAAGTTAGGATGTAAGTACCTAGATTTTATTTAGAGTGGTTGGAGAGTTGCACAAAAATCTAGTCATAGTATGATAACTAATTTATACAGAGTGTAACCAGAACGCTAGCAAAAACGGAGACAGGTGATAGTACTGATGATTACTGATGTGATACCACAAAAAAACCGTGAAAAAATATAAAAAATATCCTATATTTTGTAAAAGTTCACGATCAAATGAAACGTCTGACTGACGCTAGAGCTCAATGAACGTTGCGTAAGTAGGCCACTCAGAGTCAAAGCCGCGTCGTAGGTGGGGCATTGACCCCAGTTCTGCACGCTATACATTGATACTAAACCACTATCAGCATCATTGTTTATTCAATAATTACCGACTCATCAGTGTTGTATAGGTACTTAAGTATCCAATATATTCATATCTAATAGTTTTCTTCCAATGTACCTAATTACCTACTTAATAAAAATAAATAAAATTCTATTCCACAACACAAAGTATTTTATTTAAACACCTAATAAATTCCCATATTATTAATTAAATAATAAGTAATATCTAATATTTATTGTTTAATATTTACATAGTTTTAACAATACATAGGAATTAAATTATCGTTTACATATTCGGTATAAATATCTACGAATCATTATAATTTTTGTATGGGACCATCAATTTAATATTAAAGTTTCTTTATTATAAGATAAACAGATTGACCCCTTCAGATTTTTCTAAATAAGTAAGTATAAAAGGAAAACTTATTTTTGCATAATTAATATTGCAAAAGAAACGTTAGCACCAAGTCCAGCAAAAAACTTATAATTATATTATTAAGTGACAAAATCAGTCGATCTTAAAAATATACATTCCATAAATTAATAAATTCAAAATCGAACGATCACATAACATTAATTATAACTTATACAATTAATTAAAATTAATTGTCGCTATGTTAAAGTATTTCTTTAGATATGAACTCACTTCCGCCGTACTCTGAGCCACTTAATCGTTACTTAAGTTTAGTTAAAGCGAGACAGAGCTATATCTCTCACATACCTAAATGTCTCGTTTTAACTCCATCTTAAGTAACGATTAGCGACTCTGAGTACGGCGGTAAGTATATAACTATTTTAGGTAGTTAATTAGATATTTAAATGAACCACAAATCTGTATCATCAGCTCTTTTTACCTTCGAGTAGTTCAGGGTCACATCACTAGCTCATTTGTTAGGACGGCATTTATTTTGTATACACAACAAGTTTAGTTAACGCTTAAACCGAAATACTAATATTTATACATCAATAATATGCTTAGGTTAATATACGAAATTTCCAAAATATTTAATGAAAATTTACGAAGTTATAAGCTTGTTGTGTTGAGTCGTTGTCATCGCAAAAACATGGTCACCCCAAGCGAGCGGCTGTTAGCGAACGAGATTCCCGCTTGCGCGGCTCAAATCAGCTGGTGCATGCGGTCATGCAACTAGGTGTCTAAACTTGCAGGATTTTAAAGTATTTTTTGGTCAAAATAACATATTATTGTAAAAATGATTGCAACAGATTCTGTTAGGGATTCTGAACAACTATTTTTAGGTTTTGCATATACTAAAACTACCTATATCCTATATCTATGGAAGACATGCACACTAGTCTGTCGTCACTTCTAAACCGGTTTTGTAAGCCCCAACACAGTAATGTGCCTGCACTTTAATGAAATGCACTTTGATATAAATGAAAATAAACTTTATTTAGAGCTCGCTATGGTACACTTCCGTAGTAACTTTCATTTCGTGCTCGTGGAAAGCCGCGCAATCCGCGGGATATTTGGCCTGAAAATATGTAAATTATTTTATTCTACACATGGAACAATATTATTAACATTGGTCATTTGTTGGTGCTAATTCGGTAGAGATTTTTTTTAAATTTATAGACTAGCGCTTGGCTGCAATTAAACGGTGGCAAGTGATGATGTAGCCTAAGATCGAGCGCGCTTGTCTAGAAGATGCCTATTCCCTCTCGACTTGAAGGTACCCATATTATAATTGGAGGGGAAAACTGTTGCTGGAAGGGTGTTCCAAATCTTAGCGGTTCGGATAAGAAATGAAGAGGGCGAGGCAAATCGCTTGGTACGTATCCGTGGAATTTCGACTACGTAGGTACGGGTGCAGAACTTGGTGATGCCTTGCATTACGATCAGGGCCATCTTTAACCTATTGGAGGGCCCTGGGCACATTAGAATAATTGGGCCCCTATGACCATGACAGAGTAGTGGGTCGGGGGTAAACAAGAAGGATCGAATATAAGTCAGTCTTGACTATAGTTAACTATCTCTATGGTCCTCTGTTTGAGTGGGCCTTTTTGACCTTTGATTTTATCGAAATAAATATGTTTTTCGTTAATAAAATATCGGTCGGTCGGTTTAGTGATTCTGGCAGGGACTAGTGGGCCCCTATTTATCGCGGGCCCTAGGCATGTGCCCAGAGTGCCCAGTGGGAAAGATGGGCCTGAGTACGATAGTAGAAGGGTGAACGAGGAACCAGGTTGAAAAGTTCTTCGGCACACTCTCCGAAATATGTTCTGTAGAATACCGATTTATAGCAAAATCTGACATTAGGTATAGGTCTCTCGGTTTCAAAATAGCACCCTAAGTAGTATATTATCCCTAAGTAGTCTACACTAATATTATAAAGAGGAAAACTTTGTTTGTTTGTTTGTACTGAATAGGCTCAAAAACTACTGGACCGATTTTAAAAATTCTTTCACCATTCGAAAGCTACATTATCCACGAGTAACATAGGCTATATTTTATTTTGGAAAAAAATAGGGTTCCGTAAGATATTTGGGTTTTTCGGACACAAGGTGTAAAAAATCAACCAGAAAAGTTACTTATTTTGCGTACGCTGCCTAAACTATAAAAGATAGAACCATAAAATGTTCTAATTAATTGTAGATCTTATAAATATCTACAAAAAAGTCCGCGACACACTATACCCATCTATGTCGAGTGAGGCACAGCAACCATTTTTTTATTTAAAAATCTTGAATTTTTTTGGACTACATTTAAACGCGTTTATTTTACTCATGCTATTAATCCTTATCAAAATAAATGATTTCATCACTAAGAACAGTTTATGGAGATAATGAGATAATATTTGGTCTTTGAATAATTAAAATTGGACGTTTGGTTTTGAAGTTATGGCGAAATTAAAATATTACGATTTCTGCTGCACGGCCCGATGTCGTTAAGTTTGTTTGTAGGGGGGATTTTAAAAATTCTTTCACCAGTAGAAAGCTACATTATTCCTGAGTGACATAGGCTATACGGGATCTTTAAAAACCTAAATCTACGTGGGCGAAGCCGCGGGGATCAGCTAGTATATTATACTCAATTCATTATTCAGGTGAAAATAGGTGACAAAAGAACATCGTGGCTAAAGAATTTACGCCAATGGTACGGAAAGAGTACCCGATCTGTTTTCCGCGCAGCAGTGTCCAAGGTGCAGATATAATATAACCCTACTTAATGATTGCCAACCTCCGATAGGAGACGGCATTTCAAGAAGAAGATATCATACAGCGTATACTTACATCACAGTTGACATCGCTCTGTATAGCATTGTAGAGATCCCAGAACCCTTTGCCGTTTTGGAAGCTCAGCGCCGCCGATGCGACCAGACTGCTCAGCTTGGTTAGGCCGGCTTTGAAGCCTGGCAGACCTGCAAATATCATGTTACAGGTGTTACAGTCTTCACTGCCTCGTTGGTCTAGTTTTTAATCACGCTGCGATTTTTTGCATAGATATCCTGAAGACGACAGTCAATCAATAGGGCCCATGTCCTTCACTCATTTCTGACAGTGTGAGGCTTGTATGAAGTGTTTGTAGGGTCTGTTCGGAGCAAGGATTCATTGTTTCACCGTGTTTATCCTGCGTGGCGCCTGTTCACGACGCACATGAGATGTTCCTGGCAGTGTGGAGATTTTATAGAGTGCTTGTAGGCCCTGTGGAGTCGAAGAACGGGTTTGATGACTTGAATTGATGGCCAGGTTTAGTGAGTGAATGAGTGAGTCATTGAGTGAGTGTGTTAACGTTGGCCACCGCGTGGAAGCAATGACCAGGTTTATACTTTATGGAGAGACACGCTTGTCTCTAGAATCTAGACACCTACTAAGGTGTCTTTTATGTTTTACTTAAAAGAATACGGAAGGCGAAGTTGCTTGGATACGCTACCAACGCTTACGCCCAGTATGATGGATGGATGAAAAGATGAACAAATGAAGTATTTGATGAGGATCGGTGGTGTGAAGTATGGATGGAGGTACTCACCGTATTTATCCTGGTCGTGGTGCCTGTTCACGACGCACATGAGATGTTCCTGGCAGTGTGGAGCTTTGATGGAGTGCTCGTAGGCCCTGTAGACTCGGAGAACGGGCTTGATGACTTGAATTGATGGCCAGGTTAAATGAATGAGTGAGTGAGTGAGTAAGTGAGTGAGTGCGTTAATGTGTGAGTGAGTGAGAGAGTGAATGAGTGAGTGTTTGATTGATTGAGTGAGTGTGTTAGTGTCAGCCACCGCGTGGAATCAAGCAATTACCTTTTACGAAGAGACGTGCTTGCCTAGATGGTGCCTTTTCTGTCTTACTTTGAAGAATACGGAAGGCGCAGTTGCTTGGAATACGTTGTTCAGATTGAATGGAGGTACTCGCCATGTTTATCCTGGTCATGGTGCCTGTTCACGACGCACATGAGATGTTCCTGGCAGTGTGGAGCTTCGATGGAGTGCTTGTAGGCCCTGTAGACTCGGAGAACAGGCTCGATGACTTCAAGGTTGAGGGTGTCTGTGAGTCTGTCCGCGACGGCGTGGTAGTCAGCTCGGTTGGCGAACGACTGGGAGGCAGATTGCGCCATTTTTAGGATTTGCTGGAAAATCGAGTAGAAAATTGAATTCATCACAAAAAAAAACTAAAACGTGATCATGAACAAAATATAAATAGTATTTTCAATTTTCAAAGTAAGATAACTATGCCAAGTGGGGTATCATATGAAAGTTTACCTGTACATTCTAAAACAGATTTTTATTTATTTTTATGCATAATAGTTTTTGATTTATCGTGCAAAATGTCGAAAAAATAAGACTGTAGTAGTATGGAACCCTCGGTGCGCGAGCCTGACTCGCACTTGGCCGGTTTTTTTGTGATGTAACCACAAATTGATTGTTTTCGGATTTTTCTTTCACTTCTGCCATAAATAACACCTCGCTACCTGCCTTTCATAATAGGTCTATATACTAGGAAATACCCTATAGGTTTTGATTCCCTTTTCTTGGCAGACACGACTTTTAATATTGTTGCCTTTTTTTAAACTTACTTTTATATAGTCCATAGCTGGCTTAACATAGTCCGAGACATCCGTGTCCATATCTAGGTACTTCTTCAGCACATAATTGGTCAATGTGGAGATGGATTTTTCTGGATTATTCACGTTGAAGTGCGTCGTCTTGGGCAGACCCTGAGAGTCCAGGAAACTGTTTATTATGTACTGGGTTGAGGATAGGTACCTGAAAATCGTAATAGGTACGTTTACTTAGTATTCCTCGCTTGGTGGCTATCTTCTAAATATATAAAAGGAAAAGCTCAAACTACTGGGCGGATCGGGCTGAAATTTGTCATGCAGTATTACGACGTAGGCATCGGCTAAGAAAGGATTTTTGAAAATTCAACCCCTAAGGGGGTGAAATAGTGGTTTGAAATTTGTGTAGTCCATGCGGACGGAGTCGCAAGCATGCAATATATAAGCTTTAGTCATGTTGCGGAAGAAAATGTGAAAAAGAAAATTCGCTTACCTCTGATACACTTCCGGTTTAGCGATATGTACCACCATATCAGTCAAATACTTCGCAACTGCTTTAATCCAGTGTCGTCTAAACGACTGGTTCTCGAAACTCTTGAACATCAACTCGAAACTGAGCTTTCCATCTGGTCCCATAAATGATTTCGTGGCTTTCTTAAACCCAGACTTCTCCCAGATAGTTTTCCCTAATTGCGAATTGATAAATACATCCCAATATAAGTGAGCCTTCTCTAAAAATGGGGGTAGGAAGGACGCGTGATCTTTATGCTCATCAGCTCTCTTATTCGCTTCGTCTTCAGAGAACGAGTTTAGAGTGTTCATGATCATTGGCATCATACCGGCAACGTTTTTATTGCCTAGAAACCCTGAAGCCATGTTTAACAGACTGTCCATGTTAACGTCGTTGGATTCTTGGTTTGCTTGTCGTTTCTGGCGCTGGTTCTGATCGCCATTCGACGACATCTGTTGAGCGAACATTGATACGACTGATCCTACGAGGGAAGGGTCGATCTTTCCATCTTGGCCACCTAATAAGCCACCTAGACCTGAAAATGAAATGGTTACAAATAAATCTTTGATCGAGGGACGATAGCGGAAGAACAAACATTTTAATGCAAGCGAAGCGAGCACGAAATTTTCATCTTAATGCAAAATATTATTTATTGTCAAGAGACGTCTATCGGTTGGTGATGATGATGGTGAATGTTAAAGAACTAAAATGAACATACCTGACACCACGCTCAGTAAATTCTCCATGTTGTTCTCTTTGGTCTGCCGTTTCTCCCGCCGGGGCGTGTCTCCGTTCGAGCCCATCTGGCTAGCGAACATTGACACCATTGAGCCAACCAGGGATGGATTGATTTTGCCATCCTGACCTCCTAGTAGACTGCCCAGACCTGAAAAAAGAATTCAGGTATCATATTATTTTTCTAGCTGATTTCCGCGACTTCGTTCGCGTGGATATAGGTTTTTAAAAAATCCCGTGGGAATCCCGTGGTTGATTTTCCGGGATAAAAAGTAGCCTATGTCTATGCGAAAGTGTGTCTGTTTGTTGGTTTGTTGGTTTGGTGCAACGGATTGACGGGATTTTTGCATGTGTATAGATAAAGACCTGGAGAGTGACATAGGCTACTTTTATCCCGGAAAATCAAAGAGTTCCCACGGGATTTTAAAAAATCTAAATCCACGCGTACGAAGTCGCGAGCTTCAGCTGGTTTATATTAAGGGTACTGATTTTCACGCATATGGAACACTTACTAGACAAAACATCACCGGTGTTCCCACCATCCTGTCCCAGCATCGATCCCAAGTTTTTAGCATTGTCCCCTTGCATCAGCGTCCCAACCATATTGCCTATCGCGGCAAGCCCTTCCATCTTGTCATTGCCACCTTCTCCCATATTCTGCAGGAATGACGACGCAAGCTCCAGTAAGGGATTGTCATCATTCCCGTTACTTAGTATTGGAAGACTTAGGATTTGGCAAATAAGTAGGACTAATGTTATTTTCGCCATTTTTGGATCTGAAAAAGTGAGAAGTTTTTATTGTTATTGCGTACCTTTTATTTTGGTATACGAGCTCGAGGATTAATAATAAATAATTATACTTTGTTGAATGAGGAGATAGAAATGAGGAGATCCGTAGGAAAACTAGAGTAACCGACATAGCTCAACGGGTTGCGAAGCTGAAGTGGCAATGGGCAGGGCACATAGTTCGTACAACCGGTAGACGTTGGGGCCCCAAGGTGCTGGAATGGCGACCTTGCACCGGAAGACCCCTACAAGGTGAACGGACGACATCAGACGAGTCGCAGGGAGCCGCTGGATCCAGGCGGCGCAAGACCGTGGCGTGTGGATATCCCTACAAGAGACCTATGTCCAGCAGTAGTAGTAAAGTGCTGACCACGGTGATGACTAACCGTGACACCTAGTGGTGAAGGTGGAGGTCGGGGGTTCAATCTCAGGAACGCATCTCTAGCTTTTCGGATTTTTGTAATAGACGTATAGTTCGATTTCCGTCATTCATTATCTGGCATTTCAGTCGGTGGCTGGCTTGTCCTGCATGTTAAGCAGTGGAAGGGTGGGCGGTGCATATCGCATGCTGCATGTTGCACCATACAGATTTGATCTGTTTCAACGGATTATAGCAAGTTAAGTTCATTGTAGGTATAAGCACCTACCATAGATTTCCGCAAAATAACGCCTGCTTCTATACAAAATTCTATAGGTTTCGAACACGATACAATTCGTCACAGCAGCGCTCGGTGCATGAAAATTTATATAATAATATCAAGAGAAAACTATTCGAGATGTGGTTTTCCACCCATAACTTAAAAACACTTATCGTGTAAAGATAAGAGCAAATCGCTTAACATATTTTTTCGCAGACCGTACTTTATTTATATGCGATTTCGCTTTAAATTATGACCAGAAAATTCTTGTGAAATAGAATAGAAGTGATGCGTGAAGTAATTTTACCAATCTTTTATTCATTAGTCTGTATGTAAAAGGAAAAGCTGACTGACTGACTGATCTATCAACGCACATCTCTAACTACTTGACTGATCGGGATGGGCATGCAGATACTATTATGGTGTAGACATCCGCTAAGAAAGGAATTTTGGAAATTCAACCCCAAGCGGTAATCAATCACTGCTGGACGTAGGCCTTCCCAAGAGCGCGCCACCACACACGATCCTCGGCATTCCTGCTTGAATCATGTAGCAAAAATACCTACCTACTCTAGCTATTCTGTCAACCAAAGTTTCTAGAAAAGTATTTTTTTTTTTTTTTTTTTTTTTTTTTTTTTTATTACTTGTCGCTATGACAAGTGTCACCGCTCCCCTGACAAGATGTCAGAGACTTTTTTAGACTTTATAAATTTTGAATTACACTAATTTGTTATTTATTTAATTTATTTATTTAATTTTATTTGTTGACAGAAGTGTCATTTTATGCAAGGTGAAAGGAACAGAACCATGCAATTTCTGTCCATGTTAGTTTATGTATTCTTATAATATAAAACAACATTGGACCTTTATTATCTGGTTCTGTTCCTTTCAATGACTATTCTCGCAATTTTCAAGCAAAATTCTAAGAATATTTGCCGGCTTGCCGTGCTCTCCAGTATGGCGGGGATAGAGCCCCTGCACAGTTCTATTTGTATTTGCTGGTGTAGGTCCTCACGTATTCTGCTGTGCTGCGGACAGTCGATGAGTAGATGTAAAATCGACTCATCGACAGTCTCATCGCAGACACAGCCAGGACCCTCCTTGCACTTGAACCTGTGCAGGTACTCCGAAAACCCGCCATGCCCACTGAACACTTGAACAAGAGCTGGTGTTAGTGTTAACCTGCGCAAGATCGCATTAGCTCCTTCCACTGTTGGGAAGAACGACTTGGTGACTGCAGCCTTTTCAGTTATTTTATATCTATGTTGCCAAATTTTCACGGTTTCGTATCTGATATGTCTTTTGATAAAGGATATAGGGCACGCGTCGTAGTCGGGGGCTGTCTTTTTAGTTATTGCTGCTTCTTTAGCTAACTGGTCGGCTCTTTCATTGCCCTCGACCCCGACGTGAGCCCTAATCCAGAAGAGTCTAATTATTTTTTGTTTATCTTTTAATTTTTTCAAATTTTGTCTAATTTCGAATGCCAATGGGTGATAAGATTTTAAATTTTGAATAGTTTCCAAAGATGATTTTGAGTCACTATAAATGTTTATCTGCTTGTCTTTGCATTTGATAGCAACATCGGTGGCTCGGTACAGCGCATACATTTCGGCCTGGTATACTGAGCAGTACGATTCCAAAAGGAATTTCTTTTTTCCGGTTTCAATACCATCTCTCCAGTACACCAGAGCTGCGCCGACCTTGCCGCCGATCTTGCTACCATCCGTGAATATTTGCAGCCCTTCCCGGTCGCTCTTCCCAACAGAGGGATCCGATATGTCCTCTAGTTTAACGTAGTCAATGCCTATCTCTTGCGCAGGGTGGAGAGCATCCAAAAAACACTTCTTTGTCTCTACCAATCTGTCTCCTAACACATCTTGTTGTTTTCCTCTCTTTGCTCTATACAGTCTTGCTGCTTCTTGCACCCTTAGAAAAGTATTGTGACACAAGGAAAGAAAATATGTCTTAAGTTTCGCTAGAAAAGGTCTGATTCACGCTTGAATGGGGTGGGATAAGTTAGGTAGGTATGTAACATACATTATCTGAACAATAGTCAAAGGTAAGTATAATGCATTTTTAAGTTCTCGCTCGCCATTTTAACTCCGTGTCAACTGTCATGTCAAAAGTACAGTGTGACCAGTAGGGCGATTGTCTAAAACGTGCATCAATCATTATTACGATCTCAATTGATCTGATTGGCTGAATATGTGCGATTCTTGTTGCAACAATGCATTGTGGCCAATAGTGAGCGAGCATTAACCAATCAGAGATGATTGCGATCGTGACATTGTAGCTGTCAAACAACCGCGGTAGAGCCAAAGGCTATCTATCTTGGCGCGTGGCGAAGACCGGAACTAACGTTGCCCTCAAGCCCTTTGTTCTTGTTTGAATAGTCGCCTTTGTTCTCCAACATCGCCTCCCTGTCAACGTCATACAAGTGCCAAGAGAGCCTTGTCGCACTGTACTGTTCACCTTTAAAATAAGGACTAGAGTCGTGACATGACAGTTGACACATACAGTTAAAATGGCGAGTGAGTTCTCATTTTGTATTAATACTGCAATTTTATGTATTTTAAGCAATGATTTTAAGCATTTTGTTTTAGGTCGCCATTACACGGTAGCTGTAATTAATAATTGACAACAAATTCGGGTAGGTACCTATACCTACTTTACGAGTGTTTACATTAGTAAAGTCGTAAGTTAATCATGTACTATGTGTAAATCACTTATTTTTAACCGACTTCAAAAAAAGGAGGAGGTTCTCAATTCGTCGGAATCTTTTTTTTTTTTTTTATGTATGTTCCCCGATTACTCAAAAACGCCTGGACCGATTTTGAAAATTCTTTTTTTGTTTGAAAGGGTATACTTCAAAGTTGGTCCCATTTCAATTTGGTGAAGATCTGATGAACATCTTCGAAGATAGATACTGGAACTCCTCAACGGATAAGAGTAAATTGCTCGCGATCAGTGTAATAGCTTAGTAAACAGTAGATTTTTAACCAGTCATAGCATAATTTCATGGGGCCACTAAAAATTGTGAAATAAAATTTTTTTACAAAAAAAATAAAAACCGACTTCGTTACATAAACACTAAAAATTGAAAAATAATTTAATTTATTACCGAATATATTATGTATACAAGAGTTAATATAGTTCCATAATAATATTTTTTGGGGTCGGTACCAATGAGGTGCCATTGTGGAGTCCCATAAAAATATGAAGTCTAGACGATTCGCGCAGCTAAAGCTAATTGGCACCGGCACCAAAAAATATTATTATGGAACTATATTAACTCTTGTATACATAATATATTCGGTAATAAATTAAATTATTTTTCAATTTTTAGTGTTTATGTAACGAAGTCGGTTTTTATTAAAAGATACCTACGACATAAGTCATAACTGGATGCTTTCACAGTACAAACTACCTACATAGGCTATATTTTATTTAAAAAAATAGAGATCCCTACGAAAATTATAATAGGCGAAGCCGGGCAGGTTGCTAGTATAGATTTCGCCAACATCGATTTTTGTATTCGAAAAAAGAATTCGTAAAGGTACGGACAGACTACAGATAAAGTTTAAAATGTGCAAAAAAATTAGAACTGAGTAATGTTTTAGGAATTTCTTATGAGTGTCTTTCGCATTTTAAGTAGATTGTCAACTATTATTATACAGGTAGGTAATTACTTTTTAGATAAAGAATGAGTTTTTCATGGTTTTTTTTTTGTTAAAAGTAAATAGTACCTATCTACGTACCTACTTGGAATAATTTAGATAAGCGATGAGCATAACACTTTAGTACTGGGTACATATCCATACTGAATACTAATATTATAAACTAGCTGCGCCGGTGAACTTCGTACCGCCTAACAGTCGGTTCTTTTTCAGGCATTTTTTAAATTTTTCTCTCCGTACCATCCTCGTACTTCAAGGAATATTATTAAAAAAGAATTAGCGAAATCGGTTCAGCTGTTCTCGAGATTTGCGATCAGCAACATTTAGTGATTCATTTTTCTATATAGAGATGCACAAGTGGGTATATCTGATTTCCTTTACATACTTCTTCCGCTGTCTGTCCGTCTGTCTGTCAGCGCGCTGTATCTCATGAACCATAATAGGTAGAGAAGCGATCACATAATAATATGTATTCTTGCCGCTATCGCTGTAGCAACAAATAATAAAAAACCAAGATGGGGAATTTGAAAATGCCGTCCCACAAATTAAAAAAAATGAAAAAGTAAATCTAGTGTAATAATATTTTGAACGATGGTGCGGAACCCTCCGTATGCGAGTCCGACTCGCACTTGCCCGGATTTTTTAGGCAGTCGAGTCGTGTAAAAAAGAGGAATTTTCCCAAGTGTACGTCGAGCCTAACTTCCTAGCGGTATACCTGCGTGACGTCACTCGGCAGGTCGTTTGCCTTTCCACCTGACCGCTATTCCATATGATTCCATAAGAAACTTCTATGATTTGTTACCGTTTTGAGTTTTTGTATAAACAAAACACTTACTGCAAAAAGTGGTCGTAATTAACATTTTTAGGGTTGTAGGGATTTTAAAGGAAAAACGGAACCCTTATAGGATCACTTTGTTGTCTGTCTGTCTGTCTGTCTGTCTATGTCTGTAATAATTCGCATTTTCAATTTTCGAAGTAAGATAACTATATCAAGTGGGGAATCATATGAAAGGGCTTCATCTGTGGATTCTAAAACAGATTTTTATTTATTTTTATGAATCATAGTTTTTGATTTATTGTGCAAAATGTCGAAAAAATACGACTGTACTACGGAACCCTCGGTGCGCGAGCCTAACTCGCACTTGGCCGGTTTTTTTTGTAAACAAAACACTGAACTTATACACATACTGCAAAAATTTGTCGTAATTAACTTTTTTAGAACTTATTTTGTACCTATACGGCATGAAGGTACCTATAGTAAATTTTATCAGTCTTGGTGGTCAGGTCCCCTGCAGCATCAGGATTAAGGAGTTGGAATCAATTTTTTTATGGGACAATGTCACAAAGTTTATTTATACATAAAACGGTGTACATAGGGCGATAAACACAACTCCTCCTTTCATAAAAGATGGTTAAAAATGAGCCTATGTTACTCCTTGGTTAATCCTCTACTTGTCTGTGAAAGTCTCGTCAAAATAGGTTCAGCCGTTCCGAAGATGAGCCCGTTCAAACACACAGAGAGACATACAAAAATTTTATAAGCGTGTGATTCAGTTATGGTACAGTTCAAATAACTGTGCATATGAGCTTAATACCTATGAGGTAGTTATTTCGAAATTATAGACAGACACTTCAATTTTATGTATCAGTATAGATATACCTACCTACTTCTTCGAATTGAAAAATCACTAAGTATTTAGGTAGACACCTAAATAATTGTGCTTATCGGTGTAACATTATAATTATTATCACAAGGTCATTTTTACTTACCAACTTCATGAAAAGTGATGAATAACAACAAAACCATTGCAATTTATTGTGTGACCAATAAGTGAACAAGTAACTACCTATTTAATATATATACCACGATCTAGGTACCTAAATACCTACCTAGGTCTTGAATTTATAACGCATTGAGAACGCATTCGCCATATTTGTTCTACGTGTCAACTAGGTTGGTATCATGTCAAAAGTACGGTTTACCCTTAGGGCGTTTGTGCACTCATTCGTATTCAGATCGTTTTCGTGAGACATGAAAATACGATTCGAAGTTGCCGGCATACCTACAAAACGTGTGTACGCGTGTGCACTCATTCGTATTTTTGCGATTCGTATACGAATACGAAACGAATACGGATAACGGATACGAATAAAGATGCGTGTGTCTAAGTGTCTATGCTAATATTACAAAGTGTTTGTTTGTAATCGATAAACTCTGAAACTACTGAGCCGCTGCGCGATTGCGGTAGGATGACAGCTACAATGTCACGATCGCAATCACATCTTATTGGTTGACGCACGCTCACTATTGGCTGCAATGCATTGTTGCAACAAGAAAAGCACAAATTCAGCCAATCACAACAATTATTGAGATTGTAATAATGATTGATGCAGGTTTTACGTAATTTTTTAACAGTTCTTTTACCAAAGTTTTACCATTAAAGCTACTTTATCCCGCTGCGCGAATGCGGGAGAATGACAGCTAGGTACAATGTCACGATCGCAATCATCTCTGATTGGTTGACGAGGAGTTCTATTAGGATAATAATGCGGTAGTTTCCCAGATTCTTCCACATACAACTCACTAACAGAACGAGATTTCGATTCGGGTTTACAGTTACATTACATATTATCAGATGTTAGTGATAAATGATAACCGGGACCGAAGGCTTAACGCGCTCTCCGAGGCCCGGAGGAAACGAAAGGCCAAACTTGGACCTCCATAGTCGGTCACCCATCCAGTTACTGACTTGCGTCAACATTGCTTAACAGATCAATAATCGATTGATAGGTATACTAGAAAAAAAAAATTGAATTGCTTGATATGGAAGCGCATTTCTATTAGATTTTTTAAGCTTACGTAGAGATCTTGAAAGAAATTTAAAATGAAAACATTTTTAATTTTTAAACTTACCCACAAAATAAAAGTTCCAAATTCAAAAACACGAATTCCGCACAACAATTAATAATAATCGCTTATCAACTTCTTATTTACATTTACCAAGGTTTATAAAATAATGATAATTTTCCAGATAATTTTCGTGACGGTAGCTAAGCACCGGTGGACGCACACCACGTAATCATTTCGCGAATTCTATTTTTAAATACCTACACAAAAAATACGTCAGCACTCTGAATATAGACTGAATAAAATAAAACTATAACCTTATTCAGAAAAAAAATAAAAGTTAACTTGACAGTTATTTAAAAATCGAACACGGAAAAGCACTTTCGCGGCGTAAGCGCTACGTCAGCACACTTCGCTATTCTTTTTCTTATGAACCGAGTGCCTATTTTCATCTTTATCATTTAAATAGCGCTATCTCTTTTTTACACAGGTATGGGAAATCTCAGTACATTTGTCCTTGAGTTCTTCAAGAAATGAAAAGTCCCGTTGAGATTTTACCTCTCACTTGCCCTCACTATTTAAAGTTTAGACGAAAATGAGATAGTTATATAATTATCGGCTGGGTGTGAATCGTGACTGTCAATGACCGAAGGCTCGAAGGATCAAAATAATAAATAATCGATTTACTGTTATATCCAGGTTATGCCACTGTCAGGTCCTTTGACCTCATTTTCATAGAATTAACATTTATTTAAAAGACATTTTGATGCAACATCATACTGAAAGCATTTATTTATTAGTCACTAGCTGATGCCCGCGACTTCGTCCGCGTGGAATTAGATTTTTTTTAAATCCCGTGGGAACTCTTTGATTTTCCGGGATAAAAAGTAGTCTATGTCACTCTCCTGGACTTTATCTATACCCATGCAAAAAAATCACGTCAATCCGTTGCGACGTGATTGAAGGACAAACCAACAAACAAACACACTCGCATTTATAATAAGGGCACTGATGGTACCTAATTGGCAGGTAAATTAATTATTTTTTCTATGTTTTGGATTGCCTTGATGATGGCCTAATGGTTAGGAGGTTCAAAGGTCCCAGGTTGAAATCTCAGGCTAGCATTTCTAAGTTAAAAAAGAGTGGAAGGAAAAAAAAAGCGGCCAAGTGCGAGTCGGACTCGCACACGAAGGGTTCCGTAGGTACAGGTATTTACTAAAGCAATGCTAAATCAGGAAAAAAGTAATAAAGGAATTAATAAGTAGGTACCGAACCTAATACATAGATACCTGAATAACTCGCCATTATTATACTTTATCAATAGAAATAAAAGAATTGAATAAGAAGCAGTAGCGACCGTTAGTGAGTCAGACCGTACGGTATTTTGTTTATGATTACCTCGCACGTTCGAAAATCCATACTAATCATAATGGAATGCTAGCTTACACACGGCATTGTAGTCGGAGAGATGGTGGTCAATTTATAGGAAGTGCTTATAAAGGCGCATCGCACCGGCGCGGCCGGCGGGGTAATTACGTATCTCACGCCAGGCTTGCGACAGGCGTAAATCTCGTGATCATTGCTGTCAAAAGTGTCAAACGTCCGGCTAGAGAGAGACAGCAACAGCCACAAAGCAAAATAAGAAGAAGAAGAAGAGAGACACGGCAAATGAACAATCGCATTGTTACTGCTGTCGCGTTGCTGTCGCTACTGCAAAGTTTTACGTAATCACCCCCCCGGGTTATACATGGTGAAATAGTGGTTTTAGAGCCGTGGCTAACTATTCATTTCAACCATTTATATTGACCATAGTCCTTTTCTTAGAAAAATTTAGTTTGTTGTGGGCTCTTCTCAGACCGGACACGTTTGGAACCCTCGTAGCTTTAGTTTTAAGTAGGTACGTATTAATTATCACCACTATATCATCTTACAAATTAAAATTTTGATCATCAGTAAGCGTAAAATTTTACCTATTCTGAATAAATAATTTGAGTTTGAATTCGCAAACTAGGGGCTCAATTACGGTAAAATGACAGCTACAGTGTGACGGTCATAATCACCTCTGATTGGTCGACAGTCGCTCACTATTGGATATAATGCATTGTTGCAACAAGAATACCTGAAATTAAGCCAGTCACAACAGTTGCGATTGTAATAATCACATCGATGCAAATCGAAAATCGGGGCTTTGAAAAGAGATTGCCCATTTTCTTAGGAGCTTTGGGCCCTCCCCTAATATAATTGTTATGTCACCATGGTTTTAATTTTATTTTATAGACAATTAATAATTAACTCTTTATATTCTGCAAACGATTTCTATTTATTCACCCTGGTTATAAAGAAATCTTATTTTTTATATTGCTGATATTGAGGTTATATTTAATTAATACTTCTTCAAAATAAATGCATGTTTACGATTCTAACTGTAATTGTGGGTATTTTCAATAATACAGTGAAAAAAAGTCGTTATAAAGCATAATCGTAAAAAATAACACATGTAAAAAAAATAATTTAAGTTTTGACACGGCGCCACAAAAGAGGGCCCGTTCACGGGCGATCTCCTTTCAAAGTAAGATACTTAACTATATCGAGTGGGGTATCATACGAAATGGCCAATGTTCATTCTAAAACAGAATTTTATGAAAATAGTTTTTGATTTATCGTGCAAAATCTCGAAAAAATAACGTTCCACCTAATCTGTGAAGTTTACGAATCAAAAAACTGAATTATGATCTATGAAGTTTGTTCCTGAAAGATAATTTTCTGAATTTTACCAGATTTGCACAAATATGAAGTAAATGAGTATTATTGACCAAAGTTTTTATGGAAAAACATGTAGATGCATAAATGTTATGCCCGCAAAACTCATTACCATAAGCCTTCGATGTATGATTAGTCTACTATTTCCGAAAAACTAACTAAAATTTGATGTTTTGCGGCTGGATCTATTAAACCACCTTAATGGACTTGTTGCAGCGCGCCCAATTTCAGAAATTTGGCTGTTTTCAGAATTGATTCAGGCCGCATGAAAATGCTCAGTGCGCCGCATATTTGACATGACTGTTTTATAGTAAGAAATCCTCGGTGCGGGGAAGTCTGACCTGCACTAATTGACCGATATTTTTTGTTGTAATTATTTTTAACTGAACATAGAAATATAGAATTATATCAGCTAGCCGGTGAAGAATAGTTGTCATAATATATTTCCCACTGTCTCTCATGCTATAACGAAGACTCATTCGAATTGATTTTTATCATACCTATTATAGTCGATCGTTAACTCGAAAGAGTTAATACCTCTAGCTACCTATAGATACCTAAGTAGTTTTGACTTTATGAGGTCTTAATATTGAAAATTTGCAACAGCACCAGCGAGATTTTCTAATTGTATATTGTGCGTACAAAATGACTTCTCACGCGCCATTTTAACTTCATGTGTCAATTTTTGTCATGTCAAAAGTACGATTTTCTTCTTCGACACTTCACGTTGTTTGCCAAATACTCACGTACAAATACATTTTGGCAAACAAAAAAAAGTGGCCACGGTGATAAGGACAAAACATAATCATTTTGTCACGTTCTAATAAGAGCTTAAATGCATTTAGCTATCTCGCTCTAACAGTAGGTAAGTGTCAAAATAGGGCTACTTCTAATAGTCCTTGTTCTGAGGGTGAACCGTACTTTTGACATGACAGTTGACACATAGAGTTAGAAGTCATTTTGTACTGACTATAATACCTATATGATTACTAGATAATGCCCGGGACTTTGTCCGCGTATTTTTTAATATTTTTTACCGATTTTACCGAAAAGTTTGTCTATATCTTTATTTGAAAGTTACAGTTACAACTTACAGCTCAACCGGTAATCGCACCAATCTCCACGACATTCGGCGGACAACGGACTAACATAAAGTCAAGGCGTCGATGTCACTGGCAGGCGTCAAATGTTAGTACATTAATTGACACAGGTAGCCCTAAAGTAGCCCTATTTTCTTTGATTTTACGTCATAATAGCCTAATGTTTCAAACCGACAGTTTCCTCACTCTAGTTCACTCTGGCACAATTAAATAGCTTGCAAGTTGCATCCCTGCAGAAACAGCAATAGCCCGCTAGACTTAGAGCCACTTGCCAGACGTATCTTATTTCCGCGTTTGTAACAGTCAACGACAACATATGTGGAATCGAGTTGTCCTATACCTTAGATTAAAGCTTTGTCCATTTTGTAACTCAGAAAATACGACATATCTAGCGGTAGGTACTGGGATCTTGGACCAAAAGAGTTCCAGCGGGTGTTTTACTTTTAAAGTACCTATCTAAATTCACGCGGAAAAAGTCATCGTAATTCGTAACACATACTTCTTTATTAAACGCCTTAATACTTTTAGCGGCAATTCGAAAAATAACACAGTTGCTCTTGTTACATTGAAGATTTGGTATCATGCACGGTTTCTCGCTGTTCTAAATGGTAAATTGTGATTATGAGCTGTCTGTCGCACACCCTCGTGGTCGTGACCAGTTGACGTATACCTTTCCAATTCCAGCGTAATCAAGCCACACAAGATTTAGCGTTGGAAAAACAGTGATTGAAATCTGCTGCTGAATGTAGCATTTTTGCCCTTTATATAATTTTCACCTACGGCTTCAAGCGATTTATTTTTTCTTAAATTTTCATTTTTTGGAAGTCTGTTATGTAAAACCCAAAATCATGGTTACTCTAGCAATGATACACTCTGTCACTTGACATCCATCATGGATAATGCTATTGTTCAAAACAGAAACATTAAAAAATGATTTGTAAGTATAAAACGCGTTAAAATCCCTGTAGTACCTAATGCCAAAGGTATGAAGAGTAAAAAATGAATAGCTACTCATAATAACACCCCAAAATCCTCATAATCCGACGATATGAAGTGCCAGAAAGTGCCCAAAAACCCTTGCAAAATATGTCTTCAGAAAGTCACAAAGAAAAATGGGCTCCAATGCAAAGGTGTTTGCCGTACTTGGGTGCATTTCAAATGCCTGAACTACAGTCCTGGTAAAATCCAAGACATCAAGGCCGGGGTCATTAAAGTTATGTGCCCATGCCCGAATTGTGAAACTAATGATGCTAAAGAGATTCTAACTAATCCACCACTTTCGTGCACAAACTCGGGATGTCCGGTGAATTTACCACCACCTTGCGAGTCGGTGGAATATGCGAGTAAAGCAAATCCTTATAGCATGTATGGTTCTGATACGTCATGCAAGTCAAGTCAGTCTCCAAATCTTAAATCTCCAAGTCCCAAATATAAACGGTTTCCTGTCGAATATTCGCCTGACAAAAGGCATGATGTAGAAAAAAGTATGCAATCTGTTCCGACGAATCAAACAACGAAAACAGATGAATGCTCTTGCTCTCCATTGATTGCAGCCAATCAGTCGAGGCAAGGTGAGGGAGAAAGCATGCAAGCTGTTCCAACAAATCAAGGCGTGAAAATAGATGAATGCTCTTGCACTCCATTGATTGCAGGCAATAAGCTGTTGAGGCAAGGTGTGGAAGAAAGCACGAATGATGTTCCGACGAATCAAAGCACGAAAATAGATGAATGCCCCTGCTCTCGAACGACATCAGTCAATCAGCTGAGGCAAGGTGTGGAAGAAAGTGCGCAAGCTGTTCCAACGAATCAAAGCGCGAAAATAGATGAATGCTCTTGCTCTCGGATTGCAGCCACTCAGTCGCAATCGTATTCAGATGTATGGAAAAGCTCCGATTATGCAAGTAAGTTTTTTTTGATTTATAGACTAGCGCTTGTCTGCAACACAGAGTAGGAATATCTACTCGTGTGACTGCAATGAGACCTGGTGGCAAGTGATGATGCAGGCTAAGATGGAGCGCGCTTACCTAGAAGATGCCGATTTACTCTTGAAAGTACCCATATTGTAATTGGAGGGGAAAACTGACGCTAGAAGGGTGTTCCAAATCTTAGCGGTTCGAATTAGAAAGAGGAGGCAAATCGCTTTCGAATTTCGACTACGTATGGGTGCAGACCTAGGCGATGTCTTACGGTACGATAGTATATGTTACGATAGAAGATTGGTTGAGTTCAACCCACAGAAGAAACCTTTAACTAGGCCTTGTTATTAAGATTTCTGTGGTTCAACCTGAACACAAGATGCGCGATCGAAACGTATGTAAAGAAGTTTTTAGGGTTAACGGACCCTATTACTGAGCTTCTGCTGTCCGTCCGTCCACCGTCCGTTCGTCCGTCTGTCAGCGGGTATCTCGTGAACTATAATAGGTAGAGAGCTGGCATTTTCACAGAATTTGTATTTTTATTGCCGCTATAACACTAAAATTAATAATGCCGCAATGAAACTTTAGAAAGTGTTGTAATCGGTGGTACGAAACCCTTCGTGTGCGAATCCGACTAGCACTTGACTGGTTTTTAATTTTTTTACTTATTGTAATCATTACCACAGGTAAACAACAAAAGATGCGACCGTCCTCATCGGATTCGAAGGTCCCGTGTACTGTTTGCGAAGAGAACCAAAAGATGCTGTATTCGACAATTCAGAGCTTGTGCAACACCGTCGGTAATCTCTCCAAACAGTTGAGAGATCTTATGTACAAGTTGGAAAAATGTACTCAATAGAACGTCCCAGCTGATTTTGATTGTTTTATTTTCTACCTTCCTATGACAGGTTGAAATTGCAATCGGGGAGAGAACGGCACACACGCATCGGTGCGGGCGAGTGCGGGTGGTGTGCGGGTGTGCGGGGCATCTGTATACGTGACAGATCGAAATGGCACGATTGCCATTTCGATCTGTCACGTATACAGATGCGGGGCATCCCCCGCCTCATACACCGATGTGTATGAGGCGGGGGATGCCCCGCACACGTTTACGACGTCCGCGCTTTCCCGCACGTGGCGAGCACGGCCCGCGGGGGGTCTGTGTGGGTGTGCGGGGCGTTCCCACCCCGATTGCCATCTCTATAACCGCGATCCCTGAGGTGTCACACTGGTAAGAAAACCTCTTCTAATTAGGCACGTTAAAAGATAACTAATACTGTCATTTCTTTCACCATGTCTCTGAAAGTCAGTGTCAATTTTATATCAACATGTCTATCCAGTTTGTTCCTATTTCTCCGCACATAGCTTTATTAACAAATCTCTATCATGGCTGAATAAGTGAAAAAATCTAAAGAAGCAAAACCATAACCATAACTTTCAAAATGCCCATAAATTAATTTAACTTATTTCATCACACTATTCGTCACCCACTGTCACCATGCCAAGATGCAGTAAAGTGAAGAACCCATGCAAAATATGTCTATCTCAAGTAACAACGAAGAACGGGTTACAATGCCAGGGGGCTTGCAAAACTTGGATGCACTTCGACTGTCTAAACTATACCCCTGGGAAGATAAGGGACATTAAAGCCGGAATCATACAAGTCACATGTCCTTGTCCGGATTGCAAGAGTGTACTCCCAAGAGAGTACCGGACTAACGAGCCTTATAGCTGCAACAACTCGTATTGCCCCGCGAATAAGTCACCAAAATGTGATAACCATACTTGCCCAATCAACTTTAATATCCCACAACCACCCGAAGATGAAAAAAGATGCGCTTTGAATCAATGTGGGCATAAATGTAAGCAAAACAGTATCCCTCATTTGGCTGATCGTCCACAGCCACCCCCATTGCCTCCTTGCAAACCGGCACAGACGTATTCGGTACCTAATTCTGGGTGCACATCCTCCATCGATATACCAGGGGATCATGGACGAAGCGCAAGTCCTGACATATCTATGAGCACGCTGGAGCAAATGTGTAACACTGTGGGGCAATTGGCAAACCAGCTTAACTGTCTGATGTCGAAAATGAAGAGAAATGGGCGAGAAAAGAGAAGTCAAGGTTGCGGCAAACTTAACTGTTCGCCGAGGGGCACAAAGGCGAATTGTACCAAGCCTTGCTACTGTCCTGGTAACCCGAGTCGACGTTAATGTTTTTTGGAAACAATTACATAAAATAAATTTTTTAGAAGTCTGATCTGTTGTGGCATTTTTGTATTAATGCGTGAGTTATGAGTGAAAGTTATCTGTATTTATACAGAAATTAATTATAAAAGGAAAAAAAATCGAGTTCACTTTGCTCGCGCTGTTATTCCTTAATTAAATTATTATACTATACATTTTACTATTAAATACTATTGACATTCAAAATGTGGACAGTGTAGGTCCCACCCACTTTGAAGATCAGAGCCTCGATAGCTCAACGGTTAAAAGAGCGGACTGAAAACCGAAAGGTCGCTGGTTCAAATCCCACCCGTTGCACTATTGACCTACCTGACCTGACCGTACCTACTCCTAGCACAAGCTTTACGCTTATTTGGCGAGGAAAGGGGAATATTAATCAGCAATTAATTAGGCTAACATAAAAAAAAAGATTATTATTTTGATTTCATTCAGGTAAATCCGCAAAAAAAATTATAGGTACCAATAACAAGGAACGAGCCCGACGAGGCCCTCATTGAGTAGAAAATGCCGCTCAGAGCCTCCAACGGGCTATCCACTACTGCGCCTATGGAGTATGGAGTACCTAGGTACTTATCACTCTTCCAACTGAGCTGTTGGTTTACAATAAATAATCCGGTCTAGTGCTAGTTGGACTCGCACACAAAGGGTTCCGTACAATACAATGTAACTACTACCTACTTTGAAATTTAGAAATTTTTATTACTTGATGTTAACACACTCGGTGATAACTCTCTTCGTATTACGGTTCATGAGATGCAGCTGGCTAAAGCTTTGTCTTAGACAGACGCAGGCGCGGATCCAGCTCTCAAAAAAGTCGGTTTTTATTAAGCCCACGTTTTTGGGGGGTCTTGGGCTCATGGTGCAGTTCGTATGGTCAACTCACAGAGTCAATTTTAATAGTTAAACAAGTAAATAATATTAATCAGAGCCAGCCCGAGTTTTGACTGCGGTGCGAGCTTCCCAGGTTTTATTTATGGGTTTAATAAAACTGCCATACTCCTTACAAGTTAGCCTACTTCCATCCTACAGTGCATCGTCACCTACCACCAGGTGAAATCGCAGTCTTGGGCTAACTTATCGAAACTTCTCAGCTATTACGTATCGGAATAAAAAAACTCAGAAACTAATAAAGCGCGAGCGAGACGAGTGCAAAGTTTTTTTGCAATTCTGCCCACGGGAGGCGCATATTTTTTGCCTGTTTGGAAACCTCTGAAATCAAATCTAGGTATTCGCAATTTGATAAATCGAGCATTATTGTTACGCCACTGTCTATTAGGGTTGTGGGCATGCCCATTGTGTGCACAACGGTAGATCCGCGCTTGGACAGACGGACGAAAGGACGGCCAGAGGAGGCTTGGCAAATACCTGGGGTCCCGTTGGCACCGTTCGGGCACGGAACCCTGCAAAGTAACCACAGGCGTCTTTACCTATGGTGCAGGGTGTGCGGCGCACACGGGCTCCGGGTCTAAGGGGGCGCCGAACGCCCTCTAATGCGACACCTCCAAAGATGCGTCGATGCCGGCGGCGCTCTCAAAGACCCTGCGCTCGTGTTATGGCCGATGCCGTCATCATTTAAATTTGCACCATTTGCATCTGAATTTCCGTTTGAAAATAATATAACTGTTGGTATTCCATTTTGACCCTGCTCCTACTAGACTAGAGGGCGCCAGGGTACTGGTTGCACACGGGCGCCACAAGGGCTAGAGACGCCTCTCAAAGTAACAATAAAATAACGTTCCGATCTATGATTGTCTGGAAGGTCATACAATTGTCATGGAATAATACCTGCCAGGTACTTAGTGCGTGACTTCACGCAGAATGCGTGTTAGTTTGAATTAATATATAGATTAAAAAGGTATCTCCTAATTACCTATTTGATTAAGTCGTTCGTAAGCCAAATCATATCTGTACATAATAGCTTGTTGTTGATTTTCTAGACTTTTTGACGAAATGGGTACAGTGGTGAACGTTGTAATGATATAAGTGGGCGGGTCCTTGATTCAATTCCTTGCAGGTTTCATAATTGAGAATTTATAATGGGACTAGCTTATGTTCGCGACTTCGTCCGCGTGGACTACACAAACTTCAAACCCCTAGTTCACCCCCTTAGGGGTTGAATTTTCAAAAATCCTTTCTTAGCGGATGCCTACGTCATAATAGCTATCTGCATACCAAATTTCAGCCTGATCCGTCCTGTAGTTTGAGCTGTGCGTTGATAGATCAATCAGTCAGTCAGTCACCTTTTCCTTTTATAAAAGGTATATTTAGATTAGTAAGACATTTTCAACTTGCTTTATTTTTATCTTGATATCTCGTCAGGTACTACGAAAGTAGTGCTAATCATATTATTTGCTACAAATTACAATCGCAATTGAATTGTTGTTCTAAAACAGTTCTCAATTTTATAGCTTTTACGGCGCCAGCGCAAGGTTCAGACACATCGTATATTATATATAATGATATATTACTAGCTGAACCTGTGATAGGAGAACTAGAGTAACCTAGGAGTAACGTAGGAGAACTAGAGTAACCGACATAGCTCAACGGAATTGCGAAGCTGAAGTGGCAATGGGCAGGGCATATAGTTCGTACAACCGATAGACGTTGGGGTCTAAAGGTGCTGGAATGGCGACCTCGCACCGGAAGACGCAGCGTTGGAAGACCCCCCACTAGGTGGACGGACGACAACAGACGAATCGCAGGGAGCCGCTGGATCCAGGCGGCGCGCGGCGCAATACCGTGGAGTGTGGAAGTCCCTACAAGAGACCTATGTCCAGCAGTGGACGTCTATTGGTTGATGATGATGAACCCAAATGAATTTCAAAAACGCGTGGATTTAGATTTGCAAAAATCTCATGGGAACTCTTTGATTTTCCGGCATAAAAAGTAGCCTATGGCACTCTCCAGATCTTCAACTATATTAATGTAAAAAAAAATCAGGTCATTCCGTTGCTCTGTTGCGGCGTGATCGAAGGAAGAACCAACACACTAATTAACCAACAAAACACACTTCCGCATTTCTCATAATATGGATAAGTAGTGAGTTAGTGATTACGGAAGAGAGTGATTGTATATTACTGATAGTAATTAGAGAGTGCTGAAGTCTATAAAGCTAAAAGAAAAGACAGACGTCTACAGTTACGAGTCTAACAGTGCTTTGATGGGGGTTATTCCGTTTATTCCCTCAAAAAATCCCCTCTAGGGTGGATACTTGGAAGGTTCATCTATCAACATCCAATCCTCATACGGGGTGGATATTCGGAATTTTAGGGTTCCGTACCTCAAAAGGAAAAACGGAACCCTTATAGGATCACTTTGTTGTCTGTCTGTCTGTCTGTATTGTTATTTTTCTGTATTTTTAATTTCTAAGTAAGATAACTATATCAAGTGGGGTATCATATGAAAGGTATTCATCTGTGCATTCTAAAACAGATTTTTATTTATTTTTATGTATCATAGTTTTTGAATTATCATGCAAAATGTCGAAAAATACGACTGTAGTACGGAACCCTCATTGCGCGAGCCTGACTCGCACTTGGCCGGTTTTTTTTTCGTTTTGCTCTCCCTTGATTTAGTGTTTTAAAATCTTGCGGGAACTCTTTCATTTTCCGGGACAAAAAGTGGCTTATGTCACTCTTCATAGGTCTTTTGTTATATCCATGCAATAAATCAATCCCTTGCTACGTTGCGGCGTGTTTTTTTTTAAATCTTTTATTAACAGGCTTTTAAAGGAAAAATCAACAAACCAAAAACAAACACACTTTCGCATTAAAATATCGGTAGCGATAATAAAAGAGAATGCAAATTCAGCAGAGTTTGACATAATATCATGACATAATCTGCACCAGTTCATCATCATGCATGGAGTGCAGTGTTTCCATATGTAAATCGAGAATTACCGTGTTGAAGGGTTAAAATTACGGTGTTTCTAGATTTAATTACGGTGGATTAGCTAAGAGAATACCGTGTAAATTACCGTGTAATTTTTAAAAGAAAAAGTCACGAATTTGCTTTTTAATCAATTATTAATATTATTCTGAATCTGACTCTCCTAGCATAGCAATATCTTTTTCATAAACGGATTTATTCATATTAATATTTTGTTAAATCTCATTAATTTTACATTTCATTCCTTCCTAATTACTTGAATAAGGACGAAAATATATCGCTGAGATTTGATGTTTAAACCGAGAGCAAGAGAAATGTTGCCATTACGAAATATGCTAACGTGACTGAGATTCGTACTCGTATTACGCAGTATATTATGAATTTTTAACGTGATTTTTGTATTACGGTGACACGGTCAAGGTAATGGGCATATTACCTTGACGGTAGATTAGGACTGAATTACGGTGCATCTACGGTAATTACCGTGTACATGGAAACACTGATGGAGTGTTAGCAGCAGCAGCCGCCTTGAGAGGGGTTGGGAGGAGTCGAGGACAAGTGACATAACCTACCACCGCTCTTTGACATGTTTTCGGGGGCGCTTTCTTGACTACCTACAAGTTATTTTCTATCTACTTCCTTGCCCCTATGTGTCATTCTCCCCTTTTCGGGACAGACGTCACAGTCACAGGAGATTCCCTTCGCTGATCGTTGTGTCTCCTGTTATCCACTTCCTCGCCTGTTATTTCATTCTGTTTTTACTTCCGCTCTCGCGCCCCTCTCGTGCGTCCGGTGGAGGAGGCGGAGGCGGCAGTGGTGGGGCTCCGCTTCATTTTCAATGAAAGGCACCACAGTCCCCCACGCAGTCTTCCGCCTTCCTCATTGACCTATGTACCTACATTTAACGCTGACAGTTCAAGTTCATGATAAATAGGGAAATGCAATCGCAGTAGACATCAGATAATATAGGACGGACTTAACGATTACAGATACGGGCTTAATTAAATTACTTTATAATTCGGATTAATGTGATTTCTTGTTATCAAATCTTTAATCTATTACTAAGGAAGGATTCCGTAGTTAAATTCTTATGATTTTAGCAGACAATTTGGCTAATTTTGTTGTACACTATTTATGGGATGGCTTTATCAAGTACCAGCTTGATGCACTAGATTCGATGGATACCTGGATAGTCATGTAAGAATCTAATCATTGGTCATCAATTCTAAGCTTCAAAGTTTGGAACGGCGCAAGGTTGCCTGACTGTCGGAGTTCTACAAGATATCGGAGAGTGTGATAAGGAACTACTCGACATGCGTATGAGAAATGATGACGAAAATTTTTTCGACGGATGGAAACTCGCCCGACGTCTTGCGGTACGGCTCGGCGGTAGAAAAGTGAAGGTATGTGCGTTTTAAGCAATTAATAGTTATTTGTTATGCAAGGGTGCAAAGATGTTATTTTGTCCTGAGCGTAGCGAGGAATTCAAAGACTCGAGCGCAAATAAATTTGCACCCGTGCGAAACACACAACTTTTCATCTCATTACAGCGAGGAAAACGCTAGATGATTGATACAAGAGGCGCCAGAACCGTGAAGGTTTCAATAAGAAGTTAGGTCACAAGTCAGGCAATGAAGGAGGTTCTCACAGGAGGTTCTAATTCTTCTTCTTCTTATTTTGCTTTATGGCGAGGTTCTAATTAAAGAAGATTCTATAAATGATGAATAAAGTTTTTTTCAGGTGCGTTCAGAATTCAAATTTAAAATTCTTACAACAAAAAAAAATAATTTTTATAATTCAACGAACTTCATTATATTGTTTACTCAATAAAGCTGAAATAGATTGTTTAATTTAATTACCTAAATAATATAGAAATGAATTAATTATATTTTAATTTAATAAAAATAAAAGTTCCTACGGGTCACTTAACAATTTAGTTTGTAAATAATAACAACAGTAAAGACTGTAAGGATGAACCGCGTCTCCGAACGTTTCATTATGTGGTTTTTTTTAATAGAAAGAAAAAATTAAGTCTACGCCTCTACGCAACCATAGACAACAGTTTGTCACGTTCGAATTTCAACTCGTAATTTTCGCCCTAGCGAGCAAAATTACCACTTTCCACCCAGATTTCAAAGGGCAAACGGATTTTTTCCGAGTGAGTGAGAGATGAAAAGTATAACTTGCGAAGGATAGCATCGTGAAGAAATATTAGATATGTATGACTAACAGTTTTCCATTCTCAATCGTGTGCTCCTTAGAGTAAATGTATTCTGTGATCGTGTGTGAAGTCTGCGAGTCTGCACTTTGCCAGCGTAGTGGACGGGATCATTGACATAAGCCCTTTGTATTCTCAAAGGAGACCCGTGCTCAGTAGTGGACTGGCGACAGGATGAATGATGATTATGAATCGGGTTAATATCGGGGAGGTAGGATTTTATGCCAAAAAACACGTCGGTTATTAAAATTAACTATAAGGACCCCCAAAAATCAAAAGGCATGTATTAAACCTGTTGTTGGTAGGTATTTTCACTAAGATTATCCAAATCTATAAATAATAATTATTCATTTGAAATTAGCAAATCAATACAGGATGACGATTAGTACTGAATTTTAATTTTTTTTTTTTTTTAATTTTTTAAATCGTGATGTTCACAGAAGAAAAGTACGTGTACACAGTAATTCCGAATAAAAAAGTTCTAATGGACAATAGTATAAAATTTCAACTGCTCATCGTAGCATGCAGTAAGTACTTTTTCTATTCCACTCTTCCGAGCCGCAGCGCCTAAGATTTCCAGAACCATTTTTCATAATCTTCATGATCAACTCATCTACAGCGACTAAGGCTGAGAACTATGGTGCGCACTTTGACTTTGCTCAGTAAAACGAGACAGATTTATGTGAGAGATATACACCTGTCTCGTTTTAACTGTGTCTTAAGTCTAAGCAAAGTCAGAGTGAGTTTAATAAATTTTCCCTAAGTGTCCTGAGCACGGGCCTGCAGAATGAAAAGAGTTTCGCCATGGCCACGCCGCTGGCCAAGTACGGATTGGCCAATGATTGGCAGATTTCACACATCTTGGTAACATTATATTTTATATTCATTATTTTATTTATTCAGATACAAGTTAGCCCTTGACTGCAGTCTCACCTGGTGGTAAGTGATGATGCAGTCTAAGATGGAAGCGGGCTAACCTGGAAGTGTTATGGCAGTTTTTATTAAACCCATTCCTCTTTGGTTTGTTGGTTCCTCTACACGGCATCGTACCGGAACGCTAAACTAGCCACCAGACCAGACCAGAAATCTAGAAATTATAAAATTCCAAACCCCTGCCAGGGATCGAACCCGGGACCTCCCACTAGTAAGACAGTGCTTACCACTGCGCCAGGGAGGTCGTCAAACATTATGAAGAACTGCAGCATGTATCTGGGAGACGCTTGTACGGTGCCGGTTTCTTCACGATGTTTTCCTTCACTGTTAAAGCAAGTGATATTTTGCTTTAAACGCTCATAACTTTGAAAAGTTAAAGACCCCGGGTCGTACCCCGGATCTTCTGGCTGGAAGCCCTCTATCATCGTTGACTTAGAAATTTTCTTTAAAGTATAGATAAACATTAACCTACAAATTAATTAATTTGTTTTCCAGTTAACATCGGTCAGTTAATCGTAGGATATAGCGTGGGGTGGTCAGCTCCTATTATTCCGAAACTTCAGGATCCGGAGCAGACGCCCCTTCCAGAACTCATCACAGATTTCCAAGCATCATGGATAGGATCCTTGCTATACATAGGTGCTATGGTGGGTAAGTCGAAAATGAAATTCTTCTCTTTTCTAATCTCTAGTCAACTTTACTCTACTCTATTCTACTAAATAGGTACTATAAAATGTAAGTATAATAATTTAAAGAAAATCGGTCAAGTGTGAGACAGATTCGCACACGAAGGATTCCGTAACATTGCATTGTATAAGAAATAACACTTTATTTTTTTGTGATGTACCTAACCACAAATTCACGGTTTTCGGATTTTCCCCTTAAATAGCTAGATAAATGCTTTCACATAATAACTAACCTAACCAACGATAATAATAAGGTAATTTAATTATAAATTTACAGGTGAATTCGGGTCATAATTTCTAAACTACTAGAGATACGATTTCAGTTGTTTTTGTAATATTTAACACTTAACTGTACCTATCATTACCCATTACTAGAAATACTTTATCATTAATAAATAAAATATAAACTCACAATTTCTTCAAAATGGACGATATGCGACTTTATGCTGGTAATAATCGTAACTGTGCTAAAAAATTGTGTGCATAAGTTGTAAACCGACTTTATGGCTGCAATTTTTACTATTACAAATTTGAAATAAAAGTCGGATCTATTACTTAATATTTCATAATACGTCTTAACTGATTATACATAAGTAATATTCGGACAAAAGATCACAGTAGTTATGTCACAAAAATCATTTAGGAGTTTTGTGAGATAGCAACAATGTACCTATCTGATTTTTCTGAAACTGATTAGTTAGATCTGAAACATAATAATTGCATTCGCCCGATAGTCTGACCATTGCATCCGTGTAAACCTTGTGACTTCTGAATGAATGAAAATAACATTTACAAATTCACAAATAAAGCCCATTAATTAAAAACAACGGCCAAAAATTGGAAAAAAAAATTACAAAGTAATTAGAAACCTACAGTGGGCCAAACATTTTTTGTGGAATTGCATACATGACAGTTACATCAATATAGAAATCTAAAACATGCCAACATAGCCTGATTTTCCTTATAATGATTAGGTACGTAAAGTAAGAATGGAGGTCATCAGGTACCTACTGCAAATGTTGGTTATATTTTACAGTGGATAATGGTTTCTCATTATGTCGTATATTGGGCGAAAGCGGGGAAGAATTTTAAGTTTATATGTACCTATAACATACTAATGAAATACAAAAAAGTCTTCTTTAAAGTAGTTTTTATAAAATAATAACACCCAGCATTATTGCGTTAGTTGTAGCCAGGTAATATATTCCGAAATCTGAAAATCCCCGCCGTTCTTATTTTTTTTTTATATAACAAACGGTCCTGATATATCACCTTTGTAAAGGGATGTGGTCTTTAAAAATATGTTGTAGTGCCAAATCAAACTTATCAAAAAGTTTTGTTTCCTTCGCATGTTATTGTAAACTGTGACCAATCTCTTAGTTTAGTAATCTGCATTGTTTTCAGCTGTTCCCTTTTTTTCTATTTGTGCATGGATTACATCTTACTCCACGTAGGTACATGTTGCATTTTAGCATAAGGCTTGTGATTTATCACCTTTTAGTGTGGTAATCCTTATAATAATCATAAGTAAGCCATAACGATTATTATGCTCCGAATATGACCGACACAATTATCAGACCACAAAGTCAATTCTTCAACAATTTCGAGAATACTTTGTTTCTTATAGTAGATTAATGAAATAAGACAAGATACTGTTTTATTCCTTCCGCTGCAGCTGATGTTTTCAGACCACATTAAAGTAGCAACACTGCTGGTAGCATCATGAATCGTTTTTAAGGTGCAGAAACTACGCAGGTATAAGGATTTACTGTTAGACAAATCCGGCATTGCCACTTTTGTAATAAAAAAAATACTTTCTGCTTTCTTGAAAATTCCATTGCTTCTGTTTCGACTGTTCTTTTTAACAGATACTTTTTTAAACTGTTTCTTTCGTGTTTTAGTTAAGTTTTTTATTTTTTTACTTTCACTTTTATTAGTTGTTTAATTAATAAATTAATTTATACTACATTTATATTTAAATTAACATAATCTAAAGCTTCCTATAATTAGGTATGTTTCGTTTGAATCACTATCATCACATATTGTAGGTGCCTTATAATTTCTGCTCTGGATTAATATCAAATTCGGTCAATTATAAGACGGGTAAAGAAGAAAAAAATTGATTAGGTACTCTAATTTTTTAAGGCTACCATAAAAACTAGGGCAATAAATTTTTGAACTGATGATTTGAACTATGATTCATAAAAAACACCATAAATGCACGGTTTTTTGCTTAGTGGGGTATTATAATAATATATGTTTAGATTTCCATGGTGTGATTTTCGTGGTCCTAAAAGATTTTCTAGTCTACATTTTCAAAATGTCTTCAGCTTTATTCTGGCTCTTTACTTTTTTCCCGCAGTTTAGTCCAAAATTTTGGTGAAATAGGATGGATCTCTTACCTATTAATCACATCAACTTTAATGTAGTCACAAACAAAAAGCTTTATTTCAACTTACTTCCATGAATTTTATTGCAAAATTATTTATATTACAAGGCAAAAAGTCTTAAATGATTCACAGTCCAAATATTAATACAAAAAATTCGAAGCATAATATCTGTTGTGATTTTACCTAACAAAATTATTACATATTTTAGAAGCAGAAGTGCTTAACTGCAGTACCAGCTAGTATTACAAATAAACTTATTTCGTAGCATAATGGTCGAACTCAAAATACATCTATCATTTTTCTCCATTGCTTTGGTGCATACATACGCAAGTCAAAAAATATAATTATGGTTCTCCAAATTTTTAGAATGTGTTCAGATACGACATTATGCATGTATTTATCTTTGCAACGAAAAGAGATAGAAATACTGGTGTCAGCTTGGCAGAAAGAGCCCGAAATGCTCATTACCTTTATGTAAAAAAGTGAGTTTGGTCGGAAGTACACATCCGACCTTATGATACTAGAGTCGAGATATATATATAGTATATACATACAGAAAAACTTATCACTAAAAAATTTATACTTACAAAAAATATACGCCGTCCAAATGGCCATTTATGGGCATTGTGCCCAAAACACTGGCGTTATTACCTCGCTGAACGGCAAGGCTCAACCGTTGAGCGAAATAAGCACCAGCTCTTGGGTCACCAGACGCGTGGATCAGCTTTTGGGACACGACGTTTATAAAAGCTTTCGTGTCCGATGACCATGGGCCCAGAGTCTCAAACTTACTAAGCTCATAGTCCTTACTAATGACTGAGTTTTTACGGCGCTTAAGCTCTTGAGCTGACTCGGCTGCTGCAGCCGCTTTTTGGCACGTGCCCGGTAAATGGGACGCTGCCAACGTGTCGACGCAGGTCGCATCCCACACCAGCGCACACCCCATCGACCATGGTACTATAGTCATCCCATCTGGCCTCTTGCCGTCATCCCTGGACAAGCCGGAAGGTTCTAGCTGAGTTGGGATGAAGGCAGTGGCCAGAGCGCGACGGACTATATCATTAATAGCACCATGTCGATAACCTAACCAACTAATTTATAGATTGGCGCTTTTTAGTCATAATAATTGTATTGTTATCAGGTGTATGTTATCTTAATTCGAGGATTTGTTTGGATTACAAATTTACAAACACAGGGTCCTGATTCTTGACATACAAAGTGTAACTACGCGGATATTATTTTGTATTACGTTTGCTATTCGTGTAGAGATCACCAACCGCGACTTTGGTTTTTAGGGTTCCGTAGTAAACAACGTACCCTTATAGTTTCGCCATGTCCGTCCGTCTGTCTGTCCGTCCGTACTCGGTTAATCTCAGAGACTATTAGTGCTAGAAATCTGTAATTTGGCATGGTTATAAATATTAATCACGCCGACAAATTGGTGCAATAAAATTTTGATAAATATTTTTTTAGGGTAGCTCCCCTACATGTTTTTTTTTTTTTTTTTTTTTTAAATAGATATAGCGAGCAAGCGAGCAGGCGGGTCACCTGATGTTAAGTGATTACCGCCGCCCATGAACATTTGCAGCACCAGAGGAGCCGCCGATGCGTTACCGGCCTTTTAGGAATTTGTTGGTCCGCCCCTTGAATAACCCCATGTTATAATCTAGTGGGAACACCGCCGATGGGAGTTGGTTCCACAGTTTGCACGTGCGTGGAAAGAAGGATCTGGCGCAGCGGACGGTCGAAGTGCACCAGACACCCAGATGGTGAGGGTGAAATTCCTTACGGTGGCGCGCGGTGCGGTTGTAGAAAAAAGAGGGTGGAATGAGGTCAAAAAGCTGTTCAGAGCACTCCCCATTATACAGGCGATAGAACACGCATAGAGAGCTAACGTCTCTGCGGTGCTCCAGGCTTTCCAACGAGGCGGTTAGTTTGGGATCGTCCACAAGTCGAACAGCCCGCCTTTGGATCCGATCAAATGGAAGGAGTTGGTACTGGGGTGCTCCAGCCCAAAGGTGGGAGCAGTACTCCATGTGAGGGCGGACTTGCGCCTTATAGAGTAGGAGCCTATGCTCGGGCGCGAAGTACCGCTTTGCTCTGTTGAGCACCCCAAGCTTTTTGGAGGCTAATTTGGCCTTGCTTTCCAAATGATCGCGGAATTGAACCTCGCTCGAAATGTGGACTCCAAGGATCCCAATGCTGTTGGAAGGTGTGAGGGGAGTGCTCTGAAAGAGAAGAGGCAGTGTAAAAGGGGACTTCTTGGCGGAAAACGCGCCATGATGAAATGTAAAGTGGGGATGAACTTTTTTTTTTCTCGTCTGCCCTGTAGTGTGGGGTATTGTTGAATAGGTCTTTTAAAAATACCGTGGGTCTGGGAACATCATTTTTTGATTACTAGATCCGTTTGTAAAATATGATGTTTTAAAGTGTTAATTTTTATTAGAGTCAAGTGTCCCCCCCTCTATCAGCCAAATGGTAGTATATAGGAACGTGAAAAAATTCACAGCAGTAGTATATATAATCAATTTTAAGGGAAAACTATCATGGCTAAGTAGGGTTCACAGGTTAAGGAGTAACATCTGTTTGTCGAGGATTGTGACTACGGAACCCCACACGAGTGGTACACTGCGCGTTGCCCGTCACGCACTTGGCCGGTTTTTTTTTAATACACCATAATATTCTCAAAGGTGTGAAGCCGCACATGACCAGCGTGGTAGACTATGGCCAAAAACCCTTCTCACTCTGAGAGGAGACCCGTGCTCTATAGTGAGCCGGCGATGGGTTGATCATGATGATGATGATGAAATAAAGCTTTTGTGAAAGGAGTATAAAACATGCCCAGGATCTAATACACATTACACATTTTTTAAAAGAATATTAGCCATGTTAAATGATTAATATTCCCCATTCCTCTCCAACTAAGCGTTAGGCTTGTGCTAGGAGTAGGTACGACAATAGTGCAACGGGCGGGGTTTGAACCGTCGACCTTTCAGTTTTCAGTCACTCCTTTACCCGTTGAGCTATTGAGGCTCTTGAATTAACCCTATGCATTCGGTGAACATAATCTTAGGTACAGACCAGTGCTCGGCTGCAATCAGACCTGGTGGTAAGTGATGATGCAGCCTAAGATGGAACGGGCTTGCCTAGAAGATGCTTATTCACTTTTGCAGCGATACAGTCGCAAAAATGTCGCGACGCAGTAGCGATACATCGTATGCCCGTTTATACGTACTTTAGTTTTTAGGGTTCCGTATCTCAAAAGGAAAAAATGAACCCAAATAGGACCACAGGTCTGTCCGTCTGTCGTGTCTGTCAAGAAAACCTATTGGGTACTTCCCGTTGACCTAGAATCATGAAATTTGGCAGGTAGGTATAGGTCTTTTAGGACAAGTAAAGGAATAAATCCGAAAACCGTGAATTTGTGGTTACATCTGTCTGAATATATAAAAGGTGACTGACTGACTGACTGATCTATCAACGCACAGCTGAAACTACTGGACGCGGGCTGAAATTTGGCACGCAGATAGCTATTATGACATAGGCATCCGCTAAGAAAGGATTTTTGAAAATTCAACCCCTAAGGGGGTGAAACAGGGGTTTGAAATTTATATAGACCTCGCGGACGAAATCGCGAGCATAAACTAGTCACAAAAAACATGAAAAATTACAATAACTTGCAGTGTTCTACATAAGAGTGTTAGGTATGTATATCTTGTATGATGGTACGGAATTCTTCGTGTGCGAATCCAACTTGCACTTGACCGGGTTTTCTTAGTTTTCCTTACTTTTCAGGACCGTACGCTACCGGGTTCCTGTCAAACGTGATCGGTCGTAAGCCATGCCTGGCCATCGGCGCCACCCTCAACATCCTGGCTTACATCCTGGTGGTGACCACCAACAACCTGGCCATGGTGTACGCGATCAGGATAGTCAGTGGACTGGGCATGGGCATCACGATCGTCGGGAATATAGTCTACGTTGGCGAAATTGCGTATGTATGCTTTTATTAGGGTTTCGTACCTCAAAAGGAACAACGGAACCCTTATAGGATCACTTTGTTGTCTGTCTGTCTGTCTGTCTGTCTGTCTGCCAAGAAACCTACAGGGTACTTCCCGTTGACCTAGAATCATGAAATTTGGCAGGTAGGTAGATCTTATAGCTGACATTTGGGAAAACATCTGAAAACCGTGAATTTAGGGTTAGATCACACACAAAAAATTAAATTGTGGTCATGAACTAATAATTAGTATTTTCAACTTTCGAAGTGAGTGACTATATCAAGTGGGGTATCATATGAAAGGTCTTCACATGTACATTCTAAAACAGATTTTTATTTATTTTTATGCATCATAGTTTTTGAATTATCGTGCAAAATGTCGAAAAAATACGACTGTAGTACGGACCCCTCATTGCGCGAGCCTGACTCGCACTTGGCCGGTTTTTTTTACCAACGATCTTTTTACCGGCAGTAGACGTTAGGGTACCAAGACGATAGAATAGCGATCACGCAGCGGCGGTAGTTCCCCTCATTAGGTAGGTTGGAGTTTCTGTGACCAAATCAGAAATGAGGAGATTCGTAGGGGAACCAGAGTAACCGACATAGCTCAACGAGTTGCACAGCTGAAGTGACAAGGGACACAGTTCAAAAAACCGACAGACGTTGGGGTCCCAACTCCCAAGCCAAGTTGCTAGAATTACGATCAGTCGTAAGCCATCGGTGCCACCCTCAGCATCATACACCCCCTTAGAGGTTGAATTTTCAAAAATCCTTTCTTAGCGGCTGCCTACGTCGTAAAAGCTATCTGCATGCCAAATTTAAGCCCGAGTAGTTTGAGCTGTGCGTTGATAGATCAGTCTGTCAGTCACCTTTGCATTTTATATATTTAAGATGGTTACTGATATTGTTATTCCAGCTTTAATTTCTTCAATTTTTCAGGTCTACCCACATCCGAGGTATTCTCCTGACGTCCACATCCATCATGGGTATAACCGGAACGCTCGTGGTGTACTCGGTGGCGCCCTTCGTGTCCTACGTCGCGACGGGCTACATAGCACTAGCCATCTGCTTCGTTCATATCATCACCTTGATATTTATTCCCGAATCACCGGTATATTATGCTATGAAAGGTAAAATACTATTATTATACTTTGCGGAAATCCATGATATACACAGAGCCGTCTTTAACCTATTGGAGGCCCTGGGCACATTACAATAACGGGGCTCCTATGATCTTGACAGAGCAGGTAAAAATAAGAAGGCTCGGATATAAGTCAGTTTTGACTGGTTAAGAGGCCGTACGCTGTAGCGCTCTAATGAGTTTCAGCTCGAGTTTTAAATGTGTGCGTGTACCTCACAATGGCACCGTAATCTGCACTCACACATAGACATGGCATACTCACCTTAGGTCGGACAGGCCTATATTGATACTTTGCGTAGTCGATTCCAAAAAATCTAAGCTCTTATAGAACACAATTTTGGATCTTTAGTATGTTTTTAATTTATTTTTTGTTAGATTTATTTATTTTGTATTAAGATGTGTAATAACTTACACAGTTACTTACACATAGGTAAACACCTATAAGAATGCATATTATAAATGCGAAAGTGTATTCGTTTGTTGGTTTATTGGTTTGCTGGTTTGTCCTTCAATCACAAAACAACAGATTGGCGTAATTTTTTGCATGGATATACCTAGTTAAAGTGACAGTGATCTGGAGAGTAACATAAGTTTTATCTCGGAAAACCAAAAAGTTTGGATGGGATAATTAAAAACGTAAATCCACGCGGATGACGTCGCGGGCATCAAACTGCGATGAACAATGGAAGGAACCCGATTACTAACTAATGTTTATGACATTGGTCAATAGAGTAATCTGGTTATCTCAGGTATACTATTGTTATTTTCATAAAGAAGTACTCTCAGGCACGTAATATTACCGTGTCTTAGGTGTGCAATTGTCTATTGTACAGGTGCTAAGCTTTAGGTAAATAAAATTTGCACGTGCTGAATTCTTGCAGGGACATTTATTGTGTTTGTATTTGCTTCGAACCAACTTTTCAACCGATCGACAATGGCCCGATTACTACCTAAAATATTATATTACAAAAGACTTGATGATTAGGTAGTTACCTACTATTATAAGTAAACTAATATTTGGTCGTATTCAAACTGTGATGTTTTTGTTTTGTTGAAAAAAGAATATAAGTGTTGACCGGCCTAGACTTTTCACGCTTTCTTTTAGCCAATTTTGATGAGTACCTACAGAGATGGAAAATTAGTTGAAGAATGCTATTCTATGATATATAATATATATTCTATGATCAATAGTTTTTGAGAACTGTTGGGGTCCGCTGGTAATAAGGGTTCCGTACCGGAAGGGTGCCAATGGGATCTTATTACTAAGACTCCGCTGTCCTTCCGTCTCACCATCCATCCGTCCGTCCGTCTGTCTATCAGCGGGCTGTATCTCAAGAACCGTAGTAGGTAGAGAGTTAAATTTGCATAGGATGTGTATTTTTATTGCCGCTATAACAACAAATCCATACTGATATTATAAATGCAAAAGTGTGTCTGTCTGTCTGTCTGCTAGCTTCTCACGGCTCAACCGTTCAACCGATTTTGACGAAATTTAGTAGAGATAGCTTACATCCCGGGGAAGGACAAAGGCTACTTTTTATCCCGGAAAAATTGAAGAGTTCCCACAGGATTTTAAAAACCTAAATCCACGCGGACGAAGTCGCGGGCATCATCTAGTACGTAATAAGAATTTTAAAATGCCCGCCTTGAAAAAAAAAGTGTTCTTTCTTATACGATGGTATAGAATTCTTTACGTGTCAGTCCGTAGTTTTAGTATTGGGCCCATGTCTCTGACTGATAGTTCTTGAGAGCCATTTAGGTAATCATCAACTCAATAGTGTGAGAAACAATACTACACAATTCAATAGATATAACGTAAATAGTAGGTAAGTAGGTCCATTCCAACCGCGCTGTCGATAGTGAAAATGTTTAGTGCAAAATAAAATCTCGCGCGTAGTGATATGGCATAAACTAGCTTGCACGCACTCGACCAGAAATGTGCCTAAGTATTAGAAGGTAAGTAGAATCGTACGAGCTGCCGATAAAAGGTTTACAGCAAAATAAGCTTCCGCGCGTAGTGACACAGGTATTACTATTGGTTCGAGGTCTCTTTTGTTTTCTACACTGTAAAGCCTTGTTTAGGGTTTCATACCTCGAAAGGAATAACGGAACCCTTATAAGACCATTTTGTTGTCTGTCTGTCTATCTGTCTATCTGTCTGTCGGTCTGTCAAGAAACCTACAGGGTACTTCCCGTTGACCTAGAATCAAGACATTTGGCAGGTAGGTAGGTCTTATAGCAGACATTCGGGGAAAAATCTGAAAACCGTGATTTTTATGGTTACATCACACAAAAAAATTAAATTGTGGTCATGAACTAATAATTAGTAATTTCAATTTTCGAAGTAAGATATCTAAAGGATATAAAAAGACTTCACCTGTGCATTCTAAAATATATTTTTATTTATTTTTATGCATCAAAGCTTTTGAATTATCGTGCAAAATGTGGAAAAAATATCACTTTAGTATGGAACTCTCGGTGCGTGAGTCTGACTCGCACTTGTCCGGTTTTTGATTCTAATTTTCCTTTAGTTGTAAATCGATTGTTATACTATGACATTTCGCTTCGGGAAAACAACTATTAAAATTTCAGCGTGTATATTTTAATAGTTTTAACTATATTTGGGCATAATTTTCGATAAAAATTATATTTTTACTATATAACTAGCTGATGCCCGCGACTTTGTCCACGTGGAATTAAGTGTTTTTAAAATCCCGTGGGAAATCCCTTTGATTTTCCAGGATAAAAATTAGCCTACGTCACTCTCCAGGTCTTTATCTATACCCAAGCACATCTCACGCCAATCCATTGCACTGTTGCGATGTGATTGAAGGACAAACCAATAAACCAACAAACAAACACACTTTCGCATTAATGATAGGTACAGTGTCCCTGAGAGGTATCGATCGAGCTTTTCGGAAATCTAAAAATGGGGAATCTCAATTTTTAGGTTCTTTTTATTCGGACGTTATTGTATTTCGACACTCGATTTCTAGCAATGTTGGTATGAATAAATGATAATCTCATACTAAGCACACTGAATACGGATTCCTTATTTATAAAGTAAGCACTGCTAACAACTACAATATAAGTCGGGTAAAAATAGAAACAGCATGAATTAATTGAATAACAAATAAAAACCGTATTATATGGATACCAAGTACCAACGTCATATAAACAAAACAGTTAACTTTATGGTTTTGTTAGCAGTAGGTACCTGGATGATAACGCGAACAATAGAATAAGTAAAGTAGTTGCATTGTTGTTTAGTTTTGAATAGAGTAAGCTGCGTAGGCCCTTCTGGTCACTACAGCGTCATCGGGGAGGCTGGGAAAGGGGGAGGAGCAAGTTTGATACTAAAGTTAAAATCTAGACTAAGTTAGTTATAAACTGCTTATCATTAAAGGAACAGATTACTAGCAAAGGATTACTACACTGATCCTCACAACAATCTGGTAATCTTGGTTCGGAAACATCATTGTGGTTTTGATATACACTCTCAGGTATATCATTGTTTAGATGCAGTTTGCAAATACAATAAAATATGTCATAAATTAAACTGGTACGCACCTCATTTATAGTACCTTTCCGTATATTAAACATAAATTTTACACTTATAATGTACCTTAATTTTATACCTATATAATGTACTTTATAATTAACTAGCTGATGCCCGCGACTTCGTCCGCGTGGATTCAGGTTTTAAAAAATCCCGGAGGAACTTTTCCGGGATAAAAAGTAGCCTATGTTACTTTCCAGGTCTTTAACTATACCCATGCAAAAATCACATCAATCCGTTGCTCCGTTGCGACGTGATTGAATGACGAACCAACAAAACAACAAACAAACATACTTTCGCATTTCAAATAAGGATAGTGGATAAAAAGTAGCCTATGTCACTCTCCCTCTAACCATACCCAAAAATATCAATCCGTTGCTTCGATGCGACATGATTGAAGGACAAACCAACAAACAAAAAAATCAATCAACAAACAAACACACTTTCGCATTTATAATAACGGTAGTGATATATTTTTATTCTATCTATATATTTTTGTTAAGTGCTTATTTTTATGATATTATTTTTTTATTAAATTATTTATTTTATTATCTCTATATCAATAAAGGTCTGCGTGGAATTTTCTATATGCTTCAAAAAATAATCAAAACTAATTATTAATTTAATTCAAAACTTCACTTGAAAAAATTATGCACTGAATTGAAAACCTCTTTTTGATATAATTAAATTAAATAGAACTTCTAGTATGATATTTTAATATAGTCACACCAAAAAAAAAACCAAAATAATATATACCAATTGTATCAAAAACTTATCATCTGTTCAGTATTGATCGGATCTATGTTCATCAAACTGAGTCGATCGCGCTATGTATTGTTAAAAACAGTAATTTACACAAGCTTTGCATGTGTGCGTGAGACTGCGCCCGACAACAACACGTCGTCCCTCGAAGAGCGCTGAGCTCGGTATGCCAGTCGTACTGTCTGCTGCACCATTTTATGTGTAAATTTTAAGATACTTTGATAATTTTTTTCGGTCATATAAATAGTTTCTAGAATTCTATATTTTTACAATTTACGCTAAGTGAATACTGAACTTTCGTGCTATATTTTTTACTATTAGTCAAATTGCGACAATTTAAAGATATCCGGGTTATTCTAACGCTTACATTTTCATAAATCGTGCGTACGGTTTTGATTTTTTTATCTACTAATTTTGTATACAACGTATAACAACTAAATCCAGGATTATAATTTTGAGAGTGTGTTCATAATATTGGTATTTTTTTAAAGTCGCTTTCTACAATTTTTTGTTATTAAATATGTGGCCGAAGTTTCACTCAAAAGCGTGAAATCAGTAAAACGTCTTCTGCAAGAATTAAGATTTGAATTATAATTTTCAATAAAATTAATGTTTTGTTACCGGTAGTCTATTAAGAAGGGATTGATCTATGATATTTTACCTTTTTTTTGTATTAGAATCGTTATATCTGAAGCTTCAATAGTTCCCAAAAAATCGAAAATCGGGCATGCGGCCTCTTAACAACCTCTATGGTCGTTTGTTTGAGAGGGCATTTTTGACCATTGATTTTATAGAAATAGATATTCAATTGGTTTTTCGGTACTAAAATATCGGTCGGTCGTTTATAGTTTGGTGATTTGGTGGCAGCGACTAGTGGGCCCCTATCGATCGTGGGCCCTGGGCACGTACCCAGAGTGCCCAGTGGGAAAGAGGGCCCTGGATATGCAATGAACCAAAAGCTTAATTTGCTATAATCCGCTGAAACAGGTCGAATCTGTATGGTGCAACATGCAGCATGCGACATGCACCGCCCGCCCTCCGACTGCTTTTGGCTCATTGTATTTTTATTCCGTTTGAGAAGGAGCAGCGTTGGAACACCCCCCACTAGGTGGACGATGCAGACGAGTCGCAGGGAGCCGCTGGATTCAGGCGGCGTATTTATGATTTCAGGTTCATAAATACCAAAATTTTCCCATTCATTCATTAGTTCTTATTCTTTACTAGCTGATGCCCGCGGCTTCGCCCGCGTGGATTTAGGTTTTTAAAAACCCGTGGGAATTTTTATTCTCCAGGAAAAAAGTAGCCTATCTGTAGTAGCCCGTCCTCGAGATGCAAGATATCTCAGCACCAAATTTCGTAAAAACATTAATTAAATGCATGGTTCTTTACCATATATCAAAATCATATTTATTTATCGTTTAATCAAAAATAATGATCGCTCTTATGGTCAAAATAAAGGTTTTTTTTTTAATTTTAGAAATTCCGTGGGATTGCCACGATTTAAAAACGCAATTCCTTACAGCATCAGGGCTGAGGAGTTGGGTGCTCGAGTTTAAAAAGTCTTTACTTGGTAGGTTAGGTACCTCCAATATCAATTTATAAACGACAGTTTCTAAATCCCATCAATTTATAGTAGACAATTTTTGTGGTGAGGTCCCGTGCAGCATCAGGATTCAGGAGTTGGAATCCAAATTTTTTTATGGGGCAATGTCACAAAGCTTCTCTGTCGAATCAAAAAAAATTACTCAATCGATTCAAAACCTCGGAGATTTCGGTGATATAGGTAGAAAAACACAGCTCCTCCTATTTTGAAAGTCGGTTAAAAAAGTAGCCTATGTTACTCCCTACTTGCCTGTGAAAGTCCCGTCAAAATTAGTTTAGCCGTTCCGAAGATTAGTCCGTTCAACAGACAGACAGACGGACAAAAATTTTAAAAACGCGTGATTCAGTTATGGTACAGTTCAAATAACCATAATGAAAATGAAAATGAAAATCTTTTTTATTCGTATAAACTTTTACAAGTGCTTACGAATAGTCGGATGCATCTACCACTGGTTCGGAATGCCTTTCCTGCCGAGAAGAACCAGCAAGAAACTCGGCGGTTGCTCTTTTCAAATATTTGATATAGGTACAAAATTATGCCATGTATAAAATAGTATTTGCAGTCTTGTGCGTTGCTGGAACGAGCTGCAGGTCAAATCCACGCTCTTTTATCATTTAGATAATCTTCAATTGTGTAATATGCTTTTTTCAGGAGCATATTTTTAATAGAATTTTTAAACTTGTGCAAAGGTAAGTCCAAAATAGTTTGCGGGATTTTATTATAAAAGGTAATACCAATACCCACAAATAATTTTTGGACTTTCCTGAGGCGGAAGGCAGGAGCTGCAATATGAGCTTAATTTGAGGTAGTTATTTCGAAATTACAGACAGACACTTCAATTTTATTTATTAAGTAGGTATAGATTTTGCGTTTCAAATTATGTACCTACCTAGTTACAAGAATAACATTAGTCATTACTCATTCATTAATGAGACCCTGTAAGAGTATGGTAAAAAACATTAAAATAAAATTATTACACATATTTACCATTTTATACAATACTAGCTGATTCCTGCGACTTCGTCCGCGTGGACTTACTAACGTGGTTTTAGTAGGTAGGTACTTAATCCATTAAAAATATTAGGTATGTTGATTTACTCACGATGTTTTCCTTTCCCTAAAAACCGGCCAAGTGTGAGTCAGGCTCGCGCACCGAGGGCTCCGTACTAAAGTCGTATTTTTTCGACATTTTGCAAGAGAAATCAAAAACATAAAAAAAAAATGCATAAAAATAAATAAAAATCTGTTTTAGAATGCACAGGTAATGTGATATTTTTTCCTTTTTTCCCCCTTTCATATGATATGATACCCCACTTGATATAGTTATCTTACATTGAAAATTGAAAATATTAATTAGATAATTATGTATTAGTTTATGACCACAATTTATTTGTGTGACGTAACTACAAATTCATGGTTTTCAGATTTTTCCCCTTATGGCTGCTATAAGACCTACCTACCTGCCAAATTTCATGAGTCTTGGTCAACGGGAAGTACCCTGTAGATTTATTGACAGACAGACAGACAACAAAGTGATCCTATAAGGGTTCCGTTTTCCTTTTGAGGTACGGAACCCTAAAAAGGAACGACTTCATAATTTTACTGTGTAGTCAGTTTTAATATTTTGCCAACAAAATATACAAACATTAAACTAAACAACCTTCCGTATAAAAAAACAAAAACGACAGACCACAGCTGATTTATTACGGATGAGTTATAAAAATAGTAGGTTGGTATAAAAAATAAAAATATTGGGTAAGTATAAATTTTGGGCAACATAATATACCTACCTATAATTACCAAACAGCTAAAATGATGAACGAGCTGACAAGAATAATGGGCAGGTAAAATAATGAAAGTATGGTTTTAATAACGTCGAAAAACTTCGAAATCCGACTCCTGCCTTTGGAATCTTCTGGTCTTACTCCTTATTACTGAGGGTCGTGACCTGTTTCCATTAATTAAACAATGGTAGGGGTTTTTGGAATGAGTAATACTTAATCTAACTTTTTGGAGTTATGTGCGTTTTAAGTAATTAAATATCACAATGCTTTAACGGCGAAGGCAAACATCGTGAAGAAATCTGCATGCCTAAGAGTTCTCCATAATGTTCTCAAAGGTGTGTGAAGTCTGCCATACCGCACTTGGCCAGCGTTGTAGACTATGGCCAAAACCCTTCTCACTCTGGGAAGAGGCCCGTGCTGTGTAGTGAGCCGGCGGTGGGTTGATCATGATGATGCAAACGGAAACGGCAAACGGAACGGTCTTGCACCGCCTGAATCCAGCGGCTCCCTGCGTCTCGTCTGATGTCATCCGTCCACCTAGTGGGGGGTCTTCCAACTCTGCGCCCTCCGGTGCGAAGTCACCATACCAGCACCTTGGGACCCCAACGTCTATCGGTTTTCCGAAATATGTGCCCTACCCATTGCCACTTCAGCTTCGCAACCCGTTGAGCTATGTCGGATACTCTAGTTCTCCTACGGGTCTCCTCATTCCTGATTTGATCACGTAGAGAAACTCCGAGCATAGGTCTCTCCATCGCCCGCTGAGTGACTCTGAGCTTTCTTATGAGGCCCATAGTTAGCGACATATTATGTCACTATATATATGAAACACTTATCTTTCAGGTGAGGACGTGAAAGCAGCAAAGACACTGAATCTACTCGGAAGATCATACGACGTCGAGAAGCTACTTGAGACCTACTGCAACAAGGGAAACGAATCAACCAAACTGAAAGACTGGATAGAAATATTCACAATCAAATCCAACAGGATGTCTTTATTCATAACATTTACTTTAGGTAAGAGAGCTGATGTTTTGATACTTACATCTTATTATTATTCCGCAATGTTCCAAACAGCGGTGGTAGTCTAGTGGATCTCCCGCAATGCTCCAAAAAGTTCCAAAAAGAATATCTTTTTTTTTCTTTTTTTAATAGAGATAGCGAGCACACGAGCAGGCGGGTCACCTGATGTGAAGTGATTACCGCCGCCCATGAACATTTGCAGCACCAGAGGAACCGCCGATGCGTTGCCGGCCTTTTAGGAATCTGTTGGTCCACCCCTTGAATAGCCCCATGTTGTAATCTAGTGGGAACACCGCCGATGGGAGTTGGTTCCACAGTTTGCATGTGCGTGGAAAGAAGGATCTGGCACAGCGGACGGTCGAAGTGCACCAGACACCCAGGTGGTGAGGGTGAAATTCTTTACGGTGGCGCGCGGTGCGGTTTTAGAAAAATCTTCATTTCTGATATCCCCATCCCCATCACACGTTAAGTGACTCTGAGCTTTCTTATGAGGCCCATAGCGAGTGTCTCGGATCCACATGGCAACACGGACTGTTCGAAGACTTTTCAAGCACTGAGGAAGTTTTGACGAGAAAACATCTCGAAGCTTCCCGAACGCTGCTAAGCCGATTTGGATTCGGCGGTAAACCTCTTTCTCTTTTAGCGTTTAAACTATCGTGAGTGATTTCAATTAATCTCTTACACCCGGCTTTACTCACGTGTTTAGTCGACGTTAGCCCGACTAGTTTCGAACCTATTTGGGGTCCTTTTTCACAGGGACTCAGTTCACGCACTCGTCGCGGTTGAGACTGCGAAGAGATTATTTCTCTTTTACCTATTTATAATTTTGTGGGTTTCCCCTTTCAGTAATATTGTGATTTCTTTGTACTTTAGGTACTTTACAGCAGTTAAGCGGTGTGGCAGTAGTTTTGTTCTTCGCAACTACGATATTTGAGCTGGCTGGGTCAACCATCAGGTCCGATATAGCCACCATCATAATTGGAGTGACAAGATTGGTGTCGAGTCTTATCGCTCCACTGTTTATAGAAAAATCTGGAAGGCGGCTGTTGTTGCTTATTTCGATGACTGCTTGTGCGTTGAGTTTGGTAAGAGAACATTCATTGGTTTTGGTTGTTTTGCTTTGACTTTGCATGAATTACCTTTAGTAATGCGCCATACTAAAGTCAATAATCTCACACAATAAAAAGTCCTTAATCATTCACTGACCGACTTATCAACGGCCAACGCCCAGTCAGAGCTCTTGGACTTAGAAAGGATAAATTTTGAACAGAAATTCCCTTTATAATCATCATCATCATAATCAGCGAATCGCTGGCTCACTACAGAACACGGGTCTCCTCTCAAAGTGAGAAGGGTTTTTGGCCATAGTCTACCACGCTAGCCATGTGCGGATTGGCAGACTTCACACACCTTTGAGAACATTGTGAAGAACTCTCAGGCATACAGGTTTCCTCACGATGAATTCTAGTCTAGATTTAAATTAACCAATTTACCTACTCATTTAAAGTAAAATATTTACACCCAAGATAACGAATTTAATTTCTATGTTTTTCACTTTTTAGGGAGTCCTAGGTCTGTACTTCTACTTCGACAGAGTAGAGAGCATCTTTTTGGACGACATCGGGTGGCTGCCGCTCTTCGCCCTGATTATATACTTCTTCAGCTATGAAGCTGGTAAGAGTCTTCTGAAGTCTTCTTATACGGTATTTGACAACTAGTCAACTAGTCAAATCAGTAACTTTTTATCAAACGTCAAAACGAGCGCTTAGTATGCGAGATTCTATAAAATACTGTGATGTGACGGTTTATTTATTCCGGTTAATTTCGTGTTTTTTGGTGGTATCATATCAGTAAACATCAGTACTATCACCTGTCTTCGTTTTTGCCAGCGTTCTGGTTACACCCTGTGTAGCTTGCATCTTGAAGACGTACATAGGCTATATTTTATTCCGGAAAATCAAGGAGTTCCCATGGGGTTTCTAAAAAAACGCGCCTAAAGAAATTTTTACTGCAATTTTGCAAATTTTTTTTTCAGGTTTTGGAACAATACCGAACGCGATAGTGGGAGAAATGTTCTGCGCTAATGTACGCTCAAACGGATCAGCTCTAGCCATAACCCTCACATGGCTAGTCGGCTTCGCTTTAACTACTAGTTTCACTACCATGATTAATGAGTTAGGAGGTGACGTCACATTCTGGATCTTCGGAGGGTCATGCGTTGTCTCTTTCTTTTTCGTCTTCTTCTGCGTGCCTGAGACGAAAGGGAAGACGTTGAAAGAAATACAAGATATGATGAGCTAATAAAGTTAATGTAAAATGGTGTGGTGTTTCATTTCGCGCTCAAACCTATATTAGCGCAAGTTTTTAAATATTGATTGCGACTTGCGATATTTATAATGGCTACCCATATCGCTAGCCATCGCTACCCATCGCTACATATATTATACATGCGAAAGTGTGTCTGTCTGTCTGTCTGCTAGCCTTTCACGGCCCATCCGTTCAACCGATTTTGACGAAAGCTACAGCGATAGCTTGCATTCCGGGAAAGGACATAGGCTACTTCTTATCCCGGAAAATCAAAGTATTCCCACAGGATTTTTGAAAACCTAAATTCACGCGGACGAAGTTGCGGGCAACAGTGTTATAAATGCGAAAGTGTTTGTTTGTTGTTTTATTGCTTTGTCCTTCAATCACGTCGCGAAGGTGCAACGACGGATTGACGTGATTTTTTGCATGGATATAGATAAAGACCTGGAGAGTGACATAGGCTACTTTTTTTATCGGAAAATCAAAGAGTAGCTACCCACGGGATTTTTGCAAAACCTAATTCGACGCGGACGAAGTCGCGGGTATCAGCTAGTATTATGTAAAAGTTCTGACTGACTTATCAACGCCAGACACGAGACGAGACAGACGGACGGACAGCGGAGGCTTAATAATAGGGTCCCGTTGGCACTCTTCGGGTACGGAACCTCAAAATAGGCGACTTGTTACCAAAGTTGGTGAAAAATAATAAAATTTTCCAAAGTTTCACCAACGATCGGTCATTATGAATCATGTCTGATTATAACCAATTCTCTCGCAACACATACCTAACAATAATATTATTGTCTAATAATAATGGTAAACTTGAATTCGTCTATGGAGACTATTTATGTGCTTCACATTCTGACCGGTTTCTATTGACTTCCTATTTTTAGGGTTCCGTAGTAAACCAAAGAATTAGAACTGATAGACGTTGGTGTTCTAAGGTGCTGGTAAGACGTAAGGAGAAATTGACGAACTTTGCGTTGACTCCCTAGTGAAAGAACCCTTTAGTTTCGTCCCATGATGTAGGAGGGATATACCTCCTCTAGTCCCTCTGTCTGTCCGTCTATCACAGCCTTTTGTCAACTCGCGGCCGTGTGCAAACTATTAAAAAGCCCTTGCAATGTGCAATTCGCGACTTTTAGAAGCTTTTTATTTGAAAACCATAAATACGATAATTTTAATATTTCAGTAGATGATTTTTGCAAAAAATTGAAACACAATGAGTAAGTTTCAGGGACAGCTTCAATAAAATTTTCATAGGTGTCTCTTGAATATTTCGCATAGGTTGCCACGAAAGAGGAAAAATAATACCTATATCTATATGATCTATGCTTTAATGTTTAGGTCGTGTCAATCAATGACATAGATGAAGAGTAAGAGCTAGCGTGCACTGCAATTTTCCTCACGTTTCTTCCCCACAAAATCTGTGTGAATAGAAGTAATTAATTAATTTCGCATCCAACTTAAATTTAAAAATTTAAAGGATATATGATATAGATATAGGTATTATTTTTCGTCTTTAGAGGTGGTAATAATATATTCAGCACCATTTATGAATATTTTCTCGAACTTTGCCTGGAAACCTCCTCATTGGATACAAACTTTCTACCCTCTTACTTACTTCTAAACTAGTAAATAATCTCATACAGTAAAAAGAAAACTCCCGGACTTACCAATACCCAGTCAAATCCTTGCCTAGAAAGCTGAAATTGTGTACAATGGTTCGCTTTATATGATTGTTATACAAGTTAAGCAATGTTATACAATGTATAATCTAAATATATAAAAGGAAAAGATGACTGACTGACTGACTGACTGATCTATCAACGCACAGCTCAAACTACTGGACGGATCGGGCTTGGCATGCAGATAGCTATTATGACGTAGTAGGCATCCGCTAAGAAAGGGTTTTGAAAATTTAACCCCTAAGGGGGTGAAAAAGGGTTTTGTGTGTAGTCCACGCGGATGAAGTCGCGAGCTAGTATATTATATAATGAGTTTTAAAAATGCCCACGAAGTAAAGCCGCGGACGTTCCCTAGTCTAGAATAAATAGCACATAGTAGAACTTACGGGTAGGTATAAAAAATTACCTACCAAGACTATTTTGAGACCAATAATTATTTATTAACCAAGTTTATTCTACCAAGTGTGTAGTTGCAACTTGGAATAAACTGCACAGTGAGAGAAAAAATGTTATTCTCACAAAAATAACTTTGTTTCTGATTATTCTTTTTTTTCTTTACGTTAAGGCTCAAAACTCACTGAAATAGCAGCAGCTGGCAGGGCGGCAGCGAGCGGTTACAGTTTCATAGCGTAAACCCAGCTTCACTAATAAGATACATAAGTACCTAGTATCGCTTGAATCTGGCTGAAATATTCAGCCTTGAGATTATATTGAGAAGAGCCGCCAAAAAACTCAGCAGTTGCTCTTTTTTTCTTATATGTAAATATACAAAAAAATATTATTAAAAAAAAATTACAATACATAAGTATTGTAACTAAGAATAACAATATCCTGTGGGCTGCTGAATGCAAAGTCGACCGTTCCCACACAACCTTGTCGTTACGAAATTCGTCCATTGTATAATAAATAATATGTTTTTTTTTTTATTTTTTTATTTATGTTTATTTAGCGCAGTGATTAAAATGCAATGCTCGACCCCACAAAGAGTTTTATCCACAGATACGTGAGTGAAAATAGGAATTTCGGACTTGATCGACCGAATCCGAAATTCCAATTTTCACTCCACGAGTGAAATATACACACGAATACACACGAGACTTCTTCTAGAGCGTAGATTGTATACTGAACTAAGCCAGGCAGAATTTCATAGCCCTTCAGTGGTTCGACGCCAAGGTCGTTCGGGACGCTGCCGGCGGCGGCGCCGCTGCCGTTTCAGTGAGCTTTGAGCCTAAGACGGTTTTTTATAAGCATGCCAGCGGAACCCTATCTTATGCGTGTTCTGCACGCTTTAAAATGATTTTATAGTAGGCATACTAATTTAATTTAGTAGTGGACCTATAAGCACAAACGACAGTCTATTATAATAATGTCTCCATGAATAATAAAAACGCTTTTAGCTTATGAAACGTGTCGTCGGTAATTTTTAAACGAAACTAAAAAAGTGCTTGAAAAAGGAAATTCGGAAAATGAATTTGCGCGCGCAAATACTTATTGTTGCATGCGGTGAGTTTTTTAAATTAAATGTTTCTTGGACTTTATTTTTTAATTAACATGATTAGAAAAGTTCTTGGACTTTATTTTTTAATTAACATGATTAGAAAAGTTCATGGACTTTATTTTTTAACTAGCTTATGCTCGCGACTTCGTCCGCGTGGACTACACAAATTTCAAACCCCTATTTCACCCCCTTAGGGGTTGAATTTTAAAAAATCCATTCTTAGCGGATGCCTACGTCATAATAGCTATCTGCATGCCAAATTTCAGCCCGATCCATCCAATAGTTTGAGCTGTGCGTTGATAGATCAGTCAGTCAGTCACTCAGTCAGTCACCTTTTCCGGGAAACCAGGAAAAGTTGACTACCTTTTCCTTTTATATATTTAGAGATTAAAATTCGTTTTGGAAAGTTTCTTGGGCTTTATTTTTTATTAAAATGTTTTTAGGAAAGTTTCTTGATCTTTGTTTTTTAATTAACATGCGATTAGAAAGTTTCTTGAGCTTTATTTTTATATTAAAATGTGTTTAGGAAAGTTTCTTCAGCTTTGTTTTTTAATTAACATGCGATTAGAAAGTTTCTTGGGCTTTATTTTTTAGGTAAAATGTGTTTAGGAAAGTTTCTTGGACGTTATTTTTGAAATCAAAACGCGTTTAGGAAAATTTCTTGGGCTTTGTTTTTTAATTAAAATGCGTTTAGAAAGTTTCTTGGGCTTTTTTTAAAAATAAAAATGCGTTTCGAAAGTTTCTTGGGCTTCATTTTTTGTTTAAAATGCGTTTAAGAAAGTTTCTTAGACGTTATTTTTTAGTTACGATTGAAAGTTTTTGGACTTTAAAACTTGTCTATAAAGCTTTCCTTTAAAACAGTTTTGATTTCGTTGTTATAAATGAAATAGTCATTAAGCACAGAAATAGGTAAATAATAATCAAGCTCTATAATCTGCCGATATAAACGTTGTTTTTTGTCCCGCTTGCGGGATGCTCGCTAGCTAGCATACAAACACATTCGCCATCAAACGGGATCCTGCAGAAAACGGGATCCTGCAAGAAACTGGACTGCAGTGTGAAACTTTAACAATAGTTCGAACGATTTGGTTCTTTGTTTCCTTTTTGATGTTCATGTTATTGAGAATCTTAGCAGCCTCTAAATTAAAATTAATTTGTCGAATATTGTATGACACACATATCTTTTTGACAATAACAACTTAATAAATCTGTAGAATGCAGAATTGATTGAAGGAAATGAACGATAATGGCCATTACATCGAATCATTTAAACTTAAAATCCGGTTTTTATATGCTAGGTTAATGGTTTAAAATTCTAGGAATTGGGGAGAATTCTTTATGATGTCACCTAGCATCTTGTCAAAACGTGGTGCTTATTAACATAGTTATAGCTAAACCTACTTGGGTATGTAGGTAGTATTTGTTTACACTTTAGTAAGACATAGCTAATATTTGTAGGTAACTAAGCACTTAGGTACCAAGATATCGCAAGTATATTTTAAGTTTTAAAGTACCTAAAGTTTTGATTTTGCCTAACAATAGCAAGTAATATAATAAATAAATAAATAAATAAAACGTTTATTTTTCAATCATCTAGTTACACACATACATGGATTTGATCTTGAACAATTTGCGTGCTTGTTGGAATAATCATATACAATATTAAGAATGTTACAAGATCAAGAACTGGCTATCCTAGCTAGATTTTTAGATCTGTGTTAAGGATAGCCAGCCCTCTCCCTCGGTTATCTAAAAAGTAAATAAATACATTAGTGCACAAGCACAAATCAATAGTTTTGAGTCTGTATGTCTGTCGTGTCTGACAAGACCCGTCAAGGAAATCAAAACCTATAGGGTACTTCCCGTTAACCTAGAATCATGAAATTTGGCAGGTAGCAATGTCTTATAGTAGGTACCAGTATAGGCTAACATCCGGAAACCGTGAATTTGTGGTTCATCATCATGATCAACCCATCGCCGGCTCACTGCAGAGCACGGGTCTCCTCTCAGAGTGAGAAGGGCTTGGCCATTATAAAACACCTTTGAGAACATTATAAAACCCTTTATTTGTTCAAAAAAGAGTGAGGTAGGTTCTCAGGTAGGAAGCCTGCGATGGGTCGATGATGATGATGATGAGTGATAGTTATGGTATTCTTGTTTCAGTAAACATATTATGCAGGTTCTCAGGTAGTGAACCTGCGATGGGTCCATGATGATGATGATGATGATAATGATAATGATGATGATGCGTTATAGTTATGGTATTCTTGTTTCAGTTAACATAGGCCAGTTCATCGATGGCTACAGCGTGGGTTGGTCCGCGCCCATCATACCAAAGCTGCAGGACCCTGACCAGACGCCGCTACCACGTCTGATAACAGATCTAGAAGCGTCTTGGATTGGTTCTCTTCTATACGTCGGAGCTATAGTTGGTGAGTATTTTGCGGTACTCTAAATATATAAAAGGAAAAGGTGACTGACTGACTGATCTATCAACGCAAAGCTCAAACTACTGGACGGATCGGGCCGAAATTTAGCATGCAGATAGCTATTATGACGTAGACATCCGCTAAGAAAGGATTTTTGAAAATACAACCCCTAAGGGGGTAAAATAGGGGTTTGAAATTTGTGTAGTCCGCGCGAATGAAGTCGCGAGCATAAGCTAGTATATAAATAAGATTTATATATTAGTTAACCGTTTATTTCGTACTAATGTTGTAGATCGAAAGTGAGCCCGTCTATCTGTTCATTTATTTGTTACTTTGTGGTCAGATATATTTTAGGACGTTACATGGGCACTCTTGAGAGCTTAATACTAAGATAAGTTTCAGATTTCAACCGTAAATGTTCCATACATAATATGAATTATGAATGAAATTAATGGTTAACCCACAATTCTATCAAAAGTTACCCATTCATTATATTTATCACCTAATTTCGTTTTTAGGTCCATATATTCCAAGTTACCTTTCTAATGTCATAGGCCGAAAGCCATGTCTTTTCTTCGGAGGGCTACTCAATTTGGTAGCAATCATCTTAATAATAGTTACGAAAAACGTGGCAATGGTGTACGCGATACGAATCATAAGTGGCATCGGTATGGGAATGGTGACGGTCAGCAATCTTGTCTACGTCGGTGAAATTGCGTGAGTATAAATTCTTATAATGGATTCTTACCTTAAAGTGGAGTACCAATGCGCATTTGTTGCGACAATGGTACCACATTTGTGTTATCAGAGTAGGGTGTATTATATCGCCTCCAGTCCGCTTGCAGTTTGTGTGCAGTTCAGTACTGGCGTGCAGGACTGCAAAGTCAGTGGGTAGTTGCAAATCAGTTATGTCATTTCAGCGCATTCAAATTGCATTTTTGAAAATTATTTATCTTCCGGTCCAAATGCAGACCGTCTGCATAGATCCTTAAATGTTACTGCATAGGTCCTTAAATTTTAGCGTTTAAACTATCTTGAGTGATTTCCACTATATACAACATCTGTCACCGGTTGTACTCACATATTTAGTCGACGTTAGCCCGACTAGTTTCGAACCCATCCGGGGTCCTTTTTCAAGGGAGTCAGTTCGCGCACGCGTCGCGGTTGAGACTGTGAGCTGCGCGTGCCGCTCTAAACTAGTCGGGCTAACGTCGACTAAATAAGTGAGTACAGCCGGTGACAGATATTGTATATAGTTGTAAGACTGTTCGACTGTGTATCAGTGTGAGAAGTACTTAGAGTTAAAAGTAATGTTAAAAAGTCGCGGAAATTTCGCGTCGCTAGGAACTCCACCTTTAGCAATAAATATACATATGACTCGGTTTACGGACGTGAGAGGAATCGTGGATAAAACTTTTTTAATATTCTATCGTCAACTTTTGAAATATTTGAGGGAATACTATTCCACTTTCCTACACTTCCTCAGGCTATCACGCTCAATTGAAAGTTTTATTTTCTGCCCTTTTGGCATTTCATATCTTTTTCGATTCCGTACAGGGTATGTTATTTATTATGTTATAGTCCAAGGTTGAAATACTGGCATATCATGATTGGCCTAGGCAATCATTAGAAATAATAACCAGTACGATTAGTCCAAAACAAAATTTGCCAAGACATTGGAACTCTCTGATGGCATATTATGGCAGGATAGGTGTATTGTATAATAATTTGGACTTATTTGTTTCGGTTTCATAAATCAGTTACAATCAAAATATTACAATGGAACTTAAAGCTAACTTTATCTATACAAATCATGCCTGCGTGGAATGGTGCCAAGAATACTGGCTGCATTTCCGCCCTGGACAGCCACATCCAGGCTGATCCTTTGCGCAAAAAATGAGCCAGTCCTTCTGTCACCAGATGAGGCTATTAATCGCGGTGAAATGTCTCATTTTTTAGCACTAAGCCTCCATGGCCCAGAGTCTTCACGAAAAAACTGGTTTAGTTTTAGAGATAATTACGATATTATACAGGTTGTAACTTGTAACCAGAACGCTAGCAAAAACTTAGCGTTATTGTTATACCACCTAAACACAATCCAATACCAACAATTATTTGCCTCATTTTGTAGTTTTAGTGATTTAGTATTTTTCAAACCCGCAATGTATAGCTTGAAAATCTCGGGTCAATGCCCCATCTACGACGCGGCATTGACCCCGAGTGGACTACTTACGCAACGTTCGTTGACCTCTAGCGTCAGTCAGATGTTTTACTTATATGCAATATATCGTACACTTTTATAAAATAATTATAGGATTTATTAATATATTTCTTTCGTGTTTATTTTTGTGGGGTGATTGATATAAGTAATCATCAGTATTATCAACTGTCTTTATTTTTGCCAGCGTTCTGGTTACATCCTGTATACGGGTCGAATAAATAGGTACATCACTCCTTTTTAGGGTTCCGTACCTCAAAAGGAATAACGGAACCCTTATAGGATCACTTTGTTGTCTGTCTGTCTGTCGGTCTGTCAAGAAACCTACAGGGTACTTCCCGTTGACCTAGAATCATGAAATTTGGCAGGTAGGTAGGTCTCGTAGCAGACATTCGAGGAAAAATCTGAAAACCATGAATTTGTGGTTACATCGCACAAAAAAAAATTAAATTGTGGTCATAAACAAATATTGCTATTTTCAACTTTCGAAGTAAGATAATTACCTATATCAAGTGGGGTATCATAATATGAAAGGGCTTCACTTGTGCATTCTAAAACAGATTTTTATTTAAGTTAGTACGTACTTAGACTTAAAAGTTTTAACTTATTACAGATCAACTCACATCCGCGGCATTCTTTTGACGTCGACTTCAATTGTTGGTATTGCGGGGACCCTGGCCGCATACGCCGTGGGGTCCGTAGTATCGTACGCAGGCACGGGTTACGCCGTGCTAGGCATCAACATTTTACATGTGATCGGGATCTATTTCATACCAGAATCTCCAGTTTATTACGCTATAAAAGGTTTGTTGTTTTTTTTTTTTAAGGGCCAGCTATTGCTTGAACTATGAAATTCTAAGATTTCAAATATACCATCATAGGACGAACTTTCATAATATAATTAAATACCTATACATGTTTAAAATAAATCAATCTTTCGTATTGACATTTAATGTATCAGACGCCAGACGCCAAGACGAGCCAAACTAAAGGATCATATTTACAAAATCTATTTTGTAGTGTCCAATCTCCCGCACCGTTTTAATTAAATAAATAACAGACTCAACTTTGAAGCCCATAATATGTCCTTGAAAATCATAAAATTTACTGGAAAAAAATACCAAAATATCAGAAATATAGTCTTATTGACTTATAATGTAGGTACTAGAATATGGATTTTTAATTACACTACTGGGTAAAAAAAGAATTGTTGCCAATTTTCAAGAATTATGTGGGTAGTTTAAGACAACTTTTTGTATTGAATAAAACATAAATTCAACCAAAAATTTTTATCAAAATAAACTACGTTCTTTAACAAATCTATTTGTATAGTTTTGGTAACAATCCATTTATTTGATCAAGCATAAAAAAATTATAAACATCACTCTAAATTACAATAAATAGCCACGCAATGGCTTCGTTCGTATGGCTGAGCGTAAGTTTGCAAACCTGCTCTTAAAGGAAACTTTTTAAAACAAACGTTTTTCCATAGAACCTCTGATCCAATGGAACCACCATTCCACGCAGCCATAATTTGTGAAGTAATAAGATAAGACTAGTTTTAAGTTTTATTGTAATATAATCATTTACATAAATCAATATAGATAATACCTATTATTATGTAAGTAAATGGTAAAGTATTTCACAACTTAGCGACAGCAATTACTAGCGAAGCCGCCTACCGCTATTAAAGACCTATCGAAATGGCTAAAATAATTAAAAACAAACTGCTTAATATGCAAACGAAATTCTCAAACAGCACTTACTCGCAAATAACCAAAACAAATAGGAAAATTTTATCAATCGATCCATACAAAACTTATTTGCATAATAATTTGCCGATCACCGATGATTCTAAGTTATAGTCAAAGCTGTTATCCAGTCAAAACTACTTTTATCTGAAAAAAAAAACCAATAAAATCTAGTTTTGACGAAGGACGTTGAATGTGTATTTCTATTGCCGCTATAACAACAAATACCTATCTCTATATATAAAAATGAATCCCTAAATGTGTTGCTGATCGCAAATCTCGAGAACAGCTGCACCGATTTCGCTAATTCTTTTTTTATAATATTCCTTGAAGTACGAGGATGGTTTTTACGGTGAGAAAAATTTAAAAATTTAAAAATTTTGACGACCTCCCTGGCGCAGTGGTGAGCGCTGTGGTCTTATTAGTGGGAGGTCCCGGGTTCGATTCCTGGCAGGGGTTTGGAATTTTATAATTTCTAAATTTCTGGTCTGGTCTGGTGGGAGGCTTCGGCCGTGGCTAGTTACCACCCTACCGGCAAAGCCGTGCCGCCAGGCGATTTAGCGTTCCGGTACGATGCCGTGTAGAAACCAAAGGGGTATGGGTTTAATAAAAACTGCCATACCCCTTCCAGGTTAGCCCGCTATCATCTTAGACTGCATCATCACTTACCATCAGGTGAGATTGCAGTCAAGGGCTAACTTGTATCTGAATAAAAAAAAATTAAAAAAAATTGAATCGACTATTAGGCGGTACGAAGTTCGCCAGTGCAGCTGTATAATAAAAACTTCAAGATGGCCGCTAGACCTGTAACACGCGGTTAGACAGACAGACGGCATAGTGACATTAATAGGGCTTCGTTTTTACCCTTTGGGTACGGAATCCTAAAAAGAATAAATTGACTGACTGTCATACTGCTGAAATCACTCGGTAAAAACTTTAATAAAAACTTAATATGCGTGCTTGCATTTGTGCTACTTATTTACAACTAGATGATGCCCGCAACTTCGTCCGCGTGGATTTACGTTTTTAAAAATCCCATAGGAACTCTTCGATTTTCCGGGATAAAAAGTAGCCTATGTCCTTTCCCGGGATGCAAGCTATCTCTGTACCAAATTTCGACAAAATCGGTTGAACGGATGGGCCGTGAAAGGCTAGCAGACAGATACACTTTCGCATTTATAATATTAGTATGGAAGTATGGATTTTAATTTTGGTTAGGAATTTTTACGCATCACTGATTGTGTGAGAGCAAGTTTTTTTTTAATTTTTAAGAACGTAATCCTAAAATATGTACTTCTTAATTATTATTCAATCTAACCATCGATATTGGCAGTCAAAAAATTATATGATCATTTTCGTTACCTATTGAATTCATTTCTAAGCAAATAAAAAACTGTACAGAATTTATTAGTGACTTTTAAGAGTCATTGAGGAAAATAACAGTCTAATTTTGTAGTGGTTCTTACTTTGTTTCTTGTTTATATCACTACATGATACTATAAAACAAATTCTATCAATTCAAATTCTACAAATTCTCGTTTATGTCCATGTTATTTTTGAAAATTCATCAAAGGGGTTTAAAATATGTGTATTCCAATTTCCACGCCAACGAAATCACAGGCTTGAGCTAGTAAGTAAATAAAATTGTCAGTTGCTAAGTTCCCTGAAAAATACGCTAACTGAGAGCTCTCAACGACTAACGACTCTCATTTGTCAAAATTTAATGAGTCCTTTAGCAATTATAAGAAAACCTATGAACTGACAACCACATAGGTATAGTACACGACAGGTTGAGATGGCAATCGGGGCGTCAGGCAGGGGACGCCCAGTACACCCGCACGTCATCCGCGCTATCTGCGGGGGCTGTGCGGGTGTGCGGGGCGTCCCCACATAGACACGCAATCCTCCTCGAAGATGTGTAAACAGAAATCTTTATTCCAATATTTTTGTCCACAGGGAAAGAAATGGAAGCCAAAAAAGTCCTCCGTTCTTTAGGCCGTTTGGATGATTTGGAAAACGTTTTTGACTCAGTCAAGGGTACTAATCCAGGCGAGGCTAACAGCTGGAAGGCGTGGATCAAGATATTCACTGTGAAAGCCAACAGAAAATCATTGTTCATAACATTGAGTTTGTGTACTCTGCAACAAACCAGTGGAGTTGCGGCCGTGTTGTTTTTTGCAACAACAATTTTTAAAACTGCCGGCTCTTCTATAAGGTATAATATTTCTAATAATATGTTATTTTCTGTAAATATGTATGTGGAAGGGAAAAAGGGGAGAGGAAGACCAAAGAAAAGATTGCGTGAAAGAGGATATGGCGCGTGTTAAAGGGGTGGATAGTGCGTTGACGGATGACAGAAGCGAGTGGAAGAAGACATGTTGTGCCGACCCCACATAGCGTAGGATAAGGGCAGGAAGATATAGGTATTTTCCTGTAGTAATAAGAAAGAAAGACGTTTATTTTCCAAACTGTGCCACACATCACACCTTATAACTAGCTGGTTATTCCGGCGCTTTTTCCACCTGAGTATAAGCCCGCCGTGCTTCAAGCAAATGAAGCGCTGGAACAAACTGTCATCTATGGTTCAACCCGAAAAAGGGTCCCAGCTCAGCATTATGCTGTATGCCTTGATGCACAAGAACATACAGCGCTGATTTTCAGCTAGTACCCTGAATCGTGTAATAAGACTTTATTTTAAGTCTCTCTAGCTAATAATTGCAAAAACATATTAAAAAACCTCTGCTTATCACATTCAAAGTCAAAGTCAAAATCAAATGATTTATTCAAAATAGGTAATTAATAACTCTTTTTGAAAGTCAGATGTTGGATTTCTAAGATATAGTGGTGATAATTATTTCGCAAACTTAAAACTAAAGCTACGAGGGTTCCAAACGCGCCCAGGTCTGAGAAGAGCCCACAACAAACTCAGCCGGGTATTGTTTTTATTATCACCACTTTACAAAATTATAGAACTATCACAATCCGTTAAGCAACTCATTCCCAAGCTTGCTTATCATTTAAATAATCCTTTACATTGTAATAGGAATGTTCAATTAGTTTACGTTTTATGAAAACTTTGAACTTGTTGAGAGACATCTCCAATATGTCTTCTGGAAGCTTATTATAAAATCTTATAGATTTTCCAATAAATGAATTGCTAACTTTACTTAGCCTGGAGGTGGGCATTACAAGCTTATTTTTATTTCTAGTATTTACATTATGACAGTCACTTTTTTTCTTGAACTTATTTATGTTTTTATGGACGTACAATAAATTTTCAAAAATATATTGATAATGCACTGTCATAATTTTAACTTCTCTAAATTTAGTTCTCAGCGACTCTCGTGGTCCCATACTATATATGGCTCGAACAGCCTTTTTCTGCAGCACAAAAATAGAATTAATATTAGCAGCACTACCCCATAATAATATGACCATATGACATAATGATGTGAAAGTAACTAAAATATACTAGTCTCGCCGTTTCTATGTCTGTCAACTGGCGAATCTTTTTTACTGCATATGCGGCAGAACTAAGTCTGTTCGATAAGTTATTTATATGAGAGCCCCATTGAAGTTTTGCATCTTACGTTATTCCTAGGAAAATAGCGGTATCCACTAAATCCAATTCCTCATTATTAAGTTGCACAGTGGTTTTCACCTGCTTAACATTTGGTAGTGTGAATTTAATACACTTTGTCATTTTCCCGTTGAGAAGCAGGTTATTAGCTTCGAACCACTGTACTACCTTGGTGAGAGAATTGCTTACTTCATCAAAAGTTGTTAAATATCGATTGTTTTTAAATAAAAGTGATGTATCATCAGCAAACAAGACTATCCCGTAATTGTCCTTACCGAGGTAAGGAAGGTCATTTATGTAAATGAGGAACAGAAAAGGTCCCAAAATAGAACCTTGTGGGACCCCTATTTTTACAACGGATCCGGGAGATCGCTTTCCATTCACGTCTACCTTTTGTATTCTATTATTTAGGTAAGAACTCATCAATTCCAATGCTGCACCCCTAATTCCATAATGGTGCAATTTCGCGACCAATGTTTCATGAGCAACGCAGTCGAAAGCCTTGGGTAGATCACAGAAAACGCCAAGCGCATCACGTGATTTCTCCCAGGCTTCAAATATATTTAGTATTAACTCAACACCAGCATCGGTTGTTGAGCGACCCCGTGTAAAACCAAACTGTTTGGTGTGTAATAAGTCATTTATATTGAAAAAATTTAACAGTTGAGTTAAAATCAATTTTTCAAAGATTTTACTAAAAGTGGGTAGTACAGATATCGGTCTAAAGTTAGTGGAGTCACTAGTACTACCTGATTTAAATATGCATTATGCTTGTGTACTCTACAACATACTAACGGAGTTGCAACAGTGTTGTTTTTCACAACTACCATTTTTCTGGTTTATTTTTTATTTTTTATAGATAGTTTCAGTTTATTAAATTGAGTTTCGATACTCTGTAACAATCCAGTAGAGTTGTTGTTTTTCCCAACAACAATTTTATATTCTATCTATCATTGAAGAAATCTGCTTATAACATTGAGTTGTGAACTTAGCAACAAATCTCAGAGAAGACTGGCTATGTTAATGTAATTTATGTAATGAATTAATTTACTCGAAAATTAGGCTGTTTTACAAGTTCTGTTCTACAAATTAACATAAGTAATATTATTTGGAGTGAGTCAGTTAGTCCGGCGGGGTGATTACGTATCTCGCGACAGGCTTGCGACAGGGGTAACTCTCGCGATAATTTTTTATATATAAAGAATATTAGCCGCGTTAAATGACTAATATTCCCCTTTCCTCTCCAACTAAGCGTCAGGCTTGTGCTAGGAGTAGGTACGACAATTATAGTGCAACGGGCAGGATTTGAACCGTCGAGCTTTCGGTTTTCAGTCCACTCCTTTACCGGTTGAGCTATTGAGATCATTTCTGTCAAACGTCCGGCTAGAGAGAGATAGCAATAGCCACAAAGTAAAATAAGAAGAAGAAGAGAGACAGCAAGTGAACTGTCGGATTGCTAGGTACTGCTGTCGCGTTGCTGTCGCTACTGCAACGTTTTACGTAATCACCCCGCGGGACTTTGTCAATCCAAAACTTATAAAACACACTATAGTTGGGACATTATGAACGTGCGAACGGGGTCATAAATCATTTTTGTCAGACCTCTCGCTCGCTCTTACTCTCTACTGTTGTGTGTAACAGAAAAAAAGATTTGTCGAAGGTCGATAACAGGTTATAAAGAGCAAGGAAATACAAAATTAGTTACCAGCTCCGTCTGAACGGCATCCTTTTATCGATAACGACATTTGCGGAATTCTCACAACCCGATCGTTATGATTTATTATGACTCTGTTCATGGTTCGCACATTCATATTGGCCCAACTATAGTGAGGTTTCTGGGTCCAGCCTTCACTTCTACTAGCAGTAATAGGTAACTTCTGGAACTTTTCCCGGAGTTTGACATAGGTCAATTGTTTGAGCGCAACTGTTAATAGGGTTCTTAATATCTCCTGAGAAAAAAGGGACCCTAACAGAATCACTTCGTTCTCTGTCTGTCCGTCGTGTCTGTCAAGACTCGTGAATAAAAACCTATAGTATTTCGAGTTGACCAAAAATCATGAAATTTGCAGGTAGCAATGTCTTATGAGTATATCACAAGTAAAGGGAAACATCCAAAAACCGTGAATTTGTGGTTACGTCAAGAAATATGTTATTTCTATACGATGGTCTACCCATCGTGTGCGACTCCGACTCGCACTTGACTAGTTTTTCGCTTCAAAGATGAAATTTTACTATTTTCAGGCCAGACTTAGCAACTATTATAATCGGTGCGACAAGATTGATAGCAAGCAGCGTGGCGCCTTTTGTGGTGGAGAGAGCGGGACGGAGGATATTGCTGCTCGTCTCTACTGCATTCTGTGCTCTCAGTTTAGTGAGTATATTATGCCCAATAGACTTACGCCACACGAGTAGGCCAATGCGGATTGGCAGACTTCACAAATCACACACTGTGTTAAGTGCATCAGTACCCTTATTATCAGTACCCTTATTATCAATATTCTTATTATCAGTACCCTTATTATCAGTACCCTTATTATCAGTACCCTTATTATCAGTACCCTTATTATCAGTACCCTTATTATCAGTACCCTTATTATCAGTACCCTTATTATCAAGAATAGAATAGAATAGAATAGAATAATGTTTATTCGAGGTATATAGGTGGTACATGGTGTAGGCAATATCGTCCTGTACAGCAGTGCAACACCTCGAACAGGTAGGCCACTCAGCTTGTATCAGTACCCCTTGAATAACCCCATGTTGTAATCTAGTGGGAACACCGCCGATGGGAGTTGGTTCCACAGTTTGCATGTGCGTGGAAAGAAGGATCTGGCACAGCGGACGGTCGAAGTGCACCAGACACCCAGGTGGTGAGGGTGAAATTCCTTACGGTGGCGCGCGGTGCGGTTGTAGAAAAATGAGGGTGGAATGAGGTCAAAAAGCTCTTATGTAATTAAGTATTTTATCTATTTTCAGTCTACCCTCGGAACATACTTCTATTTGTCGAGGATCGAGAGCGAAGTGATTGCAGAAGTGGGATGGCTGCCTCTAGCTGCGCTTATTATGTACTTCTTTTCCTACGAGATTGGTAAATCTTCTATATATAAAAGTTCTGACTGACTGACTGACTTATATATCAACACACAGCCTAAACCGCTGGTCCTAGAGACATTAAATTTGGAGGGACCAATTTCAGGATTTTTGAAAATTCTACCCCCACGCCGAACTTCTAAATTCCACCCGAGCGAAGCCGGGGCGGGTCAGCTAGTTAAGTATAAGTTACTTAGTAGTTTGTAGTACACGTTAAGGCTCCGTGCAAACTGCAAATGGGCCACGGCCCACGGAACATAGCAGGCACCGGTGGCTGGCGACAAGCTGTTTAAAGTAGCCGGCAAGAAATATAGTACATCGACCTTTAGAATGAGATTTCGGCTTTGTAGAGCGTTGTCTCTGTCAAATTATACCTAAATGTGATGTTCTGTAGGTCGACAGAGACAACTGTTTACGAAACCGCTATGTCTTTCTAAAGATCGATGTACTATATTTTCTGTCGCGTACTGACGCGTGATGATTTTTAACACGTTTTGTATGGGATCACCGCACACGTGTAGCGAATGGCATCCAGTCGCGACTTAGTATCCGCGACACGCCACCGGTGGCGGCCGCTCGCTACATGCAGTAGGAGAGTGTTACAAATGAGGAATGAGTTTCTAGCCAACGTTCGATAAAATTTTCATAGATGGCGCTAAATTATATATAAATATATTATAATAGGCGCTATAATAAAACACCACTAAAAACGAAAAATAATACCTATATCTATATTATTTTTCGCTTTTAGTGGTGTTAGTAACTTAGCGCCACCTATGAAAATTTTATCGAACGTTGCCTTGAAACTTCCTCATTGTAGCGGCCATCGACCACTTTCGTTTGTGCGTTACCAAAGAACGTGGCGCGCGACAGGTCCGGTGGCTGTGGTCGGTGGCCCGTTAACGCGGAGCCTTATGGTTTAAGGTTCTAAAGTAAAGTCTTTTTATGAACCTTAGTTACTTAAATCTTAAGAATCCTCTGGCATCTCTTTGATTGTTCGGGAAAAAATGTAGCCTGTCCATCCCTGGGTTGCAAACTAGCTCTGTGACTTTCGTCAAAATTGGCTTAACGGACGAGCAGTGAAATCAGGCTGAGAGATGGAAACATTATAGTACCCCACAGGTCGAGATGGTAATCGGGGTGGGGACGCCCCACTTCATACCCCAATTGCCATTTCAACCTGTCTCGGACTATACTAGGATCCCGTTTGCCTTCGGGTACGCAGCCTTAGAAATTAATTGTTTGATGTTACCTATAGCGAATTTTACTTTTCCAGGTTTCGGCCCCATGCCTAGCGCGCTAGTAGGCGAGATGTTCAGAGGCAACGCGCGCAGCACGGGCTCCGCAGTCTCCATGACGACCGCGTGGCTCATCGGCTTCGGCATCGCCACATGTTTCGGCACCATGGTCAAAGTACTGGGCGGTGACGTCACGTTCGGGATTTTCTCCGCGTCCTGTGTAGTCGCTTTCTGGTTCACGTACCAATTCGTTCCCGAAACTAAGGGCAAGAACTTGAATGAGATCCAGAAACTGTTGAGCAGATAACCGAAGATTACATGTAATGCCGGCGCCAGACGCTTGTGACAAACAGCAAACAGCAAGCGTGTGGACGGGTGCTTGTGTATGCTCAGAGGCGGATTAATTAATGTCCAGAGCGCCCTAAGCAAATTGTACAAACTAACTTCTAAAGAACAAGAAATTGTCTCATTGCATAGCTGGTAGTTGGTGATAATACTATTTATGTTAACTAGTGAAGAACATCACGTCATGACGCATTGCAATATTAAAGAAGAGGCAGTTTCGGTCACTCCAAGATATACTTTATATTAGTAGGGATAATTAGGTAGGCCAGGTAATTGAACTCTACATGATCGCGCGCGCACCTTCGTAACCTCGCGCCCCTAGGCACGTGCCTAGTTTGCCTTAAGGATAATCCGCCTCTGCGTATGCTTGCCAACGCTTTGGAGCGTTCCAATTGGCAGGCAAGCCTGCTGTGGTGTTTGTTGTTTGTCACAAACGTGAAGCGCCGGCTTAATAAATAACGACTGGTATACTTAGTTGTTCTATTTCATGATGACCGCTCGGCCTTGACTTTTTGTTTTCAAAGTCAAAGTCAAAGTCAAATTATTTATTCAGAATAGGTAACATGTTACGCTGACTGATGGTAAAAAAAGTTTTATTTGTAATATGATAATGTAGTGGTGATAATTAATTACGTACTGAAAACTAAAGCTATGAGAAGCTAAGCTAAGCTTTTTTTATGAACCAGCGCGTGGCTGCAATCAGACTTGCTGGCAAGTAATGATGCAGCCTAAGATAAAGCGTGCTTGCCTAGACGATGGCTATTCACTCTTGACTTGAAGGTACCCATATTAAAATAGAGATGATGATCTTGTCAAATCGGCGACTTTTTATCAAACATCAAAACGCTCGCTTAGTATGAAATACATAGATGTGACATCATAAACGTTTGACGTGATGTGACGTAACTTATCATTTAAAATGATGATGTTAGCGGACGTGGATTTCCGAAGATTTCTTTATTTTATAATTCCTAAGGAATAATTTTATTTATTTTTGACATAAGTAGTCATCATCCCCATTGGAGGGAAAAACTGATGCCGGACGTGCTTTCCATATTCTAGCGGTTCTAATTAGAAACGAGGAGGCAAATCTTGCTTCGTAGGTACGTGACCGTGGAATTTCGAGTACGTACGGGTACAGACCTTGGCAATACCTTGCGGTATGATAGTAGAAAGATGAAGGAGGAACCAGCTCAAAAAGAACTTGGGCACACTCTCCGGTATATATCCTGTAGAATGCAGAATGCAGAATACAACTTTGGTTGTTATACTAAGGCTATTACGGACGTGCGAACTGAGTCATAAATCATTACGATCAAGGGTTGTGAGAATGCCACAGAAATCGTTATTGATAAAGGGCGTATTCGGACGCAGGAAGTAGACGCAGGTACAATGTATGGGCGCTTTTTATAATCGGCTATCGACAAATCCTTTTGTTGCTGTTACACACAACGTCAACACCAGAGCATCGGGTTCCAGTTCCATAAGGCATGTGTACGGGAGCGATGTGCAGGCTCGACCGTACCAAAGGGAGATTCTCCCACCGGGCGAGGGGTTGGTTGTGCTCGGTAGCGCCAGCTGGGCCGACGCGCGACGGTTGTATCTTGAAACTTCTATATATATAGTCCAGATTGCAGAAAACTCCGTTAGTGCGAGTACTGTCGGCGTTACATTTGTTCGGGACTACGTCATAAAAATGTTATCGATTGAACAGCGCCATCTAGTTGAATTACACATGTATTGTACAAGCGAGAGGTTCGATAAAATGACCCAGTTTGCACGTTCGTAATGGCCCTACTATAGTAAGTGTACATAAACGTTAACGCATTTGTGTGCGTAACGTAACGTAAAACCACGCACACTAAACCAAAGTGCACGTGTGCAGTTACACAACATAGCGAAACGGTGTTCGCGAAATAGAACAACTTCGGGCCGTCATATTTTGAAGCAACCTCTTAAGGTGCTGATAGACTTAAGCATTCACTTGTAACAGAACATCGAGCATTCGCCGTTTTTATTTTGTCGAACTGAACAACGAGCCGAGCCAAGCATACGCCAAATATTGCTACGAACATCTTGAGAATTCTAGCGAACGCTCTATTCGATGCTCGTCAATTCTTCATGAAGATATCAGACTTGACGGTCGCGTGTGCTGCATTTATACTCATTGGTTATGTTAAAAAAAAAGGAAAATAGAAGATGGTGGCCAACTAATCTGTTTCGTCTTAGATGCAAATCTGTTCGCTAAAAAATTTTTACAAAAAAAATAAAAACCGACTTCGTTACACAAACACTAAAAATTGAAAAATAATTTAATTTATTACCGAATATATTATGTATACAAGAGTTAATATAGTTCCATAATAATACTTTTTGGTGCCGGTGCCAATTAGCTTTAGCTGCGCGAATCGTCTAGACTTCATATTTTTATGGGACTCCACCATGGCACCTCATTGGCACCGACCCCAAAAAATATTATTATGGAACTATATTAACTCTTGTATACATAATATATTCGGTAATAAATTAAATTATTTTTCAATTTTTAGTGTTTGTGTAACGAAGTCGGTTTTTATTTTTTTTGTAAAAATTTTTATTTCACAATTTTTAGTGGCCCCATGGAATTATGCTATTACTGGTTAAAAGTCTACTGTTTACTAAGCTATTACACTGATCGCGAGCAATTTACTCTTATCCGTTGAGGAGTTCCAGTATCTATCTTCGAAGATGTTCATCAGATCTTCACCAAATTGAAATGGGACCAACTTTGAAGTATACCCTTTCAAACAAAAAAAATTTTTTCAAAATCGGTCTAGGCGTTTTCGAGTAATCGGGGAACATACATAAAAAAAAAAAAAAAAAGATTCCGACGAATTGAGAACCTCCTCCTTTTTTTGAAGTCGGTCAAAAATGCTCGCCAGAACGCTCGATAGAATGCTCGCTAAAATGTTCTCGTATTTTTCTGTGATGTAACATTCGCACGAATGCTCATTGCAAGTGAATGCTCAAGTCTATCAGTACCTTTAGATATCGTTTTACCCAAAGGTGGGTACAGTACTACCACCACTTTTATAAGTTATGCTGATATACTTGCGCAGAAATATTATTCTTGAATGGCTTGAATATATTTCAGCCAATCATAGCGCGCGTCCGTCCGCTATTGGTTGTTGCCTCCGCGCCATGTTTTGTACGCGCGAATTATGAGCGAGACAGCACGAGCCTCTGTACGCTTAGATTTTACGTACAACGTTGCGTTGTAAAATTCGAGAGTCGAAACACAATAACGTCAAAGTAAAATGGAACTAAAGAGCCTTGAATTGAAGTCAAAAATTCAATGCCACTGATTTTAATTTTGCAACGTTACCGGTTGAAGCGCTGGATGTAGATGTGTAGACAAACTTGAGCTTTAAAACAAGGCAGTTAAGATCCAGTTTACAATAACGCGGAAGTGTTTCGACACTCGAATACTATCAACGTTGGTGAGACATAAAATCTCGTAATAAGCGTACTGTTTTTCTTGTATTTAAAAAATTCAAGCATTAAGATGTGTACTTCTTTGGTGTACATTCGGTTTTTATTAGCACGATTTTCTATGAAAACGAATTGTGCCAATGCAACTTATGTCATATTACTATTATTATGGCCGTCATATTATGTTATTTACTCAAAGGTGAGTAAACACTGAGGTATTTTGTATATAGTTTGTGCACAAGCGAACGAATTTGTATGTAATTTTTAAAATATGGATGTGTATAAGTCCCGCAAATTGCTAATACGCGTGGCCGCCACGTGACGTCAGCACTAGACTGAAGTTTCGAGCTGATGATATGTTTTTACTCAAAATATACGTCAAATGACGTCATTTCGATGTTAATGAGACATGGTTCCAGCGCAATAGCAATTTGCGGCATAGTTAATTATTAAAAATCTAGCTGTATCTATAGAAAAAAAATTAAGTATTTTAATTGTTGAAAAAGAAAATAAATTTCGATAAATATGCAGCTTTATATCTTACTTTATTTTAATGTTAACTTATTGAATGAAGCAATTAATAATAATTGATTAATTATTATAACGAGAACAATAAATTATAGTTTCTAGGGATTTCATACCTCAAAAGGAAAAAAGAACCCTTATAGGATCACTTTGTTGTCTGTCTGTCCGTCTGTCCGTCGTGTCTGTCCAGAAAACCTATAGGGTACTTCCCGTTGACCTAGAATCATAAAATTTGGTAGGTAGGTCTTATAGCGTAAGTAAAGGAATAAATCCGAAAACCCGAATAATTAGTATTTTTAATTTTCAAGGTAAGATAACTATACCAAGTGGGGGAACATTATGAAATGGCTTTTCTTTTCCTCGCAATCGAAGTGAAAGCAGAGTGTACTCGGACATAAAACACCTTTTATCCACGACTTAAATAATATCTGCCCGAGCTGAAGGCAAGGTGAAGAAACGTCTCCGATAAAATGGCTTGTATGCCCTTGTTGTAGAATCTACTATTATTAAAGTTATAATCTCTATATATAAAAATTATTCGCTGAATGTGTTGGTGATCGCAAATCTCGAGAACAGCTGAACCGATTTCGCTAATTATTTTTCACTAGCTGATCCCCGCGGCTTCGCCCGCGTAGATTTAGGTTTTTAAAGATCCCGTATAGCCTATGTCACTCAGGAATAATGTAGCTTTCTACTGGTGAAAGAATTTTTAAAATCGGTTCAGTAGTTCTAAAGATTACCCCCTACAAACAAACTTAACGACATTACCTCTTATATAATACTAGCTGATCCCCGCGGCTTCGCCCGCGTAGATTTAGGTTTTTAAAGATCCCGTATAGCCTATGTCACTCAGGAATAATGTAGCTTTCTACTGGTGAAAGAATTTTTAAAATCGGTTCAGTAGTTCTAAAGATTACCCCCTACAAACAAACTTAACGACATTACCTCTTTATATAATACTAGCTGATCCCCGCGGCTTCGCCCGCGTAGATTTAGGTTTTTAAAGATCCCGTATAGCCTATGTCACTCAGGAATAATGTAGCTTTCTACTGGTGAAAGAATTTTTAAATCGGTTCAGTAGTTCTAAAGATTACCCCCTACAAACAAACTTAACGACATTACCTCTTTATATAATATGATCCCCGCGGCTTCGCCCGCGTAGATTTAGGTTTTTAAAGATCCCGTATAGCCTGTGTCACTCAGGAATAATGTAGCTTTCTACTGGTGAAAGAATTTTTAAAATCGGTTCAGTAGTTCTAAAGATTACCCCCTACAAACAAACTTAACGACATTACCTCTTTATATAATACAACGGGCCGTGCAGCAGAAATCGTAATATTTTAATTTCGCCATAACTTCAAAACCAAACGTCCAATTTTAATCATTCAAAGACCAAATATTATCTCCATAAACTGTTCTTAGTGATGAAATCATTTATTTTGATAAGGATTAATAGCATGAGTAAAATAAACGCGTTTAAATGTAGTCCAAAAAAAATTCAAGATTTTTAAATAAAAAAATGGTTGCTGTGCCTCACTCGACATAGATGGGTATAGTGTGTCGCGGACTTTTTTGTAGATATTTATAAGATCTACAATTAATTAGAACATTTTATGGTTCTATCTTTTATAGTTTAGGCAGCGTACGCAAAATAAGTAACTTTTCTGGTTGATTTTTTACACCTTGTGTCCGAAAAACCCAAATATCTTACGGAACCCTATTTTTTTCCAAAATAAAATATAGCCTATGTTACTCGTGGATAATGTAGCTTTCGAATGGAGAAAGAATTTTTAAAATCGGTCCAGTAGTTTTTGAGCCTATTCAGTACAAACAAACAAACAAACAAACAAACAAACAAACAAACAAACAAAGTTTTCCTCTTTATAATATTAGTGTAGACAACGGGCCGTGCAGCAGAAATCGTAATATTTTAATTTCGCCATAACTTCAAAACCAAACGTCCAATTTTAATCATTCAAAGACCAAATATTATCTCCATAAACTGTTCTTAGTGATGAAATCATTTATTTTGATAAGGATTAATAGCATGAGTAAAATAAACGCGTTTAAATGTAGTCCAAAAAAAATTCAAGATTTTTAAATAAAAAAATGGTTGCTGTGCCTCACTCGACATAGATGGGTATAGTGTGTCGCGGACTTTTTCGTAGATATTTATAAGATCTACAATTAATTAGAACATTTTATGGTTCTATCTTTTATAGTTTAGGCAGCGTACGCAAAATAAGTAACTTTTCTGGTTGATTTTTTACACCTTGTGTCCGAAAAACCCAAATATCTTACGGAACCCTATTTTTTTCCAAAATAAAATATAGCCTATGTTACTCGTGGATAATGTAGCTTTCGAATGGTGAAAGAATTTTTAAAATCGGTCCAGTAGTTTTTGAGCCTATTCAGTACAAACAAACAAACAAACAAACAAAGTTTTCCTCTTTATAATATTAGTGTAGACAACGGGCCGTGCAGCAGAAATCGTAATATTTTAATTTCGCCATAACTTCAAAACCAAACGTCCAATTTTAATCATTCAAAGACCAAATATTATCTCCATAAACTGTTCTTAGTGATGAAATCATTTATTTTGATAAGGATTAATAGCATGAGTAAAATAAACGCGTTTAAATGTAGTCCAAAAAAAATTCAAGATTTTTAAATAAAAAAATGGTTGCTGTGCCTCACTCGACATAGATGGGTATAGTGTGTCGCGGACTTTTTCGTAGATATTTATAAGATCTACAATTAATTAGAACATTTTATGGTTCTATCTTTTATAGTTTAGGCAGCGTACGCAAAATAAGTAACTTTTCTGGTTGATTTTTTACACCTTGTGTCCGAAAAACCCAAATATCTTACGGAACCCTATTTTTTTCCAAAATAAAATATAGCCTATGTTACTCGTGGATAATGTAGCTTTCGAATGGTGAAAGAATTTTTAAAATCGGTCCAGTAGTTTTTGAGCCTATTCAGTACAAACAAACAAACAAACAAACAAAGTTTTCCTCTTTATAATATTAGTGTAGACAACGGGCCGTGCAGCAGAAATCGTAATATTTTAATTTCGCCATAACTTCAAAACCAAACGTCCAATTTTAATCATTCAAAGACCAAATATTATCTCCATAAACTGTTCTTAGTGATGAAATTATTTATTTTGATAAGGATTAATAGCATGAGTAAAATAAACGCGTTTAAATGTAGTCCAAAAAAAATTCAAGATTTTTAAATAAAAAAATGGTTGCTGTGCCTCACTCGACATAGATGGGTATAGTGTGTCGCGGACTTTTTTGTAGATATTTATAAGATCTACAATTAATTAGAACATTTTATGGTTCTATCTTTTATAGTTTAGGCAGCGTACGCAAAATAAGTAACTTTTCTGGTTGATTTTTTACACCTTGTGTCCGAAAAACCCAAATATCTTACGGAACCCTATTTTTTTCCAAAATAAAATATAGCCTATGTTACTCGTGGATAATGTAGCTTTCGAATGGTGAAAGAATTTTTAAAATCGGTCCAGTAGTTTTTGAGCCTATTCAGTACAAACAAACAAACAAACAAACAAAGTTTTCCTCTTTATAATATTATTATATAGTGTAGATAATATTCCTTGAAGTACGAGGATGGTTCTTACGGAGAGAAAAATTTAAAAAATCCTGAAAAAGAATCGGCTGTTAGGCGGTACGAAGTTCGCCGGGGCAGCTAGTTAATAATAGATATAAGTAAGTTTATTAAACTTACACTTGAAGAAAATTTCGAAACAAGTTTTTAAATACATAATATCACCTAAAATTACTAAGTAAGTAAAATTTCTGTAAACTATTTTGTATATTTAAGGGCATGATAATGCTAACATAGATTACAGCAACTTTGTAAATAAAAGATAAAAAATATCTGAATTGCAGAACAGTGTACACAGAGTGTGTGTAAAAAATACTATAACGCGTACAACATGAGTTCCCACGCGCCATTTTAACTTTATGTGTCAACTGTCATGTCAAAACTACGAATAGTTTTATTTACTCCCTAATATTATATTGTAAAGTGTTTCTACGCAAGAAAACGTTCTTTCAAAAGTATTTTCAATTTATAGGAAAACAATAGTTGGTTGATTTGCATCTTCTCTCTCTATATATAAAAATGAATCGCTGAATGTGTTGAATAAAAATGAATCGCAAATCTCGAGAACAGCTGAATCGATTTCGCTAATTATTTTTTTATAATATTCCTTAAAGTACGAGGATGGTTCTTACGGAGAGAAAAACTTAATTCAATCCCCCCCTCAATTTTCTAAACTCCACCCGAGCGAAGCCGGGGCGGGTCAGCTAGTCTTAGATAATATGATTGGCAATCATTTACGTAATGGAATTTTTGAAATGGTTTGCACTATTTATATCGGTTACCTATACCAGAGATAATTTATTACAAGTAATAAATTATAGTAATAAATTATGTCTGCCTATATTTATAAGTTTTTCACTCATTTATCGATATCATTTTCATATTACTAAGTTAATAAAGTAAAATTACGTCATACTGAATCTTAAATATATATATATAATATATTTAAGATATATTTATATATATATATATAAAGGGTAAAGGTGACTGATCTATCAACGCACAGCTCAACTACTGGACGGATCGGCCTGTTTGGCATGCAGATAGCTATTATGACGTAGGCATCCGTTAAGAAAGGATTTTTGAAAATTCAACCCCTAAGGGGGTGAAGTAGGGGTTTGAAATTTGTGTAGTCCACGTGGACGAAGTCGCGCGCATAAGCTAGTTGAAACATAAAATAATATTTATCCAAGCTGTGTATTTTTCAAAGACGATTGTTTGATGTGATGCGAAGATAAGATAATAAGATTTATTTAATCTTTTTAGATTGTGTCTATAATCTCTTTATATTTAAATAATACATGATGCTCGCGACTTCGTCCGCGTGGATGTAAGTTTCTAAAATAAAGCAAACCAATAAACCAACAAACAAAAAAAACTGGCTCAAGGCCGCGTCCAGTGTAATTTTTACATTAATGCATTAATTTTAGCGCTTAAACTATCGTGAGTGATTTGCATTATATATAATATCCGGGGCCCTTTTTCAAGGGAGCCAGTTCGCGCACGCGTCGCAATTGTGACTGCGAGCTGCGCGTGCCGCTGCCCGTAACTAACTGTGGCTAACGTCGACTAAACACGTGAGTAAAGCCGGGACAGATATATATTATAATGTATTAATGTTACCAATTGTGATTTGTATAATTGCATAAATGTGGCAAAATAAAATCGAATATGCAATATGAGTTTTTTTCTAGACCTTGATAAAAACATTTCAACAGTATTCGGACCCCACTTGCAATAATTTACTGGCCGACCCCTGGTATTATACGGGTCTGCCCCCCAATTGTGTAAGAATAACCATTTCATGGCTATCGCAATCGTCAAGAATTCTGCCCTTTGATTGGCTGTGAAAATATGTAAACAGCGAATCAACCAATCATAGGGCAGAATTTCTTGACGATTGCGATAGCCATGAAATGGTTATTCTTACACAATTGGGGGGCTGATCTACACTGACATAGGTTGTGGGTCATGGGAATCACGAAAAATTTAAATTACTTTTGTTATTTAAATTTTTCATGAACTAAAGACAAAGTTAGGAGTATAAAATTTATTGATTTATTATACTTACTCTTTCTTTATATTCGCGACTTTTCGCAAAGACGGGTCCAAATGCGCGATTATCTACTTTATCGATATCGGATAACCTTGAGTCACATCTCTAGCTTATCAATTTTTCAGTATATACCTAACGCGTAAAGTTTAACTCCTCACGCGCCATTTTTATGTGTCAAAAAACATGTAACATTTCAAAGTGCGATTTTAGTCCTTATTATAAAGGTGAACCCGTTCTTTTGAGATGACAGTTGACCCATAGAGTTAAAATGGCGCGTGAGGAGTCATTTTGTACGGACTATACAGTGTTTATTTTTGTTACAAATGCCAACTACTTTTCTTTATTTTTTTCTTCACTTTGTTTTATTCGCATCGTAATTTTGAATGATTAATTTTGATGTGATTAATGAATGTGAGGTCAGTGTTAGTAAACGTAAATATAAAAAAAATATTATCAATTATGCTCTTGCAAATTACTGGAGTTAAAAGACAAGTGTTGATTTCATCTATCTGTAAGTTATTTAAATTTATCTAAATACATAATATTATATAAAGGGAAAAGCTGCCTGCCTGACTGACTGATCTATCAACGCACAGCTCAAACTACTGGACGGATCATAGACATTCGCTAAGAATGGAATTTCGAAAATTCAACCAGTAAAGGGGTAAAAAGGGGTTGGAAATTTGTAGATATAAGCCAATTTATATAAATGTCTGGGATTAACACTTCGTTACCGTGATCCAGGCTTCATAGTGAGTTATTAAAGATACCTGTGGTGCCATCTAGTAAGATCGTTGCAAGTTGCTTTCTGTCTTAGGTTCATATCGCATGATTGCTTTATGATTTTTTTCGTATATGAGTGCATTCAATTATTATGTACCTACTAACGTTATGAGTGTGAAACTGAGTTAGTGTGATCTAGTCCTTACGGAGCGACCGCCACAATATAACTATTTTTTTAATAGAAAAGAGTCTTGTGTTTCAGTGTATCTAGGACAGATGACAGTCGGATTCTATGGGGCCTGGCCCGGCCCTATCCTGCCTAAGCTACGTAATCCATACCAATCGCCGGTTCCGTACAAATTGACTGAAACAGAATTATCTTTGGTTGCTACTATGACGATGCTAGGATCTATACCAGGTACCTATGCAATAGTTTTTAGTTAATAACTAAGAGATGCCCGTTTTTTAAAAATCCTTTGGGAGCTCTTTGATTTTCCGGGATAAAAAGTAGCATATATCCGTCCCTGGGACGTAAGCTAACTCTGTACCAAATTTCATCAAAATCGGTTTAATTGTTAGGCCGTGAAAAGCTAGCAGGCAGACAGACAGACAGACACAATTATGGAAGTATGAGTTTTCTCATATTGTCAAAATAAATAATTGCTTATCTAGGTACCACCTACTAAATAGATCTCTAACACTGACTGACTAACTGACAGACAACGTACAGTTTTACCGATGGGTCTATATAAAGCTTTGAGACATTCCTTAGGTAGCAATGATACTATGACTTATGGGATAGGTGGACTCTAAGATGATGGTCTCATCATGATCAAACCATCGCCGGCTCACTACAGAGCACAGGTCTCCCTCTCCTAGATTCTTAGAGTGAAAAAGGTTTTGGCCACGCTAGCCAAGTGCGGATGGGCAGATTCACACACCTTTGAGAACATTATGGAGAACTCTCAGGCATGCAGGTTTCCTCACAATGTTATTCTTCACCATTATAGCAAGAGATATCGGTGTACATACATAAAAAAACGGACCGAATTGAGAACCACCTCCTTTGTGGAAATCGGTTAAAAAAGAATATTCGGCTAAGTTTTTTTTGGGCTCTTCTCAGACCTGGGCGCGTTTGGAACCCTCGTTGTTTTAGTTTTAAGTTTACGTAATACAATTTTATCACCACTGTCTTGCAAATCAGAAAGTGTATACAAATAATACCCAATCTGAATAAAGGATTTCAGTTAGAGTTTCGATTTTAATTAGGTAAATTGTAAATTTATTTCAGGTCCATATGCCAGTGGGTGGTTATCAAACGCCATAGGAAGGAAACCTTGTATGATAGCAGGGGGTGTTCTGTCGGTCATCGGGTCCGCCATATTGGCCGCAGCTAGGAATTTATCAATGCTGTACTGTGGGAGACTGCTATTAGGTTTTGCTGGGGGCATAGTTGGCGTTATGAGTGTGGTTTACATTGGTGAAATTGCGTAAGTCGTTCCTATTTATACGTGGCTGGCTTCCTAATGAACTGTAGGGTAATTCGCTAACTCAGTGTCTAACACTGAATGATAGCCACCGAGCTCATTTGGTATTAGTTCGGTCTACGTTGCTCAATTGGGTATTTGACTCCAATTTTTTTATTACTTTATTATAAACTAGAATAAAAAAATTGACGTAAACTGAAAAAACTAATTAAATCGATCAAATATCAAAAAAGTTATAAGCATTTAAATATTTCTGATTAGACAGAGAAAGCAATACAGCAGTTTGACGTCACACCTACTAATGCCATAGTAGCTTCGTGCAGTTTCATACAAATTTTCGTTTTGCGAGAAAGGGATAGAAGACCCTCCCACTCATAAATTAAAATGCCTGTAACTTTGTAAATATTTGTTGGATTTTAATATTTTTTTCAGTGTACGTCATTATTTTTATCCTAGTTTATAATAAAGTAATAATATTTATCAAATTCAAAAGTAGCCAAATACCCAATTGGCACCAAGCTTTTATAGGTTAACTACAGCTTAAGCTCGAGACTTCGTCCGCGAGAACTACACAAATTTCAAATCCCTATTCTTTAACCCCTTAGGGGTTGAATTTTCACAAATCCTTTCTTAGCAGATGTCTAGTTGCGTAGTGTAGTTTGAGCTGTGCGTTAATAGATCAGTCAGCTTTTCCCTTTATAATTTACAGATATAATCAATTTTGTGAAATCTTCTTGTATCTCTACTAAATCCAATTTTTGTTTATAGATCTACAAACATCAGGGGTATTCTGTTGACCGCCACTGGTATATTTATGACGGTGGGCTCAATATTACTGTTTTCTATAGGACCACTATTGTCATACTTCCTAACGACTTCTGTTGGTTTGGCATTGTCAATCGCATTTACCTTGGGTGCAGTTTTGTTACCAGAATCTCCTACTTTTTATATAATCAAAGGTTTGTTAATTTGTTTGCTAAGCTTGGGTTCCTGTTCGATATATTACATTTACGATATCATTCGTCTACGGAGTCCAAGGGTGAGATATATAGAGCGCACTTTTACTTTGCTAAGACTTAAGATTGAATTAAAACGAGACAGATTTATGTGAGAGGTCTCTGACTCGTTTTAGTCTAAGCTAAGTCAGAGTGCGCTCTAACTTCAGATTTCATCAAAGTTTGATATTATTACTTCAAAATTAAAATATGTAACGAAAGAACTTTTTGGGTAAAACTAGATTTAGCGTAAAAATTAATGTAGAGTTACTTTTAATAGGCCGTTAGACATTTTTTTTTGGACAGAAACACTATCTAGTGAACGAGTCATCATAATCATCAACATGATCAACCCATAGCCGGCTCACTACAGAGCACGGCGGGGTGATTACGTAAAACGTTACAGTAGCGACAGCAACGCGACAGCAGTAGCAATGCTACAGTTTATTTGCTGTCTCTCTTCTTCTTCTTCTTATTTTGTTTGTGGCTATTGCTGTCTCTCTCTAGCCGGACGTTTGACAGCAATGATTGCGAGATTTACGCCTGTCGCAAGCCTGTCGCGAGATACGTAATCAACCCTGCCGGTCTCCTTTCAGAGTGAGAAGGGTTTTGGCCATAGTCTACCACGCTGGCCATGTGCGGATTGGTAGACTTCACACGCCTTTGAGTTCCAGGTTCCGCGCTCCAGTTTTTTGCAGGATCCCGTTTACCGTCTGCATCAAACGGGATCCTGCAAAAAACTGGACTGCCGTGTGAAAGGGGGCTTAGATATCCAATATTTGAATAAAAAAATATTTGCAGGTAATGATGATAAAGCAATAGAAGTTTTACAAGATTTAGGTCGATTGGAAGACGTACTAAAACTAGAATCAGCCAAAAAAGACTATTTAGAAACAACCAATAGGCAAGATTGGAAAGAGCTATTCACTATAAGAAGTAACAGAAAAGCTTTTCTCATAGCAGTGGTAATAAATGTATTACAAAACTGCAGTGGTCTTTTAGCTGTAGTTTACTTTTCTGCGTCCATCTTTGAAATGGCTGGATCATCGATAAAATCGAATATATCTATGATAATTATAGTAGGATTTCAATTAGTGGGAAGTATTATAACACCTTTCTTTATTGAAAGGACGGGAAGGAGAAGGATTTTGATGATATCTTGTGCCAGTTGTTGTATGAGCATGGTAAGTAAACCTAAAATATGGATTACCCTACATTAATTAAAGCCGTTGTACATTAATACTTATTTTTCTTTCTCTGTAGGTACAAATTTTTGTGGTGTACAAAAATCAAGTAGGTAGTTATTCATTGATTCAATCATTGACACAATTAAATTGAGTTCAGAGATTACTAGACCTTTATTTTGTCCAAAATTTCTTGCTTTTGCATTTTATTAGGGATCACATTGTTTGATAGATTCAGCACTATCTTTTCGTTCCTCAATTTATATCACTTGCAATATGATATTTCTTTCAATATTAATTAGTTTTAAGTTTCACAAAATATGTCACCATTTACTTTTAATTTATTTAATTACTAGATGATGCCCGCGACTTCGTCCGCGTGGATTTAGGTTTTTAAAAATCCCATGGGAACTCTTTGATTTTCCGGGATAAAAATATATAATAGCCTATGTCCTTCCCTGGGATGTACACTATCTCTGTACTAAATTTCGTCAAAATCGGTTGAACGGATGGGCCGTGAAAAGCTAGCAGACATACAGACAGACACACTTTCGCATTTATAATATTAGTATGGATTATCAGTCAGAATTAGGTCTCATTTTAGTAAAAGATTTTTCCACAGAAAAGGTAGCATTTGATTTTTTACTTTCAGTTCACTCTTGGATTATACTTTTATTTGAACTATTTAGAAAACTCTATAATCAATAAACTCAAGTGGTTGCCGCTTGTGATTTTAATTATTTACTTCATCAGTTATAATTTCGGTAAGTTGTTTTTATTTTAAACTACCCAAACTAGCAGGTATTCTATTTTATTCCTAGAATAGAAAACGTTTATTTAACAAACACAGTGAAAAATAACATAACAAAAGCAAAATAATAAATGCGCCTGCGGGTGTAGCGACACTATGTTAGTGAACAGACTCTAAGTACTTTTTACATGACATGACTTTGAAAATAGCAACCGCTTGGTTCCATGCTGGTTCTTCTCGGTCGCAAAGGCATTCCGAACCAGTGGTAGATGCATTCGATTCAATAATTATTATAGTCTTGCGCATTGCTCGAGCAAGCTGCTAGTCAAATCCATAATTTGGAAGTTATTGCAGTTTTCTATTAATTGTTTTGAAAGTTACATATTGCTGTTCTTTATGTACTTGAATCACTGTTGTATGATTCACGTGCTGGCAAATCGATCCTGTCCTAATTTAAATAGTTATAGATTTTTTACTAACAAATAGGTTTAAGTTTCGTGTAATTACTAACACCAATATGATCCTTGTTGGTCGAAATAAAAACGTTTTATTTTATTTATTTATTTATCGATTTGAGTTACTTATTATTTATTTTTAGGTTACGGCATAATCCCAATCACGATTATCGGTGAAATGTTCACACCGAACGTCAGAAGTAAGGGATCTACCCTCACCATGAGCATATCATGGGTTTTTGGGTTCACCGTGAACACGGTCTTCGGGATGCTGCTGGAAAGTGTCGGCGGACATTTTGCGTTTATGTTCTTTTCATTTGTATGCGCTTGCGCATTTATTTTTACACTATTCTTCATTCCTGAAACGAAAGGAAAAAATTTGTTAGAGATTCAAGAGCTATTGAATAAATAGTATATACTTAGTAGTTGTGTTTTAACGATTTCTACTGTGCTGTGTTTTGGTTTAATTTTATACGGTACCTTAAAAAAACCCGTAGAGTTCCGTAGTCAGTACTATTGTTTAAGAAAGCATGGGTCGCCATTTCGAAATTTTTATTAAGTACTAGCTGATGCCTGCGACTTCGTCCGCGTGGATTTACGTTTTTCAACATCCCGCGGGAACTGTTTGATTTTCCGGGACAAAAAGTAGCATATGTGTTAATCCAGGGTATAATCTATCTTCGTTAAACATTTCAGCCAAATCCGTCCAGTAGTTTTTGCGTGATTGAGTAACAAACATCCAAAAATCCAAACATCCACACTTTCTCTCAGGAAGGACATAGGCTACTTTTTGTCCCGGAAAATTAAAGAGTTCCCACGGGATTTCGCGGACGAAGTCGCGGGCATCATCTAGTCTACACTAATATTATAAAGAGGAAAACTTTGTTTGTTTGTTTGTACTGAATAGGCTCAAAAACTACTGGACCGATTTTAAAAATTCTTTCACCATTCGAAAGTTACATTATCCACGAGTAACATAGGCTATATTTTATTTTGGAAAAAAATAGGGTTCCGTAAGATATTTGGGTTTTTCGGACACAAGGTGTAAAAAATCAACCAGAAAAGTTACTTATTTTGCGTACGCTGCCTAAACTATAAAAGATAGAACCATAAAATGTTCTAATTAATTGTAGATCTTATAAATATCTACAAAAAAGTCCGCGACACACTATACCCATCTATGTCGAGTGAGGCACAGCAACCATTTTTTTATTTAAAAATCTTGAATTTTTTTTGGACTACATTTAAACGCGTTTATTTTACTCATGCTATTAATCCTTATCAAAATAAATGATTTCATCACTAAGAACAGTTTATGGAGATAATGAGATAATATTTGGTCTTTGAATGATTAAAATTGGACGTTTGGTTTTGAAGTTATGGCGAAATTAAAATATTACGATTTCTGCTGCACGGCCCGATGTCGTTAAGTTTGTTTGTAGGGGGTAATCTTTAGAACTACTGAACCGATTTTAAAAATTCTTTCACCAGTAGAAAGCTACATTATTCCTGAGTGACATAGGCTATACGGGATCTTTAAAAACCTAAATCTACGCGGGCGAAGCCGCGGGGATCAGCTAGTATTATATAAAGAGGTAATGTCGTTAAGTTTGTTTGTAGGGGGTAATCTTTAGAACTACTGAACCGATTTTAAAAATTCTTTCACCAGTAGAAAGCTACATTATTCCTGAGTGACATAGGCTATACGGGATCTTTAAAAACCTAAATCTACGCGGGCGAAGCCGCGGGGATCAGCTAGTTTATAATATTAGTAGGATTTGTTGTGATAGCGGCATTAGAAATAGGTAGGTACCTACACACTAAAAAATTTCAACTCTCTAGTCTATGAGATAGGTACCTACAGCCCACTGATAGACAGACGGATGGACGGACATAGAAGGCTGATGTATGTAGGTATAGTACGCGATAGGTCGAGATACCAATCAGGTGAGGACGCCCCGCACACCCAGACAGCCCCCGCGCTAATCCGGTGCGGGTGACGCATGGGTGTGCGGGGGAGGGGGGGGGGTCCCTCCGCCTCATACCCCGATCACCATCTCTACCTGTCGCGTACTGTAATATGCATGTGAGTTTATTTATTCCACCATAACTTCTAAGTATAATATGACTGAACAGATTCGGACGTATGGGATATCGTTAGAATACTTACCCCTTTTACCCCAATACCACCCCGTCTGTAGGTATGCGTTGATCCTCAGGCTCTTTAAAAAGCCAACACACTGCATCCAATCCGAATCCAACACACAGTTTAATAAATTTATTTGCTAGCACAACGTAATTATACTTATCTAGTTATAGTTGTCACTGTGTTCATCTTAGTTTTAATTTCTATCTAAGTACTTGTGAAAACCTACCATTAGCTTGTAGTTACTTAATTTAAAGATTATAATAGATTAATTTAAGCTGTTGATTTTCCCAATTAAAAAAAAAGAAAAAACATTATTATCAAAAACCCGACTTCCAAATTATTTTTTGCTATAACATATTTTAGGGGTAAGTATTTACTTATAACCACCTCCTTTTTGGAAGTCGGTTAAAAAAGTACATAGTGTTAGATCAGCTTTAACGAGATGGTACCAAAACCTTCGCGTGACATTGCGATACGATTGACACACTTAACCTGTTCGACACTGAACCGGTTGTTAGGGCTCCGTACCCAAAGGGCAAAACGGAGCCTTACCAATGTCACTTCAGTCTATGTTGTATAGAAGCAGGCGTTACTTTGCGGAAGTCCATGATATAAGTACAATGAACCAAAAGCTTAATTTGCTGTAATCGGCTGAAACAGGTCGAATCTGTATGATGCAACATGCAGCATGCGAATAGCACCACCCGCCCTCCCACTGCTAATCATGCAGGAAAAGCAGCCACTCGGCAAGCAATACGCACCACCACCACGCAGCACCACACAAATCCCAAACACAATCGACGGCCGTTTCGTCCCGACACCGGAGCATCCTCAGGAGATGTCGACCTTACAATGCACAAATTGCAAAGCAATGCTTTGCTGTCTGTCTGTCCACATGTCACGGTAAAGCTCGTAGACGAAATAAGTTTGAAACCTAAAATTTTGGTATTTTGGTGTAGAACGTTGACCCAAAACCGAATATTGAATTTGAAATTCAATAATTAAATTATTTGTCAGGGCAAATGAGCCTTCATTTTTTTTCTAACCCTAACATATCCCTATCATATTATGGAATAGAGCTGTGATAGAGGTCTAGCTAGAGCTCAAAAAGCTGTGATAGCTTAGTGATTAGGACGTCCGCCGCCTAATCGGAGGTCGGGGGTTCGATCCCAGGCACGCACCTCTAACTTTTCGGAGTTATGTGCGTTTTAGTTAATTAAATATCACTTGCTTTAACGGTGAAGGAAAATATCGTGAGGAAACCTGCATGCCTGAGAGTTCTCCATAACGTTCTCAAAGGTGTGTGAAGTCTACCAATCCGCACATGGCCAGTATGGTAGACAATGGCCAAAACCCTTCTCACTCTGAGAGGAGACCCGTGCTCTGTAGTGAGCCGGTGATGGGTTGATCATGAATCATGATGATGATGAGTGCTCATTGAGTAAAGTACGAATAGGTATATTTTTCATTCTTTTTTATCGTAAAAAATACAAAAGGGGGGTGTCAAAGTTGAAAGTTTTTGACCAATTTTTGTGACGGGGTCTATCTTATAACTAAACTAAACTAGTTAGGAATATGAAATTTTAATGTATTATATACTGTATTTAAACTGCTGAAAACAACATTGCATAAAGTAGTTTGTAAACTGTGACCAAAACAAACGAAGTTTTTTAGGGTTTTTTCTTTTACAGTTAGTTATGATATCTAGCCCGGAAATGAAATATTTCATACGCCCTAAATATTATGTTGTTCGTAATATTATGTACGGAACCCTATAAGAGCGAGACTCACACTTGGTTTATTTTTAAGGTTCCGTACCTCAAAAGGAAAAAAGGAACCCTTATAGGATCACTTTGTTGTCTGTCTGTCTGTCCATCGTGTCTGTCAAAAAAACTTATAGGGTTACTTCCCGTTGACCTACAATATTTAAATTTGTTAGGTAGGTAGGTATACCGAATATATCTCAAGTGAATACACCCTAAAAACGTGATTTGTGGTTACATCACAAAAAAATTAAAATTTGTTCATGAACAAATAATTAGTTTTCCAATTTTCAAAGTAAGATAACTATACCAAGTGGGGTATCATATTATGAAAGGGACATCTAAAACGGATTTTTATTCGTTTTTATGCATACCTAATAGTTTTTGATTCATCGTGCAAAATGGTGAACAAATACGACTGTAGTACGGAACCTTCGGTGCGCGAGCCTGACTCGTACTTGGCCGCTTTTTAGTAGTACGTAATACCTACTGTTGTGTCGGATTGTGAATTCTCAGATTCGTATCGAATGCAGTACATAAAGAACCTTAGATTTAAGTATACAGTTAGACGGTCTTGCTGATAAACAGGATTACGACTACTGTTGTTATAATGATTATCACTAGATATACGTTAATTGTGTTTTATCCAACAATGTTCATACGAGATAGTTAAATTGTGCCGGTGTTTTGTGTGGCATACTGTGTACTACTGTGCATTATTAAATGTGACTTATTGAATTGTAAAATAGTAATATGAAGTCTAATTTAATACAAATAAATGGAAGAACGCGGCAAGTGTTGATAGCAACATGTAGTAAGTATTGGTCTTGTTACTAGGTAATCACAAGGTCCTGGGTTCGATTCCTAGGTCAGGCAAAAATCTGTACCTACTTTACTTTAGGGTTTGGCTAAAAAAAGTCTCAGTTACAGCCCAGCGTTACGGTTATTTATATTGTTTCTCACGCTTTCAAGTTGTTTTTTAGGGTTACGTACCTCAAAAGGAAAAACGGAACCCTTATAGGATCACTTTGTTCTCTGTCTGTCTGTGGGTCTGTCAAGAAACCTACAGGGTACTTCCCGTTGACCCTCGTTGCGCGAGCCTGACTCGCACTTGGCCGGTTTTTTCACAGTTAATTGTGTAGAAAACAAACATATTTTTTATTTTATTTTTATCTTAAAAAATAAGGAAAGTCAAAGTTGTAATTTTTTAGACCATTTTTGTGACGGGGGCTATCTCAAAACTATACTAGTTAGGAATATGATATTTTGGTATACTATGTATTATGAACCATACGACATACCATAATATAAGCTGTAACTTTTTTGGGTTGTTCTTTCACGATTTATTGCGTTGTTCTAGCTCGGAAAAGAAATATTTCACGCACCCAAAATATGATGTTCATAATTATGTACGGAACCTTAAAATCTGACCGGTTTTTTATGGGTTGGTTAAATGTGATTATATACCTAGCATTGCAAAAACAAACAATGAAATTAACATCACAGCGTACCTAAAATCCTACCTAAACCTAACTAACCTAACCTAACCTAAAATCTTATGATTAAAGTTATGATTTTAATCCCAGATGATCATTAGCGTTAAAGGACATTATTATAAAGGTGTAAGCACATTTTACCATTTTGTATGAAAAAAAGACCGCTCAAGTGCGAGTCGAACAACTAATATGTGATTATATTTTCAGTGTATCTAGGACAACTAGTGGTAGGTTTTTCAGTGGCATGGTCAGGAGTGATTCTTCCTAAATTGCGGGATAGTGGTCAATCACCACTTAATGAACTGCCTACAGAGACGCAGCTTTCTTTGGTTGCTTCTATATTATATGTGGGATGTATACCAGGTAATATTTGTTTTGTTTTTTAGTAAATAAAAAACTGTGATAGCCTAGATGTAAATCTGACATTTATAAAGAGTTACGATACCTATGACCTAAAATTTTCGTATAATTGCCACTTACTACAAGGTGTTTCAACTTATAACTTTTCTATTATAAGAGATATCAAAATTTCCAACGGTTATATACCATAACTGTACATATTAAATTTAGTTACGACAAAATGGCCCTTGCGACAATTGAAATTTCCACTGTCGATATTGGTTTTACATTTACGTGTCTTCCATTTTCATTTTCAGGTCCATACATATCCGGTTGGTTATCAAACATCAAAGGGAGGAAGCCATGCCAGTTTTTTGGCGGGGTTATAACCTCTCTATCGCTTTTAATTTTGGCGTTAAGTACAAATCTGGCGATGTTGTTATGTACCAGAGTTTTGTGTGGTATTGGACTTGGCATCATTGCAGTGACGAATTTGGTTTATATTGGAGAAATGGCGTAAGTACCTACCTATGGTGCTATTTTTTGCTTTTAAGTGTCCGTATCTTCCGAGAAAAAGGAACCCCTATAGGATCACTTCGCTGTCTGTCTGTCTAATTTAATTTAATTTTATAATTATTTATTTCCACAAAAACAAAAGATTGCAATGTTGATATCTTCGTACGTTAAGACCCGTTAAGGGAATCAAAATCTATTGGGCCTCGTCTCGTTGGCCTAAAATCATGGAAGGCACAGTCTTACAGCACAAGTAAAAGGAAAAATCCAAAAACCAAATACAAAACAAGAAATAACATTTTTTGGATTTTTGTGATCTAACCACAAATTCATGGTTACATCACAAAAAAAAATCTTGTATAGTACGATGGTACGGAGCCCTTCGTGCGCGTGTAGCTTTAGTTTTTAAGTTCGAGTAAAAATTATCACCACTAGGTATATCATCTTACAAACGCAACAACGGACTTTCAAAAGTATTTTCATAAGTATCAGTAATTTATTACCTACTAGCTGATGCCCGCGACTACGTCACGTGGATTGAGGTTTTTGAAAATCCCGTGGGAACTCTTTGATTTCCCTGGATAAAACGTAGCCTGTGTCCTTCCCCGGGATGTAAGCTAACTCTGTACCAAATTTCATCAAAATCGGTTAAACTGTTGGGCCGTGAAAAGCGAGCAGACAGACAGACAGACAGACACACATTCGCATTTATAATATTAGTATGAATTTTGAATAAACCATTTGATTTGATTTCATTTGAATTCGACTCGCACCTTACCAGTTTGCTCTTCTATAACGTAATTAGAATTAAATTTTATATGAAGTAGTTATGTGTTTTCCCTCAGATCTACAAACATCAGAGGCACCCTTTTAACAATATTGGGAATATTTCACACAATCGGTGCCATAATTTTATATACCGCTAGTCATTTTTTTTCATATTCTGGGACGAACTATGTTGGTCTAGCGTGCTGCATAGCTTTTACACTGACTTCCCTTTTGATACCAGAGTCTCCTATATTTCATGTTTTAGAAGGTAAGTACCCACTTAAACCATATAAATGGAGTTTCACCGGACTCATGATTGGTTCCTGCAATCACGCCGAACAGAGCAACAGATCAACGTGATTTTTGCATGGATATTGGCACCGATTCCGTTGTCTTTCTCTAAACAAAATTTTAAGTATCTGCATCCTTTTCTTTTTAACAATGCTAAAAACGGACAGAAAATGAACATTTAAAGACTCTAAATTTTAGTGCACGCTACAAATTTAAACAGTAGGCTGGCGACTGTGCGCTAAAATCACGGGTTTTACCATCTAAAAATTAAATTTAAAACTGTCAAACTGCGTATGTCCTTTTCATATTACATTAGTAAGAAGAGGATGAGAATACTCTAAAATTAGGTTGTGCTCAAAATCAGTACCATTGTTAAAGACGTAAAGTGATATTAGGTTATTTTTCATCCCGGAAAATAAAAGAGTTCCCACGGGATTTTCAAAAACGTAAATCCATGCCGATGAAGACATCAACTGGAAAAACAATATAAACGAAATTAATTTAATATTGTTTCAGGTAATGATGCCGCGGTTATAAAAACCCTAAATGAACTAGGTAGAAGTGAAGACATAGACAAAATATTGGTAGCAAAAAAAGAATTCCAAGATACCACTGCCAAAAAAGACTGGATTGAACTATTTAGTCTAAGAGGCAATAGAAAAGCACTAATTATTGTCCTTACTATAAGCGTATTTCAACATTGCAGTGGGGTTATGGTTGTAGTGTTTTTTGCTGGGACAATTTTCGAAATAGCTGGTTCTACTATGGAATCGAATATATCTATGTTGATTATAGCAGCTTTTCAGATGATTGGAAGTTTCATCGGTCCTTTTGTGGTTGAAAGGAGTGGAAGAAAAGTTTTGTTAGTCGTCTCTAGTTGTATATGCTCTTTGGCAATGGTGAGTATTCTAAAATCTGCATATTCTTCTAAGTGAGTATACAACGTTAGTTTTGGTGTACCTACTAACGCAAAACCTGAAAGTATGGTCAGAATCAGTAACAGAATCGATTGCAATCATTTTTACAACGTGTTATATTTTGAGCAAACAATACTTTAAAATCCTGCAAGTTTGGACACCGAGCTTGAACGACCGCATGCACCAGCTGATTCGAGCCGTGCAAGCGGCATGCAGCGCGGACAATCGACACCAGCGGATTGTCTAAAACCTGCATCAATCATTATTACAATCTCAATTGTTCTGATTGGCTGAATTTGTGCGATTCTTGTTGCAACAATGAGCAGCAATGCATTGTGGCCAATAGTGAGCGAGCATTAACCAATCAGAGATGATTACGATCGTGACACTGTAGCTGTCAAACAACCGCGGTAGGGTCACAGATCGTTCGCTCACAGCCGCTCGCTTCGGATGACCATGTTTTTGCAATAACAAAGACTCAACACAACAAGCTTATATATAACTTCGTACATTTTAATTTTTTTTTAATTTGTGTAAGTATTATTAAGAGAGAAAAATTAAAAAAAATTGTAAGTATAAAAAAAATAAAAAAATAAAGAATCGACTGTTAGGCGGGCGGTACGAAGTTCGCCGGGTCAGCTAGTTCTGAATAAATTATTTTAATTTTGAATTTTTTTGAATGATTTGTTTCAGTTCTTTTTAGGTCTTTATTTCTATTTGGATCATGTAGGGAATCCAGTAATTGATAAGATTAAATGGTTTCCACTCGCCGTGCTAATATTGTTTTTCATTGGATATGATTCTGGTAAGTTTAAAATATTTAGTTTTTTTTAGCGTGCAAACGAGCAGGCGGGTCACCTGATGTTAAGTGATTACCGTCGCCCATGAACATTTGCAGCACCAGAGGAACCGCCGATGCGTTGCCGGCCTTTTAGGAATTTGTTGGTCCGCCCCTTGAATAACCCCATGTTATAATCTAGTGTATAATCTAGTGTAAAGTTTAGGTGTCGGACTCCTATTCTATAGGGTCTCGGATTCTATCCCGGGTATGCACCTCGAACTTTGCAGAGTTGGGTATGTGTGTTCTAAGCAATTAAAATATCACTTGCTTTAACGGCCAGGAAACCTGAATGCCTGAGAGTTCTCCATAATGTTTTCAAAGGTGTGTGCAGTCTGCCAATCCGCACTTCATCAGCTTGGTGGACTATGGCCAAACCCTTCTAATTCTGTGAGTAGACGCGTGCTCAGTAGTGACCCGGCGGCGACGTGCACTGCTGGACATAGGTATCTTGTGGTGTGGGACTTCCACACGCCACGATCTTGCGCCGCCTGAATCCAGCGGCCCCCTGCGACTCGTTTGATGTCTGTCCATCTAGTGGGGGTCTTCCAACGCTGCGCATTCCGGTGCGAGGTCACCATTCTAGCACCTAATTAGGACCCCAACGTCTATCGGTTTTGAACTATGTACCCTGCCCATTGCCACTTCAGCTTCGCAACCCCATGAGCTAATATGTCGGTTAATCTAGTTCTCCTACGGATCTCCTCATTTCTGATTTGAACACATAGAGAAACTCCAAGCTCTCCATCGCCCGCTGGAATGATTTTTGTTCGAAGATTTTAATAAATAATTTCAATTTTTCAGGCTTGGGCATAATCCCAAACACTCTGATCGGCGAAATGTTTACAACCAACGTAAGAAGCAAAGGTTCTGCGGTAGCCCTAACATCTTCATGGGCAGCAGGATTTGTGGTCACCACGATTTTTGGCTCTATCATAGAAAGCATAGGCTATATAGCATTCTGGATTTTTGCCGCTACATGTCTTGGTGCTGTGGTTTTTACAATTTTTTGCGTTTTGGAGACTAAAGGGAAAAGTTTGCTGGAGATTCAAGATTTACTAAGTAAAAAATGAATATTAGATAATTACCAGATAAGATTTAACCTTATTCAATTGTGTTTGTGTGATAACTGTGTTCTCATAATTATGAATTTTATGAATATCAGAATAAAGCTTTAAAAATTGTAATTGAGGTTTTAATGATTTTGTTCTGTTTTTTCTGTAGTTTTTCTCATATATTATATCGTTATGCCGATATGCTGCTTGCCTTCCATGGTCATAATTTGTCATATTTTTAATTTAAATTTAATTTAAAACAACTTTATCCTTAACAAAATTACAGAGAGTTAGAATACAGGATACACTTAAAAAAACCGGCCAAGAGCGAATCAGACTCGCGCACTGTGAGTTCCGTACTACAATCGTATTTTATCGACATTTTTCAGGATAAATCAAAAACTACTTACTAGATCTCATTCAAATTAATTTTCGGTGGAAGTTTGCGTACATCATAATAATAATAATTATATTCTCTTATTTTAGAAGTTACAGAGGGGGGGGGGGGGGCACACATTTTGCCACTTTGGAAGTGTCTCTCGCGCAAACTATTTAGTTTACAAAAAAATTATATCTATAATTATTATTATTATATATCATTTACTCTCACGCCCGTGTACAAAATAGATACATATAAAAGCCAAAAAAGTTTATAATATACTTACATACATAAAAATAAATAAACCTACATAAACATTACATACATACATTACATACATTACATTACATACATACATACATTATTATTATTATTATTATTATTTATTTATTATTTAATTAGAACGGCCATAAAGCCAATTACACTAATTAAAATACGAGTACAAACTAACATAAACATACTTACAAAAATTAACAACTTAAAATTATAAATTTTAAAAAGATGATGATAGTTTAGAAACCTCAATATAATTTTTGAAGACCTACCAAGTTTCAACAGTAGGTATATAGTTCTTATAGTTTCGAAAAAAAGTGGCTGTGACATACGAACGGATAGACAGACAGACGGACAGATGTATACATTTTGAAAAGGAACCATATCAAAGTCTTGCATAGTTCTCAACTGGTAGTCTCTTCAATATTCGCCATATATTTTCTATGGAAGAGTAAATTCCGCCATCTTGAATTTTTTTTAGTGATTTTTGTTTAAGCACCATGTCGAAGAGACAAGATAATAAGCCCAGATGGATGTTTAGCGAAGACCTTCAACGTACCTAGATAGGAATTGTCTATCAGTATTTATTAATTGATAACCCCTTAGTACGAAAGGTGCGATTAGGTACTACAATTTCAATGGCTGTAATTGGCTGAGTTCAAGATTTTCTTGCTGCAACAGTATTTTGGCGAATAGCGAAATAGCTGTCAAATTATTATTAAAATCCCTCTTCACTATCGGATGATGAAAGTAATCTAATCATCAAAATATTGATTTCGAGATTAGTTTCAATTAAGTATGTAATTTAAAAAAAACCCATGTTATCTTCCAGTGCAAAACATATTTTGTTAAAAATATTACGTGTATATATATTTAAAGCAATAAAACAATATGCTTAGTATTAAATATATTGTGAGTCGTAACTAATTACAATTAATTAAGAAACGTTTGCAACCACAGAAAGAATTCGGAAAAGGAATAGAAGTGGTATGTGAGCTTGGCTAGTGAAACATCAGTGCGATTTTTTTAATAAAAACAGACCTATTTTTATAGCATTAAGATATAATTTACGGTGCATTGGTTGCTAGAGATATTATTATGACGTAACTAGCTTATGCTCGCGACTTTGTCCGCGTGGACTACACAAATTTCAAACCCCTATTTCACCCCCTTAGGGGTTGAATTTTCAAAAATCCTTTCTTAGCGGACGCCTACGTTATAATAGCTATCTGCATGCCAAATTTCAGCCCGATCCGTCCAGTAGTTTGAGCTGCGCGTTGATAGGTCAGTCAGTCAGTCAGTCAGTCAGTCAGTCACCTTTTTCATTTTATTCAAAAATTCTTTCTTAGCGGACGCCTACGTTATAATAGCTATCTGCATGCCAAATTTCAGCCCGATCCGTCCAGTAGTTTGAGCTGTGCGTTGATAGGTCAGTCAGTCAGTCAGTCACCTTGTTCATTTTATATATTAAGATTATTTCTATTAAAGTAAATGCAGAAACCGCGTACGATAAGAGCAGTGTAAGACGACCTCCAGCCGATGGTCTGAAGAAGGACAGGAAGCGGGTGGATGAGGAAGGCAGAGGACCGTGTTTGGTGACACATTCTTATTACCAATGCATACAGACTGATGGATTGATTGGACTGAATACTATATACTACTAATAGCTCAAAATTTGCGATATGCTGCAGATACTATTTCTATTACCTATTTCAAATTCCGTTTTGGTAGCATTTTAATTAAGTATCTATTGATTTAGAAACAAGTGAGTTAACCATTTTCCCATTGGATACGTTAAACATTTAGTTTGAAAAGTTTAAAATGATTTTGGAAATAACTGGGAAGAAGCGGCAAGTGTTGGCTTCAATGTGTGGTAAGTTACCTTATTTATTACTAGATGATGCCCGCGACTTCGTCCGCGTGGATTTAGGTTTTTCAAAATTCCGTAGGAACTCTTTAACTTCTCGGGATAAAAAGTAGCCTATGTCCTTCCCCGAATGTAAGCTAACTCTGTATTAAATTTCATCAAAATCGGTTGAACTGTTGGGCCGTGAAAAGCTAGCAGACAGACAGACAGACACACTTTCGCATTTATAATAGGTATTAGTATGGAGTAGATGCTGTCTGCGGGAAAAAGTCCTGTGGGAACTCTTTGATATACTTATGATAAAACTGGCTTACCCCTTCCAGGTTAGCGCGCTTCCATCTTAGACTGCATCATCACTTACCACCAGGTGGGATTGCAGCCAAGGGCTAACTTGTATCTGAAAAAAAAACCTTAACTTTACCTTGCTTTAACGTGGAAGAAAAGCACCTGCATGCCTAAGAGTTCTAAATAATTTTCTCAAAGATGTGTGAAGTCTGCTGATCTGCATTTGGCCAACGTGGAGGACCAATCTCCTCTTATTATAAGAGGAGACCTGGAAGATCACGATGAGGTCTGATTATAGTTTTTAGGGTTCCGTACCTCAAAAGGAAAAACGGAGCCCTTATAGGATCATTTTGTTGTCTGTCTGTCGGTCTGTCGGTCTGTCAATAAACCTACAGGGTACTTCCCGTTGACCTAGAATCATAAAATTTGGCAGGTAGGTAGGTCTTATAGGCAGACATTAGGGGAAAAACTGAAAACCGTGAATTTGTGGTTACATCACACACAAAAAAATAAATGGTAGTCATGAACTAAAAATTAGTATTTTCCATTTCGAAGTAAGATAACTATATCAAGTGGGGTATCATATGAGAGGGCACCTGTGCATTTTAAAACAGATTTTTGTTTATTTTTATGCATCATAGTTTTTGAATTATCGTGAAAAATGTCGCAAAATACGACTGTACTACGGAACCCTCAGTGCGCGAGTCTGACTCGCACTTGGCCGATTTTAAAATAATATTAGCCATGTTAAATTACTAATATTCCCCTTTCCTCTCCAACTGAACGTAAAGCTTGTGCTAGGAATAGGTACGACAATAGTGCAACGGGCGGGGTTTGAACCGCCGCCCTTTCGCTTTTCAGTCCACTCCTGTACCCGTTGAGCTATTGAGGGCTTATTATAAGAGGAGACCTGGAAGATCACGATGAGGTCTGATTATAGTTTTTAATTTTTGTCTTGTATATTTTCAGTATACATAGGCATAACGCTGATAGGTTTTACAATAAGCTGGACGGTGCCCATTTTGTCAAAGCTGCAAGATCCTAAACAATCCCCGCTTCCAAAGTGGTTGACGGACACCCAGCTTTCCTTAGTTGCATCTTTACTATACCTGGGGTCCATTCCGGGTAACTATCAGCTTGCATCCATTTGCATTGCATACCTACTCATGCCCGGTTTCTAAACTCGTCAGTTATGTTCTCATTAGCTCAATCAAGTTCAATAAAGTTAAGTATAAGATAAACGTCGTTTAAATTTACTGTCCATGCGTTTCTGAATACAAAAAAAAACTATGAAACCGATAACTAGTTCATTTTTCTGTCATTAGATGGGTCTGTTACTGGAAACGAGTTTGAAATGCATATTATTATTTTATTTCGCCATTAACGCTAATTTTATTAATAATAGTATTTTTTCTATGCTAAATAAGTGGCTAAACACTGTTTTTGCAAAGTAACGAACAACTTACTAATAAAATACTTTTTAATCAAAAAATACGCAAACCATGAACTACCTACTGACAGATGAAACGTCAAATAACTTTATCAAATAGATAAACGGCGCACATTGGCCAGTTAAGTTTGAACGGAGTTTATCTTGCATTGCGTTGTTCAGAAACGCACTGCCTCGAGTTATCGGACCAAAAGCGCTTTTGAATAGATAAACCGTCGTCAAAAGTACCTCAGAAACCTGGCATTAGTCAACGCCAATGAGAAAGTTTCTAGCCAACGTTCGATAAAATTTTCATCGATGGCGCTTAAATACCACGAAAAACGAAAAATAATACCTATAGGTCGTGTTAATCAATGACATAGATGAAGAGTAACAGCTAGCGTGCACTGCAGTTTTCCTTATGTTTCTTTTCTTCTGCCACAAAATCTGTGAACTATAATACAAGTAATAAATTAATTTTGCATAGGGGAAGAAACGTAAGGATTGACCTTGAGCATAGATCATAATATAGAGATATGTAGGTATTATTTTTCGTTTTTAGTGGTGCTAGTATTTAAGCGCCATCTATGAAAATTTTATCGAACGTTGCCCTGAAACTTCCTCATTAAATAGTCGTTTTGGAAGTTAACCGCAAAACGCGTCGTAATAGCATTTTTGGGCGTCAGTGGGACAGACGCCTAAAAATGCTACTGCGACGCGAGGGGTTGAAAACACCAGCCCGTGCGCCGCACCGCACCCCGCGTTTGCCATCTGCATTAGTGTGAGTACTATATCTGTACACAGTACACGAGCGCGTGAAACAATACCTGCGCGAGCGCGCACTCGCAGACGCGACTATTTAACTGCCGGGAACTTACGATTTACAAAGTAGCGATTAGCAATTAATTCGAAAAATAATCGAATTATTCGATTATTCTTATTTGATAACAATTAAACAATCGGAATCGAGTTAAAATTAAAAACTTTATGGGCGATACCTCACAATATTTTCAATATTCATTCGAATATTGATTTTTGACTGTCGATTTTTATTCGATTGTTTTTTTGTTGTAAAGACTAATAAATCGAAAATCGTTTACTTAATTGTTTGTTTGTCAATTAATTCGATTGCTTTTTTTGCAGCAATAGCCCATAGCTAATACAATTAAGGTATTACTAGCTGATGCCCGCGACTTCGTCCGCGTGGAATTAGGTTTTTTAAAAATACCCTGGGAACTCTTTGATTTTCCGGGATAAAAAGTAGCCTATGTCACTCTCCAGGTCTTTATCTGTACCCATGCAATCCGTTGTACCGTTGCGACGTGATTAAAGGACAAACCAACAAACAAACACACTTTCGCATTTATAACAAGGGTAGGTATACTGATAACAATAACGCAAAACTTTTGCGAACGTTCTGGTTACAAACTGTATATTAAATTTCCGGAAATTAAATTTATACCTGTATATTACATTTTTGGAAGGTCCGTAGCTACTAAGTAAGCCGGTGCTGACGCTGAGCCGGTCTAAATCTCTGTCATCTGAATAAGATGAAGCGCTGTAAAGCAATCACATATGGATAAACTTAATAAAATTTGACCTACTGGTTTTTCTACTATTTTCAGTGTTTTTTGTACCTTCTTCTAGGTCCATACATAATGGGATGGCTCTCCAACGTCAAGGGTCGAAAGCCTTGCCTAATCCTGGGCGGGTTGATCGCTACAATAGGCTATATTGTCTTAGCGACAGCGAAATCTCTTGCTGTGCTGTATTGCGGCAGGATCTTATCTGGATTTGGTGCTGGCATCCTTAGTGTTATGAGCGTGGTGTATATTGGGGAAATTGCGTTAGTATGTCTTCTTTTTGATCGAGCGAAGCAAGTCTCTGAATCTACTTTTTTTTAATTCATTATAGGCGCACGCTTGACCACCAGCACACGATGGGAAGTGATGATGTGGCCTAAGATTGGACGCGTTTGCCTAGAAGGTGCCTATACACTTTTGTTTTAAAGATACCCGGACTATAATTTGCAGGAAACACTGATCTAGGAAGAGTATTCCAGACCCTACTCTAAGGAATGATGACGCAAAGCGTTTCGTACGCGAAGACGGAATGTTGACGACATAGGGGTGGAAACTCGCCCGGAGAACTTGAGAGAAATTGCATTTATCCGTCCGTCCGTCCATCCGTTTGTCAGAGCCTTATAACTTCTGAATTACTTAACTTAATTACTTCAAATTTAAACATAACATATATAACAGCTGTGATAGGACGCGGACTAGGCTATCACAGCTGTTATAATATATATGTAATGTTTTAGAGGGCTGCTTACAGGCATTGTCTCAGCGACAGTTTGTCCGACCCAGAGTCTGACTCCGAACGTATGCAGGATAAGTTGGATTTCTGTAACAAAAAACCCGGTTTAGTCCTAGTAAGTTGTGATAGCCTAGTAGTTAGGACGTCCGCCTTCTAATCGGAGCTCGGGGGTTCGATCCCGGGCACGCACCTCTAACTTTTCGGAGTCATGTGCGTTTTAAGTAATTAAATATCACTTGCTTTAACTGTGAAGGAAAACATCGTGAGAAAATCTGCATGTTCGAGAGTTGTCCATATTGTTTTCAAAGGTGTGTGAAATCTACCAATCCGCACATGGCCAGCGTGGTAGACTATTGCCAAAACCCTTCTCCCTCTGAGAGGAGACCCGTGCTCTGTAGTGAGCCGGCGATGGGTTGATCATGATGATGATGATGATATAAACTTGCAACTAATTTGTTGGGTACATTTTTAGCTATCGAACAAAGCTAGTTTTGTGTCTGTATGACTGCTATATCATGAGAAATTGCTAACTAAAATGCAAGTACCCTTGCTAAGTCGAAATGAAAATTAAAATGGCTGCCTTTTTCACAAAGTTGATTAAAAAAAAATATGATTTGTCGATAAAATTGTTTGTGTCGCTTACCTACCCTTAACGGGTGCGACATCGGTAACCAGACACACTAAAATAAAATAAAAATGAAATAAAAATCTTTTTTATTCAAATAAACTTTTACAAGTACTTTCGAATAGTCGGATGCATCTACCACTGGTTCGGAATGCCTTTCCTACCGAGAAGAACCAGCAAGAAACTCGGCGGTTGCTCTTTTCAAATATTTGATATAGGTACAAGATTATGCCATGTATACAAAAGTATTTGCAGTCTTGTGCGTTGCTGGAACGAGCTGCAGGTCAAATCCACGCCCTTTTATCATTTAGATAACTGTATACAGATTGTTCGTTTTGCAGGTCTACGAACAATAGAGGCATTCTTTTGACAGGTGTTGGAATATCAATAGTATGTGGATCTATAATGGTCCTCACAACTGGCTACTTTCTTACATACGCAGGAACGACTTTTGTTGGAGCAGGCATAAGTCTTGCTTTTACAGTGGCAGCACTAACTATACCTGAAACACCAATATTTCATATGTTGAAAGGTAATCCATATAAATACAGTGTGTAACCAGTACGCTAGCAAAAACGAAGACAGGCCTGATAGTACTGATGATTACTGATATGCTAGCATAAAGAAAACCGCGAAAAAATAAATAAAAAATTTAATTTTAATTTAATTTTAATTTAAAACAACTTTATTGTTAATAGATTTACAGAGAGTAAGAATACAGGATACACTTAAAAAACAAAGGGCGACCTTATCACTAAAGTGATCTCTTCCAGGCAACCCATACTTAAGAATTTATAGAACTGTAAGACGGGGAATCGCAATGTAGCTATAAATAAAATATATATATAAATATATATAGGTATATATAAACATATACACTCTAATTGGTACATACTATAAAACATAATATAATATATACATGTATATAAATACTATATAAAATCAATATAGTATAATTAAATAAATAATACATACTACATAGCTAACTGTACATATAGTTATGGCAGAAAATCTACAGTGACAGATAGTGTTTCTTGACACGGTTTTTAAAGATTGCCAGCGATTTGGAGCGTCTTATTTCGACCGGAAGTGCATTCCTATTTCCTAAATCCTATTGTTTTTAAAAAAATTATGATATATTGCAAATAAAAAATCTGACTGACGCCAGAGGTCAACGAACGTTACGTTAGTAGGTCACTCGGAGTCAATTCCGCGTCGTAAGCGGGGCAATGACCCGAGGTTTGCATGCGGGTTTAAAAATATTAAATCACTAAAACTACAAAATGAGGCAAATGGTTATTGGTAATGGATTTTGTTTAGGTATTATAACAATAACGCTAAGTTTTTGCTAGCGTTCTGGTTACAACCTGTATAAGTGCTTGTAAACTAATTTTTTTAAAGTACTAAAAACATTTACAATAAAGAGAAAAAGAGAGTAAAAGTGAACAGAGAAGCACTTATCTCTATGAGAGATCTCTACCAGTGGCCCTTGGCAGTGCGAGAGGTTGTAGAGGATTTAATAAAAATAGCGAGCAAATGAGCAGGCGGGTCACCTGATGCTAAGTGATTAGCGTTTTTACTATATTTTTATAATATTTTACCTAACCGGTCCGCAATTTTTGATATGTATTTGAAATTATTTAGCGAATGTTTTTATTTTATAGGTGATGAGAAAGCATTAAGAAAAGTTCTCCAACAATTAGGAAGAGATGATGATGTAGAGACATTAGTGGAAGCAAAAAAGGAATTTCATGAATTGTCGAGCAAAAAAGACTGGCAAGAGCTATTTTCTATAAGAAGCAATAGTAGAGCACTGTTTATAGTAGTAGCAGTTAATATTCTACAACACTGCAGTGGGATTATGGCAGTTATATTTTTTGCATCAATTATTTTTGATATGGCCGGTTCTAAGCTTGACGCCAGTTTGTCTATGCTTATTATAGCAGGGTTTCAATTGACTGGTACTGCTATTAGCACAGTTCTCGTTGAAAGAGCTGGGAGAAAAATGTTGCTTACGATATCAAGTGCCATTTGCTCTTTAAGTATGGTAAGTGTACGGGAGCGGTGTGCAGGATCGACGGTTGTATCTTGAAACTTCTATATTTATAGTCCAGATTGCAGAAAACTCCGTTAGTGTGAGTACTGTCGGCGGTACATTTGTTCGGGACTACGTCATGAAAAGTTATCGATTGAACAGCGCCATCTAGATTCTACTGTGGCAACCGCCACAATACTTAGTAAAATGTACTACATTTGTATCTACACCATAAAAAGATATTACATTTTAATGGATCAGGGTAGTTGCGGATGCCAACATCCATACTAATATTATATATGCGGAAGTGTGTCTGTCTGTCTGTCTGCTAGCCTTTCACGGCCCATCCGTTCACCGATTTTGACGAAATTTAGTACAGAGATAGCTTACATCCTGAGGAAGGTCATAGGCTGATTTTACCCCGGAAAATCAAAGGGTTTCCAATGGATTTTTAGAAACCTAAATCCACGCCGACAAAGTCGCGGGCATCATCTAGTTTATAATATTAGTGTGGATGAAAGTATGATGGAATAATTTAATTTAATTTTACTTTAAACAACTTTATTGTTAACAAAATTACAGAGAGTAAGAATACAGGATACACTTTAAAAAACAGCCAATTGGGTATTTGACTCCAATTTTTTTATTACTTTATTATAAACTAGCTTATGCTCGCGACTTCGTCCGCGTGGACTTCACAAATTTCAAACCCCTATTTCACCCCCTTAGGGGTTGAATTTTCAAAAATCCTTTCTTAGCGGATGCCTACGTCATAATAGCTATCTGCATGCCAAATTTTAGCCCGATCCGTCCAGTAGTTTGAGCTGTGCGTTGATAGATCAGTCAGTCAGTCAGTCAGTCAGTCAGTCAGTCAGTCAGTCAGTCAGTCAGTCACCCTTTCCTTTTATATATTTAGAAGACTGCCCGCGACTTCGTCCACGTGGATTTAGGTTTTTACAAATCCCGTGGGAACTCTTTGATTTTCTGGGATAAACAAGTAGCCTATGTCCTTCCCTGGGATGCAAGCTATCTCTATACCAAATTTCATCCAAATCGGTTGAACGGATGGGCCGTGAAAAGCACGTAATATTAGCACACGAGTATTAGTATGGACTAGGATAAAAATAATGACGTAAACTGAAAAAACTAATTAAATCGAATTAATAATAAAAAAGTTATAAGCATTTAAATATTTCTGATTAGACAGAGATAGCAATATAGAATTATGACGTCATTTTGACAAATGCTATAGTAGCTTCGTGCGGTTTCATACAAATTCTCGTTTTGCGAGAAAGGGATAGAAGACCCTCCCACTCCAAAATTAAAATGCCTGTAATTTTGTAAATCATTGCTGGATTTTAATATTTTTTTCAGCGTACGTCATTATTTTCATCCTAGTTTATAATAAAGTAATAATATTTATCAAATTCAAAAGTAGTAAAATAGGTACCCAATTGTGGATAATCTGAATAGTACCTATGGTTTTTTTTCAGTTCTTTCTTGGCCTATACTTTTACTTGGATCACATACAAAATCCCATAGTGAGTGATGTGAAATGGTTACCTCTAGCTATCTTGATCGTATTTTTCATTGGCTTTGAATGTGGTAAGTGCCTAATAATTTTACACGTGTTTTTCTTCTTTTTAGGGTTCCGTACCCGAACGGTGCCAGCGGGACCCTATCTTTTATAATGGTGGTATTTTACCTACACTTTAAGGAATTTTCTAAATAATTATTAAATACATATCGAAAATTGCGGGACCCTATATATATTAAGACTCCGCTGTCCGTCCGTCCGTCCGTCTGTCTGTCTGTCAGCGGGTTGTATCTCGTGATTCAAAATGGCCGTCATAAATATTAAAAAAAGTGTTGTTTTTTGTACGATGGTAACTACGGAACTTTTCTGAAGAGAGCTATGCTTGGAGTTTCTCTACGTGATCAAATCAGAAATGAAGAGATCTTGACATAGCTCAACGGGTTGCGAAGCTGAAGTGGCATTGGGCAGGGCACATGTTTCGGAAAACCGACAGACGTTAGGGTCCCAAGTTCCACTCCCAAGGTGCTGGAATGGCGACCTCGCACCGGAAGGCGCAGCGTTGGAAGACCCCCCACTAGGTGGACGACATCAGACGAGTCCGCAGGGAGCTGCTGGATTCAGGCGGCGCAAGACCGTGGCGTGTGTAAGTCCCTACAAGAGACCTATGTCCAGCAGTGGACGTCTATTGGTTGATGATGATAATGATGACGTCTTCGTTTGCGAGTCCTACTCTCACTTGACTGATTTTTAGGGTTCCGTTGTCTGTCTGTCTGACTCTCTGTCTGTCTGGCGGTCCATCTGTCTAGAAACCTATTGGGTACTTCCCGTTGACCTAGATTCATGAAATTTGGCAGGAAGGTAGTCTTATAGCAGACATGAATGGCAAAATCTAAAAACCGTGAATTTGTGGTTACATCACAAGAAAATAAGTAAAATATATCCATGAACAAATATTGTTATTTTCAACTTTCAAAGTAAGATTACTATACAAAGTGCGGTGTCATATGAAAGGGCTTTACTGGTACATTCTAAAACAGATTTTTATTTATTTTTAGGCATAACTGTTTTTGATTTATCGTGCAAAATGTCGTGTAAAATACGATTGTAGTACAGAACCCTCAGTGCGCGAGTCTGACTGGCACTTGGCCGGTTTTTTGCTTAGAAGTTATCTCTCATAGACAGTAGTATTTATCTTAAGTACTTACTTTTGGTATCTCATCTCAGTATTTTATCGGGGCCTGCTTTTAATCCCAACATTTGATTATCACTGAGCGATAGGTATAGTCGGCGACAGATCGAGATGGCAATCGGGGAGGGAACGCCTCGCACACCCGCATAGCCCCCGCGCTTACCCGGTGCGGGCTAGTGCGGATAAAATGCGGGTGTGCGGGGCGTCCCTCTGCCTCATACCCCAATTGCCATAACCTGTCGCGTACTATAGTTACGTATAACTTTTCCTAATGGTACGATTACACCTAACGAGTACAGTGGCGAGTCAGTGTCCTCGGCCGAGTACTCGGTTGGTGTTTAAACACTTTAACGAGTGCAATTTCGCCACAATTTCTCAGCCACAGCACTGTCTCGGCCGAGTGACATTTTACTGTCTCGCTTCACTACTCGGTAGGTGTAATCGTACCATTAGTTACGACATTTATGGTACGGTTACACCTAACGAGTACAGTGGCGAGTCAGTTGTCCTCGGCCGAGTACTCGGTTGGTATAAACACTTACGAGTGCTCGGCGCAATTTCGAAATACATATATAAACGGCCACCACAGCACTGTCTCGGCCGAGTGACATTTTACTGTCTCGCTTCACTACTCGGTAGGTGTAATCAGCCCATTACGCCGCTTCGTATTACCATTGCTCAGACTGACATGTCATCCTTTAGGTGTTTTTTTCCACTTAAATGAGGCGCGGAATTCTAAAAAACGTAATCTTTTTATTGGTTTTTGTATTGTACAGCCTTACTCATTACATAAAATTTAGGCGTTTCAGGTAAATTTTCAAGGTTTATGACTGTAATAACTTTTATCCTCTACACCGTCCGCGTGGATTTAGGTTTTTAAATTATCACCAATTATAGGCTGCTGCTTTATATTCATTACTAGCTGACCCGCCCCGGCTTCGCTCGGGTGGAATTTCGAGGTGACAATAGAGGTGGGGGTTGAATTTCCAAAAATCCTGGAACACGTATTTCTTCATTTGTGACCGACAAACCAAATACCAATTTTTATGCAAGTAACTTAAAAATTACGAAATTTCCTACAAACTTTCATCCCCTATTTAACCCACTTAGGGGTGGAATTTCCAAAAATCCTTTCTTAGTGGATGCCTACTCTTTAAAAAGAACACTCCCTCAAATTTCATGTCTCTAGAACCAGCGGTTTAGGCAGTGCGTTGATATATTATAAGTCAGTCTGTCAGTCAATCAGGACTTTGAATTTTATATATATAGATTAAGATTATAATTACTTACTAGCTGATGCCCGGGATTCAAAAATCCCGTGGGAACTCTTTGATTTTCCGGGATAAAAAGTAGCCTATGTCACTCTCCAGGTCTTTATCTATAGCCATGCAAAAAATCACTGCGACGTGATTGATGGATAAACCAACACACCAACAAACAAACACACTTTTGAATTTATAATAAGGGTAGGTACTGATTAATTATATCTTTTTTATTCACATACATGTTAGCCCTTGACTGCGATCTGGGGATGATGATGCTGTCTATGATGGAAGCGGGCTAACTTGGAAGGGATATGGCACTGTATATTATAAATTGCACCTGCCGGGAATCGAACCCAAGCCGTCATTCTAAGACCACATCGCAGGGAGGACATCAAAAGATAATTATGTTACAATTTTTAGGGTTCCGTACCCGAAGACTGCCTACGGGATCCTTTTACTAAGCCCCCGCTGGCCGTCCGTCCGTCCGTTCTTCCATCCGTCAGTCCATTCATCTGTCTCTCAGCAAGCTGTATCTCGTGTTAGAGAATTGAAATTTCCACAGAGTGTGTGTCCGGTATAACAGCAAATAGTAAAAATTTCAAAATGGCCGCCATGAAAATAAAAAAAGTTAAAAGAGTTGTTTTTTGTACGTTACGGAACCGTCGTTACGTAAAACGTTGTGTGAGAGTCCGACTCGCACTTGACCAATTTTTTTTTCAGGGCTTGGAGTAATTCCACATGTTCTTATGGGAGAGATGTTTACAAGCAATGTAAGGAGTAAAGGATCAGCTGTATGCATGACGTCATCAGCGGCAGCCGGTTTCCTAATCACCACAGCGTTTGGAGCCTTGATTGATAGGATCGGAGGACATGTTGCGTTCTGGTTCTTCTCAGGGACGTGTTTTTGTTCCGTATTATTCTCAACATTTTGCGTTGTGGAGACGAAGGGAAGAAGCTTATTTGAGATTCAGCAGATTTTGAATAAAAAATGAGTTTGTAATATCTGATTGGTTTTTTATTCCGAGACAGCTAACTGGTCTCGGCTTAGCTTGGAAATTTCTTAAAATCCTTTTTTTGTGAATGGAAGGTCTAATTTTTAGGGTTCTGTACCTTAAAAGGAAAAACGGAACCCTTATCTCTCTCACTTTGTTGTCTGTCTGTCTGTCTGTCAAGAAACCTACAGGGTACTTCCCGTTGACCAAGAATGATGAAATTTGGTAGGTAGGTGGGTCTTACAGCTGGCTTTAGGGGCAGAATCTAAAAACCGTGAGTTTGTGGTCACATCACACACAAAAAAAATTGTGGTCATGAACTAATAATTAGTATTTTTTTATTTTTATGAATCATAGTTTTTGATTTATCGTGCAAAATGTCGAAAAAATACGACTGTACTACGGAACCCTCGGTGTGCGAGCCTGACTCGCACTTGGCCGGTTTTTTACTAGATTCTGGGTAACGAAAGAAGAGATCCGACGAATTGAGAACCTTCTCCTCTTTTGAAGTCGGTTAAAAAGGATTTTGACAAAAAGTGTAAATTTTATACCGCGTCTTCGCCAGCTGCTCATATTTACATACGTATCTGCGCGATTGACTGATAAGAAAATAAATATAAAAAAGTATTTGTACTTCAATGACTGATAAATACATCCATTTCTGTCTGTTAGCAGGCTGTAGCCTGTACAGAACCTGTGAACCGTAATAGATCGAGAGTTGTCATTATGGTTAATATATTATCGTGTAGGATGGTACGGAACCCTTTGTGTGCGAGTCCAACTAGCACTTGCCAGATTTTTTAAGCACGTTGAACTAACCCATTTGCAAACTTACCTCCGAAGAGACCGTGCGATTGTCATTTAGTAATGTGTTGAATTACTACATTACATTTAAAAAAATCATTTTAAAGTAAATAATAAAACATATATTAGGTTTTATTTAATACAACTGCGGAATCCAGAAAAATTCTCCAAAACAAGGGAAATATTAAGGATAAAAATATAAAAGTTTTTGCTGACCGAACACCGTCACAGCTATTATACTTTAAGGAATTAAAAGAAGAACTTTCAAGCAGGCAAAAACTTGGTGAAAACAACCTTACGATAAAATATATTAAAGGGACTCCAAAAATAGTGAAATCATCAAAAAACTAGGAAAAGTAACACGATCGGATGATAATACTAACCAAGAAGAAATAACCTACCAGATATTACAAAATTACAAAGATTTAGATAAAAGACGATGTGCCTTTAATTTTTTGTATAGCAATGTGAGAAGTATTGTGAAACCAGGAAAATTAGATGAGTTAAAGTGTATTTTGAATTCGTTTGAACAACAGATTCATATATTACTTTTAACAGAAACTTGGATAAAATGTGAACAAGATGCTAAAAACCTTCAAATTTCTAACTATACACATTACTATAATTACAGAAATGATAAACTTGGTGGAGGAGTATCAATCTATATACATAACAATATAAAACATAATGTAGTTCAGGAGGTATATAGGAATGGTAACAATTACTTATGGATTCATACTGAAAAATACAACATGGATATAGGACTAGTGTACAAACCTGGATATTCAAATATGGACACATTTTTGGTTGATTTTGAAACGCAACTACGGCAGAGGAAACGAGCCATAATATTTGGTGATTTCAATATTAACCTTCTAGCTAATGATGGAAACATACAAAAGTATAAAGAAATGATAGAAGAAAATGGATACAAAATTATAAACAATATATCGCCAGAGTATTCTACACGCACCACGGCTACTACAAATAGTATTTTAGACCATATCATTACAAACCTAAAAGATATAAACTACCACGTAGCATTACTGGACTCTTCAATTTCAGATCATCAACAACTTGTACTTGGTATTAAAAATTACAAACCAGAATCACATCGAAAAGTCAACTATGAAACTATCAACTATGAAAACCTGCGAACTTATTCGAAAGAAGTCACATTTGATAATTACGATTACAGTTTACTGGAAAATACAATTAAAGATTTAGTAAAGAAAAGCTCAATACAGAAAACAAAAATACTTAATCTACCGCAACAGGATTGGATAAATAAAGATGTAATCAATAAAATAAATAAGAGAAATGAAATTTGGAGAAAAACAAAGAAAAACCCTAATAATACAGATATTCTATCGAACTTCAAGAAAGAAAGGAATGAAACTTTTGGATTAATTGCTAAGACTAAGAAGAAATATTATCTTAATTTATTTGACAAATGTAAAACCGATCGTAAAAGGACATGGAATCTTATCAATACTCTATCTAATAATAAAATCAAAACAGAATGTGCTCCTCCAAAGCTTATGACTGAATCCGGTATAATAACGAACGGTAATGAAATATGTAAATATTTTAACAATTTTTTTGTTGAAATTGGTCCGCAATTAGCTAAACAAATTCCATTAAAATATCACATTAATACATGTACTGCAAATCGAGATAAATTTTCGCAAAAGTTACCTAAATTTACACCCTGTACCGCAGAAGAAGTAATTCAAATAGTAAATAATCTTGATTCAAATTGCAGTTCAGGTATAGACAGAATCAGCACAAAAACTATTAAATGTATAAAAGATTACCTGTGCCCGTCTCTTGTAAATTGCATTAACCATTATTTAGACAAAGGCCAATTCCCAGATGAGCACAAAATAGCAAAAGTTACGCCAATATATAAATCTGGAAAGAAATCGGATCCCAGTAACTACAGACCAGTTTCAGTATTGCCAGTAATTTCAAAAATATTTGAGAAGATTATTTATAATAGACTAGATATTTACCTTAACCAACTAAATTTTATTTTCGAACGGCAGTACGGATTTCGTCCAAAGTCAAATACTTTATCAGCTACAATAGATCTCGTGACCAAAATTAAATCGAACATAGACTCAAAAAATATTGCTCTTGGTATATTTATAGACTTAAAGAAAGCGTTTGACACCGTAAGTCACTCAGTCTTATTAAAAAAACTTGTAAACATAGGAATTACGGGCTCTGCGTACAAAACAATTGAGTCTTACCTAACAAATCGGTTCCAAATTGTAAAAATTGGCAATTATCAAAGTGATGCTCAGCCAATTACTTGCGGAGTTCCTCAGGGCTCTATACTAGGGCCTCTGTTATTTTTAATATATGTCAATGATATTAGTGATTTATCTTTACATGGAGAAGTAAGTCTATATGCTGACGATACATGTATATTCTACTATGGACGCTCAATCGATGACTTAATAAAATTAGCACAAGAGGATCTCAACACCTTACATGACTGGTTTCAATACAACCTACTAACTGTCAATACATCAAAACGAGCTATGTTATTTTAAAGCAAAAAAACAAAAAAGTCCCGGTACACATTCCACTTACAATAAATAATTTTAAAATTAAACAATCTACCGAAGAAAAATACCTTGGTTTAACGATTGACAGCCAGTTAACTTGGAAACCGCACATAAGTAAAGTAAAATCAACACTGTCATCTCTTCTAGGATCGCTATATGGTATAGTTCGATGTCTTCCACAAAAGGTTCGGATAAACATTTACAACTCACTCGTAAAACCTCATCTTGATTATTTGATAGAAATTTGGGGCAGTGCGGCTAAAACTAATTTAAATTGTCTACAAATAATCCAAAATAAAATAATAAAAATTCTTTATAATTATGACTTCCTTACCCCTACAAAAATTATTTATGCGGAAACTAAATTAATGAATATCCTACAAATGTATTACTATAATACATGCATATTAATTAAAAAAATTATATCAAAGACAATACATTCAAAATTATCATTTAAAACTAAAAGGGAACTGGGAGGCCGACTTTTACGTAACGTTGATAACATCTCTCTAAAAGGTTCACGCACTAATTACGGTAAAAAGAATATAACTTTTGAAGGAGCACAAATGTTTAATAAAATACCTACAGAAATTAAAAATATTAGTAAGATAAACATTTTCAAAAAGAAACTGAAAAATTTTGTTATTATAAATATCTGAGTCCGGCCCTGCCGGCAAAGTGTATGAGCATTGCCATACATTATACTACCCGCTATTTTTACGATCGTGTTGTTGCTTGCCACCGCGCTGTGCCGAAAGATAAAATTAGTTTAAGTTTTGTTACTATAATTTCTCATTAAGTGAAATTTGTATATCTGATTTCTTTTGAGAATAAAATTCTTTAACCACATATTTATATTATATACGTCTTGGTAGTGTGAGATCAAATCAAGTTTTATATATTATAATGTTTATACGGATTACTGGTGTGAAGAAACAGGTGTTGGTGTCATTGTGTCGTGAGTACCTAGCCAATTTACAATAAGTAATATTAGGTAAAATAACTTTTGCAAAGTTTAAATACTGTGTTAAAATATTATTATTATTATTATTATTTATTTATTATTTAATTAGAACGGCCATAAAGCCAATTACACTGATTAAACTACGAGTACAAACTAACATAAACATACTTACAAAAATTGTTAAAATTATAAATTTTAAAAAGCAAAATTATAAATTTTCACAAAAGTGCAAGATCTGACCCATGAGGTCAGCCCATTTGTCAATATCACTACTATTATAAATGCGAAAGTGTGTTTGTTTGTTGGTTTGTCCTTCAATCACGGCGCAACGGAGCAACGGATTGACGTGATTTTTCGCATGGGTAGTTGAAGTCCTGCTACTTTTTATTCCAGAAAATCAAAGAGTTCCCACGGGATTTTCAAAAACCTAATTAATTCCACGCGAACGATCAATTCATTTGAAAGATTTCTATATAGTAAGCGCTGATAGCCTTCTGGTTAAGACGTAGGCCTTCTATTCGGGAGGTCGGAGGTTCGATCTCGGGCACGCAACTTTCAGAGTTATCTGTGTTTTATGCAATTTAAATATCACTTGATTTAACGGTAAAAGAAAACTTCGTGAGGAAACCTGCACGCCTGAGAGTTCTCCATAATGTTCTGAAAGGTGTGTGAAGTATGCCTAATGCCTATTCGCACTGAGCCAGCGTGGCAGACTGGTCTACACTCTACACCTATCTCAATCTGAGAAGAGACCCATGTTCAGCAGGAGGCTGGCGATGGATTGATCATGATTTTTAGTACCTACCTACCTGTTTCTTATCTTTAAGTAGGTACTATTGACCGCATTTTGATATCATTCATCTTGTAACCACGGATACCGGTATGTGTATGCGGTATGTGTGTCAGGCATAAAGCTGCCTACGCACCTGAGCTGCACGTCGCGTCACTGCAGTGTGACTGCAGGGCGCGACTATCGCACTACAACTGCAGTACGCGGCAGCTCGCGTCACTGAGCTATGCTGCTCTTAGATTATAAGGAAGATAGAAACAAACCCTGCTGCGCTGCGCTTTGTACGGTTGTGCCGTGTTTTTTCTTTTTACACGAGCACCCTGTGGGTGGACTACACGCAGAAACAGTACAATGCCCTGCGTGTTCAGTTATAAGATAATAATAATTATAATAGTTATAAGATTAACAACAAACAGCAAGGATCACGCGATACGTGCTGGTTGGTTTGGCATCGCACGCACCAGATGAGGAATATTAATCGCGGTAAAATGTCTCGTAAATTTTTTTAGCACTAAGTCTCCATAGTTGCTGGGGTCTTCACGGTAACCGAATAAAAATGTAACACTCGATAAGAGAGGAATATTACGCCGCTTGCCGGTTTCAGCTATTTCTGCTGCGGTTCCCGGTCTTGATGCTGTCTCCCTGATATGACATGGGGCAATGTGTCAACGCACGTGGCGTCCCACATTAGCGCCCGTACCCGTTCTAAGGGAACCAGCGTCAATCCATCAGGTCTTTTGCCATCATCCCGACTAATCCCTGCCGGCTCAATGAGCGCAGCAATGTTTATGGTGGCAAGAACCCTTTTAATCGCATGCCTAAATTGCCTACCCGAGCTCCCTTGGCAAGAGAGTCCATGGATTCCAAAATCTCTTTTCCAAACGGACATCCGTGCTGTTCCCAATCTGAGACCTAGAGCCACACGAAAACTTTCGTCTATAAATTCTAAAATTCGCCTTCTCCTATTCTCTTCTCTTCTCTTCTCTTCTCTTCTCTTCTCTTCTCTTCTCTTCTCTTCTCTTCTCTTCTCTTCTCTTCTCTTCTCTTCTCTTATCTTCTCTTCTCTTATCCTCTCTTATCTTCTCTTCTCTTCGTTCTGGCCCGGTCTGTTCCGCTCCGTTCTGTTCTATTCTGTTGCACTCTGTTCCATGCGAAATATAAATATTTAAGGTGATGATTTTTTTCAGTATACGTGGGACAAATAGCTATAGGATACTATGCAGCCTGGACTGGAACTATTACTCCAAAATTACAGGATCCAGAACAATCGCCGATTCCATATAACCTGACTGAGACGGATTTGTCACTGGTTGCCACCATTGTGTATATAGGGGCTATACCAGGTATGTAGAAGCGCCTACTCAAATTTCTTCCGCAAAGAATCAGCCTGGCTGTCCAGCGTCAGGCGTCATCGACAGTCAAATACCGTTGCAAGTCATGCATCATTAAGAGTCATAGGTTTACCTGCATTGATTTTTATATATCTACTTTCTAATAAAAAGACAGAAGACTAACGGGACCTGTCTGTTTGTCTGACTATCTGTCCGTCTGTCACAGTGATCTTAATAATTTGACTTTCACAGCAACAAAATGCCTATAGTAGGAACGTGACAGATCGAAATGGCAATCGGGGAGGGAACGTCCCGCACACCCGCACCGCCCCCGCATTAGCCCGGTGTGCCATCTCAACCTTTCGCAGACTATACCTGACTTAACCTGAGTTATTCGAACAAATATTTTAACACCCAAAAGAATACATGAGCCAATTTTGATATTTTTTGCTACATAACACTAGGTAAATGAAAATGCCAGCTGAAAACAAACCAGTTTTAACTATGTACTTTTTACCATCTTAATTTTCTACCAAGACTAGACTTAGGGAACCCTGCCCTACCCAGGGCAGTTATGAGTTTAATTATATTTAAATAAGTACAACAAGTTGTTATTTTTCAGGTCCTTACTTGTCCGGATGGCTATCAAATACCGTAGGAAGGAAGCCATGTCTGATAGCCGGCGCTGCGCTAGGAGTGATAGGGTCGTGTATACTATCCCTCGCTACGAACTTAGCTATGTTGTACTGCGGCAGATTGTTGCTGGGGTTCAATGGAGGCGTCCTTGCCGTGATGTCGATTGTGTATATTGGTGAAATTGCGTGAGTATTAGGTAAATCATGATCCACAAATTTAGATACACTATTAGAGGCTATCGAATACCGTAGAAAGGAAGCCATATCTGATAGCCGGCGCTGCGCTAGGAGTGATAGGGTCGTGTATACTATCCCTCGCTACGAACTTGGCTATGTTGTACTGCGGCAGGTTGTTGCTGGGGTTCAATGGAGGCATCCTTGCCGTGATGTCGATTGTGTATATTGGTGAAATTCCGTGAGTATTAGGTACATCATGATCCACAAATTTAGATACACTATTAGAGGCTATCGAATACCGTAGGAAGGAAACCATATCTGATAGCTGGCGCTGCGCTAGGAGTGATAGGGTCGTGTATACTATCCCTCGCTACGAACTTGGCTATGTTGTACTGCGGCAGGTTGTTGCTGGGGTTCAATGGAGGCATCCTTGCCGTAATGTCGATTGTGTATACTGGAGAAATCGCGTGAGTATTAGGTACATCATGATCCACAAATTTAGATACACTATTAGAGGCTATCGAATACCGTAGGAAGGAAGCCATGTCTGATAGCCGGCGCTGCGCTAGGAGTGATAGGGTCGTGTATACTATCCCTCGCTACGATACGATACGGTGCGTTGTACTGCGGCAGGTCGTTGCTGGGGTTCAATGGAGCAAGGCATCCTAGCTGTGATGTGGATTGTGTATATTGGTGAAATAACTTGAGTATTAGGTAAATCATGATCCACAAAAGAGTCACTGTTAGAGGGTATCGAATACCGTAGGAAGGAAGCCATGTCTGATAGCTGGCGCTGCGCTAGGAGTGATAGGGTCGTGTACACTAGCCCTTGCTACGAACTTGGCTATGTTGTACTGCGGCAGGTTGTTGCTGGGGTTCAATGGAGGCATCCTAGCTGTGATGTGGTTTGTGTATATTGGTGAAATTGCGTATTAGGTACAGTACGGGGCAGAAAATAATGTATATCGATCTTTAGAAGGAGATAGCGGTTTTGTAGAGCATTGTCTCTGTTGTTGAGATCGACAAAACGTCACATATGTATGAGTGACAGAGACAACGTTCTACAAAGCCGAAATCTCATTCTAGGTTGATGTACATTATTTTCTGCCGCTCACTCGGCAAGCTATAAGACTATATTCAAAGTTTTCCGGAAGTATAAGATTCGAAACGACGAGATCCAGCAACACCTCAGAACTTAGAAGTTTAGCCACCTCAAAGTAAGAGTAGAAAACTTCAAATACATTATTGTTAAAAAAAAATTACAAAAAAAATAAAAACCGACTTCTTACATAAACACTAAAAATTGAAAAATAATTTAATTTATTACCGAATATATTATGTGTACAAGAGTTAATATAGTTCCATAATAATACTTTTTGGTGCCGGTGCCAATTAGCTTTAGCTGCGCGAATCGTCTAGACTTCATATTTTTATGAGACTCCACAATGGCACCTCATTGGCACCGACCCCAAAAAATATTATTATGGAACTATATTAACTCTTGTACACATAATATATTCGGTAATAAATTAAATTATTTTTCAATTTTTAGTGTTTATGTAAGAAGTCGGTTTTTATTTTTTTTGTAAAAAAATTTTATTTCACAATTTTTAGTGGCCCCATAGAATTATGCTATGACTGGTTAAAAATCTACTGTTTACTAAGCTATTACACTGATCGCGAGCAATTTACTCTTATCCGTTGAGGAGTTCCAGTATCTATCTTCGAAGATGTTCATCAGATCTTCACCAAATTGAAATGGGACCAACTTTGAAGTATACCCTTTCAAACAAAAAAAGAATTTTCAAAATCGGTCCAGGCGTTTTTGAGTAATCGGGGAACATACATAAAAAAAAAAAAAAGATTCCGACGAATTGAGAACCTCCTCCTTTTTTTGAAGTCGGTTAAAAATAGGAATTTGGTGTGTTAGGTCTCTTATTTCCACGATTAAAAATGGAAATCTTTCGCCATCTTTTTACTAAATTATCTGCAAGTATTCAGCTTTTGAGAAAAGTAATAATTTGAGTCCACTGAGAGGGAAAGGTTTTTAATGAATGTTTTAATTTTCACAGATCAACAAATATCAGAGGCATTCTTCTAATAGTTATTGGTATATGCCAGACTATAGGCACTATATTGTTGTTCTTAATTGGACCATTTCTGTCGTATTCTGGAACGACTTTTTGTGGTTTCGCCATGTATGTATGTGTTGCATTAGGAGCCTTATTTATACCTGAGTCACCGATATATTATATTTTGAAAGGTAAATTATATATTATTTTATTATTTGAGCCTCAACAGTTGAACGGTTAATGAGCGGACTGAATTCCTTAAGGATGTCGATTCAAACCCCGCCCATTGCACTATTTGTCGTACCTACTATTAATTAGCACAAGCTTTTCACTTAGTTGGAGGGGAAAGGGGAATATTAGTCATAAATTAACAAGGCTAATAGGTACTCTTATTAAATAAAAATATTTCGTAGAAAAATTAAAGCATTTTTTAATTATAACATTATTAGCAATTAGAAATGTGTTGCTGGAGACGCCTCTTAAAAATAAAATGGAACGCACTTCATACAAACACCTCCATACTCAAAGAACTGAAAATATATAAGACTTTCGAATAGAATAGAATGGATTAGAATAGAACAGAACAGAACAGAATAGAGTAGAATATATTTTTATTCAAGTAAACTGTTAAAAGTGCTTTTGAATCGTCAGATAGTTTAATTTACCACTGGTTCGGAATGCCGTTCCTACCGAGAAGAACCAGCAAGAAACTCGGCGGTTGCTCTTTATAAGTTTTCAATTTACAATGTTATTAGGATACTATATTGTACAAACAAATTGCAGCCCCGTGCATTGCTGGAGCATGTCAAATCCAAGCTTTTTTCGTCTTTCAAGCCTCTACGCGTTGTGATTTATATCCCCGCACAAGCTTTACTATGAGAGGACATTTTAAAAACTTATCCAGAAATTAGTTAAATTATACCTGCTCTTCTGGCTTATGCTTTTATAAGTAAACATAATATTATTGTAGGTGATGATGAAAAAGTGAAAGAAGTGTTACACGACTTGGGCAGATCAGAAGACATAGATAAACTACTATCAGTCAAAAAGGAGTATGTGCAAACCAGTAGCATGAAAGACTGGTCCGAGCTATTTACAATAAGAAGTAACAGGAAGGTAATTTCTGTATTCAAAAATGACTCGTTAAAGGCCTGCGCAGAGGAGACCAAAAGTCCCTCATCTTTAAAAAAAAATTATTCAATTAAAATTTTACACCTAATAACCTAAGTCCACACGAATAAGCTATAGTCACTATTAAACTTGTTCAAACCCTTATTAATTGTATCATTTTATTTCTTATCTTTTTCAGGCTTTTTTCATTGCATTTGTGTTGAGCTCCTTGCAAAATAGCAGCGGATTTCTTGTGGTTCTATATTTCTGCGCGTCCATATTCAAGATGGCTGGCTCGTCACTGAGCACTGATCTCTCTATGATCATTATTGTGTCGTTTCAACTGATTGGAAGCGTTCTGTCATCGATGTTTGTCGAGAGGGTAGGAAGGAGAATCATGTTGTTAATATCTACATTTTTATGCTCGTTGAGTATGGTAAGTACTTAAATAAGTCATAGAACAGATAGAAAATTGAAAATACCAATTATTAATTCATGACTACAATTTAATTTTTTTGTGTGATGTAACCACAAATTCACGGTTTTCAGATTTTTCCCCGAATGTCTGCAATAAGACCTACCTACCTGCCAAATTTCATGATTCTAGGTCAAAGGGGAAGTACCCTGTAGGTTTATTGACCGACCGACAGACAGACAGACAGGCAGACAACAAAGTGATCCTATAAGGGTTCCGTTTTTTCTTTAGAGGTACGGAACCTTAAAAATGGAATTGTTCAGGCTTCAACCACGCGTTTTAAAGGTTACGCCATCGATATTAAATCATCGGGTTACGTGTACTTATTTTTTTCTCTTTTTTCAGTTTCTGCTGGGGTTATACTTTTACTTAAATTCTGTGGACCCTTCGTTAGTTGAAAAAGTTAAATGGTTTCCTTTACTAATATTGGTTGTATATTTCATCGCGTATGATTTTGGTGAGTAATTATTTGTAAAACGTAACATTATCTTAGTTTAAAGAAATTATGGATGCCTTTTTCTAAGATTGAACTGTTTGACGCGCAGTCCGCATATTATATAGGTACATAGTACGTTTCCCAAATCATATATTGTTTCATGTAGACCACAGGTACAACTAGTGTAACATATCCTAAGCTACATATACGTATACAAATAAAAAATATTATTTTTTAAGTTATTCTCCTTAATAATGAATTACCGCTATACAAAAAATCACAACATTTTATTAGGTACTACAGTCCAAACTCCAAGACCTTTCAATAAGAAAGCTCAGCCGGTTGCTTCCACGCAACTTGGCCACCATCAGCAGTTCCTGAATCCTTACGGTTTAAGAGTGGTGTACCCTGCAGCGTCTAGAAATTCTAGAAGTTCGAAAAAAATTTATGGGACCATTTCACAACCTTCCTCTATTGAGTCAAAAAAAATTGCAAATCGGCTCAGAAACCATGGAAAAATCGCTATATTATTATACATACATAGAAAAAAAACCGGCCAAGTGCGAATCAGACTCGCGCACTGAGGGTTCCGTACTACAATCGTATTTTATCGACATTTTGCACGATAAATCAAAAACTTTACTAGATCTCGTTCAAACCAATTTTTGGTGGAAGTTTGCATGGTAATGTACATCATATATTTTTTTAGTTTTATCATTCTCTTAGTTTAGAAGTTACAGGGGGGGGACACACACATTTTACCACTTTGGAAGTGTCTCTCGCGCAAACTATTCAGTTATGAAAAAAATGATATTAAAAACCTCAATATCATTTTTGAAGACCTATCCATAGATACACGTATGGGTTTCATGAAAAAAAAAAATTTTTTGATTTTCAGTTCTAAGTATGGGGGAACCCCAAAATTTATTGTTTTTTTTTTCTATTTTTGTGTGATTCACAGAATACATCTTACCAAGTTTCAACAGTATAGTTCTTATAGTTTCGGATAAAAGTGGCTGTGACATACGGACGGACAGACAGACATGACGACTCTATAACGGTTCCGTTTTCCGCATCGAATTAAGAACGTTCTTTTTTGGTTCTTAGTAGGTAAGTAGTTTAATTTTTTTCTTCTTTCAGGTTTTGGCGTAGTCCCAAATGTGATTGTAGGTGAAATGTTCACGTCTAACGTCAGAAGCAAAGGATCGACACTGACGATGACCCTGGCGTGGTTATGGGGATTTTTCGTGACCACAGGGTGTGGAATCCTATTGGAGATCGTTGGCGGCCATGTTATCTTCTGGTTTTTCACGTGTGTATGTGCTGGCGCCTTCCTCTTTGCCTTCTTCTTCCTTATAGAGACCAAAGGGAAGAGTTTGTTGGAAATACAGGAACTTCTTAACAAATAGTAACTAAGCCTTCTCAGTCACCAATCCGGTATTTGACAACTAGTCACAGTAACTTTTTATCTAACGTCAAAACGCGCGTTTAGTATGCAAAATTCTATCAAATGCCGGTATGTGACGTCACAATCATTTGACGTGCTTTTTTAGTTTAATCGATAATTTAAAATGGTTGTCACACATAAAACTAACAAAGGAAATGGAATTTACGTATTTTGGTAATTATATACGCTCTATTTAATAATCACTGAGAAATAATTTATTTTTGATATAGTCAAATACCGTATTCTGCTAAACATTTAGATTTTAGTTGCGTTCGTTTTGTATGTGATAATATATTATGTTTTTGTAATAAAAATTAAATCATTATAATTTTTTCAATTTTATTCAGAACTAGCTTATGCCCGCGAGTTCATCCGCGTGGACTACTCAAATTTCGACCCCCTATTTTACCCTCTTAGGGGTTGAATTTTCAAAAATCCTTTCTCAGCGGATGCCTACGTCATAATAGCTATCTGCATGCCAAATTTCAGCCCGATCCGTCCAATAGTTTGAGCCATAGGCTTAGAATTTTTTCGCTACGCTCAGTTTGAGCTGTGCGTTGATAGATCAATCAGTCAGTCAGTCAGTCACCTTTTCCTTTTATATATTTAGACTTGCTGTTGCCCGGAACTTCGTCCGCGTCCCACGAACTGTCTTTTCCCCTGGATTTCCCAAGAATTTTCTTGCATACAAACCTTTTCCCGACAATTATATATAGAGCCTCAATAGCTCAACGGGTAAAGGAGTGGACTGAAAACCGAAAGGTCGACGGTTCAAACCCCGCCCGTTGCACTATTGTCGTACCTACTCCTAGCACAAGCTTGACGCTTAGTTGGAGAGGAGAGGGGAATATTAGTCATTTAACATGGCTAATAATCCATTTAAAAAAAAATTATAAACACAACAAAAAAAAGCCAATATTAAGACGACGTTAATTGGTAAAACAATTAAGTAAATATCACTTGCTTTAATGGTGAAGGTAAAATATCGTGAGGAAACCTGCATGCCTGACAGTTCAATCTGCACATAGCCAGCGTGGTAGACTTCACACACCTTTGTGTACATTATGGAGAACTCTCAGGCATGCAGGTTTTCTCACGAAGTTTTCCTTTATCGTTAAAGCAAGTGTTATTTTAATTTCTTAAAACGCAGATAATTCTGAAAAGTAAGTGGTGCGTGCCCAGGGATCAAACCCCCGACCTCCGATTAGAAGGCGGACGTCCTAACCACTAGGCTTTCACAGCTATTCACTTTTTTAATCTATATATATAAAAGGAAAAGGTGACTGACTGACTGAATGACTGACTGACTGACTGACTGACTGACTGACTGACTGACTGATCTATCAACGCACAGCTCAAACTACTGGACGGATCGGGCTGGAATTTAGCATGCAGATAGTTATTATGACGTAGGCATCCGCTAAGAAAGGATTTTTGGAAATTCCATCCCTAAGGCGGTAAATTAGGAGTTTGAAATTTGTGTAGTTCACGCGGACGAAGTCGCGAGCATGAGCTTGTATTTTATAAATGTAAGTATTATTTTAAAAATACAGTAAAGTCGTTTAACATAAAGATAATTATTTATAATTTATGTTACACTAGCTTATGCTCCCGACTTTGTTCGCGTGGACTACAGAAATTTCAAACCCCTATTTCACCCTATTAGGGGTTGAATTTTCAAAAATCCTTTCTTAGCGGATGTCTACGTCATAAAAGCTACCTGCGTGAGAATTTTCAGCCCGATCCGTCCAGTAGTTTGAGCTGTGCGTTGATAGATCAGTCAGTCAGTCATTCAGGTACCTTTTCCTTTTATATATTTAGATAACGTCCTTAATTTTACCCTTTAACCACTTGCAGGTGAACCTTAAAAGAAAGCGAACGATTTTTATTTTTTTAATGTAAATTTAATTTAAAATACAGTAAAAAAGTCGTTTAACAATAAGATATTAAAGTATATCTAGGTTACATTATAATAGAGACAGAGAGCCAGCGCGTGCCAGACCTTCGTTATTTTATAAATGCTGAAAGTTTACTGTCCCCAACACAGGGAGGAACGATCAGCGACTATGATGTTTGGATCATGGTGGCTTTAGGAGATAACAGGTAATAAACGTGTAAAAAATCTTACGTCAAACTATAAAGTCCAATATTTTTGTATTTTTTTTGGAATAGTATTAGAAATCACGTCAGGCATTTCCAGGCACTTAGTATCGTGGAAACACCCTGCCAGACACATTTAAAGTTTAAAAGTGTCTGTCAGACGGTTGCCACGATTAAGTGTGATTTCAAATACTAAATTTAGATTTGGAATACCAAAAAAAATTGGACTTTATAATTTGGCTGTACCAACCATCACAATATGACTATTTACCATCTGTAAACACAAATAAGCAATAAATAATTTGATTGATTGACGTAAGATATTTTACACCTTTATTGCCTGTTATATCCCAAAGCCACCATGATCCAAACTTCATAGTCGCTGATCTTTCTTCCCTATGTTGTGGACAATACGCAGATCAACTTTTAACTTGTATAAAATAACGAAGGTCGGGCACGCGCTGGCTCTCCTTCTATAGGTTACATTATAATTATTGATAGTGTGAGCTGACATCAAGTTTTAGAAGTATGTTTATGCAGATTACTGGCGTGAAAAAACAGGTGTTGGTGTCATTGTGCCGTGAGTAACTTGTACATGATAATAAACCACTTTTTAACGTTTAAATTCCTGTTGACAAGACAATAAATTAATCCATACTAATATTATAAATGAAAAAGTGTGTCTGTCTGTCTGTCTGCTAGCCTTTCACGGCCCATCCGTTCAACCGATTTTGACGAAATTTGGTACAGAGATAGCTTGCATTCCGGGAAAGGACATGGACTACTTGTTATCTCAAAAATCAAAGAATTCCCACGGGATTTTTAAAAACCTAAATCCACGCGGACGAAGTCGCGGGCATTATCTAGTTTGTTATACACGACTTTAATGCTTACACATTTTCCGTGATCCATCCATGCTATAATATTACTACCCCCTATAGGGGTTGAATTTTCAAAAATCCTTTCTTAGCGGGTGTCTACGTCATAATAGCTATCTGCATGCCAAATTTTAGCCCGATCCGTCCAGTAGTTTGAGCTGTGCGTTGATAGATCAGTCAGTTACTTGCTTTGGAGTGAAGGAAAACATCGCGATAAAGCCTGTATGCCGGAGAGTTAGCCATAATGTTCTCAAAGATGTGTAAAGTCTGCACGCACTTGGCCAGCTGCAGCGTGCTGGGCTATCGCCTAAGTTTAAGTCCCTAAATCCTTCTCATTCTGAGAGGAGACCCATTCTCAGCAGTTTTTAACCATAATTACAGACATACTGTATGGAATCTTTACTTTAATTGTTATCTCCTTTGTAACTCTGGTATCTGTACGGAATTTGCATGCAGTGTTTACTTTTAAATGATTTAACATAGTTGTGCATGATAAAAAAATCTATGTATTTATTATAGTTAGGTACTAAGTTTTATGTTAAAATCGCTAGTAAACCATTCAATAAAAAGTAAAAAGTAAAGTAGTGGGCTGACGCGCGACTAGGGTTGCCAGGTCGCCAAACCTAATAGCCGACCAGTTTGGCCACTGGTATATAGTGTGTTATCTATGGTTTGGCCGGACATTTGGGTAGAAGGGCCGGACACCCTACATTATTGAGGATTTTGTGTCTTAGTATTAATAGGTAGGTACGACAAAAAAATTGTAAACAAAGTCAAGCTTTTTTTATTATTGTCATAAATCTTGTTGTCAGGCGGCACTGCCGCCTGCGGGAGCGACCGATAGTCGACTCGCCTGCGCTCGGCCACGCTCGTTTGCGAAATGTAAAAAGCCTAACAAAAGCCGGACAAACCGGAAACCGTTTATTTTGGCCGGACACGCAATCAAAAAGCCTACCTATATCCGGCTTTATCCGGACGCCTGGCAATTCTACGCGCGACGATGGTTTGAGATGATGATGATTTCTTTTCCAGTGTACTTGGGACAAATAGCTGTTGGATACCATACGGCCTGGACTGGAACTGTTACTCCGAAGTTACAGGATCCAGAGCAATCGCCGATTCCGTATAACCTGACCGATACCCAATTGTCACTGATTGGCACCATTGCTTATATAGGGGCTATACCAGGTTTTTTTTTTCTTCTAAATTTAACTGGTTTACTTAACGTTTAAACTATCGTGAGTGATTTCCATTATATATAATATCTGTCAGCGGCTTTACTCACGTATTTAGTCGACGTTGGCACGACTAGTTTCGAACCCATCCGGGGTCCTTTTTCAAGGGAGTCAGTTCGCGCAGGGGTCGCGGTTGTGACTGCAAGCCGCGCATGCCGCTGTCCGTGCAACGAGGGTTCCGTACTACAGTTGTATTTTTTCGACATTTTGCTCCATAATTCAAAAACTATGATGCATAAAAATAAATAAAAATCTGTTTTAGAATGAACAGGTGAAGACCTTTCATATGATAACCCACTTGATATAGTTATCTTACTTCAAAATTTAAAATACTAATTATTAGTTCATGACCACAATTTAAGTGATGTAACCACAAATTCACGGTTTTCAGATTTTTCCCCGAATGTCTGCTATAAGACCTACCGACCTGCCAAATTTCATTATTCTAGGTCAACGGGAAGTACCCTTTAGGTTTCTTGACAGACCGACAGACAGACAGACAGACAACAAAGTGATCCTATAAGGGTTCCGTTTTTTCTTTTGAGGTACGGAACCCTAAAAATTGGTAGAACGGTGAAGGAGGAACAATATTTTGAAGTTCCTGAGCACACTCTCCAAAATAAATCAGTTTTTTTTAAATTTCCCAGGTCCTTACCTTTCTGGGTGGTTATCAAATACCGTTGGAAGGAAACCATGTCTCCTGGGCGCTGCTATGCTCTCAGGGATAGGATCGTGTATACTGTCCCTAGCTACGAACTTGGCTATGGTGTACTGCAGCAGGGTAATTCTGGGTTTCGCTGAAGGCATACTTACTGTGATGACGATTGTGTATATTGGTGAAATTGCGTGCGTATTATAATATCCTGGTCCACAGATTGAGATTTTTTATCTTTATATATAAAAATGAATCGCTAAATGTGTTTCTGATGGCTAATCTCGAGAACAGCTGAACCGATTTCGCTAATTCTTTTTTTATAATATTCCTTGAAGTACGAGGATGGTTCTTACGGAGAGAAAAATTTAAAAATTGCCAAGTTCCCACAGGAATTTTAAAAACCTCATTCCATGAGGACTAAGTCGCGGGCATCAGCTAGTTCAGATATAAGTTAGCCCTTGACTGCAATCCCACCTGAGGTAAGTGATGATGCAATCTAAGATGGATGCGGGCGGCATCGTACTGGAACGCTAAATCGCTTGGCGGCACAGATTTGCCGGTAGGGTAGTAGCTAGGCACGGCCGAAGGCTCCTACCAGACCAGACCAGAAATTTAGAAATTATAAAATTCCAAACGCCTGCCAGGAATCGAACCCGGGACCTCCCACTAATAAGACCACAGTGCTTACCACAGCAACAGGAACGTTGTCTATTACCCCTTTACTAAAAATCCACTGCTTGTCCGTCTGTCCGTCCTCTTGTCCGTCTTCATCGGGAAATAAGAAAATAATTAATTTGTATTCAAATTCTAAATAATATCTGTCCCGGCTGTACTCACGTGTTTAGATCATGTATTCAAATGTTACATCTTTTAAAGAAATTCTATTTATTATAAGTCTCTCTCTAATTCTTACTATAATATATTATCTAACTTCTGCGGTTATGGAAATATTTCATCATCATATTCTTTCATAGCTAGAGCTATCAGCTTTTAGAAAAATACAGGGTGTAACCAGAACGCTGGCAAAAACGAGGACAGGTGATAATAGGTACTGACGATGACTGATATGATACCACAAAAAAACGCGTAAAAAACTTTAAAAATCCTATAATTTTGTAAATGTTTCCGATATATTGCAAATAAGACATCTGATTGACGCTAAAGGTCAACGAACGTTGCGCAAGTAGGCCACCCGGAGTCACGTTGTAGGCGGGGCATTGGCCCGAGTTTTGCACGCTATACATTGCGGGTTTGAAAAATACTAAATCACTAAAACTACAAAGTGTGGCAAATGGTTATTGGTATTGGATTGTGTTTAGGTAGTATAACAATTACGCCAAGTTTTTGCTAGCGTTCTGGTTACACCCTGTATAATTTGAGTGCACTGACCGCCGTACTCAGAGTCGCTAATCGTCACTTAAAATTGATTTAAAACCAAACCGATTCATGTAAGAGATATAGCTCTGTCTCGATTAACTCAATCTTAAGTAACGATTAAGCGACTATGAGTACGGCTGTGAGAGATCTATTGTTGGAAAGACAATAAGTTGTACCTACAAATAAAGAAAGTTCTCGGAACCTTCATAGTTGTAAGGAATAAATTACCTTGTATATTACATAGGTTAATTAATCAATGTTTTAATTTGTTTTACAGATCAACAAATATCAGAGGCATTCTTCTAATAGTGATTGGTATAAGTCAGACAATGGGCACTATATTGATGTTTTTAATTGGTTCATTTCTGTCGTACTCTGGGACGACTTTCTGTGGTTTCGGCATGTTTATATGTGTTGCAATAGGAGCCATATTTATACCTGAGTCACCGATATTTTATATTTTAAAAGGTATAGTACATTCCGTGAGACCGTAATTTGAGAATTGGAAACTTGAGACCGTAATTAGCGTCATTAGCTTGACATAGGTTTCTTGTAGGGACTTCCACAAGACGGGTTTGCACCGCCTTGGTTGATATCATTCTGTTCATCTGTAAGTCAATTTCGTAAAACCTGCATCAATCATTATTACAATCTCATTTGTTATGACTGGCTGAATTTGTGCGATTCTTGTTGCAACCATGCATTGTAGCCAAAGCGAGCGTAAACCAATCAGACGTGTGGCCCTACCGCGGTTGTTTGACAGCTACAATGTCACGATCGCAATCATCTCTGATTGGTTAATGCTCGCTCACTATTGGCCACAATGCATTGTTGCAACAAGAATCGCACAAATTCAGCCAATCAGAACAATTGAGATTGTAATAATGATTGATGCAGGTTTTAGACAATCGCCCTACAGATTGCGATCGTGACATTTTTGCTGTTACTCTACCGCAATCGAGCAGCTGTATCTACCAAAGCTGCGCTTTCTGGTGCCAAGTCATTATTCTAGCACCTTACCACCCCAACGTCTATCGTGTTTTCGAACTATGTGCCTTGCCCATTGGTATTTTAAAAATGATATAGGAAAATCAGACTCGCGGGACGTATTAATGAACTTAGGTATATTGTTATAGGTGATGATGATAAAGTTAAGGAATATTTACAAGATTTGGGCAGATCAGAAGACATAGATAAATTAATATCAGTCAAAAAGGAGTATGTGCAAACCAGTAGCATGAAAGACTGGTCCGAGCTATTTACAATAACAAGTAACAGAAAGGTACATTCATAAGTTCTTTGAATCATTAAAATATTTTTTAGGGTGACAAGGTCTTGTTGCGCCTACTACAATACATCAATCGATGATGCATCTTGGAGCATCTTGGAGCTCTGACTCAGACTGTTACCATTTTTTTCTGCCCCGGAGGAACTGTTCTACCCGTTTATATACAAACACCTGAAAGTAATAATTTAGGAAAAGAAAATCTTCTCATCTATTCGTTCGATACGATCAACGATTCTATTAGTTTTTCTTCAGATCTTTTAATCCATAGTTATAAATAAACAAAAGGAGAAACTGGGCATAACGTACAGCTCCAACTGGTTTCTCTCCATAACATAAGCCCCAAGCCCCCCCCACCCCCTCAGAAAGTCCAACAGTATCTTCAAATAACCTAAATCCGTGTGACGTCACAGGAAAATGCGTCAATAGCGTCAATAAAAAATTGCTACATTCTTGTAATTAATAAATAATAAATTATATTAAATAAATTCTTTTTCAGGCGTTTTTCATTGTACTTATTTTAAACATCTCGACAAATACCAGCGGATTTATAGTGGTTCTGTATTTCTGCGCGTCTATATTTGAAATGGCTGCCTCGTCAGTGAGCACTAATCTCTCTATGATCATTATTTTGTCATTTCAATTGATTGGAAGTACTCTGTCATCGGTGTTTGTCGAGAGGGCAGGAAGGAGAATCATGTTATTAATATCTACATTTTTATGCTCGTTGAGTATGGTAAGTCATTTCCCATCTATATCTATGTTAGAGTCAACTGTTCTGAGACCACCATCTTTTATCGAGGTATCTTAAAGCACCAAGTAGTCAGTAACATAAATGAAAAGCTTACGATGATAAAGATTACCTTTTACCTACACATTTTCAAAAATAGAATTTTTATCTCGTTTTGTTTTTTGATCGATTTTGAATCAATGGGTAACATGCACTGATTTCTATTATTTCAGTTTCTGCTGGGGTTATACTTTTACTTTAACTCTGTGGACACTTCGTTAATAGAAAAATTTAAATGGTTTCCTTTAGTGATATTGGTTGTATATTTCATCTCTTTTGATTTTGGTAAGTAATCGTTTACAAAACATATCTTGGACGAAAGCTCATCTACTCATGATAATGGGCTTTTGCCCAAAATAACTGTTTCGCATGCAGTCTATACACGTTTCACGAATAGGGATATATCTAATTTGGACGTAAATACAGAATATTATCTCGCCGAATCGATGGCTGAAGCTTCCCATAAGTTGAAAGGATAAGAAGAAATTATAAAATGTCAAACCGATCCCGGGTTAGAATTGACCAGTGTTCACCACTGTGCAAGGAAGGTCATCAAAAACAAACAGAGACTCAGCTTTGTTCTTTCTATTTTGTGGTAAAAAACCGACCAAGTGCGAATCAGACTCGCGCACTGAGGGTGCTGTACTACAATCGTATTTTATCGACATTTTGCAAATCAAAAACTAATTAGGTACCTACTAGATCTCGTTCAAATCAATTTTCGGTGGAAGTTTGCATGGTAATGTACATCATATATTTTTTTTAGTTTTTACAGGGGGGGGGGGGGGCACACATTTTACCACTTTGGAAGTGTCTCTCGCGCAAACTATTCAGTTTAGAAAAAAATGATATTAGAAACCTCAATATCATTTTTGAAGACCTATTCATAGATACCCCACACGTATGGGTTTGATGAAAAAAAAGAAAGTTTCAGTTCTAAGTATGGGGAACCCCGAAATTTATTGTTTTTTTTCTATTTTTGTGTAAAAATCTTAATGCGGTTCACAGAATACATCTACTTACCAAGTTTCAACAGTATCGCTCTTATAGTTTCGGAAAAAATTGGCTGTGACATACGGACGGACAGACAGACAGACATGACGAATCTATAATATAAGGGTTCCGTTCTTTCCATTTGCCTACGGAACCCTAAAAATTACTGAAGGCACTCGGCAATTTAATTCAGCATTTTTTTTAATATACCTACCTTTATTTTCAGGTTTAGGCGTAGTCCCAAATGTTATCGTAGGTGAAATGTTCACGTCTAACGTCAGAAGCAAAGGATCAACTTTAACCATGACCCTGGGCTGGTTGTGTGCATTCCTCGTTAGCACAGGGTGTGGAATCCTGTTGGAAATTGTTGGCGGCCATGTTATTTTTTGGTTTTTCACGTGTGTGTGTACATGTGCGTTTCTATTCACCTTCTTTTTTCTTATAGAGACCAAAGGGAAGAGTTTGTTGGAAATACAAGAATTTCTCAACAAATAAGAAAGCATTCTCAATCACTTATCGTAACTAAATCTATAAACTTAATTGGTGTTAATGTTGTTTGTAATTTTTGTTTTTTGTAATAAAAGTTAAATTATTTATAATTTATTATTGTTTCATCATCATCATCATCATCATGATCAACCCATCGCCGGCTCACTACAGAGCACGGGTCTCCTATCCTCAGTAGTCAGCCGCCAATGGGTTGATGATGATGATTATTGTTTGTTTACTTAAGATACATTTAATTTACATAATGTTATCAATAGCTGTGACAGCCTAGTGGTTAGAACGTCCGCAATCCGCATCCTAATCGGAGGTCAGGGATTCGATCCCGGGCACGCACCTCTAACTTTTCGGAGTTATGTGCGTTTTAATTAATTAAATATCACTTGCTTTAACGGTGAAGAAAAACATCGTGAGGAAACCTGCATGCCTGAGAGTTCTCCATAATGTTCTCAAAGGTGTGTGAAGTCTACCAATCCGCACATGGCCAGCGTGGTAGACTATGGCCAAAACCCTTCTCACTCTGAGAGGAGACCCGTGCTCTGTCTGAGGCCGACGATGAGTTGATCATGATGATGATGATTCTGATTAAACCCGAGTTTTCATACTATGTATTAAAATATAAATATAAATATCTGGAAATGCTTGCTCTTAGGTTTATCAAATATTTACATCGGTTTAATCTTAAGATAAGACAGATATTAAGTAGTAAAAAGATATTCATTTTGCTGTAAGCATTTTGTAAGTGTGATCATATTATCTTTGCAAAAATTAAAATGTTCGCAAAAATTTCTGGAGTTAGACGGCAAGTGATCATTTCTTCATGTTGTAAGTGCCTATTGTTTTACCTTTTTACCCGATTTGAGTATAGCTATACACAACTTACTACTTTTTAAGATGCATAAATATCGTGCCCTATAGGCTTTCTTCACAGACAGGACAGACAACAAAGTGATCCTATAAGGGTCCATCTTTCCTTTTGAGGTACGGAACCCTAAAAAGTATCTGATTATACATTATCTAAATATATAAAAGGAAAAGGTGACTGACTGACTGACTGACTGACTGACTGACTGACTGACTGACTGACTGACTGACTGACTGACTGATCTATCAAGGCACAGCTCAAACTACTGGACGGATCGGACTGAAATTTAGCATGCAGATAGCTATTATGACGTAGCCATCCGCTAAGAAAGGATTTTTGAAAATTCAACCCATAAGGGGGTGAAATAGGGGTTTGAAATTTGTGTAGTCCACGCGGAAGAAGTCGCGAGCATAAGCTAGTAAAACAATATTTTTTTTCCGTATTAGCTTATATTGGGTTCTTAATTATTGTAAAACTTTAAATTGTTTTCAGTATATCTAGGTCAACTAATAAATGGCTACTCTCTCAGTTGGACGGGGCCTGTGATACCAAAACTACGCGACCTTAAACAGTCGCCGCTCCCGTACTTACTGACTGAAACACAACTGTCCCTAGTCGCTACTTTTATCTACCTAGGATCAATACTAGGTACGTAGAAGGTCAAACCCTGTCTAACCCCGTACACTCATCATAATCAAGTATCAACCTATTACCGAGAACGGCTCTACTCTCAGAATGAGGAGGGTTCAGGCAACAGTCTGCCACGCTGGTTCGGTGCGGATCAGCAAACTTAACACACCTTTGAGAACATTATGGATGACTCTCCGTCAAGCAGGTCTCCTCACGATGTTTTCCTGCACCGTTAAAGCAAGTGATATTTAATTGATTAAATGCACATAATTCCGAAAAGAAATCCCGATCTCCCGCATACTCGACAGGATAGATTACACATTGAACTTTATATTAATTCCGAAAAGAAATAACACTCTTACTTAGCCGGAAATACGTAGATCTGGTAATGTGTGACCTTTAACATGTTTTCCCCTTGCGTCCCTAGGGCCTAGCGCTATAATGGTCAGTTTTATCTCGATCAAATGTACGTAACATGTGACATCCTCTCGCTATACCTATAAAATAACCGTTTCAGGTCCGTATATCGTGCTATGGTTATCAAACATAAGAGGTCGAAAGCCATGTTTGATATCAGGTGGCATCATAATGGTGATCGCTTACGTAATTTTGGCAATAAGTAGAAACGTGGCAATGCTGTATATTGGGAGGTTCATGGTTGGAGTCGGCGGTGGTGCAATTAATGTTATGAACTTGGTGTATATTGGTGAAATTTCGTGAGTATGTTCAGCTGCTCGATTGCGGTGGAATGACAGCTACAATGTCACGATCGCAATCACGTCTGATTGGTTTACGCTCGCTCACTATTGGCTATACTAGCGGATGCTTACGTCATAACAGCTATCTGCATGCCAAATTTCAGCCCGATCCGTCCGGTAGTTTGAGTTGTGCGTTGATAGATCAGTCAGTCAGTCACCTTTTCTTTTAATATTACTTACTAGATGATGCCCACGATTCGTCCGCGTGGATTTAGGTTTTTAAAAATCCCGTTGGTACTCTTTGATTTTCCGGGATAAAAAGTAGCCTATGTCCTTCCCCTGGATGTAAGCTATCGTTGTACCAAATTTCGTTAAAATCGGTTGAACGGTTGGGCCGTGAAAGGTTAGCAGACAGATAGACGGACAGACAGACAGGCACACTTTCGCATTTATAATATTAGTATAGAAGTAAAGAGATAACAATTTCATTACTTACAATGTATGTTTTCAGTTCTGCAAGTATAAGAGGAATTCTTTTAACAACCATTGGAGTATTTATGACAGTGGGTTCTATAGTGTTATATGCTACTGGACCTTATATTTCATACCATGGGACCACTTACATTGCCCTGGCTATATCTGTAATTTTCTTATTTTGCTTGTTCTTCATACCGGAGTCGCCAATTTTTTTCGCGTTACAAGGTTGGTTAAATTGATTATTTGTTATGCTAGTTTCATTTCAAAACAAGTAATAGTGGTTTGCTAATCCGCACTTGACCAACGTGCTAGACTATTGCCAAAACCCTTCTCATTCTGAGAGGGACCCTGCTCTGTAGTGAGCCAGCCATGGTTGATCATTATGATGATGATGATGAATGTTATCAATGACGTAAACTAGAAGTATGAGAGGAGAAAATATCCTACCTTGCACGACGCCGCCGGTGTAAAGTATAAACCACTAGGAAAGTAGTAGGTAACTAATTTGGCACGTGTAACGTAGAGATATAATATTTTGTCTATAACCTAGAAATGGATTGATCATGATGATGATACTTCTGCCTGGATTTCTTTGGTTGATTCTGAATCTGTGATCAGGGCCTACTTATATTAAAATTAGCTGGCTCATTTTTTGCGCAGCGGATCAGCCTGGCTGTCCAGCGCGGAAATGCAGCCAGTATTCTTGGCACCATTCCACGCGGTCATGATTTATATAGTAATTAGATAAGGCTAAATTAGCTTATGCCCGCGACTTCGTCCGCGTGGACTAATCACAATAATTCAAACACCAATTTTAGCCCCTTAGGGATTGAATTTTCAAAAACCCTTTCTTAGCGGATGCCTACGTTATAATAGCTATATGTGTGATAAATTTCTGCCCGATCCGTCTAATAGTTCGAGCTGTTCGTTGATAGATCAGTCAGTCAGCGTTTCCTTTTATATATATATATAATATATAGATAGTTTTTAAATATGCTTTATCAAAATCTGTATTTTCATCCTTTAAATTAATTTAAGAGCGAATTCCTATTTTTATTCATATTTTCATTCCACAGATAGAGATGAAGAATTAAGAAAAGTGTTACAAGATTTAGGCAGATTCGAAGATATCGATGAAACGCTGAAAACAAAAAAGGAACTAAACAGTTCTAAGTCTAGTACTATAAGGGAATGGATAGAGTTATTTACCGTTCGAAGTAACAGAAAAGCATTGTTTATAGTTGTTATTATAAACATATTGCAACACTGCAGCGGCATTTTACCAGTAGTTTTCTTTTCTGCAGCTATATTCGATATGGCTGGATCGTCGATAGAATCTGGTTTAGCTATGATAATAGTTGTATGTTTCCAACTGTCAGGAAGTATTGTAACACCATTCTTTATTGAAAGTGTTGGAAGGAAAAAAATTTTGATAATGTCATGTGCATTATGTTCTTTGAGTATGGTAAGTCACAGGGAGTAATGGATCAGTATCATAGAAATCAGTTGGCGTTATTCTAAAAATCGGTCAAGTGCGAGTCGGACTCAACCACGAAGGGTATCGTACCAACGTACAATATATCGCCATCTATATATCTATGATTTAGTAAATTAATTTTTTCGTGAACATTTTTTTTTGTGATGTGACCACAAAATCATGGTTTTCGGATTTCTCCTTTACTTGTGCTATAAGCAGTAGCGTGCAGGTCATAGAAGCATAAATGTACGGCTTACCCCAGTTGTAAGCTCAATGCATATTTTTCATTATGACCTGCCAGTAAACAGGTTCCTACCTAACTAATGCCTACCCTGGCTTCAAACCCTGTGCACGCCACTGGCTATAAGACCTACCTACCTTCAAAATTTCATGATTCTAGGTCAACAGGAAGTACCTACCCTATAACACATTCATGAACAAACATTAGAATTTTCAATTTTCAAAGTAAGATAAATATACCAAGTGGGGTGTCATATGAAAGGGTTTTACCTGTACATTCTAAAACTAGTTTTGAATTATTTTTATGCATACTAGTTTTAGATTTATCGTGCAAAATGTCAAAATAAATACCCGAGTATGGAACCCTTGGTGCGCGAGTCTGACTCGCACTTAGTCGGTTTTTATTTTAAATTGTTATAATATTATTTATTTTCAGTTCACACTTGGTTTATACTTTTATTTAGACCACATAGGAAACCCGGTTATAAGTTATATAAAGTGGTTACCATTGGTGGTTCTGATTTTGTTCTACATTGGTTACGATTCTGGTAAGTTTAAATTTTCTATTGGGACTGAGGGAATCCTGAGATACAGGTTTTTCAGACGTACTTTAGGGTTCCCGACACAAACACCCGGTTGAGTTTGTAGTGGGCTCTTCTTAGAATTGGACGCGTTTGGAACCCTCGAAGCTTTAGTTTTAAATAGGTAGCCGTATCAAAAGTACGGGTTACCTTTAAAATAAGGACTAAAAAGGGCGCGTGGCGAAAATCAGAACTAACGTTGCCGTCAAGTGTCCCATTTGTTCTTGTTTGAATAGGTAGTATGTCTTTGTTCTCCCCCCTGCTGCTGCAACAGCGCCCCCCTGTCAATGTCATTCAAGTGCCAAAAGAGCCTTGTCGGACTATACTTTTGATGAAATTTGACACATAAAGTAGGTAAATCTAAAAAATAAAAAAAACCTGTGAAACGACCTAACAACGCCATCTAACAGGAATCTGTCCGGAAGAGCCTCGTGTCTAAAACCTTAAGCGTCCTTGTACAATTGGGCCTAAAAACTTACACTTTGTAAAATCATTTTTGCAGGTCTTGGCATAATTCCAAATGCAATAATAGGGGAGATGTTCACAACCAACGTCAGAAGCAAGGGTTCCACTATAACCATGACGACATCGTGGCTATTTGGGTTCTTTGTGACCACAGCTTTTGGGGCATTGTTGGCGACCGTCGGCGGGCATGTGGCGTTCTGGTTCTTCGCATGTACGTGCGCTTGCGCAGTTCTGTTTACCATTTTCTTCATACCGGAGACGAAAGGAAAATCTTTGACTGAGATTCAAGAGGCTTTGTGATATTTCTATTCTCATTTAGTATTTTTATTATTGTGATATTTTTGTAAGAAATAAAAACTTTTTATAATGTATCTTCTAAAAGTACCTATGTCGTTTCCCTTTCGTATTCTTATCGAATTAATTTTTAAAGTATCTCATTTAAATTAATTTTCTCTACGTGATCTAATCAGAAATTAGGAGATTGGTAGGGGAACCAGAGTAACCAACATCACTTGCTCGCCCGCTCGCTCAACGGGTTGCGGCAAGTGGCAATGGGCATTGGGCAAGGCACATAGTCCGAAAAGCCGTTAAACGTTGTGGGATAGCGACTTCGCACCGGAAAACGCAGCGTTCGAAGACCCCCCACTAGGCGGACAGACGACATCAAACGAGTTGCAGGGAGCCGCTGGATTCAGGCGGCGAGAACGTGGCTTGTGGACTTTTGTGGACATGCAGTGGACGTCTATCGTTGATAATTGCTTGGCGGCACGACTTTGTCGGTAGGGTGGTAACTAGCCACGCCCGAAGTCTTCCACCAGACCAGACCAGAAATTTAGAAATTATAAAATTCCAAACCCCTGCCAGGAATCGAATCCGGGGCCTGCCACTAATAAGACCATAGTGCTTTCCACTGCGCCAGGGAGGTCGTTAAAATAACTCCGTCAGTCACTAGCAGTGATGATGCAAATAAAAATATCTATGTATCTATCTATCTTGCTTTAACGGTGAAGGAAAACATAGTGAGGAAACCTGCATGCCTGAGAGTTCTCCATAATGTTCTCAAAGGTGTGTGAAGTCTGCCAATCCGCACTTGGCCAGCGTGGTAGACTATGGTAGTATGGTACCATTATGGTATGGTAGACGTGGTAGAGTATGGCCAAAGCCCTTCTCACTCTGAGAGGAGACCTGTGCTCTGTAGTGAGCCGGTGATGGGTTGATCATGATGATGATGAGGTAAGCCCTTCTCATTCTGAGAGAGACCCGTACTCCCGTGTCTTGGGCCGGCAAATGGCTGATATGATAATGATGATGATGATCTCTTCGTAGTCGGGTAGAACGAGGTCAGCGTGTTGGCACACTGGAATGATAAGGGTACTTGAGATTTTCAATATATTATTATGATAATAATAGCGAGACCAATCATTAATCTATGGATGATAATAATATAATATGCTAGATTTGAAGCATTTGTAATCTCATTAACTAAACCCTTGCATTTTAGAGCAAATATGAGAGGCTCTTAATGCGATCTCTTCCATCGGTTTATAATAATATTAATATGTGCAATCTTACATAGTAGTATAAAATAAAGTCGCTTCCCGCTGTCTGTATGTATGTATGTATGTATGTATGAACGCGTAGATCTTTTAAACTTCGCAACGGATTTTAATGCGGTTTTCACCAATAGATAGAATGATTTAAGAGGAAGGGTTATAGCTATAGTTCAATTCTCCAAAAATTAGAGATCCCTTGAGAAATTGAAATAATGAGAACTAGGTCGGAAAAATCCTCTTATTTGAGAGTTTCCGAGGCAATGACATCGCAATGACACCACATTATTTAGTATCTACGTAGCACCCATGCGAAGCCGGGGCGGGTCGCTAGTGTTTGTATAAAACAAAAGAGTTTATTCGTTTGAATTTACAAAAGAATGAACAAAATGTTTGTAAAGATGTTAACATAACAGTCAAAAAAGACAAAAAAACATAATAATATTGTGTGCAGTTCACATTCACACTCTGCAGAAGTGAAATCTTCAGAAAATTTACTTCGGGAGAATGCGGCGAAATTATTATTATCATATTATTTTTACCAAGTTTAATTTTTAAACTTGGTAAAAATAATCTATACCTACTTAGTACTTACCTACTAATGATTGAAGTGTCTGTCTGTGATTTCGAAATAACTACCTCATATTAAGCTCATATGGTTATTTGAACTGTACCATAACTGAATTACACGGACCACGTTTTTAAAATTTTTGTCTGTCTGTCTGTTTGAACGGGCTAGGGGCTATTATTTCAGAACGTCTTAACACGACGGCTTTTGACCGGACTTTCACAGACAAAAAGAAGATTAACCAAGGAGTAACATAGGCTACTTTTTGACCGACCTTAAAAAAGAAGGACTTCGTTTTTCTACCTATTTACACCGAAATCTCCGAGATTTCTGAACCGATTTGCGTATTTATTTTTAATCGATAGAGAAACTTTGCGACAAGATCCAAATTTTTTTTGGGAAAACCCAAACAAAATTTGGATTCCAACTCCTCAATCCTGTTGCGGGAACCTGACCTGACCACCAAAACTGATGGCATTTAGTAACTGTCGGTTATAGAATAGATGTGATGTTTTGTATAGTTTATTAACCAGCAGGGCGATTGTCTAAAACCTGCATCAATCATTATTACAATCTCAATTGTTCTGATTGACTGAATTTGTGCGATTCTTCTTGCAACAATGCATTGTGGCCAATAGTGAGCGAGCATTAACCAATCAGAGATGATTGCGATCGTGACATTGTAGTTGTCAAACAACCGCGGTAGGGCCACTGGAGAGTGACATAGGTCAAAGTCAAAGTCAAATATTTTATTCAAACTAGGTAATAAATTACACTTTTTGATGGTCGGTCGTTGGATTTGTAAGATATAGTGGTGATAATTATTATTACGCGAACTTAAAACTTAAGCTACGAGGGCTGGGCTACTTTTTATCTCGGAAAATCAAAGAGTTTCCACGGGATTTTAAAAACATATATCCACGCGGACCAAGTCGTGTTCATCAGCAAGTATAACAATAATTTTACATTTCATTTTACATACTATATTTTATGTATTACATTACAATATTATGTATAGTGACACTACAAATTATATAAAAGGTTAGTTTTAGTATAATGCAAAACCTGAAAGTAGTTTGTTCAGAATCAGTAACAGAATCGATTGCAATCATTTCTACAACGTGTTATATTTTGACCAAAAAATACTTTCAAATCCTGCAAGTTTGAACACCGAGGTCAATGACCGCATGCACCAGCTGATTCGAGCCGCGCGAGCGGGAGCGCGCACGATCGACGCCAGCCGTCTCGTTCGCTCACAGCCGCTCGCTTGGGGTGACCATGTTTTTCGAGGACAACGACTTAACACAACAAGCTTATAACTTCGTAAATTTTCATTAAATATTTTTGAAATTTGTACATATTATATTCTTTATGTAAAAATATTCGACACGTGTTTAGGATTTGCGTGTAAAAAAAAAACTAACGTTGTCTAACCAATAATAAATTAATCTAGAACTTAAAATTTACGATAAATCCTCCTGAATCTGCATTAAAGTTTTTCCTTTCGTCTCCGGAATGAAGAACACGGTAAATAAAAATGCACAAGCAGAGGTAAAGGAGAAGAACCAGAACGCTGCGTGTCCGCCGACACTCTCCAACACTGCACCAAAAGTTGTGGTCACCATGAATCCACCTAAAAACGTTGACATAAGAGTTATGGTAGAACCCTTGCTCCTGACATTAGTTGTGAACATCTCTCCTATTATGGCAGTTGGAATATTGCCAAAACCTGCAGGAAAAAAATAGTTATGTTTTTTTTTGGAATTTTGGTGATAGCCAAGTTTTTAGGGTACCTTAAAACGAAAAAATGAACTCTTATAGGATTACTTTGTTGTCTGTCTGTCTGTCGTGTCGGTCAAGAAACCTACAGGGTATTCTTCCCGTTGACCTAGAATCAGTACGCGGCCAAAAGTGATGAACATCGATCTTTAGAAGGAGACGGCACTGTCTCGCTCGTTAAGACCGACAAAGCGTCATATGGGTATGAGTGACAGAGGCAGCGCTCTACAAAGATGAAATGTCATTCTAAAGGTCGATGTTCATCACTTTTGGCCGAGTACTGTACTATACAACTTACCTGAGTCGTAACCAATATAGAATACGATGAGGATCACCAAAGGCAACCACTTTATATTATTTACAACTGGACTCCCTATGTGGTCTAAGTAAAAGTATAAACCAAGTGTGAACTGAAAATAAAAATATAAGATGAATAAATCTTCAAATAGATGTAATTTGTTTTGAAGCAATTTATAAACATTCTTTTCTTTTTCAACTCCTTTTAAGGAAAATATCACTATCATCATTACTAGAAAAAAAAACTTGTAATGCACACTTCTAGGCTACATAGGTACCTAATCCATACTAATATTATACATGCGAAAGTGTGTCTGTCTGTCTGTCTGCTAGCCCTTGCCGTCCCATCCGTTTAACCGATTTGGACGAAATTTGGTACAGCGATAGCTTGCATCCCGAGAAAGGACAAAGGCTACTTTTCATCCCGGAAAATCAAAGAGTTCCAACGAGATTTTTAAAAACCTAAGTCCACGCGGACGAAGTCGCGGGCATCAGCTAGTTTAGGTAAAAGTAGTAATAATGATTGTAGGTATGTTCCTTTTTAACCGACAAAAGGGAGGTGGGTCTCAAATCAGCCCATTAAAAAAAAATATGTAGGTACACCGATTTTTTCGAGGTTTCGAAAAAGTCAATGTCAAGATGGTGGTCCCATAAAAATTTCTGGATTTAACTCCTCAATCCTGATGCTGCAAGGCCCGCCTAAGTTATCAAGATTCAGGAAGTGTTTATAGTGAGTTAATATTGTAGGTACCAAGCAACAACTTTATGCTTGGACTCCAACTGATAAAACCACTACACAGTAAAAAATATTTCTTGTTTGAAGTCGGGCGAGCAGAATACACATCATGTACACTATTCCTAGGTGGAGGAAAACATCGTGAGGAAACCTGCTTGCCTGAGAGTTCTCCATAATGTTCTCAGAGGTGTGTGAAGTCTGTCAGTCTGCACTTGGCCAGCGTGGTGGGCTTTGGCCAAACCCTTCTCATACTGAGAGGTGACCCGCAGGGTGATTACGTAAAACTTTGAAGTAGCGACAGTAACGCGACAGCAGTAGCAATCCGACAGTTCATTTGCTGTCTCTCTTCTTCTTCTTATTTTGCTTTGTGGCTATATTGCTGTCTCTCTCTAACCGGACGATTGACAGCAATGGTCGCGAGATTTACGCCTGTCGCGAGATACGTAATCACCCCGCCGTACTCTGTAGTGATCATGATGATGATGATGATGACATTCCTATTCCTAAACGTCAACGCTTACAATACACTACTTACCATACTTAAAGAGCATATAGCGGTTGACAGTAATAAAATTCGTCTTCTTCCAGTGCTTTCAATAAAAAACGGTGTTATTATACTACCTAATATTTGAAAGCATATAACTATCATCATTGCTATATGAGATTCTACTGAAGATCCAGCCATTTCAAAAATGGATGCACAGAAAAATAATACAGCCATAACTCCGCTGCAGTGTTGTAAAATGTTTATGATAACGACTATCAACAAAGCTTTTCTGTTGCTTTTAAGTGAAAACAATTCCATCCATTCTTTCTTAGTATCAGTCTCGTTAAGATCGTTTTTCATTTTTAGCATCTTATCTACTTCTTCCGATCTGCCTAAATCTTGTAGTAGCTTTTTTAAATCATCATCTCTACCTAGAAATTAAATTTACAGTTTTCAACTGTTCTACTTTTTTCACATATTGTATTAAAATAGATTAGTTTTTTAGTTTTTGAATAGAATAACAACAATTAAATATTAAAATTACAAATCAAAAATATCATCTACACCTCCGTAACGAGGCAGGGTCCAGAACGTCTGCGTTACTTCGTTGAATGGCCAGAGTAAAATGCTGACCGAGGTAACTGCCAGCCCTCCGGTCTTCCGTGGATTCCACGAGACGGGATGACAGGTCCTTAAAAAACGGATCTAGCACTCTCGCCCCACGAACTCATGGTCTCCACCCCAAAAGGCACAAATATGAAACTATTTTCTATATTCTCATATTTGCGCCTCTTGGCCCTTTCCGCCTTAGTAGCCGCCGCTCCGGCCGCCACGGAAATTGCCTGTATATGTGTGACAGCGCCAGTGTATCCAGACACGTGTCATCCCACACAAGCGACCTTTCTTGCTTCCACGGCACAAAAGTCATGCTATCTGGTCTCTTGTCATCGCTACGTGCCAAACCATTTGGTTCTAAAACTGCAGGCACTTTAGCCGTCCTACTCTATGACTCCGTTCAAGAAAGCATGACGGGAGAAACGATCGGCGCTTTTTAACCGACTTTCAAAAAGCAGGTGGTTCTCAATTTGGCCCGTTTTTTTTCGTTTTTTTTTCGACTTTTTGGCACATGCAAGACCATGGTGACTATATACGTCCAGTGCCACGCCACAATGGCAATGGTTTTTGAATTGAATTTTCCAAAGATGTGAAATTGCAGCTAAGCAAAAATACAAGAATGTATAATGTTATGAAATATTTGTATGAACATGGGAAGACAAGGTGCTTACAAATTATTAGAGCTAACATATCCATATTATATGAATTTTTTGACAAAGTAGGTAGTGCATTTTTCCTACAGCTAATAGATTATATGGGTATATAATATTGTATCAATGATATAACTGTCAGTCAATAATATTATAATAACATAATCGAATTCATTCTTTTTAGAAACTCATCAACAGAATAAAATACATTTTGCGACAACCACTTTTTGAATGCATTTTTAAATTTGTTTACTGGTAGTGCAGTTACCTTGCAATGCGTAAAAAACTGGCGTCTCCGGGATGAAAAACAAGCCAAATGTATACACTATACTAATGGCAACACCAACGTAGACTGTGCCGTTGTATGAAACGTATGGTGCTACGGCGAATACTAACATATAACCCAGTGTCATAAAAATACCCATAGCTGTTAACAGAATTCCTCTGATTTTTGGAGATCTGTGGACGAAAATGACGAAAATTAGGATATAATTAAGCACAGTTTAAAGCGCAGCGATTTCAAATTCCTAGTAGTTATAATGTTTGGCAATGTTTGGGGTATCGTTGAATAGGTCTTTTAAAAATACTGTGGGTATGGGAACATCATTTTTCGATTTCTAGATTCGTTTGTAAAATATAATGTTTTAAAGTGCTAATTTCTATTAGAGTCAAGTGTCCCTTGCACTTGGTCGGTTTTTTATAGTATTAGATAGTTCAAAAGTCCCCTTCTCTTTACACCTTAAATTAAATTAAAAGCAGGTCTCAGCTAGTAATTAAATATTTACCATCCCATACTCACGCAATTTCCCCGATATATACCAAGTTTGTAACAATTATTCCACCAATAGAGACGCCGGTCAGAAATCTACTAACATACAACATGGCCAGATTGACTGTTGTTCCCATGATGATGTAGGATAACACCGATATGACCCCACTGGCTATCAGACAAGGCTTTCGACCTTTGGTGTTTGCTAACCATGTTATTATAAATGGACCTGAAAGTAAAGGTAGAAACAAGTTATTGCTATTATTGGAAACCTGAAGTAGAATTTTTTGAACAAGAAATCCGTTTTATTACACACGAATCGACTTTAAATTATCACAAAAAGAACTCGCGTGTTTACACAACCAAATTGATAATTTCACTTAACCAAATCAACACTTTAGGAACCTTTATAACGACTAACACAGATTCTATTAGACGTCCGTTCGCTCCAAGCACAAAAAAACGCAAGTGTCGTCATCGCCCAAGCGCTTTGTTTTTATATACGACGGAGGGTAGTTTGGTGGGATTTGGCATGACGTTGCTAACACTATATTCTCCTCATATACTGAACCAGTAATAAATTATTTCGACTATTCAAAAGCACTTCTACAAGTTTATTTAAACAAACAATTATTTTATTCTATTCCATACATTTTACAAGTTATTGCATACGCTAACTATGGGCCTCATAGCTCAGAGTCACGTAGCGGAGGATGGAGAGAGCTATACTTGGGGTTTCTCTACGTGATCAAATCAGAAATGAGGAGATTGGCATAGGCGAACCAGAGTAACATATTATATCAACGGATTGCGAAGCTGGAGTCGCAATAGGCAATAGTTCGAAAACCGGCCAAGTGCGAGTCAGGCTCGCGCATCGAGTGTTCCGTACTACAGTCGTATTTTTTTGACATTTTGCACGATAATTCAAAACCTGTGATGCATAAAAATAAATAAAAATCTGTTTTAGAATGCACAAGTGAAGACCTTTCATATGATACCCCACTTGATATAGTTAGTTCACTTGATGATACTTCGAAATACTAATTATTGCCCAGTGCGCGAGCCTGACTTCCACTTGGCCGGTTTTTCGAACTAGTACCCTGTCCATTGCCACTTCAGCTTCGTCACCCACTGAGCTATGTCGGTACATACCGGCTGCTGCTCCCAGGTAAATTAAGGTAGCAACTAGGGACAGCTGTGCCTCCGTCAATAAATACGGGAGCGGGGACTGTTCCAGGTCACGTAGTTTTGGCAGACCTGGCCCCGACCAACCGCCTGAATATCCATTTAAAATTTGTCCTAGATATACTGGAATCAAAAATAATAACCTAAATATTACTACTAAAATAATTTTTTTAGGGTTCCGTACCTCAAAAGGAAAAACGGAACCCTTATAAGATCACTTTGTTGTCTGTCTGTCTGTCTGTCGGTCTGTCAAGAAACCTACAGGATACTTCCCGTTGACCTAGAGTCATGAAATTTGGCAGAGAGGTGTAGGTCTTATAGCAGACATTAGGGGAAAAATCTGAAAATCGTGAATTTGTGGTTACATTACACAAAAAAAATTAAATTGTGGTCATGAACTAATAATTAGTATTTTCAAATTTCGAAGTAAGATAACTATATCAAGCGGGGTATCATAAATGAAAGGGCTTCATCTGTGCATTCTAAAACAGATTTTTATTTATTTTTATGCATCATAGTTTTTGAATTATCGTGCAAAATGTCGAAAAAATACGACTGTAGTACGGAACCCTCGTTGCACGAGCCTGACTCGCATTTGGCCGGTTTTTTTTATGTATAATTAACTAAAATAATTATAATCATTTCTAATTTAAACCGCTACGAACCGGTGAGCAGGGCGTCCCCCCGCCTCATGCCTCGATTGCCATCTCAACCTGTCGCGGACTATAGTAAGCATGGGGTTATTCAAGAGGCAGACCAACAAATTCCCGAAAGGCCGGCAACGCTTTGGCGGTTTCTCTAGTGCTGCAAATGTTCATGGGCGGCGGTAATCACTTAACATCAGACGACCTGCTCGTTTGCTCGCTATTTAAAAAAAAATACTTACACCATGAAGAAATAAGCACTTGTCGTTGTACTCCAGTAATACGTATAAACATTTTATTTTAAGGAAAAAGTATAAAAATGACAACAGCCTAACTAGAGCCAAACACATAATCATATCATCTACGGAGAGAATTGTTAACAATATGAAACTACTTATTTACCACTTAAACCTTACCTCAATTTACTCATACTTGTAAGAAAGATAATTATTTAAAGATAAGAAGATTAAGATTAAAACTAGCCTAGCCCTGACTTTTTTGTACGGAATTTTTTAGAAAGAGAAGTTATACAAAAAATAATTTAGACCTTGAGACTTTTATGTAGCCCAGCCCATGGTTTAGCTCAGACTTTTAATTTCATAAATAAACTAGCTTATGCTCGCCACTTTGTCCGCGTGGACTACACAAATTTCAAACCCCTATTTCACCCCCTTCGGGGTTGTGTTTTCAAAAATCATTTCTTAGTGGATGCCTACGCCATAATAGCTATCTGCATGACAAATTTCAGCCCGATCCGTCCAGTAGTTTGAGCTGTGTGTTGATAATGAATATAATTTTGAAAAGTGTTGAATATTTAAATCCAGCAAGAAAATATTGCACATAGTTTAAAGAGTTTTTTCTACTTGGTAGAGCATCGCCATCGTCCAAGTCACCTATTGACTAAGAGTCCGTGAGGGCCAGACCTTCGTTATTTTATAAAAGCTGAAAGTTTCTATGCGCATTGTCTCCAACACAGGTAGGAACGATCAGCGACTATGAAATTTGGATCATCGTGGCTTTGGCAGATAACAGGTAACAAAGGTATATTGGAGGGTCAGATCAGATTATAGCTTAGCTAATTTTTATTATTTGAGATAGGTAGGTAGTTTCTTAAACGTGATATTTAATTCGGTGATTGTGATATAGTTAGAACAGTAATTGTTCGATGCTAATGTACGTTGTGTTAAATCGTAACATCTAGTGCCATCCGGTGACTTTGTCTGCAAAGCACTATTAATAATGTTCGCGTAGTTGTTTGACGAATATGGAATATTAATTATTGGTGAATATTAGAGTAATTCGTGAGTTAACGTTTGGCTCAGTGAATAGGTTATTATAAGGACATCCGTTAAGGTTATTTCTGCAAACGCTAGTAATTTAGAGTGTAATTGGAGATATACCGGCAGTGGAGATAATGATTAGTTTGAAGTGATAGTTTAGTGTGATAGTAACTTGAAGTTAACTTTGATAGTAGGTACCCGCTTTAGAATCGTATAACCCGGTTGGTAAATAATCAAATCAAATCAAATCAAATCAAATATTCTTTATTGCACATGTGGGTATGTATGTATATACAGATGTTATAGTTATTAAAGTTTCACCACAAATAGCCATATTATGGCATGCAAAAATAAAAAAATAAATAAAACCAACTTACTGACTTAAATTACAATTGAATTATCTATTATTACTTATCTTTATACAGTTAATAATTATATTTTATACATATCTACTAGATTTAACAATATAATACAATACTATTTAATTTAAAGACTGTTAATAAAAAAATGCTACAACTTATTATAAATTTGTGTCTGTTAAATACTCTTTAATGGAATAGTATCTTTTATGTAGTAAAAATTCTTTAATTTTATATTTAAAAGTTTTAATATTTAGATTTCGGTCAGCCAATGATGCCGGTAGTTTATTGTACAACTGAGGTGCCATATTAAAGATACTATTACCAAAAAGTGCTGTTGTATGTTGCATAGGACACAGTTTATTCTGTCTACGCTCATTCTCAGAATATCTAAACAATTTAACATTTGTTTTAATGAATACAAGTACTTCATAAATGTATAAACTTGGACATGTAAGTAACTTAAATTTATCAAAATATGGTTTACACGAATCTGTGGAGCTCAAATGACATATGGCTCTTATACACTTCTTTTGACTTTTAAAAACGTTGATGACTCTCGTGTAATGTTGAAATGGATTAGACAATGAGTTGCCCATGAGATCGAATAGCTTACATTCTACCTGGTTTCTGTTGTGAACGCTTATTTGGGTGGATAGTAGTCGTGGCGCGTGTGGCGCACGATGCTATGGTGTTCTGTATGCAGATGTGCACGGAGTGGAGAAAGTAGAGCTATTGCGATATTCTGAATTAGTAATGAGAAGTCAATTATAAGATCTGGTTTAGATCGTAAGAGAGTCAATGCAATGATCCTTTTAAGAGCGTTCATGAAGTTGTGATTGATTACCTTGAGATGATTAGATAACGGAATAGATCGTGACTTGATTGAGAGGTTGCAATAGCAATTGCGCCCTAATCACACGATGTAGTGTTTAGCTTAGGTTAGCTAGTTTAGAGTGAGGTGAGGGGTCGCTGTGAGGGGTGGTTGGAGGCGACCATAGGTAGGGTTAGGTTAGGGTGATCTGGTTGTGTGACGTTGATGGTTTCCGTGTGCGATACGTGTGAGTCGCAATGATTGTAATTGAGGATAGTTAAGGTAATTTGATAACACAAGAATATCGTTAGTTCACATATGCGGCCTGGTTCATGTAAGTACATCCTGAATTCCTGACTTATACGATAAGTTGTTTGCAGTACTGAGAACTATTTGTAAAGAACATGGATTAAAGTACCTACTTATTAATTACTACCTTCTGATGTCGGCTAAAGATCAATAATAATTATCGGCCATCTTCCTGTTCTCCGACAGGTATATAAAAATCTTTCGTCAAAGTAAAGTCTGTTTTTTTTATATTTTCCTCAGTATAGTATTAGAAATCACGTCATGCATTGCCAGACACTTATTATCGCTCCGCTGTCACCATGTAATGAAACGACCAGCTGCTTGATAGTGACTAATTTATTTTTATCCTACCTGCAATCTGCATGCAATATAATATTTTATGTACTTAGTAATACGCATACAACAGCAACCCCCTGCGATTGTTAGGGATCTTGGATGTGTGGTGATGGGGCGTTAAATACAACACTTGGAACTACTCGATCGAACTTTTACATAATGTTCTCCCCACGGCCGCTTGGTAGGGACTGACCACGCATCCGAGCTCACGAGTTACACGTCGATGCTTAGTCAGCCCCTACAAGATAAATCTGTATTCTCAGCAGTCTTTACTAAGACACTATTTATTAACTTCATCATTATCATTGGTCCTATGAATACAACGTACGCCTCAGTCTTGGCAAAGGCCTGATCGAAGGCGTTCTATTGATTCCCTGGCCACCGTTTACCAAGTTAATCCTGCCGTTAGTGCTAAATAATTTAACTTCCTTCATTTTCCAACCTGCATATTCCATCGCTTTTTCATTTTGCTCCATTTGTCTTGAGTAGTGTTTATCATGTGATCGTTCAATTTCCGCTCAGCTATTAACCAATAATAAATTAATTTAGAACTTAAAATTTACGATAAATCCTCCTGAATCTGCATTAAAGTTTTTCCTTTCGTCTCCGGAATGAAGAACACGGTAAATAAAAATGCACAAGCAGAGGTAAAGGAGAAGAACCAGAATGCTGCGTGTCCGCCGACACTCTCTAACACTGCACCAAATGTTGTGGTCACCATGAATCCACATAAAAATGATGACATCAGAGTTATGGTTGAACCCTTGCTCCTGACATTAGTTGTGAACATCTCCCCTATTATGGCAGTTGGAATATTGCCAAAACCTGCCAAAAAAACTGTATTAAAGTCATGTTTTTTTTACATATTATTATAAGAGCAGTGATAGCGTAGTGGCTCCTAATTAGTTTAAGAGGTTTTGACTTTGGAGTTTGACCCCGGGCTATATCATTTGCTTTAACGTTGAAGGAAAACATCGTGAGGAAACCTGCATGCCTGAGAGACCTCACATAAACATTATGAGAACATTATATGATTCTGACCCGTCCTCAGTAGTGGGTCGGCAATGGGTTGATCACGATGATGATGATGTCATTTTATCATGCAATTTACCTGCGTCGTAACCAATGTAGAATACGATAAGGATCACCAATGGCAACCACTTTATATTATTTACAACTGGACTCTCTATGTGGTCTAAGTAAAAGTATAAACCAAGTGTGAACTGAAAATAGAATAAGATGAATAAATCTTCAAAAAGGTGTAATTTTTTTTGAAGCCAGTTTTAATTTTTTTTTAATTTATAGACCAGTGTTTGGCTGCAATAAGACTGGCAAGTAATGATGCAGCCTAAGATAGAGCACGCTTGCCTAGAAGATGCCTCTCCACTCCTAACTTTTCGATTTTCTTTTCCTTTTTGCTCACTTTATCCTCTTACTTTTAACGTTTATATTTATGGAAAATATGACCATCATCATAATTAGGGGGAAAACTGTTAATGTTCTAAACTTCATAATTAATTATTATTTATAAAGATAATTTGTATCTAAACAGATTCAATTTTTTAAAATAAAAAATGCATTTTGTTCATTTTATTTGAAAAAAATCCTCCGACAATGACAATGTAACGTTGTTAGATGGTACCTAATAACGAGAAAATACCCGGCAAGGTTTATTGTGAGTTTTTCCCTGCCAGAGGACCTTAGTAGCTTAAGTTTTAAGTTTACGACAATAATTATCACCATTAATCATCTTGAAGTATTTGTAAGAATCTACTAGAATATACTAGTCAACGCTTATAATACACTACTTACCATACTTAAAGAGCATATAGCGGTTGATAGTAATAAAATTTTTCTTCTTCCAGTGCTTTCAATAAAAAACGGCGTTATTATACTACCTAATATTTGAAAGGATATAATAATAATCATTGCTATATGAGATTCTATTGAAGATCCAGCCATTTCGAAAATGGACGCAGAGAAGAACAGCACAGCCAAAACCCCGCTGCAGTGTTGTAAAATATTTATGGTAAAGACTATAAGCAAAGCTTTTCTGTTGCTTTTAAGTGAAAACAATTCCATCCATTCTTTCTTAGTATCAGTCTCGTTAAGATCATGTTTCATTTTTAGCATTTTATCTACTTCTTCCAATCTGCCTAAATCTTGTAGTAGCTTTTTTAAATCATCATCTCTACCTAGAAATTAAATTTAGTTTTCAACTGTCCTAGCCTTTTCACATACTGTATTAAAATAACACATTTTTAGTTTTTGAATTGACTTCTCCAAAGGTGTCAAATTGTAGCTAAGCAAAAATACACGGACGTGTAATGTTACCTTGCAATGCATAGAAGACTGGCGTCTCCGGGATGAAAAACAAGCCAAATATATACACTATACTAATGGCAACACCAACGTAGACCGTTCCGTGGTATGAAACGTATGGTGCTACGGCAAATAATAACATAAAACCCAGTGTGATAAAAATACCAATAGCTGTTAAAAGAATCCCTCTGATTTTTGGAGATCTGTGGACAAAAATTTGGATCTAATTAAGCACAGTTTAAATCGCAGCGATTTCAAATCTCCTAGTAGTTATAATTGGACTACAAGTCCAATTGCAGTAGTTATAATTGGATTAAAGATCCAATTATAACTACAGGCGAGATGACGTCAGGACACTGATTCTCCATGATAGACGACGACAATTGGACACCGTAAAGTACTTTAAATTGCTGAACACCTTCACTTTGTATAGTGTGCCACTAATGTACATGCAGCTAAGTTGAGCAATAGGATGGCAGTGAAATTATAAAGACTGTTGGAAATAAACTAAGCCATTTATTTAAATCCATGTGTACTAAATACTAATATTATAAATGCGATAGTGTGTCTTTTCGCAGATCGACATCTGAACCTTGCTTGAGCTGAATATTGAAGAAATCTGGCACAGAGACAGCTTGCATCCTGGAGATGGACATACGATAGTTTTTGTGTTCTCTCATTTATTTAAAGATCTCACTATTGCGGTCATATTTAAAAATTGTTAACAAAAATGACAACAGAAATAACAAAAAATTAAAGTAACAGGAGCAAAAATATAAATAAAACTAAAAGTATGATAAAGTAAACCCCACTGGCAGCGGGGTAGGACCCAAGCTCCCAGTGGTAAGGCCTTCAGAGTAAGAGGAACCTCCTCACAATGCGTGCCGTCATATGAACCACTAACTTCTGTTTTTAACCGACTTCAAAAAAAGGAGGAGGTTCTCAATTCGTCGGAATCTTTTTTTTTTTATTTTTTTTTATTTTTTATGTATGTTCCCCGATTACTCAAAAACGCCTGGACCGATTTTGAAAATTCTTTTTTTGTTTGAAAGGGTATACTTCAAAGTTGGTCCCATTTCAATTTGGTGAAGATCTGATGAACATCTTCGAAGATAGATACTGGAACTCCTCAACGGATAAGAGTAAATTGCTCGCGATCAGTGTAATAGCTTAGTAAACAGTAGATTTTTAACCAGTCATAGCATAATTCCATGGGGCCACTAAAAATTGTGAAATAAAAAATTTTTACAAAAAAAATAAAAACCGACTTCGTTACATAAACACTAAAAATTGAAAAATAATTTAATTTATTACCGAATATATTATGTATACAAGAGTTAATATAGTTCCATAATAATATTTTTTGGGGTCGGTGCCAATGAGGTGCCATTGTGGAGTCCCATAAAAATATGAAGTCTAGACGATTCGCGCAGCTAAAGCTAATTGGCACCGGCACCAAAAAGTATTATTATGGAACTATATTAACTCTTGTATACATAATATATTCGGTAATAAATTAAATTATTTTTCAATTTTTAGTGTTTATGTAACGAAGTCGGTTTTTATTTTTTTTGTAAAAAATTTTTTTATAGTGTTAGATAGTTAAAAAGTCTCCTTATTTTTACACTGTAAATTAAAGGCAGGGCTCAGTTAGTAATCAAATATTTACCATCGCATACTCACGCAATTTCCCCAATATATACCAAGTTTGTAACAGTTATTCCACCAACAGAGACGCCGGCCAGAAATCTACTGACATACAACATGGCCAGGTTAACTGTGGTTCCCATGATGATGTAGGATAACACCGATATGAGCCCACTGGCTATCAGACAAGGCTTTCGACCTTTGGTGTTTGCTAACCATGTTAATATAAATGGACCTAAAAGTAAGTAGGGTAGAAACAAGTTATTGCTATATTATCCTCATATACTGGCATTCCGAACCAGTGGTAAATTATTTCGACTATTCAAAAACACTTCTAAAAATTTATTTAAATAAATTCTATTTTATTCTATTTTAGTTTAACGGTTAAATTCTATTACAATCTACATTCTACAATCTTTATTTTTAATATGAATTTAAACAATTGAACGTAAAAATAACAGATCGAAAATATCATCTAAACCACCGCAACGAGGCAGGGTGCTGGGAACGCTGGCAGCGTTACCTCGTTGAATGGCCAGACTAATATGCTGACCGAGGTAACTGCCAGCCCTCCGGTCCCCCGTGGATTCCGCGAGACGGGATGAAAGGTCCTTAAAAAAGGATTTATTCTATTACATACATTATACAAGTTATTGCACACGCTAACTATGGGCCACGCCACGGTTTTGTAACACCTGAATCCAGTGACTCCCTGAGACTCTCGCGTGATGTTGTTCGTCCCCTTGTAGAGGGTCTTCCGACGTTGCGCTTGCCGGTGCGAAGTCGCCATTCCAGCACAGTGGGACCCCAAGGTCTATCGGTTTTTCGAACTAGTGCCCTGTCCATTGCCACTTCAGCTTCGTTCACCGCTGAGCTATGTCGCTTACTCTATCATCATGATTTTACATACCAGCTATTGCTCCCAGGTAAATTAAGGTAGCAACTAGGGACAGCTGTGCCTCCGTCAATAAATACGGGAGCGGCGACTGTTCCAGGTCACGTAGTTTTGGCAGACATGGCCCCGACCAACCGCCTGAATATCCATTTAAAATTTGTCCTAGATATACTGGAATCAAAAATAATAACCTAAATATTACTACTAAAATAATTATAATCATTTCTGACTGAAACCGCTACGAACGGGTGAGCAGGGCGTCCCCCCGCCTCATGCCCCGATTGCCATCTCAACCTGTCGCGGACTATACTTCAAGAGGCAGACCAACAAAGTCCCGAAAGGCCGGCAACGCTTTGGCGGTTCCTCTGGTGCTGCAAATGTTCATGGGTGGCGGTAATCACTTAACATCACGCGACCTGCTCGTATGCTTGCTATTTTTATAAAAAAAAAACTTACAACACAAAGAAATAAGCACTTGTCGTTGTACTCCAGTAATACTTATAAACATTTTATTTTAAGGAAAAAGTATAAAAATCACAACAGCCTAAATAGAGCCAAACACATAATCATCTACCGAGAGAATTGTCAACAATATTATACTACTTATTTACCACTTAAACCTACCTCAATTTACTTAAACTCCTAAGAAAGATTATTATTCGAAGACTAGCTGATGCCCGCGACTTCGTCCGCGTGGAATTAGGTTTTTGAAAATCCCGTGGGGACTCTTTGCTTTTCCGGGATAAAAAGATAAAAAGCCTATGTACTCTCCAGGTCTTTATCTATACCCATGTAAAAAACCACGTCAATCCGTTGTACCGTTGCGACGTGATTGAAGGACAAACCAACGAACCAAAAAACAAACACACCTTCACATTTATAATAAGGGTACTGATAATATCAAGATTTAGAATATTCTTAAGCCCTTGTATGATTATTATCACTATTCTTGAGCTCTTTTATCTAAAACTAGACTAGCCCTGGCTTTTCTTGTGCGGAATTTCTGGAAAGATAAGTTAGGTATACAGAAAATCTACTTACATAAAAATCTCAAGGTTTTGACCTCATGGTTTAGCCCAGACTTTTCTCGGATGGAATTTGTGGAGTCTTTTAACTAAAACTAGCTGATTATCTCCGATGTTCCTTATAGAGACAGAGCCCACGAGTGCCAGACCTTCGTTATTTTATAAAAGCTGAAAGTTTCTCTGCGTGTTGTCCCCAACACAGGGAGGAACGATCAGGGACTATGAAGTTTGGATCATGGTGACTTTGGGAGTCAACAGGTAACAAAGGCGTAGAAATCTTACGTAAAAGTATCCTAAAGTCATTTTTTTTCTGCGGAATAGTAATAGAAATCACGTCATACATTGCCAGACATTTAGTGTGGTGGCCACCCTCTGCCAGACGCCTTTAAAGTTTAAAACTTTAAGGGTATCTGGCTGAGTTGTAAAGTTGGAGATTGACTTGTAACATTTTGGTGTAATGTATCGAGGTTTTGTAACTCTGTACGAGAGCGGTGTGTAGGATCGACCGTACCAAAGGGAGATCTCATACTGAGCGGTTGGTTTGGCTCAGTAGCGCCATCTGGGCCGACGATTGTATGTTGAAACTTCTTGATATAGTCCAGATTGCAGAAAACTCCGTTAGTGCAAGTACTGTCGGCGGTACATTTGTTCGGGACTACGTTATGAAATGTTATCGATTAAATAGCGCCATCTAGTTCAACGGCGTTCCGAACCAGTGGTAAATTAAAACTACCTGACTATTCATAAACACTTGTAAAAAGTTTACATGAATAAAAAAACATTCTATTCTATTCTATTCTAGTTGCAACTGTGGCAACCGCCGCAACTCAAACCAAAGACTGACTTGTAACGTTAGTTTGTTGTATCATTCGCGGCGAGCGCCGTATTAACAAGGTTGCCTCGAATGGTATAATATTACAATCAAACTGTAAGTCAGTCTCCAGCTTAGCGAATACACAGACAAACGTCCGCGTCGGTTTAGATTTTGATTTATACTATGTATTATGTAAGTATGGATTAAAACTTTACGGTTGATAAAAGTTTTGATAAAACTATACCAGCATATACAGGACCCTACATACCTACTCATAAAGATTTTAAGATAAGAGGACTTTGTAATTTTTAAATTGATTTAATTGATGTTTTTTTATTCTTAGGTTAATTGGATTATGTTGCTGTTAATACAAATACTTGAATTTTAATAATGTAAAATTAGAATAATAAGTTATTTTGCATGCCACTCCATGGCAGATTGTAGCTACTATACCCAGAAGATAACATCTATTGTACCTTTTTTAAGCTGGGAAATGCGTTTACGCATCCTGGAAGCCAGCCAGCCAACCAACTGGAGGGAAGGTATGTGGGACTCGCCGGCCGAGAGGCGACCGGAATACCCACTAAAAGCCAGCGGCACTCCTGTGCGTCGTCTGGCGACTGGGTCACGGGAACGCCGAAGCAAGCCACCGCGACCCAGCCAGCCAGCTCCTCCACGCACGTCCGAGGTGCACCAACTATGTGCACCTCACCTCCCCCGGAGACGCAACGGGCGACAACGCAATCCCGCGCACGTCGCCCGCGTCTCAACCTCCGCCTCGTCCACTGTGCCCTCTGCTAGTCAGAGGGACACGGGGAGAAACCTCCCCCCTGCCAGGTCATTAGCCATGGCCAACAATATCCCCGAAGAGAGATTATTAGCCATGTTACCGGGGTGCACCGGCCCGAATACTGCTCTTGCCCTCGGATGCCCGATGCATCCAAAAGGGACCAGCAGCACCCAGGCACACTATGAGGTTACCTGGCTGGCACCCCAACATCTATTGTACCTACCTCAATCTATTGTATTGTATAATTTGTAACTTTATTATTTTGATTTTATTCTTTTTTAACAATTGTACATATTTTGTATTTGTATTTGTATTACTTACTTTTATGTATGTTCAAATGGGTTCAAGTTGCCTAAACAAATGACTATTATTATTTTTAAAAAAATCTATGCAAATAAATAAATGATTATGAATATGATTATGATAAGTTTGCAACTAAATACCACGAATTATAACCGGTCAAGTGCGAGTCGGACTCGTACACAAACGGTTCCGCACCATCGTACAAGATATAACACAACAGTTAACAGTTTTTGATTTATCGTGCAAAATGTCGAAAAAATACGACTGTATTACGGAACCCTGGTTGCTCGAGCCTGAATCGCACTTGGCCGGTTTTTTAATTTATCTTATCTTTAGTCAAAGTCAAAGTCAAAGTCAAATAATTTTCAAATTTCAAAATAGGTAAAAATTAGGTACTCTTATTGATTGTCTGGTATAGTGTTAGATTTTTAAGATATAGTGGTGATAATTATTACGCAAACTTAAAACTAAAGCTACGAGGGTTCCAAACCTGAACCCTACCTGAACCATGTTTGAAATTACGAGGCAACAAGCGTTTTCTCGTGAAAAATGTTATTGCACTATGCAAATTAATGATTAAAAGACTTTTTTCGTGGTTCACAACTCACATGCATGATAAATATAATTTTGAAGTGTTGATTATTTCAATCCAGTTAGGTAGACTCGCAAGAAAATATAGAGCTTTTTCTGCTTTTGTGTCTGTCAGTTGTCACCTAATGACTAAGAGCCCGTGAGGGCCAGCCAGACCTTCGTTATTTTATAAAAGCTGAAAGTTTACTGTCCCCAACACTGGGAGGAACGATCAGCGACTATGAAGTTTGAATCGTCTTGGCTTTGGCAGATAACAGGTAACAAAGATATACAAAATCTTTCGTCACCGTATAAAGTGTATTTTTTTATATTTTCGTCGGAATAGAATAGAATAATTGATTGATTTTCCAATGTTTCTATGTTCAAATATGTTATAAAACTTTGCCAAAGACGCGTTGCTTGGAGAAAACGCAAAGGAGATTTATTGTGTGTGTGGTGTGGTATACATACCACGATAATTTTGGCGCAAAGAACAAGAAAGCGGGTACTGCCCATGACAGCTCGAACTTCACCTTGTGACTGCACTCTGCAGTCACAAGAGTCTCATGTGACTGCAGAGTGCAGTCCCGTCGTGACCACGGTCCACGACTCATGCAACTGAGTCGAAATATCAGCAAATAAACCTGTTTTAATATGTCGTCATGTGTCTACACACACACACACACACACACACACACACACACACACACACACACACACACACACACACACACAAACACACACACACACACACACACACACACTGTAGTAATTTTATTATACATATTATATTATATCTAAATCTATTCTGTTAAAATAGTTTTTATTATAATTTTAACCTCTTGTGGCCTTCTGTTAAATCAAAATTTAGATTTAAATAATAATTATTTAATTACGGTGTTGAGTTGGTAGAGTTGCTGGCTGTCTCCTTGTACAGTTCGATGTTCATCACTTTTGGTCGTGTACTGTACGTACTTATTTTCTTCATTATACCTACCTACTAAGTTCAACGCAAATTTTTAACAACTTGAAGGCTTGAGGAGACTTGTTTATTGTTTAACGTTTTACTAAATGTGTCAGATTGTTGTTTTATTGCAGTTTTATTGTGCTGTAATCTTGCCAAAGATACGAGTTTTCATGAATGTTTAGCACAGTAATTATGCAACTCAGTTTGAGAAAGATAAATAATGTTTCAGTTGTTTTTTAAATGCCAATTTATTTGAACCCTCGATTTTAAATATTAATACTTAATATGTTTTCTCGAATAACTGGAGTAAAGCTTCAAGTGATTGCTTCGTTGTGTTGTAAGTGTTAATTTTTTTTTAAGGTCAGATTCTGAACTACGCTGCACGCAGCAGCGCTGTGGCAACAGTGCTGTCACCAGCTGTCACAGTCCTGTCGCAGCACTACTGGTGCCCATACAATCTCTATAATGTACATTATGTTTTTATAGTTTAAATTAATTATAGTATAATGGGGCCGATTCTCTAGTACACAATCTCTAAACTAAACTAAATTAACAGGTCTAAATCTAGTGCTTTCCTTTTCCGCAAGCAACATTATGAAAGGGATAGCAATAGATTTAGACGTGATATTTTAGTTTAGTTTAGAGATTGTGTACAAAGGAATTAGCCACATTGTTTTATAATTATATTTTTTATACATAAATATTTTACTTAGGTTACGGCCAAGGTGCAATTTACTGGCGAAAAGCTTAAATATTCTAGAATGCATCTCTATAAGCTTAAATGACATTACATTCCGAGCTAGGCAGCAATGTTCCGCTACATTGCTGCCGCGACATTGCTGCCTAGCCTAGTCTACCACGCTGGCCATGTGCGGATTGGTAGACTTCGCACACCTTTGAGAACATTATGGAGAACTCTCAGGCATGCAGGTTTCCTCACGATGTTTTCCTTCACCGTTAAAGCAAGTGATATTTAATTACTTAAAAACGTACATTACTCCGAAAAGTTAGAGGTGCGTGCCCGGGATCGAACCCCCGACCTCCGATTGGAAGGCGGACGTCCTAACCACTAGGCTATCACAGCTACATGTACTATAATATGTACATACTCGTTTACAATTTACAGTCTATGCCGGTTATTCAGGTAGCCATATCACACGAGTAGATATATAGACCAGAGGGGAAGCTTCATACTAGCGGCTGGCTGTAGGTTCACTCACTCTAGCGCAGCTCACGCACACCACGACGTGTCACGGACGCTCCGTTTGCCGCCAAACTGGGCGCACGGAGCGTCCGTGGCACGTCGTGGTGTGCGTGAGCTAGTGTGAAGCTTCCCCTCTGGTCTATAATAATATCTACTCGTGTGGGCATATTTTGAATTCTGAATTCTGATAATACATAGTTCTGAATCTGAGTGAAATTAGTGAAATCTGAGTTTATTACCTACTATATTATACTAATAATACCTAGTTGTTGAAGTGCCTACAACACTTCCGCGGCAAATGCATTAATTCGTTGTATAATAATTTCAATGTTTACTTAACTAAGTACCTCTATATGAATTGTTTTGGCACATTATTTTGTCTACACTAATATTATAAAGAGGAAAACTTTGTTTGTATGTTTGTTTGTTTGTACTGAATAGGCTCAAAAACTACTGGACCGATTTTAAAAATTCTTTCACCATTCGAAAGCTACATTATCCACGAGTAACATAGGCTATATTTTATTTTGGAAAAAAATAGGGTTCCGTAAGATATTTGGGTTTTTCGGACACAATTTTTTTTGGACTACATTTAAACGCGTTTATTTTACTCATGCTATTAATCCTTATCAAAATAAATGATTTCATCACTAAGAACAGTTTATGGAGATAATAGCTCGACATTACCTCTTTATATAATTGTATATTATATAAAGAGGTAATGTCGTTAAGTTTGTTTGTAGGGGGTAATCTTTAGAACTACTGAACCGATTTTAAAAATTCTTTCACCAGTAGAAAGCTACATTATTCCTGAGTGACATAGGCTATACGGGATCTTTAAAAACCTAAATCTACGCGGGCGAAGCCGCGGGGATCAGCTAGTATTGTATACAGATAGATTAATCACATATCTACTTTTAATCTGTCCAAATCTCAGTCAATGCAACATCACTACCCGTATTATAAATGTGAAAGTGTGTTTGTTTGTTGGTTTGTGGTTTTGTCCTTCAATCACGTAGCAACAGAGCAACGGATCTGACGTTATTTTTCGCATGGGTATAGTGGACATAGGCTACTTTTTATCCCGGAAAATCAAAGAGTTTCCACGGGATTTTTAAAAACCTAAATCCACGCGTACGAAGTCGCGGGCATCGGCTAGTAATATATATTTTTCGTAACAACCCGCGCAATATATTTTGACGTTTTTATAAAATTCATTTTGTCCTGTCTGCGCTCAATTAATTATTATTTCAACTGCAAGAACATACTTTTAATTTAGATTTAAGTTTATTTAATATAATTGTATGTTTTTGTGAATAAAATATTATTTAATTATTTTTGACATAGTAAAAAAAAAATGAAGAACATACTTGTAATTAATGTCATCCACGTGTGAAACAGAAGTTTATAATGAACTAGCTTATGCTCGCGACTTCGTCCACGTGGACTACAAAAATTTCAAACCCGTATTTCACCCCCTTAGGAGTTAAATTTTCAAAAATCCTTTCTTAGCGGATGCCTACGTCATAATAGCTATCTGCATGCCAAACAGCCCGATCCGTCCAGCAGTTTGAGTCAGTCACCATTTCCTTTTATATATTTAGATTTCGCTCACAACAGTTCAAACTATAAAATGTAATGTTTTTTTTGTGTTTTCAGCATACCTAGGCTCAATATTAGGTGGATATGCAGGCGCATGGTCGGGGCCGGTGATACCAAAATTACGTGACCTAGAACAATCGCCGCTCCCGTATTTGTTGACGGAGTCACAACTGGCCCTAGTTGGAACTTTGACATACTTGGGAGCAATTCCCGGTAAGACTAAATCAGACTCTATAACATTTTGTAACTTTGATGAACGTTCACTTACAAAAGGTATCTAAATATATAAAAGGAAAATGTGACTGACTGACTGACTGATCTATCACACAGCTCAAACTACTGGACGGATCACGCTGAAAGTCGGCATGCAGATAGCTATTATAACGAAGGCGTCCGCTAAGAAAGGATTCTTCTAAATGCAACCCCTAAAGGGGTAAAATAGGGGTTTGAAATTTGTATTAAAGTCTGTCAGTTTTGAAGTGTCTATAAAGAGGTTTTGTAGTTAATATTTTTGCAATCAGCAGTATGACATATTTTATTAAGCTCATGTTAAAATCTCATAGTTAAAGATCAAACCTAAGGGTGTAAAATAGGGGTTTAAAATTTGTGTAGTCCACGCGGACGAAGTCGCGGGCATAAGCTAGTTTGGTATAAAACTTTGCAGAGTGAGCCATGGTAGGTACCCATGGTTTGAAAAAATTAAGAGAAAGTATGTAAGACTGCGCTCTGCTAGGTGATTCTCTAACTCAGTGTCTAACACTAAATGATAGCCACGGAGGTTGTTTAGTTCTACATTGCTGCTTCACTGGGTAATATTAAAATATTGTTTCGTAGAAAACCTTCAACGGATTAAAAAATGAGCTCTGTTGCTATCATTTAGTGCTAGAAACTGAGTTAGCGAATCGCCCTACTGGTCAAATTCCGTCAAACAAGTAATAATTGTCGTGTTATTCATCTGTCGTGCTATCGCTATCTCAGACGCGGTTACACAGTACTTTAGTCTAGCTTTTTTACTCAGTCTACGTTTCAGTTCCATTATATTCTTGCTTTCAGGTCCATATATAATGACATGGGTATCAAACAAAAGAGGTCGGAAGCCTTGCCTGATAGGTGCCGCTGTGGTATCGGTGCTAGGTTCCATAATTTTGGCAACATCGAACAATTTGGCCATGATCTATATAGGAAGGATCATAATGGGCGGTTCGCTTGGCACCCTTAATATTGTGAATTTCGTGTATGTCGGCGAAATTGCGTGAGTTGTATTTTATTCAGCATCTTTCAATGTCTGCGACTTTTTTTTACAGTAGTAAAAGATGCATAATAGATGCATGGCAAGCCGTACTTATTAGTTAGTAGGTTTGTGATCTTTTTGTCTTCATGTTTTGTTCTTTGTTGTGTTTTTTTTTGTTTTTAGGGTTCCGTACCTCAAAAGGAAAAACGGAACCTTTATAGGATCACTTAGTTGTCTGTCTGTCTGTCCGTCTGTCTGTCAAGAAACCTACAGGGTACTTCCCGTTGACCTAGAATCATGAAATTTGGCGGGTAGGTAGATCTTATAGCTGACATTTGGGGAAAAATCTGAAAACCGTGAATTTAGGGTTAGATTACACAAAAAAAAAAATTAAATTGTGGTCATGAACTAATAATTAGTATTTTCAACTTTCGAAGTGAGTGACTATATCAAAAGGGGCATCATATGAAAGGTCTTCACCTGTACATTCTAAAACAGATTTTTATTTATTTTTAGGCATCATAGTTTTTGAATTATCGTGCAAAATGTCGAAAAAATACGACTGTAGTACGGAACCCTCATTGCGCGAGCCTGACTCGCACTTGGCCGGTTTTTACTTCTTTTTAAAATAATTAATTATTAACGTCGCGCTGCATAAAAAGCGATTAATGACGCCACAAGGCATAAACGACAAATATTTTTCAATTTTTAATAAGTATAAAATATATTTTCCCGCAGAAATTTAATCTAATTTTTATGTTTAAAAATTGAAAAAATTGCCGTTTACGGATTGTGACGTCATTGTTCGTGTTAAAATAAACAAAAATCATGTTTTTTTGTTAATAAATTCTAGCCCCATAAACTACCGCTATAAAAAATCATATATCATTTAATTACCACAGGCCAAGACCCTAATAGGCATGTGCCTGACTGTTATCAGTTATCACACCAAAGGCGGAGCGCGCCTGCCTAGAAGATGCATATTCACTCGTCTTTTGATGATCCCAATATTTTAGCTGGCGACGAAAACGGAAGCCGGAAGGGCATTCCAGATTCTAGCAGTGCGTATTAGAAACGGGGAAGCGAATCGCTTCGTACGAGTCCGCGGAATTTCGATTATATTGTAATGGTGCACACCTTTGTGCCTTTTTATTAATTTATAGACCAGCGCTTGGCTGCAATCAGACCTGGTGGCAAGTGATGATGCAGCCTAAGATGGAGCGCGCATGCCCAGAAGATACCTATTCACTCTTGACTTGCCTTTACCATAGGAACCTCGAGGACCGATAGTAAAAAGGCGTGAGAGAACTGGATAAAATATGTAGTTATTTAGCACACTCTCCGAAGTATATCCTGGAGAATACCGACAGAAAGGCAACCTTGCGACTATGCTCTAAGCTTTGGATTTCAAATTGATCCCTTGGTCGCCAATGCGCGCCATTGCGGTCCGCGCGGATTTACGCTTTAAAAAACCCAATGGGAACTTTTTGATTTTCCGGTTAGCCTATGTCCTTCCCCGGGATGCAAGCTATCTCTGTATCAAATTTCGTTAAAATAGATTGACAGGATTGGCCGTCAAAAGCTAGCAGACAGATAGACCAGCTCTCGCATTTATAACATTAGTATCTAGTAGTACTTTATCTTGGTTACATCGTTAAACAAATTTGGATAAGATGTCTGATAAGGGAAATTGGCTACTTTTTATCACGATGACTTCAAGGAAACAGAAAGATTTAAAAAAATATGATGAAAATCCGTGCGCATAAAAATCGCAACATCATCGTAAGCAGTAGAAAATACATAACGGTTGAAAGATAGTGAAACTCGTAATCATAAGACCTAACATTAGGTAATATAATAAGAATTTTTTTTTCAACAGCCGGTCGAGTTAGAGTCGGACTCACACTCAAAGGTTCCGTGTACTATCGTTCAAGATTTAACACTCCGTTACTTTAACAGCCCGATCCGTCCAGTAGTTTGAGCTGTGCGTTGATAGATCAGTCAGTCAGTCAGTCACCTTTTCATTTTATATATTTAGAAGTTTTATAATATGGTAAAAAGTAGCCTTTGTCCTTCCCCATTTCTACTCAGTGTTCCCCAAGATACAGGCTATCTCTGTACCTAAATTCGTTAAAATCGATTGAACGGATGAGTCATGGGCCATCAAATGCTAGCAGACAGACAGACACACTCTCGCATTTATAACATTAGTATGAATGATAACTTTATTTTGGTTGCATCGTTAAACCAATTTGGATAAGATGTCTGATAATGGAAATTGGCTAGTTTTTATCACGATGACTTATTATCTTACAAGGAAACAGAAAGATAAAAACCGGCCAAGTGCGAGTCAGGCTCGCGCAACGAGGGTTCCGTTCTACAGTCGTATTTTTTCGACATTTTGCACGATAATTCAAAAACTATGATGCATAAAAATAAATAAAAATCCCTTTTAGAATGTACATCAGGTGGAGACCTTTCATATTATGATACCCCACTTGATATAGTTATCTTACTTCGAAAGTTAAAAATACTAATTATTAGTTCATGACCACAATTTTTTTTTCTGTGTGATATAACCACAAAGTCACGGTTTTCAGATTTTTTCCCAAATGTCAGCTATAAGACCTATACCTACCTACCAAATTTCATAATTCTAGGTCAATGGGAAGTACCCTGTAGGTTTCTTGACAGACAGACAGACAACAAAGTGATCCTATAAGGGTTCCGTTTTTCCTTTTGAGGTACGGAACCCTAAATAAAATATGATGAAATCCATGCGCATTGAAATCGCAGCATCATGGTAAGCAGTAGAAAATTCATAACTCGTAATCCTAAGTCCTAACATTAAAACATAATAAGTTTTTTTTTTTAAACCGGTCGAGTTAGAGTCGGACTCGCACACGAAGGGTTCAGTGTATAAGTCCCGCAAATTGCTAATGTGCGAGGCCGCCATTTTAGTGACGTCAGCACTAGACTGAAGTTTCGAGCTGCTGGTATATTTTTACTTAAATATAGTCAAATGACGTCAAATAGACGTCATTTCGATGTTAATGACACATTGAGACATTTTATATCTTAGAAATCCAACATCTGACCATCAAAAAGAGTTATTAATTACCTATTTTGAATAAATCTTTTGACTTTGACTTTGACTTTGACTTGATTGTTCCATCGTTCAAGATTTAACACTACGATTACTTGTTTTGCATAGAAACCATTTTTAAATTCACCATCTTGGTTTTTTATTATATAAAAAATCAAGATGGCGAACTTTGTTAAAATCGATTGAACAGATGGGCCGTGAACAAGTAACAGACAGGCAGACACTATTTCGCATTTCACTACCCATATTATTAATGCGAAAGTGTGTTTGTTTGTTGGTTTATTGGTCCGTTGGTTTGTCCTTAAATCCCGCCTCGACGGAGCAAAAAAAAAGGAGATTGGAGAGTGACACAGGCTACTTTTTGTCCCGGAAAATCAAAGAGTTCCCACCGCATTTTAAAAACCTAAATCCACCCGGATGAAGCCACGAGTATCAGCTAAATCATACTAATACTAGCTTATTCCCGCGACTTTGTCCGCGTAGACTACACAAACTTCAAACCCCTGTTTCACCCCCTTAGGGGTTGAATTTTCAAAAATCGTTTCTTAGCGGATGCCTAAGTCATAATAGCTATCTGCGTGCCAAATTTCAGCCCGATCCGTCCAGTAGTTTGAGCTGTGCGTTGATAGATCAGTCAGTCAGTCAGTCAGTCACCTTTTCCTTTTATATATTTAGACTAGCTTATGCTCGCGACTTTGTTCGCGTGGACTACACAAACTTCAAACCCCTGTTTCACCCCCTTAGGGGTTGAATTTTCAAAAATCGTTTCTTAGCGGATGCCTAAGTCATAATAGCTATCTGCGTGCCAAATTTCAGCCCGATCCGTCCAGTAGTTTGAGCTGTGCGTTGATAGATCAGTCAGTCAGTCAGTCACCTTTTCCTTTTATATTTATTTAGATTAAGATTACTATGGATTTTAAATGTTGTTTTCAGATCTCCAAGCATAAGAGGAATTCTGTTAACAATTATGGGACCATTTTTCACACTAGGTTTGATTATAATATACGCAACCGGATCATATGTCTCATATCAAGGCATGAACTACATTAGTTTGGCTCTGAACATCCTTCTCGTATTTGGTTTATTATTGATACCAGAATCCCCATTTTTTTACGCTTTACAGGGTATGTTTTTATTTCCATTTATTACATTTATTTCGTTCAAATGGAGTCTTTTATATACTCATACTTTCATATACTTTCCTGAAAGAACACGTGAACAAAGTGTATCTCTAATCAAGAAAGACTAAGATGCGTCAATGGACAATTTCTTAGTATATAAGATAATAATTAATAAGTTTAGGTTAAAATAAAATAACTTATTAGTCATAAATTAGGCTAGATCGTAATATAATTGAGTAGCTAATTGGCACTCAAGAATAAGGAAATAAAATTCATATACTTAAGTATTTGTTTTAAATAATATGCAAACAATTTTTCAATTATAACATGATTTGACTTCTGAGTTCCAACTACTCAATCGTGATACTTATCACTGCCTATCAAAAGCACAAACAGCGAGATAGGGTATTTGACAGGTATTAAAAAACTATTCTACTGATGTCTAAGGACTCAATAGAAAATATATATTTTACCTTCCATTACATATTTATACCTAGTGCAATAAAAAACGATAACAAAAATATGATATAAATATCCTGCGAAAACGCTTTACCTGATAATATGGCGCCTCATATGTCATCGTGACGTCACCTGCTTGTAAGCTTTGGTGGATGACTACTGTTGAGACTACAAGACGTGTACTGACTATTTGTCCTACCTACTCATATTGTACTAAAATAAAATAAATTCACATAGAAAGGTAACTTAAAATTTTTCAAGATACTTAAATAGGTACTTCTTATATTTTTGAGGTGTTCATTTGTGAAATTTTAATTTATAGGTAAAGACGAAGATGCAGTGAGGGTAATGGAAGACTTAGGTAGATCTCAAGATGTAGATGAATTATTAAAAATCAAAAAAGAACTCGCAGAGACGAATACTAAGAAAGGGTGGATAGAATTGTTTTCTTCCAAAAGTAACAGAAAAGCATTGTTCATCGTGATTGTGATAAATGTTTTGCAACATAGCAGCGGTGTTATGGCTGTGGTATTCTTTTCGGCGTCCATTTTTGATATGGCTGGATCATCAGTTGACTCTAATTTAGCTATGGTCATAATTGGATGCTGTCAACTCGTGGGCAGTGTAGTGACACCATTTTTTATTGAAAGCACTGGCAGAAAAATTATTTTGATAATTTCAAGTGCAGTATGTTCATTGAGTATGGTAAGTATTTTAGGGTTCCGTACCTCAAAAAGAAAAACGGAACCCTTATAGGATCACTTTGTTGTCTGTCTGTCTGTCTGTCCGTCTGAAAAATCTGAAAACTGTGAATTTGTGGCCACATCGCACAAAAAAAAATTAAATTGTGGTCATACACTAATAATTAGTATTTAAAATTTTCAAACTAAGATTACTATACCAAGTGGGGTATCATAATATAAAAGGGCTTTACCTGTGCATTATAAAATATATTTTTATTTATTTTTATTCATCATAGTTTTTGAATTATCGTGCAAAATGTCGAAAAATACCACTGTAATACGGAACCCTGGGTGCGCGAACCTGTTTCGCACTTGGCCGGTTTTTTTAAATAAAAAGTATTAGCCATGCTAATCATGAATAATATTCCCGTTTCCCCTCCAACTAAGCGTGAAGATTGTGCTAGGACTAGGTACGAAAATAGTGCAACGGGTGGGGTTTGAACTGCCGACCTTTCGGATTTCAGCCTATTGAGGCTCTTCATTGATTGCATACCATCAGTGGCGTGCAATTCATAGAGGCATATAAGTCCTGCTTACCCTAGTTGAAATGACCAGTGCTCATTTTTCTTTATGACCTGCCATTCAGCAGGTCTCTATAAGGTGTATCAGGCCTATCTTACTAATGCTTACCCTGGCTTCAAACTCTGTGCACGCCACTGCATACCATCCGTATAAATCGCATGCATTACTTATATTTTTAATAACTTATCAATGTAGTTAGACTAGAAAACGCCCGCGACTTCGTCCGCGTGGATTTAGGTTTTTTAAAAATCTAAATATCCACGCGGGCGAAAATCCCGTCCCGTAGCAATGGCAAACATATTTAAAAAATAATCTTAATTCAATTATTAATGTTTTCGAAAAACATTTGAAATTCAATTTTATTAGGAAACATACTCCTCTAGTATCGTTTGTGATTGGTTGGTGTCTCAAAATGGCTAGAGCCCATTGAGATTTTTGTCTCTATCATTTGTATGGAAATACGTAACAGAGAGAGCTTTATACTAATTTTTTTTCCGCGGATAGGGTATTGTATGATTGTTTGCCTTTACTTAGACGCAAATGAACATAATTCAATCTAATAATTATTATCTTGCTTATTTCAGTTTGCGCTGGGCTTATACTTTTATCTGGATTACATAAGAAATCCCATTGTTGATAACATTAAGTGGCTTCCATTGTTGATTCTTGTCTTATTTTTCATTGGCTACGATTTTGGTAAGTCTGGATTAAAATCTACTTTTAGCTTAAGTTAATAGTTGTTTAAACTTTAACTAATTCCACCCTACCTTTCCTCACTTTACTACTTAGTATTCTAATTTTTATACTTAGGCAGTTATCGTTTATAATCTCTGTGATACAGGATTTTTTGCCAGGTTTTTTTAAAAAGAATATTAGCCATGTTATAAATGACTAATATTCCCCATTCCTCTCCAACTAAGCGTCAAGCTTGTGCTAGGAGTAGGTACGACAATAGTGCAACGGGCGGGGTTTGAACCGTCGACCTTTCGGTTTTCAGTCCACTCCTTTACCCGTTGAGCTATTGAGGTTTATAAAGTTATTTTTGAAGAGTGCCGCCAACGGAACAAGTCTTTTTATATGTATAGATTTTACCTACCTAGTTATCCGATTTAAAGAAGATTCATCAGCATCGTAATTAACGGCCCACTACCGAACACATGGGACTTCTCTCAGAGTGAGAAGCATTTGGCCATAGTCCACCACGCTGGCCAAGTGTGGATTGGCAGACATTAAAGAAGATTATTATAAACTTTTTTATTTTTTTAATGAATAGTACCTAGGTACAATACGATTTGTATAGTACTTAGATAAGGCTAGCTTTAGCTTATCTAATAACTATTACAAGTCATGCACCTGTGGAATGGTGCTAAGAATACTGGCTTCATTTCCGCGCTGGACAGCCAGCCTGATCCGTTGCGCAAAACATGAGCCGGCCCTTCTATCACTAGATAAGGCTATTAATCGCGGTGAAATGTCTCCTAAATTTTTTTAGCACTAAGACTCCATGGCCCTAGGGTCTCCACGGCAAACAAAAATGATTTTTTGTTCCGTTTGCCGAATTTTTTTAACATGATGATCAAAAACTTTTTTTTCAAATTTCGTTTGCAGGTCTTTCCATCATTCCAAATACCATAATAGGGGAAATGTTCACCACCAATCTGAGAAGCAAGGGTTCTACATTAGCCTTGACGTCATCATGGTTGTTTGGGTTCATGGTGACCACGGCTTTTGGTGCATTGTTGGAGACCGTCGGCGGACATGTGGCGTTCTGGTTCTTCTCTTCTGTATGCGCTTGCGCAGTCCTATTCACTATATTCTTTGTACCAGAGACAAAAGGAAAGACTTTGTTGGAGATCCAAGAATCTTTATCATAAGTTCTATAAGACAAAAGGAAAGACTGTTGGAGATCCAAGAATCTTTATCATAAGTTCTATGAGACAAAAGGAAAGACTTTGTTGGAGATCCAAGAATCTTTATGTGTTTAATTATTAATAGCATTTAAGTCTCGCAAATTGCTAATGCGCGTGGTCGCCATTTTAGTGATGATTGAAGGTTTGAGCTGATGGTATATTTTTTATTATTTCGGCTGACGTCATTTCGATGCTAATGAGACATGGTTCCAGCGCAATAGCAATTTGCGGGACTCATACCTATTATATTGTTAATGTTTTACGTTTTTTCTAATTTTAATAAACAATTTGTCCTAAATATTATTGTTATTGCTATCTAAGTGAAATGTGAAACGCAACTCGTGAATTTTGTACGAAGTGTACCTAACTAATTCATGATTTTAAGTTATTTCTTGGTTCAACGACATATTATACTATGCCACTGAGTCGAAATATCGGCATTTAAAAATCGACAATTTTATTTTCTTATCAGTACCCTTCTTATAAATGCGAAAGTGTGTTTGTTTATTGGTTTGTTGGTTTGTCGGTTTGTCCTTCAATCACGTCGCAACGGTGCAACGGATTGACGTGATTTTTTGCATGGGTAAAGATAAAGACCTGGAGAGTGACATAGGCTACTTTTTATCCCGGAAAATCAAAGAGTTCCCACGGGAACGAAGTCGCGGGCATCAGCTAGTTGTCTATAATATAATATTATACAAGCTTACGCTCGCGACTTCGTCCGCGTGGACTACACAAATTTCAAACCCCTATTTCATCCCCTTAGGGGTTGAATTTTCAGAAATCCTTCCTTAGCGGATGCCTACGTCATGATTGCTAGGTGCATGCCAAATTTCAGCCCGATCCGTCCAGTAGTTTGAGCTGTGCGTTGATAGATGGATTTTCAAAAAATTTACACAGACACACATTTATAATATTATAATATTATATAGAATAATAGTATATATAGTATGGAAGTATGGATTAGTATGGGATATCTACTCGTGTGGTATGGATATATATCCCACTTACATTGTACACGTGTAGGTACATAATAGGTATATATATATATATATATATATATATATATATATTTTGATATTATATATATATCCCAGTGTTGTATAGCGGCGTTAATCTTGCTTACTTTAACAAATACTTAAGCAATTATAATATCACGATATCATTTTTCACGACTTGCCTCGTGGATATGTGTTCAGTTGCAGTTAAATTGTTGAACTACTTAGTATTGCAATATTAAGGAATAAGTAATAATATAATATGTTTCGTACGATACGAATTACTGGAATACGGCTGCAAGTAATCATTTCATTATGCCGTAAGTAAATCATCATCATCATGATCAACCCATCGCCAGCTCTCTACAGAGCACGGGTCTCCTCTCAGAATGAGAAGGGGTTTGGCCATAGTCTACCGAGCTATCCATGTGCGTATTGGTAGACTTCACACACCTTTGAGAACATTGTGAAGAACTCTCAGGCATGCAGGTTTTCCTTCACCGTTAAAGCAAGTGATATTTAATTACTTAAAACGCACATAACCCCGAAAAATTAGAGGTGCGTGCCCGGGATCGAACACTCGACCTCCGATCGGAAGGCGGACGTCCTAACCACTAGGCTCTCACAGCTTACAGTAAGCAAAATATAGTGTTGTTTTATTAGAGTTTCGTAACTCAAAAGAAAAAAGGAACCCTTATAGGATCACTTCGTTGTCCGTCTGTCCGTCTGTCCATCCGTCCGTCTGTCCGACTGTCTTGTTTGTCAAGAAAACCTATAGGTAAGGTACTTTCCGTTGACCTAGAATCTTGAAATTTGGCAGGTGGGTAGGTCTTATAGCACATGCAAAATAATAAATCCGAAAATCGTTAATTTGTGTTTACATTACAGAAAAAATTAAAATAACGTGTTTATGAACAAATAATTATTAGTATTTTCAATTTTCAAAATAAGAAAACTATACTAAGTGGAGTATCATATGAAAGGGTTTATCTGTACATTCTAAAACAGATTTTTATTATTATTTTTAACTATGCATAATAACTTTTGATTTATCATGCAAAATGTTGAAAAAATTACCGAGTATGGAACCCTTGGTGCGCGAGTCTCACTCACATTAAAAAAAAATCTAAATCTACGCGGATGAAGTATTAGTCCCGCAAATTGCTAATGCGCGTGGCTGCCAGTTTAGAAACGTCATCACTAGACTGAAGTTTCGAGCTGATGGTATATTTTTATTTCGGCTGACGTCATTTCGATGTTAATGAGACATGGTTCCAACGCAATAGCAATTTGCGGGAGTCATAACGGCCAATTTTTTTTTAAAGTATATGTAGGCCCAATAGTAAGTGGCTACGCAGGAAGTTGGACGGGGCCTGTGATACCAAAACTACGCGACCTTGGTCAGTCACCACTCCCGTACTTACTGACTGAAACACAGCTGGCCCTGGTCGGAAGCTTCGCTTACTTGGGAGCGATACCAGGTTAGTGAATATCGATAACAGGTTCTTATCTTATTTCTATATATTTATTCATTTACATCAACAACTTCCATGAAATAATTTTATGACTAGGTATACAGGGACCAGAACGCTAACAAAAACTTTTAAACATTATTGTTAGCGGTTAGATTTTTGTTAGTTCTGCATGCCAAATTTCAGCCCGATCCGTCTAGAAGTTTGAGCTGTGCGTTGATAGATCAGTCAGTCAGTCAATCCTTTTATATATTTAGATAACCTAACATGCAACTTAAAATTACTTAAAGTACTTTACAATTTTTTTAAAACTTTAAGTAAAAGTATCTTAGATCTTATCTTGGAGAGGATTCCAATTTTTTACTGAATTACTTAATTATAAAAGGAGTAAAATATGTATAACGAATATATGAAAGAATCATTACATTATCTCAACAATTGAAAAGGTTATTGAACTTTGCGTTTGCATGAATAATTTCGTTTCACGCGGCGCTACAGCACATGAGTAGATATTCCTATCGTGTGATGTCACGAGTCACGACCGAAACGGTCGGTGGCTCGAATCATCATCATGATCAACCCATCGCCGGCTCACTACAGAGCACGGGTCTCCTCTCAGACTGAAAAGGGTTTTGGCCATACTCTACTATGCTGGCCAAGTGCGGATTGGCAGACTTCACACACCTTTGAGAACATTATGGAGAACTCTCAAGCATGTAGGTTTCCTCACGTGTATTATGGAGTCCACATCTCCTAAGGATACTCCGAGGCCGGAGTGAAATGCGCGTTGTGTTTTTGAGGGTTTGGATGGTAGTGGTGCATATTGCTTGCTTGGTTGCTTGTTTTTCCTGCGTGTTTAGTAAGTAGTGGCACAAGGCGGATGATAGTAATAGGTCTTACTAATAGTAATATTATGTCTGTTTTGATGGATTATAGCGTTTATTTTGTTGTTCCTTGTGATGTGTAGGATTGACTTGGTCTGTTCCTGTCCAACATCTTTTAAATTAGCTTTTTAAAAATGATTGGTTATTCTCCATTTCAGGTCCATATATAACAACTTGGTTATCAAATTCAAGAGGCAGAAAGCCTTGTCTGATAGCGAGTGCTGTGTTTGCAGTATTGGGTTTTATTTTTTTGGCAACAACGCAAAATCTGGCGATGGTGTATATTGGTAGATTTTTAGGAAGCGTGTCATTTGGCACTACTACCGTAGTGAGTTTTGTTTACATCGGTGAAATTGCGTAAGTATCAAAAAACAACTGACTTGCCTTGACTTAGGACTTTGTGCCTGCACGTGTTGTATTCTCCTTTGACAAGTTAGACTTTATTTTATCTGTTGATTTGAATTATGAAGACATGGTTATCCATTGATCAATAATTTGGTCAATGCAAGGCATACAGATACTTTTTTTTTTTTTTTTTTTTTTTTTTAATAGATATAGCGAGCAAACGAGCAGGCGGGTCACCTGATGTTTATTTTTTGTTTGTTTTTTTAGCTTTCCTAACTAAAGAATCGTTTGTTTACAGATCTCCAAGTATCAGAGGAATCCTGTTGTCCATCATTGGAGCAATGTTCACGATTGGTTCTATATTAGCATTTTCTACTGGACCATACATTTCGTATCACGGGACGACTTACATTGGTCTAGCTCTGAGTATACTTCAACTTTTATCACTGTTATGGATACCAGAGTCACCAATTTTTTATGCATTAAAGGGTACGTTACCTTTTTCCATTTTCACTATCTATCTCATCTACATTAAACTAAAAATAATGTTATTTTTGTTTTTAACTATCCATATATATTTTTAATGCAATACTGTATTTAATCTAATTCCTTTATTATTTTTCGCTAATTTGCTATCGTAGCATTTTGTGACCTTTCAAAAAATACTTAAGTGCTGAGTTTTTCGTCAGCTTGTCTCAGCAGAATTGGCTTTTCGAACCAGTTATAGATTTTTTTACCTAAATGAAAATATTTTTAACTTAATCGAAATTGATCTGAATTTCTGACAATTTAAACTCTAGGTCAACATGAAGAATTAGTTAAGGTATTAAAAGACCTAGGCAGATCTCAGGATGCAGAAAAGTTGCTAAAAATGGGGAAAGAAATCACAGAGACGAATACTAAGAAAGAGTGGATGGATTTATTTGTTGTCAAAAGCAACAGAAAAGCATTGTTTATAGTCATGATTATAAATATTCTACAACATGGCAGCGGTGTTATGGCTATGATATTTTTTTCTGCGGCCATTTTTGAAATGGCTGGATCATCGATACCATCGAATATAGCAATGGTCATAGTTGGATGCTGTCAACTAATGGGCAGTACGGTGACTCCGTTCTTTATCGAAAGCACTGGAAGAAAAAACATTTTGGCTATTTCAAGTGCAATATGTTCTTTGAGTATGGTAAGCATTTGAGCATTATCAACCGATAGACGCCCACTGTTGGACATAGGTCCTTTGTAGGCACTTCCACGTACCACGTTCTTGTCCCGCTTGAATCCAGTGGCTCCCTGCAACTTGTTTGATGTCATCTGTCCATCTGTCTGTTGGAATATTTATTAGCTACAATTTAAGAACTGTAATTATTTGATACTAGCTTATGCTCGCGACTTCGTCGGCGTAGACTACAAAAATTTCGAACCCCTATTTCATCACCTTAGGGGTTGCATTTTCATAAATCCTTTCTTAGCTATCTGCATGCCAAATTTCAGCCCGATCTGTCCAGTAGTTTGAGTTGTGCGTTGATAGATCAGTCAGTCAGTCAGTCAGTCACCTTTTCCTTTTATATATTTAGACAAGCAGGTAACATTTTGCAGTAGTTCATGATAGACAAATAACGATAACCTTCATTATGCTAAAATGTGTTTCATTAGGTTAATCTTCAGATTCATCTAGTGAAACATATTTTCATCATCATGTAGTTGTTACTACATGATGATGAAACACATATTTTAAACTTTAAACTTTAAATGTTCTTTTTGTTCCAGTTCACACTTGGATTATACTTCTACTTAGACCTCATGGGAATTGCCATAGTGAATAATATAAAGTGGTTACCTTTGGTGGTGCTTATCGTGTTCTACATTGGCTATGATTCTGGTAAGTTCATTATTAAACTTTTGTATCATCATCATCATGATCAACCCATAACCGGCTCACTACAGAGCACGGGTCTCCTCTCAGAGTGAGAAGGGTTTTGGCCATAGTCTACCACGCTGGCCATGTGCAGATTGGTAGACTTCACACACCTTTGAGAACATTACGGAGAACTCTCAGGCATGCAGGTTTTCTCACGATGTTTTCCTTCACCGTTAAAGCAAGTGATATTTAATTAATTAAAATGCACATAACTCGGAAAAGTTAGAGGTGCGTGCCCGGGATCGAACCCCCGACCTCCGATTAGAAGGCGGACGTCCTAACCACTAGGCTACCACAGCTTCTTTTTGTATAGAAAATAAATAATACTTACTAACAGACTAATCACTAGTCAATAATTAAAAAAAAATTAAAATCTATACTAATATTATGAATGGGAAAATAGGTATGTGTGTCCACCTGTGTGTTTATCTATTACATTTTCAATGGGTAGGTACAAAGACAGATTTCATCCCGGAGACAGACTAAGCTACTTTTTACCGTGGGGAATCAAAAAACCGGCCAAGTGCAAGTCAGGCTCGTGCACCGAGGGTTCCGTACTACAGTCGTATTTTTTCGACATTTTGCACGATAATTCAAAAACTATGATGCATAAAAATGAATAAAAGTCTGTTTTAAAATGCACAGGCGAAGACCTTTCATATGATACCCCACTTGATATAGTTATCCTATTCCAAAAATTAGTAATAAATAAATTAGTTCATGACCACAATTTAATTTTTTTTGTGTGATGTAACCACAAATTCACGGTTTTCAGATTTTTCCCCGAATGTCAGCTATAAGACCTACCTTCCTGCCAAATTTCATAAAGCGTTTAGGTTCCTTGACAGACAGACAGATAGATCCTATAAGGCTTCCGTTTTTCCTTTGGAGGTACGGAACCCTAAAAACCTAAATCTACCCCGAAGAAGCCATAGAAATCATCTAGTAAGAATTGCAAAAAAAATCAACAATGACTTGACAGATAGGTATAATAACGATGCTTTTTGTTTACAGGTTTTGGTATAATTCCGAATACAATAATGGGAGAAATGTTCACAACCAATGTGAGAAGCAAAGGTTCAACTGTTACCATGACAACTTCATGGTTGATTGGATTTTTAGTGTCAACAGCTTTTGGTGCACTGTTAGAGACTGTCGGAGGACATGTATTGTTCTGGTTCTTCTCATGTGTCTGCGTTTGCGCAGTTTTCTTCACTATATTCTTTGTACCAGAGACAAAAGGAAAGACTTTGTTGGAGATCCAAGAGTCTTTATCATAAGTTCTATAAGATAAAAGGAAAGACTTTGTTGGAGATCCAAGAGTCTTTATCATAAGTTCTATAAGAAAAAAGGAAAGACTTTGTTGGAGATCCAAGAGTCTTTATCATAAGTTCTATAAGATAAAAGGAAAGACTTTGTTGGAGATCCAAGAGTCTTTATCATAAGTTCTATAAGATAAAAGGAAAGACTTTGTTGGAGATCCAAGAGTCTTTATCATAAGTTCTATAAGATAAAAGGAAAGACTTTGTTGGAGATCCAAGAGTCTTTATCATAAGTTCTATAAGATAAAAGGAAAGACTTTGTTGGAGATCCAAGAGTCTTTATCATAAGTTCTATAAGATAAAAGGAAAGACTTTGTTGGAGATCCAAGAGTCTTTATCATAAGTTCTATAAGATAAAAGGAAAGACTTTGTTGGAGATCCAAGAGTCTTTATCATAAGTTCTATAAGATAAAAGAAAAGATTTTGTTGGAGATCCAAGATCTTTATCATAAGTTCTATAAGATAAAAGGAAAGACTTTGTTGGAGATCCAACAATCTTTATGATGTGTTTAATAGCATACCTATATTGTTAATGTTTTACATTTTTCTAATTTTCATAAACAAATATTGCCCTAAATATTATTATTATTGCTGTATTAAGTGAAATGTGAGGCGCAACTCGTGAATTTTGTAAGTGTCCTAACTCCTGAGACAAAAGGAAAGACTTTGTTGGAGATTCTAGAGGCTTTGTGATCTGATTAGTAAATAGTGCAAATAAAATCTGTCTGGAGTTTGCGTATATTTCTTATCTTTCATTATTTAGGCCAATGTCATTCATTCACTAAGTTACTTTTATTTATCGCCTTTCAATCTTATTAGGCTCGAGCTGCATAGGCGGAGAGCAAACGGAGAGTCAACGTGAAACGTCAATTGTTAAAATGTTATAGTGCATTCAAAATTAACTGGCATGTTTCCACTTGAGACCGGCATTATCAATAACAACAGGATTACATTCGACATGCCACGTAAATAATAGGGGTAATAAACCAAACACTCATAGAGCTCATTCATTTTTAAAGGAGCCGGTTCCACCTTATATATTTTGTTGCAAACCAACCAGTACTGATACTTTTGAATTCACCCGCCACGACTTAATCCTATTGTTTTTGCTAATAACGGTCTCATGTGGAAACACACCAGTTTATTTTGTCGGTCTCAACGACAGAGACAACGCTCTACGAAACCGCTATCTCTTTCTAAAGGTCGTTGTATTTCGTGCCAGGTACTGTACTTAGTCTAGCCACTGAGATACGGTATGAGCATGCGGCACTGTGCCTCGGTCTTTAAAGATTATCATTTGATATTGACTGTCAATAGTAATAGAGATATGCATTTTATTATTTAAATTGCTATCGAGCGAGGTACGCGACAGGTGTTTGTGCGAATATTATCAATTTATTAATCGATAATAAGATTTACAATGTTTTTACAAATTACTGGCACACGATTACAGGTGCTCATTTGCTCATGCTGTAAGTCATATTAATTTATTTCTTTTTCGCTCTTATCTAAATATCTAAAAGGAAAAGGTGACTGATTGACTGATCTATCAACGCACAGCTCAAACTACTGGACCGATCAGGCTAAAATTTGGCATGCAGATAGCTATTATAAATAAATTAATAAATAATATGTTTTTAATTCGACCAACAAAAGGATCAAATTGGTGTTGGTTAGTATACGAAACTTAAATCTATTTGTTAGTAAAATATCTATAATATAAATATATATAGTTGTATTTGAGGAGAAATCTAACCAGTGTTGCTGACATTATGGTGACATAATATCAAGAAGAAAAATCTTTAACGACGCCATACGTGAAACCAGTAGGTCCCACTGGACGATTTCTGCGCTCACTACTGGACGGATCGGGCTGAAATTTGGCATGCAGATAGATAGCTATTATTAAATATCTATAACTACTTAAATTAGGACAGGATTATGACGTAAGGAGTTTAGAAAATTCAACCCCTAAGAGGGTGAAGTATGGGTGGTGAAGAGGACGAAGTCGCGAGCATAAGTTTTTAGGTATAAATGATGAATAGCTTTGAGCGTTGTCAGGTAAAAATACTTTTCCGAAATAGCACGTTGTAGACGCAAACTGATACGAGGAAATTCGTCCTAGAACAATTGGCAACAAACACCTAGTAAAAATATGATTAAACACAGGTTCAAGGTTACTAAAACAGGTTTAGACTTACAACATTCCGGCACAAAACATGTCAGCGTTTCCTAGTTGATAATAACGATCACCTTTGCAAACGCAGGTGTATAAAGGCCCGAACTAATATTGTGCTAATTGCTAGCGGCTAGTTTTTTGTGACCACTAGATTTAAAAACAGTCGGATGAGAACTTTTGAAAAATACTAGTTCTTTTTCGAGTTTTTTTGTGGTTACATCCTATAGAATATTTATTATATTTTCTATAAGTAGGTACCTAAGCTTTTATATATTACTTCAAGTGTTGCTAAACTCCTTAATCTATAATCTAAATATATAAAAGAATTGACTGACTGATCTATTAACGCACAGCTTAAAGTACAGGATGGATGTTTGGCATGCAGATAGCTATTATAACGTAGGCATCCGCTAGGAAAGGATTTTTGAAAATTCAACCCCTGAGGGATATAGGGAAATAGGGATTTGAAAGTGTAGTCCACGCGGACGAAGTCGCGAGCATAAGCTAGTAAAACTATAAATTACTATTTTCAGTATATTTAGGGCCAATCATGGGTGGCTATGGGGGCGGTTGGTCGGGGCCTGTGATACCAAAACTACGCGACCTGGAACAGTCCCCGCTCCCGTACTTGCTGACTGAAACACAACTGGCCCTAGTCGGAAGCTTCGCTTACTTGGGAGCAATACCAGGTGAGCTTTTTTATACGGGTCTCCTCTCAGAGTGAGAAGGGTTTGGACTTTTGGCCATAGACTACCCAGCTGGCCAAGTGCGGATTGCCAGACTTAACACACCGCCCAGAACGTTATGGAGAACTCTCAGGCATGCAGGTTTCCTCACGATGTTTTCCTTCACCTTTAAGCATCATCATAATCATCATGATCAACCGCCGGCTCACTACAGAGCACGTGTCTCCTCTCAGAGTGAGAAGGCTTTGGCCATAGACTAACCAGATGGCCAAATGCGGATTGGCAGACTTCACACACCACCGAGAACATTATGGAGAACTCTCAGGTATGCAGGTTTCCTCACGATGTTTTGAGTAAGAGGCCACTAGGCTCTCATCCCGACCCATGTTATAAATGCGAAAGTGTGTTAGTTTGTCCTTCAATCACGCTGCAATAGAGCAAAATAGACGCGATTTTTAGCAAGGAAATCGCAAACTTATTGAAAAATCTACCCCTATTTCACTACCCCTATTAGGTATAAATGCGAAAGTTTGTTTTTTGTTGGTTTATTGGTTTATTGGTTTGTCCTTCAATCACTTCGCAACGGAGCAACGGATCGACGTGATTTTTTGCGTGGGTATAACAAGGATATAATTTACGACCTGGAGTGTGACATAGGCTACTTTTTATCCCGGAAAATCAAAGAGTTTCCACGGGATTTTTAATACCTAAATCCACGCGTACTAAGTCGCGGGCATCGGCTAGTAACGATTTAAAAAAGCTTGGGAATAAATTTCTTTAACAGTTTCGATAGTTTTACGCGTATAGGGTGATGAGCCTCAATAGCTCAACCGGTAAAGGAGTGGACTGAAAACCGAAAGGTCGACGGTTCAAACCCTGCCCGTTGCACTATTGTCGTACCCACTCCTAGCACAAGCCTGACGCTTAGTTGGAGAGGAAAGGGGAATATTAGTCATTTAACATGACTAAAATTTTTTTTTAAATTTAAAAAAAAAAAAAACAACCTATTTAATATGAGTTACCCGGCTGAGTTTCTTGTGGGTTCTTCTTAGACCAGGCTGCGTTTGGGACCCTCGTAGCTTTAGTTTTAAGTTTAGGTACGCAATTAATTATCATCATTACATCAATTAGGTATCTAATCCCTACCTATTTTGATTAAATGACTTTGACTTTGGTGAAAGGTCAATTCGCCGTTTTGGTTATCAGTTACTAATTATAATTTTTTGATTAGATCACGTAATTTAGAAGTTTTCAAAAGACCCCGACTGCGGTTTGCACTACATCTTTTTCGGCATATTATCGCCATTTTGATTGTTTAAGAATTGTACCCAGTGACACTCGCGCTATCAAGACGAATCTAATGACGTATCACTTATCAAAATCGGTTGAGCCTTTTTGTTCATCAAAGGTTTTAAATGACTTTCTTTTCTTTCAATTTTAGGTCCATATATAATGACTTGGTTATCAAACACAAGAGGCAGAAAGCCTTGTCTGATAGCCTGTGCTCTGCTGGCAATATCGAGCTACATTATTCTGGCAACAGTGAGAAATCTAGCGATGCTGTATGTTGGTAGATTCTTGGCAAGCGTGGCGACTGGCTCCATCAATGTTGTGAATTTTGTTTACATCGGCGAAATTGCGTGAGTACTGAGTATGTTTTAATTTGCGAGTAAATATCATCATCATCATCGTCACCATCAACCGATAGACGTCCACTGCTGGAATTGAACATACCTAGGTCTCTTGTGTCTCAGAATCAAAATCAAAAAATCAGATGTCTGCCACCTATTCGGGAGGTCGGTGGTTCGATCCCAAGCACCTTTAACTTTTCGGAGTTGTGTGCGTTCTAAGCAATCCCTCATAGTAATCTTACTTTAAAAGTTGAAAATACTAATTATTTGTTCAAAACCCTTTTTTTTACCACAAATTCAAGGTTTTCAGATTTTTACCCTAATGTCTGCTATCCTACCTGCCTACTTGCCTACCTGCTAAATTTCATGATTCTAGGTCAACGGGAAGTACCCTATAGGTTTCTTGACAGATAGACAGACAACAAAGTATTTCCGGTATTTCCTTTTGAGGTACGGAACCGTAAAAACGACTTAGGGTATGTTCAAACTATTAAATACCCATTTTAACAATGTACAATTTCAATTAGGACTGGCGGCTACAGCATGCTCTTCTTCGGGTAGATGCCATAGAGGCATAAATGCACCGCTTACCCCAGTTGTAATAGCTCAATGCATATTTTTCATTATGACCTGCCAGTAAACAGGTTCCTACCTAACTAATGCCTACCCTGGCTTCAAACACTGTGCACGCCACTGGTAGTAGGCACCTATTTTAACAATTCCTTTTTTGTTTACAGATCTCCAAAAATCAGAGGAATTTTACTATCAATCATTGGAACAATGTTCACAGTGGGTTCCATACTAGTATTTTCCACCGGACCATATATTTCATATCGTGGCACAACTTACATTGCTATAGCTTTGAGTACACTTCACCTTATCCTAATATTATGGATACCAGAGTCACCAATTTTCTATTCGTTACAGGGTGCGTTTTTTTTCCTATATATTTTTTTAAATTTTTTTTTTTTTTTTTTATTCAGATACAAGTTAGCCCTTGACTGCAATCTCACCTGGTGGTAAGTGATGATGCAGTCTAAGATGATAGCGGGCTAACCTGGAAGGGGTATGGCAGTTTTTATTAAACCCATACCCCTTTGGTTTCTACACGGCATCGTACCGGAACGCTAAATCGCTTGGCGGCACGGCTTTGCCGGTAGGGTGGTAACTAGCCACGGCCGAAGCCTCCCACCAGACCAGACCAGAAATTTAGAAATTATAAAATTCCAAACCCCTGCCAGGAATCGAACCCGGGACCTCCCACTATTAAGACCACAGCGCTCACCACTGCGCCAGGGAGGTCGTCAAAATTGTGACGTTTGTAACTACACTTTAAGGAAATTTATAGTGTTTCAAGTAACTACACTTTAAGGAAATTTCCAAATAATTTTTAAATACATATCGGGCCGGCGGATGGGTTGATCATGATGATGAAATCAATAATTAATTTGCAGGTAAAAACAAAGAAGTAGTACAGGTGTTGGAAGATTTGGGCAGATCAGAAGACGTAGACGAATTTTTAGTATCAAACAAGGAACTTGCAGAGTCTAATACTAAAAAAGAGTGGCTTGAATTGTTTTCCGCGAAAAGTAATAGAAAAGCATTGTTCGTTGTCATTGTTATAAATGCTTTACAACACGGCAGTGGCATCATGGCGGTGACGTTCTTCTCTGCCGCCATCTTTGAGATGGCTGGATCCCCAATAGACGGCAATATATCCATGATCATAATTGGATGCTGTCAACTAGTAGGCAGTACTATTACACCATTTTTTATTGAAAGCACTGGACGAAAAATGATTCTGATTATATCAAGTTCAATATGTTGTTTAAGTATGGTAAGTTAGTTATACAGTTTTTTTTTTTAGTTTATGATGACTTTAATGAATAATAATTATTCTTTTGAAACTTTAGGCTCATTATGAGATGACTTCCACAATCCACACGTCACGGTCTTGCATCAACCAAATCCAGCGGCCCCCTCAAACTCGCTTCCACCTAGTGGAAGCCTTCCAAGTTCCAACGCTGCGCTTTTCGGTGCGAGGTCACCATTTCAGCACTTAGATACCCCAACGCCTATCGATTCATCGAACTATGTGCCCTTCCCATTGCCACTTCAGCTTCGCAACCCGCTGAGCTATGTTGGTTACTCTGGTTCTCCTACGGATCTTCTCATTTCTTTTTATACATAACTAGCTTATGCTCGCGACTTCGTCCGCGTGGACTACACAAATTTCATACCCCTATTTCATCCCTTTAGGGGTTGAATTTTTAAAAATCCTTTCATAACGGATGCCTACGTCATAATCCAAATCCATCTGCATGCCAAATTTCAGCCCGATCCGTCCAGTAGTTGATAGATCAGTCAGATATTTTAGGTATCAAGCAATGACATTTTAGGTAGGTATCATGAATGATAAATACTTACTTACACTAAAAAGCTTAAAAAAATAATAATTAAAAAACCGACTTCCAAAACCACTACAAAGAAAAAAATAACTTTTGTTTCTAGTTTCTACACGTGTAGGTATGTACATGTATGAAGTCGGTCGAGCATAAAAGAAACTAGAAATCAAAGCGTCCAGCTCGCCCGACTTCAACATACATACCTACACGCTTCCTACACGTGTAGAAACTAGAAACAAAAGTTATTTTTTACTTTGTAGTGGTTTTGGAAGTCGGTTTTTTTAATATTTTTTTAAATATATTTAGAAGAAGAAGAAGATATTGTTAATAGTGTTTCTTACATTTTCAGTTTACACTTGGATTATACTTTTACTTAGACGTCATCGGGCATTCTGTAATATATTACATAATGTGGCTACCATTGGTGGCTTTGATCATTTTCTTTCTTAGTTATGATTTTGGTAAGTACATTTTTTAAAATTCATTATAGGAAAACGCTTGACCACAATCATACCTGATGGAAAGTGGTGATGTGGCCTAAGATGGGACGCGTTTATTAGCTTTAATTGAATTACGATTTTATTACAGTTTTTTTTAATTATTATTTTTTATTGTTTCCGTGCAAATAATAGAAAAGTACCTACTATAAGAATAATTGGAGTTTCTCTACGTGATCAGATCAAAAATGAGGAGATCCGTAGGAGAACTAGAGTAACCGACATAGCTCAACGGGTTGCGAAGCTGCAATGGGCAGGGCACATAGTTCGTACAACCGATAGACGTTGGGGTCCCAAGGTGCTGGAATGGCGACCTCGCACCGGAAGACGCAGCATTGGAAGACTCCCCACTAGGTGGACGGACGGAAATCAGACGAGTCGCAGGGAGCCGCTGGATACAAGCGGCGCAAGACCGTGGCGTGTGGAAGTCCCTACAAGAGACGTATGTCCACCAGTAGACGTCTATTGATGATGATGATGATGATGATGATGATGAGAATAATTTAGAATTAACGCGGACGAAGTCGCGGGCATCATCTAGTTCTATTAAAATAATTTCTGTTTTCAGGTCTCGGCTCAATCCCAAATACGATAATAGGGGAAATGTTCACAACCAGTGTTAGGAGCAAAGGTTCCACTGTAGCGATGACGTCATCATGGCTGTGTGGCTTCCTGGTGACCACAGCGTTCGGTGCATTGCTGGAGACCGTCGGCGGGCACACCGCGTTCTGGTTCTTCTCCGGTGTATGCGCGTTCGCAGTTTTCTTTACAATTGTCTTTGTACCAGAGACAAAAGGGAAGACACTGTTGGAGATCCAAGCAGCTTTATCATAAGTTCTAGAATTTATCTAAATACTAGCCGATGCCGATGCCGATGCGAATTAGGTTTTTAAAAATCCCGTGGGAACTCTTTGATTTTCCGGGATAAAAAGTAACCCGTGTCACTCTTCAGCTCTTTATCTATACTCATGCAAAAAATCACGTCAACCCGTTGCACCGTTGCGACGAGATTGAAGGACAAACCAACAAACAAACACACTTTCGCATTTATAATAAGGGTACTGATATAAAATTATAGCGGTATAGCCGTGATAGCATAGTGGTTACGACCTCCACCTCCATTTCGGGAGGTCGGGGGTTCGATCCCGGGCATGCACCTCTACCTTTCCAGAGTTATGTGCGTTTTAAGAAATTAAATATCACTCGCTTTATCGGTGAAGGATAACATCGTGAGGAAACCTGCATGCCTGAGAGTTCTCCATAATGTTCTCAAGGGTGTGGGAAGTCTGCCAATCCGCACTTGGCCAGCGTGGTGGACTATGGTCAAACCCTTCTCGTATTGAGACGAGACCCGTCTTCTGTAGTAAGCCGGCTATGGGTTGATCATGATGATATAAAAGTAAAAGGTGACTGACTGATGACTAACTGACTGATTTATCAACACACAACTCAAACTACTAAACAGATCAGGCTGTGATGTGACATCTTTGAAATTTTAAGCCGTAAGGAGATAAAGTATAGGAGTTCGAAGTTTGTGCAGTCCATGCGGACAAAGTCGCGGGTATGAGCTAGTTATTCATAGAAGACTATTTATCATCATCATCATCATCATCATCATCATCAGACATAATTTATTATCATGACCATGTCTCGGAAATCGGAAGGCTGTTAGTTTAATTTTTAATTTATATTCGATGCGATTGGCGTTCTAACACTACTGTAATAATTATCTATTATTACTGTATTTTTAAGTGCCATAGATAACAATTTTGTAAATACGAAACTGTTGTAAAAAAATATTAAGAGGTATTTTTTTATTTACTGCCGTTAATTGCCTCATCTAGTAACACAACGGCTGGCTCATTTTTTGGTCAAAAGATCAGCCTGGCTGTCCAGCGCGAAATTGCAGTCAGTATTCTGTGCACTTTTCCAGGACATGATTTGTATAGTTATTATAATTTATGCTAGCAATAAGTTTTATTGTAATATTTTAAATTATAAAAAAAGTATAAAACTCAGTCAGTGTTTTATTTATGAGGGACTAGTAAAACCGATAGACGTTGGGGTCCCAACACGACATCAGACGAGTCGCAGGGACCCGCTGGATTCAGGCGGCGTAAGACCGTGGCGTGTGGACGTCCCTACAAGAGACCTATGTCCAGCAGTGGAAGTTTGCGATTAATTCTGTAAATACTGACAAATAGGGCAAACTGCATTCTGGGAACGTAGTTATTAGGTACATAGGTTTTATATCGCGGAAAATCAAAAATTTCCCACGAGATATTTAAAAAACCGGCCAAGTGCGAGTCAGGCTCGCGCAACGAGGGTTCCGTACTACAGTCGTACTTTTTCACATTTTGCACGATACCTAATTCAAAAACTATGATGCATAAAAATAAATAAAAACCTGTTTTAGAATGCACAGATGAAGCCCTTTCATATGATAAGCCCACTTGATATAGTTATCTTACTTCGAAAATTGTAATTACTAATTGTTAGTTTATGACCACAATTAAATTTTTTTTGTGCACAAATTCACGGTTTTCAGATTTTTCCGAGATTAAATTAGATTTTTTTCCGTTAAAAAACCTAAATTAACGACAACCTGCCGCTTTTCGAACCGATTTGGTTGGGAATGGAAATAGCTATCCTGAATACAGCCTACTATCTAGCCTTTTATCCCAAAAAAAATTCACATTTATGAGAATTTCTGCAGAATCTTCAAAAAAACCTCAAATCACGTGTCACGGGAAAAAGTAATTTTTAATACACCTCGCGTTTACCTTGTTGACCTGAATAGTGTAATTATTGTATTAGATAAATATAATAATTTCAGACAATTATGAACCTTATCTGAAGCTATAAGATTTGTTGAACTTGCACTGGCTTGACACGTGTCGAGGTATAAAGCTCACTACACACTACGGGATACAAATTATATTATAGTCCGGTCAATATTGGTGTTCCTCACATTCGTAGGTACTGCTTCGCTTTTATTATGTTATTTTTCACTGTGTTTGTTAAATAAATGTTTTCTATTCTACGAATGAAATAGAATACGTGCAATATTATTCTTATGTTTATCGTAAAAAATAAATATCAGTTCCCTTATTATAAATGCGAAAGTGTGTTTATTTGTTGGTTTGTTGCTTTGTTGGTTTATCCTTCAATCACGTCGTAACGGTGCAACGGATTGACGTGATTTTTTGCATGGGTATAGATAAAGACCTGGAGAGTGACATAAGCTATTTTTTTCCCCGGAAAATCAAAGAGTTCCCACGGGATTTTTAAAAACCTAATTCCACGCGGACGAAGCCGCAGGTATCAGCTAGTAAATAATAAGCAGTAGTTGGGTAGCGACACTATTGTTAACAGACCTAGCGTGTCGTTGTCACGCATGTCGAGTCGCCCGTCTGTGCTGACCCTTAGGTAAGTAGGTACTGAGTCATGAAATTTTGAGCAAAATATTATATTATACAGCTAGTATTGTTTACAAGTCTGACTAACGTGGATGTGTGTGTTGAGACCTAGTGTTGTCTTCGCAAATGAAATAAAATTATGTTTTTACCTATTACCGGCGTTCAGCGTCAAGTGATTATATCTTCATGTAGTAAGTTAAGAGTTTAAATTTTTATTTTTATTTTTATTCAGATACGAGTTTTTTTTTTTTTTTAAAGAACATTAGCCATGTTAAATGACTAATATTCCCCTTTTTTCTCTCCAACTAAGCGTGAAGCTTGTGCTAGGAGTAGGTACGACAATTAAGTGCAACGGGCGGGGTTTGAACCGTCGACCTTTCAGTCCACTCCTTTACCAGTTGAGCTATTGAGGCTCAAGTTAGCCCTTGACTGCTGTCTCACCTGGTGGTAAGTGATGATGCAATCTAAAATGGAAGCGGGCTAACCTGATAAGTGATTCTCTAACTCAGTGTCTAACACTAAATGATAGCCACCGAGGTTGGTTGGTTCTACATTGCTGCTTCACTGGGTGACATTGAAATATTTTTTCGTAGAAAACCTTCAACGGATTAAAAAATGAGCTCCGTGGCTATCGTTCAGTGTTAGAAACTGAGTTAGCGAATCACCCTTCTGGGCGGGGTAGGGCAGTTTTTATTAAACCCATATACCCCTTTGGTTTTTACACGGCATCGTACCGGAACGCTAAATTGCTTGGCGGCACGGCTATGTCGGTAGGGTGGTAACTAGCCACGGCCGAAGCCTCCTAGCAGGCCCGACCAGAAATTTAAAAATCATAAAATTCCAAATCCCTGCCTGGAATCGAATCCGGGACCTCTCACTACCACACACTTACCACTGCGCCAGGGAGGTCGTCAAAAAATAATAATTCATTGTAAGGTACACGGCAGAAAATAATGTACATTGACCTTTAGAATGAGATTTCGGCTTTGTAGAGTTTGTTAGTTTTCTCTGTCATTCATACCCATGTTACGTTTTGTCGGTCTCAACGACAGAGACAATGCTCTACAAAACCGCTATCTCTTTCTAAAGGTCGATGTACATTATTTTCTGCCGCGTAGGTACTATACTATGTATTTACGCTGAGGTACCTACTCCTACAGTATCGCATAGCTCTTACATTTTACCATTGTAAGTGGTGTTTGAATATTACCTTAAATTATATTAAATTAAAAAAAAATCAAATAAGTCGGTACGAGTCTAATATTAGCACCGCACTACGCCGTGGCTGGCAATCCATGACGGATTTTCCACACGGAAAAACGGACCTCTTACGGACCGACTACGTCTCTTGCGTGTCGTTACTAATATACGATATTAATCATTTCAGTGTCAGTCAAGGCCGTATATAGGTACTTAATTAAAGGTAATTTAATTTTTTTTGAGAGGTCGTTAGACAATTTGAGTAAATGCGTGCTAATTAAGGTCAGTCACATATTATAATCAAAGATTAGTGTCTGTCAGAAGACTTTCTGTAGCACCAGAAGCGTATGTCTGATCCGGCAATAATCTGATAGTTTATGGCCTGTGGTTATGCCCGGAATACTCACTCATACGGCATACTGTGCCGTATGAGTGGAATGAATGACCTTTTTTTTAAAATATTCCTCTATATTATATTCCTTTTTTTTAAATATTTCAAAACAAAAACATTTTTTAGGGTTCCGTACCTCAAAAGGAAAAACGGAACCCTAATAGGATCACTTTGTTGTCTGTCTGTCTGTCTGTCTGTCAGTCTGTCTGTCAAGAAACCTACAGGGTACTTCCCGTTGACCTAGAATCATGAAATTTGGCAGGTAGGTAGATCTTATAGCTGACATTTGGGGAAAAATCTGAAAACCGTGAATTTAGGGTTGGATCACACAAAAAAAAAAAATTGTGGTCATGAACTAATAATTAGTATTTTCAACTTTCGAAGTGAGTGACTATATCAAGTGGGATATCATATGAAAGGTCTTCACCTGTACATTCTAAAACAGATTTTTATTTATTTTTATGCATCATAGTTTTTGAATTATCGTGCAAAATGTCGAAAAAATACGAATGTAGTACGGAACCCTCATTGCGCGAGCCTGACTCGCACTTGGCCGGTTTTTATTTTAAGTTTAACTCTATGTTTTGATAGTAGGTAGTACTGAGGGAAAATCGTTCAGCCACTTCACCGTGTATAGTAAGTAGGTTCAATATTATCATTGCTTGTATCTCTATCTTTTCAGTATACTTGGGACAGATGATATGTGGCTACACCCTTTCATGGACGGGGCCTGTGATACCAAAACTACGCGACCTTGAACAGTCACCACTCCCGTACTTACTGACTGAAACACAGTTGTCCCTGGTCGCAACTATAACTTACTTAGGGGCAATCCCTGGTATGTATTTGTCCATAACTACATGCATTCATCGATGTACCTGGGTATATTCTTATGCTTTCATAGATTCCGAAAGAATTTTGCCTCATCTGGTGACAGAAAAGCTGACTCATTTTTGGCGCAAAGGATTTCGGAAATGAGGAAGGAGGGAAGGTAGGAAAGGATTGCTTGGCTGTCCAGCGCGGAAATTCAGCCAGTATTCTTGGCACCATTTCACCACGTGTTTGTGGGTTTTAAGCAATTAAATATCACTTGCTTTAACGGTGAAGAAAAACGTTGTGAGGAAACCTGCATGTCTGAAAATTCTCTAAGGTATGTGAAGTCTGCCAATCCACACTTTGCCAACGTGGTGAACTTCCTTCTCATTCTGAGGGGAGACCCTTGCTAAGCAGAGAACTGGCGAGGGGTTGATCATGATTATGATGTTGATTATTTTGCAGGTCCATACATAACAGTATGGCTGTCAAACACGAAAGGACGAAAGCCTTGCTTTATATTTGGAGGACTCTGTTTAGCCGTATCTTACACACTGATGGCCGCAGCAAGGAACTTAGCAATGCTTTACATCAGCAGATTCCTCGTGGGCATAGCAATTGGTGTAATAGGTGTCATGAATTTGGTGTATATTGGTGAAATCGCGTAAGTATACCTTTTATACATCAGTCTTTTGCTATCTTATACCTTCTCTCTCTGTGCCTTGTTTTATATATTTTGAAGGATTCTGTTTACCCGTATCTTATACACTGATGGCAGCACCAACAAACTTGGCAATGTTTTACATCAGCAGATTCCTCGTGGGCATAGCAATTGGTGTAATAGGTGTCATGAATTTGGTGTATATTGGTGAAATCGCGTAAGTATACCTTTTATACATCAGTCTTTTGCTATCTTATACCTTCTCTCTCTGTGCCTTGTTTTATATATTTTGAAGGATTCTGTTTAGCCGTATCTTATACACTGATGGCAGCACCAACAAACTTGGCAATGCTTTACATCAGCAGATTCCTCGTGGGTATAGCGATTGGTGTAATAGGTGTCATGAATTTGGAGGGTATTGGTGAAATGATAAAGCCCGCTGACAGATAGACAGACGGACGGAGAACGGAGGCTTAGAATATAGTCCCCTTGGCTACCTTCGGAATCTTTTGCTTTCTAAGAATTCTAAGCCTTTCCAGGAATCTTTTTCTTAATAATATAAAACACAAAAATGTTTCTACCTATGTCCGTTATGGACTTTGAAACTATCCAACCAATGTGCCCCAACCCTGTTTCATTAGAAAGGCAATAATGGGAAGATGTTTTTTAGCGTAGTAACACACGCCGAATATCCGCTAATTTATACTAATGCATATTAATGTTTTTTACAGATCAACAAATATCAGAGGTATACTCTTGTCAGCTATTGGAATATTCACCACACTGGGCTCAATACTAATGTTCTCTTACGGACCATTTGTTTCTTACCATGCAACGACTTATCTACCTTTGTCTTTAAGCCTCGTTTACATATTTTGTCTACTTTGGTTGCCAGAGACGCCGATATTTTACATAATACAAGGTTAGTTGTAATGGCTATACGTATAGCATCTTCTGTGTCTAACACTGAATAATATCATTTGAGCTCATTTGACATTGGTTAGCTCTACATTGCTGCTTTACTCAGTGATTTTAAAATACTCTTTCCTAGAAAACCTGCAATGGATTAAAAATAAATGTCAAATTAGCTCAGTGTTCCACACTGAATCAGCAAATATAGGTAAGTGATAAAGATCATGCAAAAAGGGTGCTAACTGAAAAGCGAATCACTGTACTTTATATATACTAGCTTATGCTCGCGACTTCGTTCGCGTGGACTACACAAATTTCAAACCCCTATTTCACCCCCTTAGGGGTTGAATTTTCAAAAATCCTTTCTTAGCGGATGCCTACGTCATAATAGCTATCTGCATGCCAAATTTCAGCCCGATGCGTCCAGTAGTTTGAGCTGTGCGTTGATAGATCAGTCAGTCAGTCAGTCACCTTTTTCTTTTATATATTAAGATTATTATACTCTACTTTGCCATAAACAACTTTCAATATGGGACTATAACGGCGATTACTGCACTTCTGTCATCTGAGTTCTATCCGTCATCCGTGAGAATAATACCAGTGGTTCCAATCCATCAGCCTGTTTGCGTCCACTGCTGGACATAGGCCTTTCCAAGAGCGCGCCAAATTGGCGCTGCTCATTAGAAGTAGTGCCCCTACTGACCACGCTGGGCAGGCGGGTTGGTCAGCGCAGGGCTGTAGGCTATTTCGCACCAGTGACGCTGCTGCCCGTCTCTGGTCTGTATTATTTAAAGCCAAGCCATATGGAATGGTTATCCCGCCATTCTTCGGTCGTCATATCCTCGTCCGCTGATTCGCAGGGGGCACCACGTGCAGGTGAGGTTGACATTTGGGGTGCTAAGATGTTAGCGCACCCCCTTACCCCCCTATATATACCAGTGGTTATCTACGACATATTTCATAAGCTGCCATACAAAATAAAAAGGAGCATGTACCTGTTTTCACGGACTCGGATCGGATGAGTGCGTAATCGCCGTAAAATTGTCGGCAACGTGAAATAATAATTAAAATGCAGTTTTGCTTTCATTATCTTTGTTAGGACAAAACAAGGTCACGGATAAATAAGGAATTTATTTCATGATGTCAGTGTTCATAATACAATTTAATCACACTGTAACAAATAGTCTCATGACTTCAAAAGTCGTACCTATCTTTTAAACGAATAAATTTTATTCATGTAGATTTGTAGACAGTGTAGTATAGTTCGCGACGGATCGGCATGACAATCGGGGTGGGAACGCCCTGCACACCCGCACAGCCCCCGCGCTAACCCGGTGTGGGCGAGCGCGGGTGATATACGGGTATGTGGGGGCGTCCCTCCGCCTCATACCCCGATTGCCATCTCGAACTGTCACGTACCATACAATAATAATATTATGCTCATCAAACGGCTCTTTAATAAACTTTGTATTTTTAGGGTTCCGTACCTCAAAAGGAAAAACGGAACCCTTATAGGATCACTTTGTTGTCTGTCTGTCTGTCTGTCTGTCTGTCTGTCAAGAAACCTACAGGGTACTTCCCGTTGACCTAGAATCATGAAATTTGGCAGGTAGGTAGATCTTATAGCTGACATATTTTGGAGAAAAATCTGAAAACCGTAAATTTAGGGTTAGATCACACAAAAAAAAATTAAATTGTAATCATGAACTAATAATTAGTATTTTCAACTTTCGAAGTGAGATAACTATATCAAGTGGGGTATTATATGAAAGGTCTTCACCTGTACATTCTAAAACAGATTTTTATTTATTTTTATGCATCATAGTTTTTGAATTATCGTGCAAAATGTCGAAAAAATACGACTGTAGTACGGGGAACCCTCATTGCGCGAGCCTGACTCGCACTTGGCCGGTTTTTTTCTAGATTAGATGGCTTTAATTTGGGTAATAATGTTTTGCAGGTAAAGATAAGGAACTAATAAAAGTGTTAACAGACTTGGACAGATTGGAGGATAAAGACAAACTGTTAGAAAATAAAAAAGAAATTACTGGAACAAATACTAAAAAGGAGTGGATAGAATTAATTAGTGTGAAAAGTAACAGAAAATCATTGTTTATAGTCGTTGTAATTAACGTTTTACAACATTGCAGTGGGGTTTTGGGTATAGTTTTCTTTTCGGCAGCCATTTTTGATATGGCAGGATCATCAATAAGTTCCAATATATCTATGATCGTGATTGGGTGTTTCCAGCTATCAGGAAGTAGCTTGACGCCATTTTTTATCGAAAGAGCTGGAAGAAGAGTCATTTTGATAATGTCTAGTGCATTATGTTCTTTAAGTATGGTAAATATTTTTTACTAAGTATTAATATCTCAATAAATATTGATTTGTTAATCTACAAGTATCGAGATGACGTCTTCTTGTCCAAAATTCCTCAGTGATTGAAGACCAAAGTTTTCGAACAGTGCGTGTTGCCAGTGATGACATATGGATCCGAGACATGGTCTAGCTAACTATGGGCCTCATAAGAAAGCTCAGAGTCACTCAGCGGGCGATTGAGAGAGCTATGCTTGGAGTTTCTCTATGTGATTGAATTAGAAACGAGGAGATCCTATAGGAGAACTAAAGTAACCGACACAGCTCAAATGGTTGCGAAGCTGAAGTGGCAATGGGCAGGGCACATAGTTCGTTAAACTGATAGACGTTGGGGTCTCAAGGTGCTGGAATGGCGACCTCACGCTGGAAGAAGCAGCGTTGAAAGACTCCTTACTAGGTGGACGGACGACATCAGACGAGTCGTAGGGAGTCGCTGGATTCAGGCAGCGTAAGACCGTGGCGTGTGGAAGTCCCTCCAAGAGACCTATTTCCAGCAGTGGACGTCTATCGGTTGATGATGCTGATAATGAATTTACAAGTATAGGTATAAAAATTGTCTTCTATCATGAATCTTTCAGCAACTTAATTATTATTTGTCAGCCACTAATTTTTCTTTATTCTTACTTATTGTTTTGTTATAAATATTCATCTTATTTGTTCATTTTGTTTTCAGTTCATACTTGGGTTATACTTTTACTTGGACCACATTGGAAATTCTGTTGTTGAAAATGTAAAGTGGTTACCGTTAGTGCTTCTGATTTTATTCTACATTGGCTATGATTCGGGTAAATTTTAATTATTATCACCATTTTATTATTTACTTTAGATTTCTTCTTAATACTTTATTTTTCATTAACAAGTTAGCGTTTGTCTGGGATTTCATCTAGAAACATCCATGGCCTTTGAAAGTAGTTTCGATAGCTGCAAAGTGTCGCTACTAGATAACATTAACAGTCGCTTCAGTACTGAGAACATACATATCACAAATTTCGTCACTGGTAGCAAACGAACCGTAGCTTAAAGTTCAGAGCATCGGGTGCGATCCCAGGAGACACGGATTCGTTTCCTGCCGGTTCGCCATTTTGATCTGTATTTAATATTAAGAATAAGAAATGCTGACGTCTAAGACTAAAGTGCGCTATCCCGGAGAGGGTATGGCAGTTATAATTTTAATCCTGAGTGAGTAATAGTAGTATAGAGTAATAGTGAGAAAACTCTACACGGCATTGTAGACGGTTATTTAGAACGAATGTTCTTCCTTTTATACGTGCAGTCTATGGGGTCACTTTAGAATACAGCGAGTAAAGTTTACAAAAATAATGATGAGGTTTTTTCACATACTTACATTTTGAGCATTGTCCTTTATATTTATTTATGTACTAGCTTTTGCCCCGCGGCTTCGCCCGCGTAGTAAGTGTATTCCTGAACATTACAAACTATTCCCGAACATTCCAGAATGTTCTAGAACGTTCGAACCCACGACAGATCTTGCTTTATAGCCCTATCAGCAGATAGCTTTACGCATAGAGAAAAGTCTTCCAGATTCCAGAATATTCGACACACATTTGAGAATGTTCTGGAATGTTCTACAATGATCTGGGATATTCTGTGAAATTCTCTCGAAAACTCCCGCATGTTCTCGACTTTTCTAGAAATTTCTATAGGGCGAAACTTCCAACCCTTGTATCTTCAAAAGCACACCCTTCAGGTAAAAACGGGAACCTTCTTAATGGATGGGAGATAGAGAGCTATTACACCTTGATCGTACCGGGACTCATTTCTAAGTTTTAGCGGCACGCACTGTACCCTTTTTTTTACCTAATATAATATTATATTGATGATAATTCGTTGCTTTCATTTCAGGTCTTGGTATAATTCCCAACGCAATAATAGGGGAGGTGTTCACAAGTAACGTCAGAAGCAAGGGTTCTACTGTAACCATGACGATATCATGGATGTTTGGGTTCATGGTGACCACAGCTTTTGGGGCATTGTTGGCGACCGTCGGCGGACATGTGGCGTTCTGGTTCTTCTCATGTACATGCGCTTGTGCGGTTCTGTTTACTATATTCTTTATCCCAGAGACGAAAGGGAAAAGTTTGATGGAGATTCAAGAAAGTTTATCATAAATAACTTTATATGTGTTCGTTTAATCACACCCTGTACACTCCACACAAGCAAACTATTTCAATTAGGTACCTATTACTACTACCAGAACACCGGCCTGTCTGCACACGATTTGTTTGAGTATGGGTACCCACCCATTGGAGGACCCACAATGGAGTTGGATTCGACGGTTGAACTCTTTCTCGAAATTGGACCTACCTAACTGAATTGTGTGTCCTCAGGTATATACATATATCGAAAGTTTTACTCCAACTCAATAAGAACGTCTTCCTATTTTATTAGTCTACTCTTATACAGCCTTAGTACCACTCTAATACAGCCTTGTAGTCCCTTTAAGCCATTTATAGATCTAATGAGCACTTGTGACAAGTATCACGTTACTCGGGGCCTACTGATCTAGTTTGTGAATCCTCCCTCTTATTGAAGCAATTTGTTATATAAACATTGATAGGATAATCTAACTAGGTGTATATTTAGATTGTTCTGTTAATATTTGTATATCGAATAGTGCTTGTTTGTGAAAATAAATATAGAAGATCAAATTATACGTATAGTACGCGACAGGTCGAGATGGCAATCGAGGTGGGGACGCCCCGCACAGCCCCTGCGCTAAGCCGCTAACACGTTGCGGGATAGCGCAGCTATGCGGCGCATCCCCCCGACTCATACCCCGATTACCATCTCGAGCTGTCGCGTACTATATGTAGGTCACAGTTGTCCACGTATCACATAACGGCTATTTTTTTATGCCAATACAAGTTAGCCCTTGAAAGAACAGATAAGCTGGTGACTACGTCGGTCTCAACGACAGAGACAAAGCTCTAGAAAACCGCTATCTCTTTCTAAAGTTTTTTTTGGACGGAAGTAACGTGCCCATATTTTTAAAATCTCACCTCGACGCCACTCGATTTCTTTATATGGGCGTTCCGCTCTGTTAAGTTTTAACTAGGTCAATCTGTGCCTAACTAGGTCATTAGTTCCTTACTAGGTCACTCGGTTCCTAAACAGCCTATCTTATGGAAAAACGTAGCTTGGTAACCTTATTAGCAAAGTTTCCGTGTTCCCCGTAATATGTCACTGTAATTCGACATAAATCGGGGTTATCGAACGGGGCACAGGCACCTATATTTATTGCGACACGGAAAACGTTGTCATCTGTCACCTCCCTTAATCCTTGTATCACGAAGCTAGGGGTTTCTAGGAAAGCGACGCCACAAGCGACCGAAATATTGTAAGCGTTATAGATGGCTATTATTGCTACTTCGAAATCATATTGATTTAGTGAAATTTCATTATTTTTCTTCACGGCTATTTCACAGGTGATATTTCACAGACAATTATTTCTTACAATCGTTTGCTTCATTAATTTAACTAGATGTTTTTCTCTTTCTAACTCGTAGCCTCGCCTCGATGCCAGTCTTTTCCGTCTGTGGGGCTGTGCTTTAAATAAGGTTTATAACTAGGCCAATCTGTTCCTCATTAGGTCACTTGGTTCCTAAACATTTTACAACTTTACGTGTTCCCCGTAATATGTCACTGTAAATTGACATAAATCAGAGTTATCGGACGGGGCACAGACACCTATATTTATTGCTACATGGATGTCATCTGCCTCTGTCTCCCTTAATCCTTGTATCACGAAGCTAGGGGTTTCTAGGAAAGCGACGCCACAAGCGACAGAAATATTGTAAGCGTTAGAGATGTGCAATATTGCTACTTTTAATAAACCATTTTCATTGGCCGAAACTATTTATTACAGTTATTTTTTTCATACATGATTTTTCACGAAAAACGATTTTTCACTTTTTGCATTTACAATCGTTTGCTAAATTAATTTAACTAGGATTTACCTTCGATTAAGAACGTAGGTATATGGAATGGCTCTGATATTTAACAAAAACAGTGAATTTCAGATTTTTACATAGTAACACCGCATATAAGGGGACTTCAGAACAAGGACTATTAGAAGTAACCCTATTGTGTCACTTACTGTTAGAGCGAGATAGCTAAATGCATTTAAGCTCTTATTAGAACGTGACAAAATGATTATGTTTTGTCCTTATCACCGTGGCCACTTTTTTTGTTTGCCAAAATGTATTTGTACGTGAGATTTTGGCAAACAACGTGAAGTGAGGTTATGTTGACTCAAGTATTGTAAATAAATAATTGATTCGTTTTGTTGTTTTTTGTTTTTGAAGTTATTGTGCAGTGGTGGGTTGCAGTATACTAGGCTACAATAGCCGAAGCGGACGTAAAATAGACGGAATAACATTTCACAAGTAAGTACCTCTGCTTGAGCGAGAGGGACTGAGGGGGCCACGCTAGTTGCATATCTGGACATATCTGTGAAGGGGACAGTCTGACACTTCACAAGATGGCGGTGTTAGTTCCGATTTTTGCCACGCGCCAAAAGAGCGTGGTCGCACTGTAGTGTTTATATTATTATTTTCGTGTCATGGATTTACTCCTCAGTCCTAGTAGATAACTCCAAGTAAGTATCCCCAAGCTCCAAACAATTTAGGTTATTTCACGGTAAGTTAGCTTAATCTTTTTAACAACTTAAGCCGAGGTGTTTTCGTCCCTTTGTGGGTCGGTAAAAGTTTATAATGGGACAAAACGAAATTGGCAGCGCACGTGGGTAACCTGTTTGCTTTTCACTTGACATTGAAAGTTTTCGAAGTAGGATAACTATATCAATTGGTGTAACATATGAAAGGGCTTTATCTGTACTTTCTAGAACAGATTTTTATTTATTTTTATCCATAATATTTTTTGATTTATCGTGCAAAATGTTGACAAAATTCGACTATCGTACGGAACACTCGGTGCGCGAGTCTTACTCGCACTAGGCCGGTTTTTCAAATTATCAAGGTCCGCCATCCTGACCTAGATCTCGGAGACAAAGGTGTCAGGGACTGCAAAATGTCCTATATACAAACTTTGTACAAAGGACCAAAATCGGGCTCTGCGTCCCGCTGAAATATTTAAAGAAGCACAAAGGATGAGTAATTTTGCGAACGGATTTTTGATGATAAATGACAAAGGGGTGGTGACGTATGAATACATAGGTACTACTTATTGAACTACCTTTTATCTGAGCTTTTAAGAAGAGCATTTTTGAAGGCGCCATATAATCTTCGATGAGGAATTTCTATGTCGATGCTCAACATCCATACTAATATTATAATTGCGAAAGTGTGTCTGTCTGTCTGTTTGTCTGGCAATGTAAAAGTGCTAAACTGGGATAATTGCCCCGCCTACGACGCGGCATTGACTCCGAGTGGCCTACTTACGCAACCTTCTTGTTAGGAGGTCCGCTTCGACAGTCTTTTGAAAAAAAAAACCACAAGAAATGTCCAACGAATTTAATTTGGAAATTCACACACACGGAACTTTTACTTCACGCGAATACAGTAGTTTCAGTGTTAACTATTCAATATGGAAATGTGGACTGCCTCGCCGCCTCGCGGATTGTTCGCTTTATATAAATTGAAATGCTGAAGCAGCGAATTAACACGTCATGTTAAAATTATTAATTTATAACATTTCCCCCCTTTAGACGAAGCTTTAATTTAAAATAAAGCGTAGTAAAAAAAAGAAAAGGAAAAGGAGAGAAATGGTAAAATATTCTACATAATTTAATTATTTGAAAGATTTCTTTGCACTGATGCACTAAGATTTCGAAGGTCTACAGATGCGTTATCTTCATCATCTGTTATCTGTGACATTTCAATAGAACTTTGGGCTTTGTTTTCTTTATGCGAAATCTTTTTGCGATTACATTGGAAAAAAAATTGAATGCAGAATTTGTTACAATTACGTTGTTTAAAACATCTGATAATCTTATAACATAAAAATAGAAAAATTAACGAAATAATTATATAAGTAAAAGCAGAATAATACGAGCTATATTTTATAAAATGAGATTCCTCTTGGATCCTGTTGATTTGCAACTCAAGATCGTTGAATTGGTTTATCGAATTTTTTAAGGAATCTAAATTAATATTACTTAGGTTAATAGGTGATAGAAGAGGAATCGTTTTGTTAACAATCTCTTGGTTGCAGCAGTTATCATTAGTTATATCAAAATTAATATTAAAGTTATTATTATCAATAGTTAAATTTGAAATGGTAGAAGGTATAAATTGAATCGTTTTAAAGTAACCAATGCAACCTTTGTTCAGTTTTAATATTCCAGTGCCAGATATAGAATAATCCTTAAAGTTATCATTACAATTGATAGTTAGTTTGCTTGTTTTTGACTGTACAAATATCCATTGATTATTTTTTAATTTATGCCATATGTCAATAAGACCATATAGGATTTTCGGTTCACATTCCCTTGGTAAAGATAGAGTCACTTCAGTTAAAAGTTTTGTCTCGCATGAAGGATTCGAATTTACAGAATAAATTGACTCTAATTTACAGATGGAATTTTCACTATTTAAAATAGTACAATCTCTTAAAGTATCTAATAATACGTAATTTAATCTATCGTCAGTTATAGCTAAATAGGGTTTAGTAGGTTTGATTAAGGCAAAACTTTTGGATTGTCCTTCGTAATGAGGAGTCGGGAGCGGGATTGTTTTATAGACGTTATACTTAACGGGAGAGACAAGAGGGATCTGTATTACAAATACTATCTTATTGTTATAGAAATAGGAGACTAACTTAGATATATCTATAATGGTATGTATATTTTCTATACTTAGTGCTACAGGAAAATCTAAACCTTTATTGATTGAGTTTCTGTGTTTAGACAGTTCATCATACAGTTTTACAGGACTTAGAACAGAAGGATGTAGAACATTAACTTTTGAAAACAAAATTGCGTTTATTACAGTATCGAGAAAATTTGAGATAGCTAGTAAAGAGCTTTCGATTATATTAACTAAGCTATTAAATCTAGTTAAATACATTAATTTTTCATTATCACTAGTAACATAAGACAATATATCGTTTAATTTATTAATCTGAGAGTTTAACTTTATCTCATTTTGATTTAACCTAGAAATAGTAGAATTAAAAGTATTAATAGACGACTTAACTATATGAATATTATCTTTCATTAAATGAAATATCTCAGATTCAGATCTCTGACAAGAGCTAATTGCAGCATCATATTTTCGGGCATCTTCAGCATCTAAAGTGCCAAAGAAAAACTTAAGGATTTCACCACCAAATTCTAAAGATCTTTTGAATCTAGCAGGATTTTCGCTTGAGATAATATGAGATAGAGATTGAGCCTTGAGATAATTGGATTCTAGAAGTACTTCAATTGGACTAAAAACATTTTTGCAGCTAGAGTACTCTTCTGGTTGCAACTTAGCACAAACTAGAGAGGTTTTAACAATCAACCGGTCAACTTTGTCAAGCTGTGGTTCCAATGAGACGGTGTTGAGATGCGTGATTACTCTCCAATAATCATTGTAGAAATAAATTTTTGTAATGGGGTCGAAATATATTCCAGGGCTATGCGTTATGGGTGTAATCATTGGCTCAGACGAGACGTAGGAGAAAAATCTGAAAAGAATGATAAGCTTAAGTTACAGCGAGCTTAATTAAATTAGTATGATACTTAACATGTTTTCTATTTATTAATAAAGTAACATTATGTTTTCCATTTATTTTAACGATTTTGTAAGGGCCTTTCCATATTGGAGATAAGGCTTTACGAAGTCTGTGATGGTATTTTAAATATACCATGTCACCAACTTTATATTCTATGTTAGGATTAGAACTTGAATCATAGATTTGTTTTGAAGATTCTTTACTTGATCTAATATACTCTAAAGCTTTTTCGCGGCTTACTTTCATTCTATACTGAAGCGCACGGACATACTCGTGGTATGTAACATTATTATCTGTGTCGTAGAGAGAATTAGGAAGGGTTGGTTTCTGTCCAAACAGAAGTTCAAACGGAGTAAATTGAGTAGTAGTATGAGGAGTTGTATTATACGCGAGAACAGCTGTTGCTAGGTAGCAATGCCAATCATTTTGATTTTCGTTTACAAAGGATTTTAGGTATTCTTTAAGAGTAGCGTGGCTGCGTTCCAGCGCACCGTTAGTTTGGGGATGGTAAGGGCTAGAAAGTAAGGGTTTGATTTTGAAAATATCGGTAACTTGTTTAAACAGTTCTGATGTAAAAGTCATGGCTTGATCAGTAAGGATCATTTTAGGAATAGCGAATAAGGACATAAAGTGGACCAGATTACGGGCTACTTCTTCACTTGTTGAAGAAATCATAGGATAGACACATAGGAATTTGGTAAGATCATCTTGCAGAGTCAGAATGAACTTGAACTTTTGGAAACCTGCTTCAGGTAAGACACCAACTATGTCCAGAGCTAATCGTTCAAAAGGCTTTGTGCTCGTGGATGTAATAACCATAGGAGCTTTATTGCAGGCTCGTAAAGGTTTGTTAACTTGGCATAGTTTGCAAGACTTCACATAGCGTTCTATGTCAGTTCTCATTCCTTTCCAGTAGTATGAGGCTTTAATTCGACTATACATCCTATTCACACCAGGATGTCCTGCTATGGGAGTGTCGTGATTCTCTTTGAGAATTGTAGGAACTTCAGCTGGAGTTGGAAATATTATTTGATTTTTATAAATATGTATTTTGATATCAGTGTTATGAAATACGTAGGAAATCATATTATAAATTTTGGTATAGGATAATTTAGTAAAAGGTTCAGAGAAATCGGAGATAGCTATTTCATCAATGCTAGGGTGATGTGATATAAGTTCATCACGAAGCATCATCAAAGTGTCGTAAATGGAGCGAAAAGTTGTCTCATCGTAATGATGAACCTTGGTAAAAAGAAAATAATATGTTTTATTATTTTTTGTAACTGACCTTACCGAACATTGTTCACGTTCGGCTTCTAACAATGAAGCGGTGTCGGTTATCTGAGATAATAATTCCTCACAATGTGGCATTGAGTTGTCGAAATCTAGAGAAACGGGGCATGCAATAATTTTGCATTTGGAAAGATGTAAAGCTTGTGAGTGTTCTTCAATTTTTGTGTTAGAATCTGGTAAAGAGTTTGTAAGTTGTTTCTTAAAATATGCCTCGTAGGAAAGCTTAGTAAGATTATCTGTATTTATAGCATGAATTGGGATGCGAGACAGAGCGTCTGCATTTGAATTTAATTTTCCAGGTTTGTAAATAATCTCGTAATCGTATTCCTCAAGTTTGAGGCGCCAACGGACGAGTTTGGAACCAGGATCTTTGACGTTGAAGAGCCATACTAAGGGCCGATGATCTGTTACGATTTTGAATTTAGTGCCGTAGAGATATGGTCGGAAAGTTTTAACGGCGAATAAAATAGAAACTAACTCCTTTTCTGTGGTCGAGTAATTTCCTTCTTGTTTGTTTAAGGTTCTAGAAGCATAGGCTATTGGTTTGTCCTTGCCGACAGGGCCTTGAGATAGCACTGCGCCAACGGCGTAGTTGCTGGCGTCTGTGGTAACGATAAATGGTTGAGAAAAATCAGGGTATTGGAGAAGAGGAGCTGAGGTTAACTTTTCCTTCAGGAGGTTAAAAGCTTGGTCCTGTTCTATAGACCAATGAAAAGTGACATCCTTCTTGAGTAAAGATGTTAGAGGTTTTGTGATCTTGGAGAAATTGTCAATAAATCGGCGGTAATAACCAACGAGACCGAGGAATGATTTTACTTCTTTAGGATTTTTAGGAATTGGGAAATCACAGACTGATTTAATTTTTTCTGGGTTTGGAGAGACACCTTTATCCGTTATAATGTGACCTAGATAGGTGACTTCCTTTCTAAGGAATTCACATTTATCCGGTTGTAATTTGAGATTATAATCTCTGAAACGGTTGAATACCATTTTCAGTTTTTCACAATGTGATTTGAGATCTGCACTATAGATGATACAGTCATCTAAATAGACATAGCAATGTAAACCTTGAAGACCTGATAACACTGTGTTCATAAGACGTTGAAAAGTACTGGGAGCGTTCTTAAGTCCAAACGGCATCCTAGTGAATTCGTAGTGGCCTGCTGAACCATTTGTGTTGACTACAGTAAAACCAGTTTTAGGTGCATCTGAAGGATTCAGCGGAATTTGATGGAAACCGGAGACTAAGTCCAGTGTGCTAAAATATTTGGAATGACCTAGTTGATCTAGGATATCTGTGATCAAGGGAATAGGATATACTTCGGATACAGTGACGTCATTGAGGCGGCGGTAGTCGATAACTATTCGCCATTTCTTTTTCCCGGATGCGTCCATTTTTTTGGGAACCACCCAAACGGGAGCATTCCATGGAGAGATAGACGGTTTTATAATTTTCTGTTGTAGCATTTTCTGGATTTGGGAATCGACTTCGTTTTTATGACATTCGGGAAAACGGTAAGATTTTACATTAATAGGAGAGCTATTACCCGTGTCAATAGAGTGTTGGATAGCGTTAGTATGAGTTAGAGTGTCTCCTTCGAGATAAAATATATCAGAGTATTCAGAACAGCACTCTAAGAGAGCTTTTCTCTCCTCATCGTTAAGATGTGAGTGTCTTATAAGACTTAGAACACGATCGAGTCGATTTGATAAAGAATTAGAAACGTGGTTGATAATTTCGGGGGATTGAGACACTTGGCGTAGTTCAGAGAAGTCTATAGGAGTTAAATGGACCTTGAAGTCTTGGATTTCTATTTGAGATTCAGTGGTATTTAAAACAGAGACATTGACTTTATAATTAGGCTTCAAACTTACTATACAGTTTGCTATATATACACCTTCGGATATAGAGTGATCTAATACGAGTGCGTCTTTTAAATGACGTAACTCGAACTTGTCATTTGAGACAGTGCATTCAACAATAGCTTCGGAGCGAGCCGGTATTATATATCTAGGGCTCGAATAATGAATTGGTAAAGTGTAATTTGAGATAGTAAGGGATTTAGTATTATAATCGATATTAGTATGGAAAAAATGTAGAAAATCGGTACCTAAGATACCGTCTGATTCCAGATTCAGAGCGTCAGTTATGACGTGGAATTTAAAAGAAATGGTGTGGTCGTTTATAATAAGGTTAAGCACAACTGTTCCTAAAGTTTCGCTATAGGAATCTTTATCGTTTATGCCTTTGAGTTTTATAATTTCTTGAGACAATTGGGGCTCTGCTGGTAAACACGAGCGCTTAATAATGCTGACACTTGCGCCTGTGTCAACTAAGAAACAGAGAGGTTTTTTATTACATTCTATTTGTAAAAATGCATGAGGTAAGGACACCAACTTTTTCAGGGTGCTTGTTTCGAAGATTGGGACGTCTTTAAGAGGCAATGAGCTTTTGCTTGCGTCGCTTTGGGGGTCATTTTGAATGACTTTAGAGTTTGTAAGACTCAGTTGATCCTTTGAAGGAAACTGAGATTTAAAGGATTTTGTAGTATAAGAGCTAGTATAAGAATTAGAATGAGATATAGTATTATTTGAGCAATCTTCTTTGGAATGCTTTGTATTCGATTTTGTAGGAATCAGTGAGGATTTAGGATATGATTCAGCGATATTTTGGCAGTCTTTTGGTGATTGCCGGGATATAAAAGATTTGGTATAAGATTCAGTGTGACTCGGACAGTCATGTAGCGATTGCCGAGATATAAACGATTTGGGAGAATTAGTATAAAAGGATTTAGTAGTTCGAGTGCCATTTTGGATTGTTGATTTCGGCAGGCACGCATCCGAAATCAGTTTAAGTTTTTTGATTCAGGGACGTAACTATTCGTCACTTCATTTAAGGATTCAGAGTATTCATACATGTTAACATTAGCACTGTTACTATGAGAGGGACCCGACGGAGGGTGAGAGTTCATCCGACGCTGATTATTATTATATTGGCGCTTACGACATTCTGAGATAAGATGTCCTTTGTGTTTACAATAGGCACAGGTTTTGACGAAATTTGAGTCCTTTGATGAACTTTGACTTGTTTCTGCAGAATATTGAGGGTTAGCGGGAGGAATATGGAAAGATGATCTCTGTGTGAAATCGTGCTTTTTCTTAAAGCACTCTGAGAAACTATGATTGGTCTTCTTACATAAGGAACAAAATTTAGTTGGATGTTTTGGTTGAGTAATTTTTACAAGTTTGAAAATTTTTTCTTCTTCGACTGCTAGAGAAATTGCTTCATTAAGTGTCGAAGGGTTTCTGCAGCGGACAATATTAGAAATATTAGGGTTAAGACCTAATTGGAATAAGCTTAAGGCGAGTTCTTCCATAGCTGTGATTTTGCCTAGAAGGAGATTACGATCAGTGCATGAATTTTGAATATCAGCTTGAAGTCGAGTTAGGCATGCTTCGAGTCTGATAGAATATTGTGTCACACTTTCGGACTGGCCCTGTTTACAGTTTTGGAGATCAAGTAGCAGATGGGACGAGTGTTTTTTCTCGCCAAACGTGCTTTTTAAATATGATTTTAATTCATCCCAATTATTGAAATTTTTAAGGCTGCAGGCTAATTGAGCTTTGCCCTCAAGTTGGGAGATTATATATTTACATAAGATATTTTGCTGGTCGGGAGCAGCTAAACTAATTGCGTTATCGCAGTTAGTTAGGAACGCGGCAAGAGTTTCCCGATTCCCATCATAAGACCTTACGAATTTAGTGAGTATAGAGAGAGTCACTTTTGCGTCCGAACTTTCTGACTTTAAACTCATTTTTGATTACTGAAAGTGAGATATGGAGAGAAAAAAAAAAGGATTTAAATTTAAAATACAGTACGAAAATATACAATTTAGACAATTTACGCTTTTTATACAAAATTAATATAAACTACTTACAGGATAACGGCAAACATCACGATTTATTTTTCACAAAAAGGTTTTCACTTTGATGTCACTGCACTGAAAGTTAAATTAGGTCGATGCGTTTGCGACACGTGAAGGCTTTGAACTGTACGGAATGCGTCTCGTATTTCACGCGGCGACGATATCGAGTAGGTTTCTGAAGATATTGAAGAAATTGTATTTCGTAATTTTGAAGGCTTAAAATTTATTTCACTGATGTTTTTAAGTGAGTCCAGGATATTCGCGTTCTTCGTGTGAGATGCGGGCTCAGTCTGGCAGGCTGAGACTTATCGTCGATCTTGAGTAGAACCGGTGCTTAGTGGTTGTGATGCGGGCTCAACCCTGGGGGCGAGGCTTATCGTCGATCACGACTGCGATGACCTCAGGATTCTTTGGATGCTAAGGGTCCTCTTGCGTGAACCTTCTTAGCATCCCACTTCTGACACCAATTGTTAGGAGGTCCGCTTCGACAGTCTTTTGAAAAAAAAAACCACAAGAAATGTCCAACGAATTTAATTTGGAAATTCACACACACGGAACTTTTACTTCACGCGAATACAGTAGTTTCAGTGTTAACTATTCAATATGGAAATGTGGACTGCCTCGCCGCCTCGCGGATTGTTCGCTTTATATAAATTGAAATGCTGAAGCAGCGAATTAACACGTCATGTTAAAATTATTAATTTATAACAGTTCGTTGAGCTCTAGCGTCAGTCGGATGTTTTATTTGCAATATATCGTGAATTTTTACAAAATTCAAGGCATATTTTTTTATTTATTTTTTCGCGTTTTTCCTTAGGTATGGTATCATATCAGTAGGTACTATCACCTATCTTCGTTTTTGCTAGCATTCTGGTTACACCTGTACCTATATAGGCCATCACCGCTCTTACTATTTGGTAATAAGTGATAGTTAGTGGTTATTAAACACAGCACGCAATAAATCAATTCAGCTATGTCATGAATACAAAATAGTTCAGTAATTTTTGGTGCTTTTTTTCTCAGTGTTCGCGAAACGTGAGTCTTAAAATTTCGCCGTCGGCAAAGGCGCCTGGAAAATAGAAATACCTAACGAAAGTCTAATCAAGGGACATAAAAGCTAGCTGTGTTAGAAAAAAAATCAGGTTCTTTGAAAAGCGTTCCTTTGAATAAAATCCACGTTTGGCTGTAACTTGGAGGCCATAAAAATTTAGTTCACATAGCTAAAACCTATTTTTAAAATACTAGTTTTTTAGGAGAATTCGTTATTAAAATAGTCAATTTTCGGTCGACCAATTGATGTGATTCTTTTTTATTTTGAAGTACAGCTAAGTAGTAGCTGATCCCCGCGACTTCGTCCGCGTGTATTTATGTGGGTTTTTAAAAATCTTTACTTTTGCGAAGTAAAAATACTCTATGTGATTTTTCATGTCTTTCTATTTTACCCATGCCAAAAATTGAGAGGGGCCGTAAATGTGTTGCTGCGTAATTGAAGGACAAAATGGTACGCCATTCCACAGGAACTGTTTGTTTTTCCGGGATAAAAAGTAAGTACCTATCATATGTCTTTCGCTAGTTTTAACTAGCGAAAGACATAAGGACATTAGTTTAAAGGTTTGGAATACTCTTCCACGATATGTGTTTCCTACCAATTACAACCCGGGTATCTTTAAAACAAGAGTGAATAGGCATCTTCTAGGTAAACGCGTCCCATCTTAGGCCACATCATCACTTACCATCAGATGTGATTGTGGTCAAGCGTATACCTATAATGAAATAAAAAAAAACTATGCAAAAATCATGTCGATCCGCTGCTCTGATGCGGCTTGATTGAAGACAAACAAACAAACTAAATACTTTCGCATTTATAATATAAGTAGCTTATGCTCACGACTTCGTTCGCGTGGACTACACAAATTCAAACCCCTATTTCACCCTCTTAGGGGTTGAATTTTCAAAAATCCTTTCTTTGCGGATGTCTACGTCATAATAGTTATCTGCATGCCAAATTTCAGCCCGATCTATCCAGTAGTTTGAGCTGTGCGTTGATAGATCAGTCAGTCAGTCACCATTTCCTTTTATATATTTAGATAATTATACACGGCCATGGAATAATATCGTGCCTTATTATTGTACACGGTAGCTAAAAATACTGCTGCTTACATTTCGCCGAAAAATGAACGCCGTATTTTCAATGGGCGGTGAATTTTTCCTTTTATTTCACTTGAACACAATAGCGCTAAGTGGTTTCACGTGCTGTGAAAGAGTATCCGGTCACGAAGGACCACATCATCAAGAGTGGGCGTGACACCTGATTCTTCACAGGTTCCGTCAGGTGAGGACGCCCTAATTCCTTCTGCTAAAGCTACGGCCAAGGGTTCCGTACCATCGTATAAAAAATAAAACTTTTTTTTTTAAATTTTTATATCGCGCATTTTGAAATTTTTATTATTATTTTGTTATAGCGGCAATAGAAATAGGTAGGTACACATTCTGTGAAAATTTCAACTCTATTACGGTTCATGAGATACCTACATCATACAGCCCGCTGGCAAACAGACGGACGGACGGACAGCGGAAGCTTAGTATCAAATAGTTTTGGTTTTAATGAAGTAATTTTTCTTTGTCCTATTTTACTTTTTCTAATGAGTACGATTATTTTATGAGAATACTAGCTTATGCTCGCGACTTCGTCCGCGTGGACTACATTTCAAACCCCTATTTCACCCCCTTAGGGGTTAAATTTTCAAAAATCATTTCTTAGCGGATGCCTACGTCATAATAGCTATCCGCATGCCAAATTTCAACCTGATCCGTCCCAGTAGTTTGAGGTGTGTGTAGAAACTGTAGATATAGATCGGTCAGTCAGTCAGTCAGTCACCTTTTCCTTTTATATATTTAGACTATATGATGCCCGCGACTACGTCCGCGTGGATTTAGGTTTTTAAAATCCCGTGGGAACTCTTTGATTTTCCGGCATAAAAAGTAGCCTGTGTCCTTCCCCGGGATGCAAGCTATCGCTGTACCAAATTTCGTCAAAATCGGTTGAACAGATGGGCCGTGAAAGGCTAGCAGACAGACAGACAGACAGACAGACAGACAGACAGACAGACGGACAGACAGACACACTTTCGCATTTATAATAATATTATATAGTAAATAGTATATAGTATAGTATGGAATATTAGTATGGATTATGCTAATAGCACATTTCCATACGCAACGCATTTTTCTCGTGAAATGTAACTTTCACATGAAAGGGACTCTTTTTACTAGCAAATAACGGTTTTGAGTACACTTAGCCTGCCGACTAGTTGATGGTCGATAAAGGGATTGTAAAGGGCCGTATCCCTGTAAGACTGTAATACTTAAGCACAAAGGATGAGTGATGTTCTCCAGTGATATGGAAGATAAATGAATTTAACGTTCTGTGTTATATCTCTACATAGTATAAAATAAAGTCGCTTCCCGCTGTCTGTATGTATGAATGAACGCGTAGATCTTTTAAACTACGCAACGGATTTTAATGCAGTTTTCACCAATAGATAGAGTGATTCAAGAGGAAGGTTTATAGGTGTAGTTTAATATTGGTTTGTGTTAATTTTTTGTAATATGACATTTGTACAAAATGTTGGAAGAAATCAAGCTTCCATCGAAAATTAACAAATATTATAAGAAAAAAGTAGGATAAACTCAAAAACTACTCAACTGATTTTAAAAATTATTTCACCTATAGAAAGCTACATTATCAGCAAGTACCTACTGACACCACATTAGTATTTACATTGCACCCATGCGAAGCCGGGGCGGGTCGCTAGTTATTCTACTATACTCCAACCACGATGGGAAAACTACATTTAACAGGTAAAATGCCTAAAGATACCTACCTACTCAACTCAATTAATCCCATACAAATATGTTACATTAAAGGCAACTTGCTGAACGGATGTCGATGAAATTTGGAATGGAGATAGATTATACCCTGGATTAACACATAGGCTACTATTTATCTCGGAAAATCGAAGAGTTCCCTCGGGATTTTGAAAAACCTAAATCCACGCGTACGAATTCGCGGGCATTAGCTAGTTATACAACAATTTAAGTAAAATTTTTTATCATTTAACCATTGACTTACCTATATATTATTACTTCGTATGGACAGGGCTATTGAACAAACAAAATGTCACCGACTCAGTAGTGCTTTAGCATCAATGCAACCTCAGTGACGTCTGGATTTCAAACGGGTAGTTTATTTATAAGAGGTGGCGCTGATTTATTTGGTTCCAAAACCGTGAAAAATTTTGTTCGCTTGACCTTGTCATTTATATCGATGGATTTAACTCATTTAAATAAAGCTCTCATGAAAGAGTGGAAAGAGAACACCCGGTCGGAGTTAGGTGGGTATACATTCCAGCACAAAGAATGACTAATGTTTCCCGATGCCACATAATGAAATATGAACCCCACAATGTTGGCACATATGAATCGCTTCTCCGCGAAATACAATGTGGCACTGGAAATAAATTACAGACTTTGTTTTGTCGGTTCTTCCTTCTTTATAGTTGTATCCCTCATCACTGAGGGTTATGGCCTTTCCACCACCATCATCATTATCATCAACCGATAGACGTCCAGTGTCCACGACTGCTGGACATATGCCTCTTGTAGGGACTTCGTCCGCGTGGGCTACACAATTTCCAAACCCCTATTTCACCCCTTAGGGGTTGAATTTTCAAAAATCCTTTCTTAGCGGATGCCTACGTCATAATAGCTATCTGCATGCCAAACTTCAGCCCGATTCGTCTAGTAGTTTCAGCTGTGCGTTGATAGATCATTAGTTTTTAACCGACTACGGCCAAAAGAAAGAGTTATGATTTTGGCTGTCTATTTATGTATGTATTTATCTAATTCATTTGAATCTATAAAGATTTTCGCTTATCCAACTCCAGCTATGAGACTTAATTAAAAAAGCTGTGATAGCCTAGTGGTTACAACGTCCGCCTTCTAATTGGAGGTCGGGGGTTCGATCCCGGGCACGCACCTCTGACTTTTCGGAGTTATGTGCGTTTTAATTAATTAAATATCACTTGCTTTAACGGTGAAGGAAAACATCGTGAGGAAACCTGCATGCCTGAGTTTTCAAAGGTGTGTGAAGTCTACCAATCCGCACATGGCCAGCGTGGTAGACTCTGGCCAAAACCCTTCTCACTCTAAGAGGAGACCCGTGCTCTGTAGTGAGCCGGCGATGGGTTGATCATGATGATGACGATGAACTCCAGCTATATCTAATTGAGAGTAAAGAAATCCGAAAGTACTTTCAAAACATTTGTAATAATGTATTCTTCTTTCGAAAGACTTTGGAACTGCGAAAGAATTCGTTCAAAAGATTTTGTAAACGCGAAAGTAATCTCTGTAACTTATTTTGAATTGTGTCAAAAGTTTGCCTACAAATCCGGCCGAAGTTTTGTAAGTATGGAAAGTTGGAAAAGGCAGACAACTAGAAAAGAAAGACGTTTTGATAACTTAGTTATTGTAAAACTATATTTACACTAGCTTTTCCCATGATCTCTTTGTTAAGACGGGTAACTTTAGAGCCTCAATAGCTCAACCGGTAAAGGAGTGTCGACTGAAAACCGAAAGGTCGACGGTTCAAACTCCGCCCGTTGCACTATTGTCGTACCTACGGCACAAGCTTGACGGTTAGTTGGAGAGGAAAGGGGAATATTACTCATTTAACATGGCTAATATTCTTTAAAAAAAACTTTGTATAAGTCCCGCCAATTGCTATTGCGCTTGAACCATGTCTCATTAACATCGAAATGACGTCATTTTGACGTCAGCCGAAATAAAAATATACCATCAGCTCGAAACTTCAGTCAAGTGCTGACGTCACTAAAATGGCGGCCACGTTCATTAGCAATTTGCGGGGACTTATACTGTTACATCAGGTGTAATCGCAGCCTTAGAACTTCAGCGACGTTTTGCTAAATCTCAAGTTTTCTTTGTTTTTCACATAATAATGAGACTTTATTTTGAAAATACCATGAAAATACTATTATTATTGACTTTTGCTCCCGTCGAGTCAACATTCCTTTACTGTCTTCTCTTTCTCGTTATGACATAAAGTGAATAAATCTATCCTTCTCACATTTTTGATTCATTAAGTGCCGATTTCACCAACGTCGAGTGACGTTCAATCGAGGAATAAATTGGGCGAGGAATAAATCGAGAAATAAAAATATCAAATTTATTCTCGAATAAGCCTTATTGGTGAAAACATCTAGGTATTTCTGTTAATCTTATTTAGAATTCCGTGAAGATAGATGACTGTGGTTAACTGAAAATGTAGGAATCGACAAATAACCTGACGATAATGATTAATGAAAGGCTTTAATTGGAACAAATACACGATTACTTGGGCGGGCGGTGAGATTACGATCTAAGTATAATTCAGAGCGTCAATAGCTCAACCGGTAAAAGAGTGGACTGAAAACCGAAAGGTCGACGGTTCAAACGCCGCCCGTTGCACTATTGTCGTACGTACCTACTCCTAGCACAAGCTTGACGCTTAGTTGGAGAGGTAAAGGGAATACTGGCACCGATTCCGTTGTCTTTCTCTAAACTAAATTTAGAGTATCTGCATCCTTTCCTTTTTAACACTGCTAAAAAGGGACAGAACATGAACTTTACATTTAAAGACTCTAAATTTTAGTGCACGCTACTTTCATGATTCTAGGTCAACGGGAAGTACCCTGTAGGTTTCTTGACAGACCGACAGACAGACAGACAACGAAGTTATAGGAATAAGGGTTCCATTTTTCTTTTGAGGTACGGAACCCTAAAAATATCCATCAAATGCGTATGTAATAATAACCTCCTAGCACATAATAAATATTGTATTTCCAGAAATCTTCCACAAGTAATTCAAGTTTACCGATTTCCGAAAGACTTATAACCATATCCGAGAGCTCGTAGACGATTTTAATGAGGTTTTTAAATTAAATAAATTCAAGTTTATTTTTAAGGTACGGAACCCTAAAAAAACATAAAACCACGTGGAAAAAGTCGCGGGCATCACCTATTTGATACAGAAATAATTAATTGTATCCTAGAGACGAGCAAAGGCTGTCATCCCGGTACTTGTCATCCCGCAAAATAGAAGTTCCCTTGGGATTTTTACAAAAACCTAAATCTATGCGGACCAAGTCGCGGGGCAATAACTAGTAATTTAATTATTGAATGTTTATCACATATCATCATCATCATCATCATGATCAACCCATCGACGGCTCACTACAGAGCACGAGTCTCCTCTCAGAGTGAGAAGGGTTTTGGCCATAGTCTACCACGCTGGCCATGTGCGGATTGGTAGACTTCACACACCTTTGAGAACATTATGGAGAACTCTCGGGCATGCAGGTTTCTTCACGATGTTTTCCTTCACCGTTAAAGCAAGGGAAATTTAATTACTTAAAACGCACATAACTCCGAAAAGTTAGAGGTGCGTGCCCGGGATCGAACCCCCGACCTCCGATTAGAAGGCGGGCATCCTAACCACTAGGTTATCACAGCTTATATTATTATTATTATATGCATATCACTAATGTACCCACTGCAATAATATGACGTCTATTTATCAAAGTGTAGTGGTTTTGCTAAATTATCGCTAAAATTGTTGCAGATTTAGCGGTCACCTATCAGCCGGTATTAAATGTGTTATTTAATGTAATATTTATGTACTGAAATTGATAGATGTAACAAAGTTCGTCATTATAGTGGTCTAATGAGTAATTGCATAATTATGTACTTATATTATCACACCGCTAAACTAAGTGCAATGAATTATATGCCACTACATGATGCCCACAACCAAAACAAGCTGTGATAGCCTAGTGGTTAGGAGGTCTGCATTCTAATCGGAGGTCGGGGGTTCGATCCCGGGCACGCACCTCTAACTTTTCGGAGTTATGTGCGTTTTAATTATTAAAATATCACTTGCTTTAACGGTGAAGGAAAACATCGTGAGGAAACCGGCATGCCTGAGAGTTCTCCATAATGTTCTCTAAGGTGTGTGAAGTCTACCAATCCGCACATGGCCAGCGTGGTAGACTATGGCCAAAACCCTTCTCACTCTGAAAGGAGACCCGTGCTCTGTAGTGAGCCGGCGATGGGTTGATCATGATGATGATGATGATGATGATGATGATGTGATAAACATTCAATAATTAAATTACTAGTTACTGCCCCGCGACTTGGTCCGCATAGATTAAGGTTTTTGTAAAAATCCCAAGGGAACTTCTATTTTCCGGCATGACAAGTACCGGGATGACAGCCTTTGCTCGTCTCTAGGATACAATTAATTATTTCTGTATCAAATAGGTGATGCCCGCGACTTTTTCCACGTAGTTTTATGTTTTTTTAGGGTTATACCAAACATACAAACATAAATACAAAATCAGCGCATTAGAAGTGCGGGTTTATCTCAGTATAGCAATATTTTTAATCTTAAAACGCATTTCATTTGTCTTTACCATCGAGGTCATGAGGTACCTATCTCACATACCAAATTCCTTAATGAAATTTTAACACAGATTGGTTATTTAACTGACCCATTAATTAACATTGCTTACATTCAGTAAAATAAATCAAGGCTTAATCAGTTTTAATTTGCCAATTAAAATTAACATCAGAAATACGGTAGCCAATTGAAATATCTTCCGAAATTCCCGTCAAAGATAAATTCCTCTCTAAAGGCATGTTTCCACTGAAGAGCGGAGAGGAGTAGAACGAGTGGACTTTAAACATCTTCAAAACACTTGGTCAAATAGGTACGTGTCAGAATACGCTTAGATAGGGTTCCTTAGCTGTCTTCTTTCTTTCTTTCTTTTCTCTAGGCTGGTTTCCGAACTCAAACGCTTCCTTCTGTTGTGCGTGCATTGCCCCTACCCGGATTAGCACGGGGGCTGTGCGGGTGTGCAGGGCGTCCCCACCCCGATTCCTATTTCTACGTATCGCGTACCAACTATAGCTGCTTATTCGCAATTTGATAAAACGAGCACGAATTTTCTTTTCGACCCCCGGTTCTTTAAGGTCCCTGTGGGGCCCCTTGGTCCGTGGGCCCCGTCCCCCGGCATTTTGCTCGGCTTGCCACCCATTGTTACGCCACTGCATCTACCAAGCTTGAATTTGCCGCCCGTGGTACGGGCTCCGGCTTGCCCCCCATTTTAGAAATGGCCACAATTTTAAACCTAGACCGATTGTAATAATTAAATGTTCTAAAAGCCCTTTAACCCGTTTGTTGTTGAATTTTAACAAAAAAAATTCTTAGCGGATTTCCACGTCATAATAGCAAATTTCAGCCCGATAATTCTAGTAGTAGTTTGAGCTGTGCATTGACAGATAAGTCAGTCAGTCAGTCAGTCACCTTTTCCTGTAATATATTTAGAAGAAGAAGATTTATGAAAGTTCAGGGGTTAAAAATCGCTCCCGCGTCCGCTAGTTCAACGTGAACACGCCCTTTCTCGCATAAGTACTTGTTCGTAACTCCCGCAGCGGTGTAGCAATCAAGTTAAACACTTGAATAGAAGTTAAATATTTTATAGAACATTGAGCTAACTTTACAATTCGATCACTTAGAAGCTATAATGAATTTTAAATCTTATCGGTATTTAAATCGCGGGACCGAAGTTAGCTCGTTTTTCATTTAAAAAAGTTTTTGTAACTTCTCGTACCTAAGTACCAATTTGAGTTGAAAGTTGAAAACAAAATACTTTTCAATACAGTTGCACGTAAAATGCACTTTCAATGCCGGTTAACGTGGGTTGTAAGTTAAATTTACAACACAAGTGCGATTTTTTGCAGTTTTGTAAAATTCAGCTAGTCTATACAAACTTGTTATGTATTTCAAAAAAGTTTTGTGGCAAAGAGTTTTATTATTTACAAAAGTATAGATAATTTAAATAGTAAACAAAATATAGCGTTTTAGTTAATACGGCCATTTTGAAATTTTAATTAGGTTTTTCAGGTCTTAAAAATCCCGTGGGAACTCTTTGATTTTCCGGGTTAAAAATTAGCCTATGTCACTCTCCAGGTCTTAACCGATACCCATGCAAAAAATCACGTGAATCTGTTGCACCGTTGCGACATGATTGAAGGACAAACCAACAAACGAACACACTTTCGGATTTATAATTAAAGGGTACTGATGATTAATTAGCATTGCTAATATTCTTATTAAAAAAAATCTAAAAGTCGATATAAATAAAAAAAAACTAAGTAGGGCGGATTCTCTGCTAATAAAACTTTATTGCAGTTACTTAAGCAAGGATCTGCAAGCTTTTAGATTTAATTACAAAGAATTATTAAGAATCTCCAAGCTTACTTTACGATCTAATTAAAGAGAACTTATAGGCGCAAATTACGCTAAATTGAGTTCTTATTCTGTAAGTGGGGTATTACAATCTCTGAATTAAACTAAAATGACCGGAATGTATTGAAATCTATCCCATTCACGATTCTCCCGGTATTCATATATATACTTACCTACTATTACTATTTCGGAGAGTGTGCCGAAGAACTTTTTACCCTGGTTCCACCCTTCACCCTTCCTTCTACTATCGTAGAACTATGACTGAGTGACTGAGCTATCATGGCACACCGGGCAGATTGGGCTGAATGGGCATGCAGATAGCTATTATGGCATAGAAATCCGCTAAGAAAGTATTTTTTTAAATTCAACCTCTAAGCTATTTTCAACTTTCAAAGAAAGATTACTATACCAAATGGGGTATCATATGAAAGCTTTTATTTGTATATTCTAAATCAGATTTTTATTTATTTTTAGGAAATATAGTTTTTGTTTTATTGTGCAAAATGTCGTTAATAAAATACGATTGTAGTACGAAACCCTCAGTGCGCGAGTCTGACTCGCACTTGGCCGGGTTTTTTTGTATTCTTAATAAAGAACACAAAAAAACAAACCTTGGACAAGGTTTGTATGAAAGATTTTTTTTGGAAAATCCACGGGAAAAGACAGTTCCCGCGGAACGCAGACGAAGTCGCGGGCAAAAACTAGTTTACAGATAAATACTTCAAATCAAACTCTACTTAACTAATCAAAAAGCAAATCTCAACTGTAATTATATTAATCTAAACTTCAATTATTCGCGTGAGTTTGTCTCCGAGACCGGATCCCCGGAGGCTGTGTGTTCCCCAAACCCAATTATAAATTATCCTGACTTTGGTTTCAGGATTTATTTAGGCCAGTCTAATTGATTCCCAGGTGTAACAGCTGTTAACCAGATCGTATGAAACAGAATGAATAATTATGTTAACTGTTTAACACATCAATTTAAGCTCGTTAACTTTATTACTTGTGGGGACTATATGGACGAATTTTAAATTGAACAAAGCATATTGACGTTTCTTGGGCAGTAGGTACCTACCAGAGTGATCTACAGTGGAGGAACTCTCGGTTTGATGATGAATCATTACCCTTACCTATTATAAATGCGAAAGTGTGTTTGTTTGCTGGTTTATTGGTTTGTCCTTCAATCACGTCGCAACAGAGCAACGGATCAACGTGATTTTTTGCACGGGTATAGTTAGATACCTGGAGAGTGACATAGGCTACTTTTTATCCCGGAAATTCAAAGATTTCCTACAGGGTTTTTAAAAACCTAAATCCACGCGGACGAAGTCGCGGGCATCAATAGTAGTATGTCAAATGTAAGGCTTATTTTATCGTATAAATTCTTGTACTTTGCCTGGAACTTCATAAACTGTCCGGCAAATATTAGGCTTTGAGTGATGTGAAATCAAAGAAAAATAGGCTACCTACAGTCAAATGTAGGAACATTTGACGCTATATATTAAGATAAATATATATAGATATATCTAGATATCATATATTATATAGATGACCACAATTTAATGTTTTTTGTGTGATCTAACCCTAAATTCACGGTTTTCTGATTTTTCCCCAAAAGTCAGCTATAAGATGTACCTACCAGGCAAATTTCATCATTCTAGGTCAACGGGAAGTACCCTGTAGGTTTCTTGACAGACAGACAGACAGACAGACAGACAACAAAGTGATCCTATAAGGGTTCCGTTTTTCCTTTTGAGGTACGGAACCCTAAAAAAATCAAAACATAATAATATGTATGTAGTTAGTTACCGATTTCAGTATCTGTAGGCTACAGACTATAATAAAAAATTAATCAAGATTTTTAATCCTGATTTGTTTCCAGAAGTGCCTTAGCTTCTTCTTCCAATTCCATGACTTTACGTACTTAGACGAACTCATATTAGAAATGTATGGGTCTGAGGTATACCTACATGAGAGTATGCATCACATCCTCATTCGTACATACGTACCACTCATATTCTTGTACATAAAAATTCATTATTTATATGTATTCTAAATTTTTACGGGTGAAGTCGTGGGTGCTGGCTAGTGTAAATAATAACTAAGAGACATATTAAAACTTAAAAAAATATAACTTAAATTCTAAAAATGAAATAAGGCTAAGAATAACATACGGTGAAAAATAAACGGCAATATTTTAATACTGCCACTTAGTAGTATAACGCTGATTTTTAAAAGGGGGGCAGATTGGGGCAGCTAATTATTATATTTTCTTAAAGTACATTAATTTACTAATAAGAATACCCTAATATCCAATCTTCGGCAAAATGCGCTAATTGTTAAAAGTCGAGCGAAACATTTTATATGCACTATATTCGGTGACATTAATTCCCAAATTAATTTTATATATTTTCATATTGAAATTAAATACAATTAGCACTTTAATATTTAAATGAATTACAGATTAAGCGAATAAAATAAAATAATCAATAGAATCATCAATGATTTTTTTTTAAAATGCTATCTAAGTTTCACTTAAAATTACGTCATAAAATAGTTGATTGAAAAGACTCAAGTTTGAGGTGTCATAATAAATTAACAGAAAGACTAGTAAAAAAAAAACTCTGCGGGATGAACAAATATAGGTTTTGAGGAATTAGAAACAATTGTTGTTTTATTTATGTAAGACTATTGGAAAAATTGAATTTTGATATGAAATCGACCCGTTCGCACCATAGTGCGACGACGCGACGTGACGTCCGACGGTGTGCAGAGTCAGCGATCTGTTTCATCATTTCAGCATCAGTTTCCCCCTCCGATTTCAATTGGGGTACCTTCAAGTCAAGAGTGAATCTTCTAGGCAACTGCGCTCCATCTTTGGCTGCATCATCACTTGCTAGCAGGTGTGATAGCAGCGAAGCGCTAGTCTATTCCAATTAATAAAAAATCATACGTGTGTAAGTTTCTTGAGCGACAAAATAGTCGTCTTCCTCGTCGGCTGTGGGGCAAGTGCCTAAGATCCAAGATATTTATCTTGCGTCAAAAATGTAATAAACTCCACTTTTCGTAAATACTCCTAAGCTCTAAATGAACCGTCGTCGCGTCGTCGTCTAAACATTAATCTTTGTTTTTTTGTTTTGAAGTATTCTTTTCATCCCTCAACATAAGCTCCGGAACTTTTTACCGAGTTCCGCAGACTTAAATATACGTACTTACTTAAAATACATAGCTACTTAGTTAAAATATGGAACTTTTTCTCGGATGCAAAAGATTTCTTTGTGTAATTTTAGGTCTGCTCGTGCGAACATTTTTAAATTTATTTATGAAAATTTGAATATGGACGCAAAGTAAAGCATTCACCTACTTCCTCTACCCATATTAAGATTTTGAATGAAATAAGATTATACCTACATTTCATTTTACTATGCGAGTTGTGAAGCTGAAGTGGCACACCTAGTTATAAAAACCGATAGACATTGGGACCCCAATAGAATGGCGACTTCGCACCCGTAAGCACAGCATCGGAAGATCCTCCAGTCCCCACTAGGAGGACAGACGATATCTAACGAGTCGCAGGGAGCCGCTGCAAACAGGCGGCGCAAGACGTGGAAGTCCCTACAAAGGAAAAAGAAGAAAAGAGAAAAGTCCAACTTAGGACGTCAATCGGTTGATAATGACGATGACGATGATACCTACTATGCCTCGTTTTCGCCTATGAAGCAGCTGTTAGATTAATCGTTAAAACGTTGACTTATTCGGGATTTGATCCCTGTAACTTTCGCCTTTTGGGGCTAGATTTATGCGTTTAAATATCACTTGCTTTAACGGTGAAGGAAAATATCGTGAGAAAACTTGAATGCCAGAGAGTAGTAGGGAATTGGACTGTAGTAATAAAATGATGTGTTGTCTCTGCCACTCATACCTATATGACGTTTTGTCGGTCTCAACGACAGAGACAGTATTCTACAAATTTGCTAAAGGTCGATGTACATTACTTTCGGCCGCGTATTGTGCCGCGTAGGTTTGCGTGGGTTTACGGACGGGAATACTTTAGATGAGATTCGACAAAGCGGATTAATAATACCTTTAGAATCGAAGTTTAACAATTCAAATAATCACGGATCAGGCACAGGTCGGAATTTCGACCGTAACCCCAAAATCACAGAATTTAAAATAGGTATATAAATGGTAAGAGAGCGTTTTACTTTTTGCCATTCAAGTGCAAAGGGCTTTTAATATTTTGGCTTACCTAGGAGTCCGCCATTTTACTTTTTTCCAAAATAGCGACCACACATAAAACCTGGTTTAATCAATAGCTGGCATCCAACAAACTGATAGAAACAAGTACTGCATTGTAATATGGGCCTTTGAAAGTAGTTCGATAACTGCAAAAGTGTCGCTACTAGATGGCATAAACAGTCGCTTCAGTACTGAGTGAACATACATATCACAAATTTCGTCACTGGCAGCAAGCGAGCCGTAGCTTAGTGGTCAGAGCGTCGGACTATCGGCTATCCCAGGAGACGCGGGTTCGATTCCCGCCGGTCTGCAGTTTTTGATATCTATTTTCAAATCGCAATAATTAGAAAAGCTTTTTCTACATTTTATTTTATAAGTTTTTAGAAATGGAGAAGGCAACCCACTGTAACACAGTGTTTATTAGTACAGGGGTTGCCCATCCATACGTCCTCAATAGGTCTAGTCCTAGTCCTAGTCCTAGACCTAGGTCTACTTAATTGTTATTACTTGTTTTTATCTGTATTATTAATATATTTTTTTGTGTTCCTTATATAATTTATGTCAGCACTCAGCAACTTAAAGTCAATAAAAAATTATTTTATTTATTTATTTATCCTTCGCCGCATTGTAACATGACACTTTCAAATCAAATTTATCTATGGGAAACATGGGAAACCGGAAAGGTAAGCCGGGTGAAGCCGGGGCGGGTTAACTAGTAATGTAATATTTCACCTCACTGACCGCTCCCAAATTAACCCTAGATTATGTACCTACATGGATGGAGTGATGAAGCGATCTCTTTGACGTGCCCCAAAATACCCCTTTGATTTATTGTTCATATCGACACAATGATCCCATAATAATACAATATTCAAATGTAGATCAATAAAAACCGTGTCCCGGGTTGATCCCATGACCCTCATCTATTTAGACAGGGTATGGATTTGACGGTTTGACAGTTGTGACATGAATGACAAGTTGTGACATGTCATTTAATAGGTTTCCGTAATACACGCCCAAGGGGTTTTGGGATCATTTCCCCACACCACACAATTCAGAATAGGTTCTACTAGATGATGCCCGCGACTTCTCCGCTTGGATTTTACTTTTTGATTTCCGGGATAAAAAGTATCCTATTTCCGTCCCGCTGGAGACGCCTCTTAAGAATAAAATGGACCGCACATCGTACAAACGTCTCCATTCTCAAAGAACTGAAAATAAATCAAAGGCTTTCTTCACTAGTACAATTGCGAATCCTCAAGTTCTTTGGGCACATCACAAGGAAGAGTGGTACCATCGAAAACCTTGTGGTACAAGGTCGAGTGGAGGGCACAAGTCCACGTGGGCGTTCCCCAACTAGGTGGACTGACTTAATCTGATCAGCAATAAACACACCTGTCTCCGTGTGTGCACATAATGCCAACAACAGAAGTCGCTGGAGGGAGATCGCACGAGCAGCAGTGAAGAGTTCATAGCCACGACCACTCTGTCAGGAGTGAACGATTGAGAAGAAGAAGAAGAATTTCCGTCCCCAGACTGTTTAGGTAGGTATTCTTTGTACCAAATATATGATGGATGGAGGACTCTCAGGTCTCATCGACAGTAGAGGAGATGTGCATTGAAAGATACAGTGCGACAAGGCTATCTTGGCACTTGAATGAAATTGACAAGGGGGCGCTGTTGGAGGACAAAAGCTTAGACTATTCAAACAAGCACAAAGGGGACACTTGACGGCAACGTTAGTTCCTATTTTCACCACGCGTCAAGATAGACTTGTCGCACTGTAGGTACTATTCTTTCGTAAAACGTGGAAAAAAAGGTTTGATTGATATACGAATAGAGCGGTGGGGCTGAGGGTGAGGGTAGACTTAAGACAGCTAAAACGAGACAGAGCTATACCTATCTCTCACATAAATATGTCGAGCATAGTCAAAGTACGCTCTATACATCTCAGCCTTAGACCCCCGCAGTCGCGGTTCACTCCATACTACCAGATAGATTGATAAATCACCCACTGCGCAGGTTCAATCTCAGAGTTATTTTTTTCTTAACGCCAACTGTACTTGAAAGGTATCAAAATAAAATTCTTCATGTAAGTAGATATAGTAAAACTTTATTCAGATATATCGGCAATTTATCACAAAAATCTTTAGTTCTAAAACTACAATCTCGATTAATACTAATACTTATATACATTTTGATTTTGGAATCGTTAAAGTAGGTAGGTTTTTACAACATGCTTATCAGATTTTGTCCACAGTTGGACATAGGTTTTCTCTAATGAGCGCTACCACATCCAGTCCTCAGCCATCCTCATCCAGTCCCTTCCCACTACTCTCTTTATATCATCTCTTCTTCTTCGTCTTCCTTCCGAATGAGAAGGTTTTAATGTGCGGATTAGCATATTTTACACACCTTTTTAGAACATTATGGAGAACTCTCAGGTATGCAGGTTTCAGATGTTCTCACGATGTTTTCTTTCGCCGTTAAAGCAAGTGATATTAAAACGCACATAACTTCTAAAAATTATAGTTGCGTGCCGGGCATCGAACCCCCGACCTAACGTATAGGAAGTGGACGACATATCTACGCACACAGCTTGTAAATATTCAAGGTTAATTTAACTAGGTGAATAATCTTATTATTTACAATAATTAATTAGGTACATTAGGAGTATTTTATTTATCTATGTATCTACAGTTAAATTATTATAAGTCTTATTAAGATTTTTAAACCCGCACTCAGAGTAGCTTCATCGTTACTTAAGATTGAGTTAAACGAGACAGAGCTATATCTCTCACATAAATCTGTCCCGTTTTAACTCAATCTTAAGTAACGATTAGCGACTCTGAGTACGGCTGTTAGAAAGATTAGAATTATATAGGTAAGTTGATACCTACCTAAATTCTACTAATTGTACAATATTTATTCTCTTTTTAGTAAAATGTACTGACATTGTGCGATTATTGTTATTTTCTAGTCGATTCTTTTCTTTAGAAAGACTACTTAATATTTAAGTAATAAATAAACAAACGGCATTGAAACAACGAACTTTGTTTAATGTTAAATCTAAAGGTACCTTTACATTGGTACTTTTTATTTGACTAGCTTCACAATGACTAGAATACATATTAGCACATTGTAGGAGACTTAAGGCGTTGTCCTAATACAACGCGATTACGCGATCATCACGCGAATGCCAATTAGGACACATTCGAGATCGAGATCAGTAGGGCGATTGTCTAAAAGCTTCATCAATCATTATTACAATCTCAATTGTTCTGATTGGCTGAATTTGTGCGATTCTTGTTGCAACAATGCATTGTAGCCAATAGTGAGCGAACGTTAACCAATCAGAGATGATTGCGATCGTGACATTGTACCTGTCATTCTCCCGCAATCGCGCAGCTGTATGTATGATCGCGGTTTCGTACGAGTTCGCGAACACTTGCAATGATTGCGCATTCACGTTATATTAGGACAACGCCTAAAGCCGGATCCAGACGAGTGTAACGTGTAATGTGTTACTTGTAATTTAGCGTCAACAGTGTGGACTGCACACGAAACTGCAGCAAACGAATACTGCAAACGCCTTTGTGTTTGCGCAAAAAACCGATAGCCGATGGATCAGCCCGAGCACCGAGGCGAGCGTTACATGAAATGTTCGTAGTGCCATCCACAGGTAGAGTCAAGTCAAAGTCAAAGTCAAATGATTTATTCAAAATAGGTAATAAATTACGCTTATTGATGGTCTGGTATGGTGTTAGATTTGTAAGATATAGTGGTGATAATTATAACGCAAACTTAAAACTAAAGCTACGAGGGTTCCAAACGCGCCCAGGTCTGAGAAGAGCCCACAACAAACTCAGCCGGGTAGAATTCGTGTAACATTACACCGTGGATTACATTACACGTTACACTCGTCTGGACCCGGCTTAAGAGAACCGACGAATCCGGAAACGAAATTAAAATTACCCTTGTATAAAATTTCGTAATATACAAACTTTACCTAATCTTTGTTATGTAATGCACATTTTATATGTACACGCTGAATTTGTAATGGTTGTTTCCCCGAAGCGAAATGATTTTGTCGTGGTATTACAATCGATTTATAAATATAAAAAATTATTAGTGTCAAAAATGGCAAATTTACAATTGAGAAAAACTCGAATTTGAAAAAATCGAATGAGACCTCGAACCAATAGTAATACCGCGTGCGCTCAGGCTAGTTTATTCCGTATCACTACGCGCGAGAGCTTATTTTGCTCTAGACTTTTTCACTTTATTGGCATCGCGGTTCGTGTGGATGTACCTACCCACTATTCACGTTACGTCTAGTAAGTTACTATTGTTTCTCACACTTTCGAGTTGATGATTTTTTTTTTATGTTTAACTCAAAATTTCGATAGTACTACTGAGGGCAAATCGTTCTGCCGCGGTAACCTACCACTAAAATTTCAGCGTGTATAATTTTCGTTATGGAACCAAATTCAAGTTAGCAAAAGCTTATCACGCATTTGTGCCTTCTTTTCATTTTCTTGACACTATAAGGCTGAGATCTATAGAGTGTACTTTGACTTTGCTCTATCAGATAGATAGAGTCTATCTGAACCCATAGAGTTAAAATAACGCGTGAGGAGTCATTTTGTATGGACTATAAGTAAATGGTTAAAAATTTCATTTATTACAATTTACACATAAAAATGCCCTGCTAACAAACTTTAAAAACAGAGTTCATTGAATACGTGAAAACAACCGTTTCGAATGAAAATTACTAAAGCCTTTTTTTTTTTTTTTTTTTTCAGATACAAGTTAGCCCTTGACTGCAATCTCACCTGGTGGTAAGTGATGATGCGATCTAAGATGATAGCGGGCTAACCTGGATTTTACCTGGATTTGGATATTTTGGCAGTTTTTATTAAACCCCTTTGGTTTCTACACGGCATCGTACCGGAACGCTAAATCGCTTGGCGGCACGGCTTTGCCGGTAGGGTGGTAACTAGCCACGGCCGAAGCCTCCCACCAGACCAGACCAGAAATTTAGAAATTATAAAATTCCAAACCCCTGCCAGGAATCGAACCCGGGACCTCCCACTATTAAGACCACAGCGCTCACCACTGCGCCAGGGAGGTCGTCAAATTTTGATAATGGAAAAGGAAAAAGTAGATTTTCGGCGAAATATTCGACAAATGTACTGAACAAATATGGTATGTGAATATTATGTATCAGGAATGGATGTGTAATATTTTACGTGAATACGTTTACGTGAACGGAATAAAAAATATAATCTTAGATATGTATAATGTGATAGGTATAACTTGAATTAGTAATATAATTCAAGTTAACGGCGGTCTCGCCGTTACGCGCTATACATACAGGATGTAACCAGAACGCTTGCAAAAACTTAGCTTTATTGTTATACTACTTACCTAAACACAATCTAATACCAATAACCATTTGCCTCGTTTTGTAGTTTTAGTGATTTAGTATTTTTCAAACCCGCGATGTATAGCGTGCAAGACTCGGGTCAATGCCCCACCTACGATGCGGCATTGACTCTGAGTGGCCTACTTATAGAACGTTCGTTGACCTCTAGCGTCAGTCAGATGTTTTATTTGCAATATATCGTGAAATTTTACAAAAGTAGTACTTTTTTCGCGTTTTTTTGTTGTTGAAACATATCACTGATCATCAGTACTATCACCTGTCTTTATTTTTACACCCTGTATACAAAGTAGGGTTCTCATTTAAATATTACCAAATCAAACTCGATGTAATTTTGTAGACACATTCTAGAGACTAATATTTATGTCTTTAGTTAGCCAGATTTCCGTAAAAATAACTAGTTTTAAAGTTGTGCGATTCAAATATAAATCTTGGAACTTAACAACATTCTTGGCACTATTCCACGCAGGCATAATTTGTACAGTAATAAGATCTAGCTTTAAGTTTTATTGTAATACTACATAATGACCGCGACTTCGTCCGCGTGGATTTAGGGTTTCAAAAATCCCTTGAGAACTCTATAATTTTCCAGGATAAAAGTAGCCTAATGTGCTTCCCCGGGATGTAAGCTAACTCAAAATCGATATCGAATTTTTAACTGTTGGTCCGTGAAAACCTAGCAGACAGACATACTTTCGCATTTAGAATATTACTAGCTGATGCCCGCGACTTCGTCGGCGTGGAATTAGGTTTTATAAAAATCCCGTGGGAACTCTTTTATTTTCCGGGATAAAAAGTAGCCTATTTCACTCTGCAGGTCTTTATATATACCCATGCAAAAAATCACGTCAATCCGTTGCACCGTTGCGAAGTGATTGAAGGACAAACCAACAAACCAACAAACCAACAAACCAACAAACAAACACACTTTCGCATTTATAATAAGGGTACTGATTAGGGATATGGATTTTCAATTTAAAAAAAACTTAACAACTTGAACTAATTCTTGCGCTTACTTCGCTTGCATTTCTTAATAGTGAGCCTCCAAAACGCCATCCTAAAATCGGGCGAATAGAATGCGTAGATAAAAGGATTGATCGCCGAATTAAACCAACCTAACCAAGTCAAGACATACATCAAAACAGAATTGACATAATCAGTTGGTATGAAAGGTGTTAATAAATAGTACAGGAAAAAAGGTAGCCAGCAAGCTATGAAACCTCCTACGACTAGGCTCAACGTTTGAGCGGTTTTGGTTTCTCTTCGTAAGGATGATACCCGGTTTTCCATGTGTTCCTTGGATGAAAAGGTTCTGTGGCGAGTGTGGGTAGTCCCTTTGTATTTGAAGTTGGATTTGTATGCGAAGTCGTAGAGGCGTGATTCCTTTTCTTGGTTGGACCTGTATGAAGAAATAAATTCATTAATTTGATGTATGCATATAACATTATACTTATACAATTTTTCTTTGACAGACAGACAGATTAATATTAATCAGAATTCAGAGTAAACGCTTTATCGATTTGTCTTAGCCTCAGTTCTTCTTCTTCTTCTCGAGTCAACGGTCACTTCAAACACGGGTCCAAAAAGCCGCAACTGCGATAGCTCTGTCTTAAAGCTAGCCATCGGCATCGTTGTGAAAAGATTAGTCAGCCTACTTATCCGTTTGTGTAGTGGCTGCTTCAAGGGACGCCGGGTGCTTGTGATCGGTATAAAACTAAGCACCACGCGTGGAGGCTCTTTTCATGTCCCCTCAGTAACTTACCCTCTAACAAATAAACCTGGAATAGCGGTGGAATAGTTATACTCTGTTTTGTCTTTCTCTGTCATCAGTAATTTGACATTCGAAGGCAATAGACAAAACAGAGTATAATTATTCCACCGCTATTCCAGGTATATTTGTTAGAGGGTAAAATGTTTACTGAGGCTAAGGCTGAGGGGATAGGGGATGGACTTGGCTCGGAATTAAGTGTCAGTTAAAGTAAGACAGATTTATATCAGTGACATAAATCCATCTCGCTCTGACTGTAACTTAAGTCTGAGCTCAGTTAAAGTACGCTTATCCTCATCATCACCATCAACCGATAGACGTCCACTGTTGGACATAGGTCTCTTGTAAAGATTTCCACACGCCCCCATCTTGCGTTGCCGGAATCCAACGGCTTCCTGCGACTCGTTATGCATCATAGTTTTTGATTTATCATGCAAAATATCGAAAAAATACAATTGTAGTAGGGATCCCTCCTACTACAAACTACTACGTAGCGTGACTCACACTTGGCCGGTTTTTAAATCTTTAATCTTCAAAAGTACGCTCTTTAAATCCCAGCTTAAGTAAAACAACCTGTACTTAGACTGTCGTCGTTTTTCGCTTCGGAAGCAGCATGGGCATCTCTGCTCACTCTGTAACGAGGTTTCGCTGAGAGCGGTTGATGTTTTAGACGGTTGCTTACAGGCGTTCTGTCTCAGCGACAGTTTGTCCGACCCAGAGTCTGACTCCGAACGTATGCAGGATAAGTTGGATTTCTGTAACAAAAAACCCACTTTAGTCCTAGTAAGTTGTGATATAGTAGTTAGGAAGTCCGCCTTCTAATCGGAGGTCGGGGTTTAATCCCGGGCACCTCTAACTTTTCGGAGTTATGTGCGTTTTAAGCAATTAAATATCACTTGCTTTTACGGTGAAGGAAAACATCGTGAGGAAACCTGCATGCCTGAGAGTTCTCCATAATGTTCTCAAAGGTATGTGAAGTCTACCAATCCGCACATGGCCAGCGTGGTAGACTATGGCCAAAACCCTTCTCACTCTGAGAGGAGACTCGTACTCTGTAGTGAGAGGTTGATCATGATGATGATGATTAATCCTATAGTTTCGCCAAGGTTTGCACCTCTATAATACGCGACAGAAAGTAATGCACATCGACATTTAGGAAGGAGAAAGCAGATTTGTAGAGCGTGGTCCCTGTTATTGAGACCGACAAAACGTCATGTATGTACTTTACATAGTCGAAATTTTAAAGTCCTTGCTTTTGAAAATGATAACAAACTTGGGCTAAGTCAAAAAACTTTTTTAGAGCCTCAATAGCTCAACCGGTAATGGAGTGGACTTAAAACCGAAAGGCCGACGGTTCAAACCCCGCCCGTTGCACTATTGTCGTACCTACTCCTAGCACAAGCTTGACGCTTAATTGGAGAGGAAAGGCTAATATTCTATTTAAAAAAAAAAACTGAAAATACTTGGTCAATAGAGTGGGATATTATTTTTCGTTCATCCACTAAAAAAATTAAGTACCTTGCCACATTTAGAAGAAGTGCTAGAAAGCTGTTGGTGTCTCCTGGCCACCACACAGGATATCCTGGCATACACGTACACCATAACGATCATTGGCAGAAAGAAGGAGCCCATGGCTGAGAACACCACGTAGCCAGGGTTCTGGTTGTAGCGACAGACGCCGCCTTGGTTGTGATCTGGTTCGTACCTAATAGAAAAACAGAGAGGTATTAGATTTTCAGAGCTATGGTGAAATTAATAGATTTCGATGGTTTGCGTAATTCGTAGATAGAGTAATAAAGGTAGATTGAAGATACTGTGTAACCGCGTATGAGATAGCGATAGCACGACGTAACGATGAATAACACGACAATTATTACCATTGTTTAGTAGTCAATATTTGTATTAACCGATCAACAATATTTGTATTAAACGTTTTTTATGTGAAAACAAGTAAATAACTAATGAGAAATACAATAACGCCACGAATTATCAAAGTTTGTTCTGCAACTAAAGTTGCATTTCTTGTTTGTATTCTTGAAAAAAACCAGTTACATTATAAGGGACAAAAAATAGGTTAGCTCTGTTTATCACATTAGTAACTTTATCTGTGCTCTCTTTTTAGTGTGAATGCGAAAGCAAACGTTCCTGTATCTACCTTTATTACTCTATCTACGGCGTAATTCTAATATACGTACGTCTATGCTCAGCGTGGTGGACTGTAGCCCATAGACAATAGAGGAGGACGATGGTATGAGATGATGATGATGGATGATAGTGAAACTTCACAATTCTAAATATAAGACTCTATATGGACTCTATGTCTATTTTTGGTTTGAAAATATTTTACTATTTTAGGTAGGTCTAGGTACCTACCTATAGTAATAGGTAGCCTAACTTTGATTAGAATAATAGGCAGCAAATATTATAATGTTTAGATTAGAATTTGCCAAGTCTATGAACAAACATATCTAAATACATACCTACTTAAGACAAATATTGCTTAGAATAGACCCAAATCAGACTTTGATAGTTGCCTGAAATTATTATGTGAGTTCCAACAGAACTAAATAATGTACATATGGCAGTGAATTTAAAATATATCCGTAATTTAAAACAAACTCGTTGAAATCTTCTAAAATACTTCCTGTGGCACGGTGCACCTCTGAAGTAGGTACTCCTACCCTTTTGACGACCTCCCTGGCGCAGTGGTGAGCGCTGTGGTCTTATTAGTGGGAGGTCCCGGGTTCGATTTCTGGCAGGTGAAATTTGGGATTTTATAATTTCTAAATTTTCTCTGGTCTGCTGGGAGGCTTCGGCCGTAGCTAGTTACCACCCTACCGGCAAAGCCACGCCGTCAAGTGATATAGCGTACCGGTACAATGCCGTGTAGAAACCACAGGGATATGGGTTTAATAAAAACTGCCATACCCCTTCCAGGTTAGCCCGCTACCATCTTAGACTGAATCAGCACTGTGAGATTGCAGTCAAGGGCTACCAAGTATCTGAATAAAAAAATAAAAAACTCAAGGAATATTTTATCCCCCTGAACTAAACAAGACCTCAAAAATACTAAACGGATTCTTTCATTTTATTGCTGACACGGTTACACTGCACTGCACTGCTCTCATTTACCTATCTTGCTCTGATTTTATCTCTTTATGGAACTAGCGTTAAACCTATCAGCGAGTAACATTGTAAAGAAGATTTTTATTTATTTTTATGCATCATAGTTTTTGGTTTATCGAGCAAAATGTCGGAAAAAATACCCGAGTACGGAACCCTCGGTGCGCGAGTCTGACTCGCACTTGGCCGATATTATTATAATCTCGTCCATATTCTGTAAAGAGTTTCTGTCCATACCATTTTATCTTTTCCTCAAAATTGTTAGTTTAAAGGACTTACCATCCAAACATAGGGGGACAGGTGATAGTCCCAGCGGAAATCCAGACAAAGAAGATCATAGTCAGCGCCAGCTTCTTGGATCTTCTTCTTCTAGAGTACGTCAGCGGCCTGGTGACGGCGAGGTATCTGTCCACACTTATGGCGCAGAGGGAGAGGATGGAAGCCGTGCAGAGGAGGATGTCCAGGCTGATCCAGATGTCGCATAGGATCCAGCCTAGTTCCCATTTACCTAGGAAAGAAAGTATATTAGTATGATTAATGCTAAGGTGATAGCGATTAAGAGGCCTAGTGATTAAGATGTGTGCCTCCTATTTGGAGGGTCGGGACTTCGATCCCAGGCACGCACCTCTAACTTTTGTTTTACAAAAGAATATTAGCCATGGCACTTGACTAACATTCCCCTGTCCTCTCCAATTAGGCGTGAAGCTTGTGCTAGGAGTAGGTACGACAATAGTGCAACGGGTGGGGTTTGAACCGCCGACTTTTCGAATTTCAGTCCGCATCTTTAACCGTTGAGTTATTGAGGCTTCTTAATTTAATTTAATTTCGAAATCATCATGACGCAACATTAAATAATTATGAATATAATATGTATATTTTTATTCAGATACACATGACTGCACTCTCACCTGGTGGTAAGTGATGATACAGTCTAAGATGGAAGCGGGCTAACCTGGAAGGGGTATGGTAGTTTTTATTAAACCTACACCCCTTTGGTTTCAACACGGCATCGTACCGGAACGCTAAATCGCTTGGTGGCCCGGTTTTGCCGGTAGGGTGGTAAATAGCCACGGCCGAAGCCGTCCACCAGACCAGACCAGAAATTTAGAAATTATGAAATTCCTAACCACTGCCAGAACCTCCCACTAATAAGACAAAAGCGCTACTACTGCGCCAGTGGTAAAAAAATCGAAATCCACGCGGATGAAGTCGAGGGCATACTCTAGTCCATACTTCCATACTAATATTATAAATGCGAAAGTGTGTCTGTCTGTCTGCTAGCTTTTCACGGCCCAACCGCTCAACCGATTTTGATGAAATTTGGTACAGATGTTAGCTTATATCCCGGGGAAGGACCCGGAAAATCCCAGAAATTTTTCCCACGGGAAGAGTTCCCACGGGATTTCAAAAAACCTAAATCCACGCGGACGAAGTCGCGGGCATCATCTAGTAATTAATAGTGTAGCTCTATCAATGTAACAAATTAGATACCTACACCTATCTGTCTATAGGATATAGACTTGCGTGCAACTGAATGTAAAGCTGATTGCTTCTATGCAGCATCAAAGAGAGAGCAAGCTCAAAAGGTTGGTTGACTTGACTTGATAGGCGTAATACTAAAGTGAAGCCATCTAACCCATCCCTGAGTGGCTTGTGTACACCACAGAATTCAAAATATGGTGATAGAAATAGTAGCACTACCGTGACAGCCAGGCACGTAGCTGATTTTTAACATTTCATTTGCAACTCCATTATGATCATCATAATTTCAACCCATCACCAGCTTATTATTTAGTATGGGTCTCCTCTCAGAATGAGAAAGTTTTGAGCATAATCTACCATGCTGGCCATAGCGGATAGGTAGACTTCACACACCTTGGTGCCTTGAGAATTTTATGGTTTTTTTTTACTATCTACACTGTCCATACTAATATTATAAATGGGAAAGTGTGTCTGTCTGCTAGCTTTTCACGTCCCAACAGTTCCACCGATTTTGATGAATTTTGGTACAGAGTTAGCTTACATACCGGGGAAGGACATATGTTACTTTTTATCCCGGAAAATTAAAGAGTTCCCACGGGATTTTTCAAAAACCTAAATCCACGCAGACGAAGTCGCGGGCATTACCTAATATAAATATGAGTATTAATTCTCTTGTATGCAGATTTCCTTACGATGTTTTTTTCACCGTTAAAACAAGTAAGTAAAAGGCACATAACTCAGAAAAGAGGTGCGTGTCGGGGCTCAAACAAGCCGAAATCTGAACCACTAAGCTGCCACCGCCTTTACTTGCAACTCATACAAAATGATGTCCTTATCATCCAAAGCAAAGTATCAATGAAAAAATTTATCAATCTGTAAATCTATTCAACTAAAATGTACGTATTTTACAAAAATTTACTGATGTTGCACTGCACATCAGTTCGGTGACAATATAGTACACAATACAATGACGTTTCTTTACTTCTATTCGTCATAATTCTGTGATTGTAGACTGTACAATTTCAAAGGCATATTTCTCTCTGTTTGATCCGTAGATATGTTACATTACATGTTAGGTATTACTATATAGTGTTTACGAATTGGCTAGATTGTTTGTAGTCAAATAATACTGCATTCCATCTCCTGAAAGCTTAGTTATACCTATATTTTACGAAATTCAATTCAACAGTATGAGATTTGCCCCGTAATATTAAATGAATTCAATGTCGCTCAGCGAGCTATGGCAAGGCATACAGCATAATGCTGAGCTGGGCATACAGCTTAATGCTGAGTTGGGCATACCTACAGCATAATGCTGAGCTGGGATCCTTTTTCGGGTTGTGCCATACATGACAGTTTGTTCCGGCGCTTTTTTTGCTTGAAGCACGTTGGGCTTGGAAGAAGCGCCGGAATAACCAGCTCTTAGTTATAAGATGTTATGTGTGGCACAGTTTGGTAAATAAACGTCTTTTCTTTCTTTCTTTCTATGAAGAGAGCTATTTTCCTTCGTAGGATAAAATATGATGAGAAAATCGGCCGGAGAATGTCACTGACATAGACCAACCATCAGCACGTTAAAGTGGCATACAAGGCCATGCTTGTTGGCCAAAGAAACACTTATTTATCACTGCCCTTAATATAAATGCATAACTGTGTTTCTTTGTTGGTTTCTCCTCCGGAATCCAAATTATTTCTGTCCGAAATTTCGTAAGATCTATCAGACCAACAGACACACTTTCGCATTTGTAATATTAGTGTGGAGGTATGGATAATATGCATAAATAGCTCACAGCGCCTGGGTCTAGAAACTTGATATTTTTGCTTGATAACGCAGCCTCCTACTAAAAATATTTTTCAGTATTTTGTTGCGTGATCATTAAAACATTAATTCACGCGGACGAAGTCACGAGGAAAAACTTGTAAAGTCATATTGTGATAGTATGCTCCCTCTTGATCGATTTTTGATGTAATTTGTGACTGAAAAGAGACTGAAAAGGCCACGGTAGGTAATTATTTGGAAACGCTTTCACTACGTAACGAGCGTCAATCATTTTAAAAAGCTTTTACCTACCTATCATCAATTTTCACTCGATTTTGATTTTAGCTGTAAGTATTATGTAGCTACCTATGTTAGTTTTTATTTACGCTCACTTTTTACATGACATAGCTTGTGCCATTTATGATCTAACTAGCTGAAGCCCACGACTTCGTCCGCGTGGATTTAGGGTTTTAAAAATCCCGTGGGAACTCTGTGAACTGTGATTTTCCGGGATAAAATGTAGCCTATGTCACTCTCCAGTCTCCACGTACCAATGCAAAAAATCACGTTGATCCGTTGTTCTGTTGCGACTTGATTGAAGGACAAACCAACAAATCAACAAACAAACACATGCACATTTTTTTAAAGAATATTAGCCAAGTTTATCATGCTGACTAATCCCCTCCAATTAAGTGTAAAGCTCTAGTGCTAGGAGTAGGTACGACAATAATAGTACAACGAGTGGGGTTTGAACCGGCAACCTTTCGGGTATCAGTCCGCTCCTTTAACCGTTGAGCTATTGAAGCTAAATTTATAATAATGGGTAGTGAAAATAACAAAGTAGTTAAACAAAAAAAGGGGTTTAATGTTTTTAGAATTCATGTAAGTATGTATGCATGCATGTCAGTTTCTTTATTCGACAATAACTTCTAAATGGGTCCACACAGGCTCTTCAAAAATCTTTATCTACTCGGACATAGTCGGGGCCAAAAGCTAGCCATTTATTGTATTTACTTTAACAATTTAGCTTTCCCTCTGAGTTTGTTTATTGTCTAAATGGAATCACTAAATTCTATCTCCATTTCCCAAGTATTGCGAGAGATTGTCTAATAAATAATTTTCCCATTTCTCATAATAATATAGTCTGTATAGTAATTAACACAGCGCTATATATCCGTACATAAATTACATGTAACTGATTAAAGCTATGATATGAATAGACGGCCAGGTAAAGTCATAATTCTATGCTGTTAATATTTCAAGCTCTAGACAGATCGTTTGAGGCTAGACATCCAGATAGTAGGATCTCACATAGTACCTGGATATGATAGTACATTCAACCTCAGTGCAAAGCAGACGTTCCTTATCAGAAAATTGAAATGAAAATATCAGAAAAGCGGTGAAGTAAAAAATATTCCAATGTTTTACTGCAAAACCCTAAGACTAAAACTTACAATTTCACGGCCATGATAGGCAATTTTTTTCATTTCAATATCTTTTAAATATTAAAAAATAATGAATGGATGTTGAAGTAAATAGAATATAACGACAACGACCCCACTCACTGGTGCAGTGGTGAGCGTCCACTGTACCAGTGAGGTCCTGTAATTGAAAGGTTCCGGGTTCGATTCCCGGCAGGTGCAATTTGGGAAATTAAAATTTCTAATTTGTCTCTGGTCTGATCTAATATGAGGCATTAACACCCTACCGGCAAAAGCCGTGCCGCCAAGCAATTTAACATTCGGGGATGATGACTCGTAGAAAGCAATCGGGGGTATGGGTGTAAAGAAAATGCCATATCCCTTCCAAGGTAGCCCGCTTCCATCTTAGACTGCATCCGACTTGTATCGGATAAGAAAAAGTTCAACTTACCACTTTTATGAACAGCGATAGCTGGTGGCATAACGAATATGCCAACAAGTAGATCTGCCGCTGCCAAACTGGTTACAAAACAATTAGTAACAGTTCTAAGTCTCTTTGTCGTCGCTTCAGCCGATATTATCAAAGTATTACAACTATGAGCAAATAAATAAGAATTCAACTTACCAGTTATATGTACAGCTATAGTGGATGGCATAACGAATATGCCAACAAGTAAATCTGCCGTTGCCAAACTGGTTACAAAGCAATTGGTAACAGTTATGTCTCTTCGTCGTCACTACCGCCGATATTATCAAAGTATTACAACTATGAGCAAATAAATAATAATTCAACTTACCAGTTATATGAACAGCGATAGCGGGTGGCATAACGAATATGCCAACAAGTAGATCTGCCGCTGCCAAACTGGTTACAAAACAATTAGTAACAGTTCTAAGTCTCTTTGTCGTCGCTACAGCCGATATTATCAAAGTATTACAACTATGAGCAAATAAATAATAATTCAACTTACCAGTTATATGAACAGCGATAGCGGGTGGCATAACGAATATGCCAACAAGTAGATCTGCCGCTGCCAAACTGGTTACAAAACAATTAGTAACAGTTCTAAGTCTCTTCGTCGTCACTACCGCCGATATTATCAAAGTGTTACCTATTACTGTCACAACTATGAGAAGAAATAGTATCGTTACCACTGTCACTTCATACACATCATAGTTATCACCCGCATCACACATATCACTAAAACCCGTTACATTATTGATAGTTTTATCACTGTTATTAGAATCGTTACAGAATATCTGCGGAATTTTTTCATCTACAGTTCTTATTATATGATATATGTTTTCGGTTGCATTGAACTCTTTTTCTTGTATGTTTTCTATAACTAGTTCTGTTTCTATTCCTTCGGTTGTGTTCCATTTTAATATGTTCTCAATAAGTTCCGGGTCAGATACTGCAATCATGGAATCACACTGTTCTTTGAATCCGATTACGTAAGTCCATTTTCTGGAACAAAGAAAAATTATTAGAATTGTCAATTGATTTTGTGATAGAGAAAGGCGCGTCTTTGTTATTGCATTACTTCCAATAAAAAGAAAGGTTCAATTTAATTTGTAAGTGCGACAATGCGAGAAACTTAAGGTTAGCAATAAGTATTGGCCAAATCGTTTAGCGATGCCTTTCCACCAGACATGTGCGATGTAGCTAAACGGTGATTGAAGTTGAAGCTAAGCTACGAAACGACGTGTGCGTTAGTTATAGTATACGCAAAACCTGAAAGCAGTTTGTTCAGAATCAGTAACAGAATCGATTGCAATCATTTTTATTACAGGCTATATTTTGACCAAAATACTTTAAAATCCTGCAAGTTTGAACTCCTAGTTGAATGGCCGCATGTGCAGCTGATTCAAGCCGCGCAAGCGGGAGCGCGCACGATCGACGCCAGCTGCCGTCCCTTTCGCTCACAGCCACTTACTTGGAGTGACCATGTTTTTTGAGGACAGCGACTCAACAGGACAAACTTTCCGTAAATTACCCGTGATCTGCCCCACGTTGGGCGCCAATGTAATAGATTCCACTGTAGTGTTACAATGGTTACAAAAACACTTACACTGTACCGTTACAATGGTTACAGTAGTAGTTGTAATTGTATAGGCAATGTGGACTAACCGTTAAGTTATTGGCCATTATAGGAAGATTGGATTTTAGGCAATAGATACCAATATACCAATTTACAGAATGGCATTTAAAAACCGAATTTGCGGCGGTCTGTAAATTATTACATTGGTTTATTTTCGTTCACGAGCTTATGTTTCATTTTGAAGACATCCTGAGAAAGAAGTTATTATGGAGAAAAAGCCGTGAAAAAGCTAGGGTTCACTTTTTAGAGTTCCGGATCCGTCGCCAACCCTATCACTAAGCCTCCGCTGTCCGTCCGTCCATCCATTCATCCATCTGTCTGTTGGGCTGTGTCTCGTGAACCATAAATAGGTGGAAAGTTGAAATTTTCACAGAATGTTTATTTCTATTGCTGCTATAACAACAAATAATAAAAATTTCAAAATGGCAGCCATAGAAATTAAAAAAATTAAAAACTTGTACGATGGTACGAAACCCTACGTGTACAAGCTCGACTCGCACTTGACCGATTTTTTATCGTACCGGAACGCTAAATCTCTTGGCGGCACGGCTCTAGCCACGGCCGCAGCCTCCCGGTGTATTTGTTTGTTAGTTTGTTGCTTAATTGGTTTGTTGGATTGTCCTTCAATCAGGTTGCAATGGAGCAACGTATCGACGTGTTTTTTTGTATGGGTATAGTTTAAGACCTGGAGAGTGACATAGGCTACTTTTTATCCTGGAAAATCAAAGTGTTCCCACGGGATTTTTATAAACCTAAATCCACGCGTACGAAGTCGCGGGCATCAGCTAGCGATGAATATTCTCTGCTTGATATTTTGGTCTCTTAAAGGAAATTTTCTGATGTCAATTTTCGAGGATATAAAAATCTTTACAAACAATAGAAAATATTCCTCTAAATTGATCGAGGAAATATTGCTTGAAGGGGAAAGAAAGGGGTTCTAAATGCTCAACGAAATTAATCTGAAGAAAAAGTTATAAAGAGAAATTTCTTCTCCGTAAAGTGGCAATGGAGGTTGGATCTCGTGAGTAAAAACCGTGTAATTAGAGCTAAGTAGGTACTGATTACGGACTCAGAAAATTCTAGAGAGATGTTAAGGAAGAAAAAGCTTTTTCTGAGGTTTTGGGGTTCTGTACCTCAAAAGGAAAAAGGAAAGGAAAGGAAAACCCTTATAGGATCGCTTTGTTGTCTGTCTATCTGTCGAGTCTGTAAAAAAAAGGGAATCAAAATGTATAGGATAATTCCAGCAGTCCTAGAATCATGAAATTGGGCAGGTATGTAAGTAGTATAGCACAAGTAAAAGAGATAATCCGAAAACTGTGAATTTGTGGTTACATCAGAAAAAAAATTAAAAGTATTCAAGAAAAAATAATAAGATTACTAAATGAAAAAAGAAAAGGTGACTGACTGACTAACTGATCTATCAACGCACAGCTGAAACTACTGAACGGATCGGGCTGAAATTTGGCATGCAGATACCTATTATGACACAAGAAGACTAACACTAAGGAAGGCATTTTGAAAATTCAACCCCGAGGGGTAAACTAGGGGTTTGAAATTTGTGTAGTCCACGCGGACAAAGTCGCGAACATAAGCTAGTAAAATATAATATAATAGATTTTTACTTAAGTGAACTTATACAAGTGCTTTTGAATCGTCAAAATAATTTACCAGACCCTTGACTAGGTAAACAAAAACATCAGACAAGTTAAAAGACCCGCTGGATATGGGCACAAAACCTTTGAAATGTAGAATTGCCTTTGAAGAGACCTATGTCTCAGACGGACACTAAGACACTTTGTACAAATAGTCGAAGAGCCGGGAGATTTTTTTCTCCAGTAAACCTCCTAATATCTATTTAATATTTATACTAGCTTATGCTGGCGACTTCGTCCGCGTGGACTACACAAATTTCAAACCCCTATTTCACACCCTTAAGAGTTGAATTTTCAAAAATGCTTTCTTAGCGGATGCTGAAGTTACAATAGCTATCTGCGTGCCAAATTTCAGCCCGATCCGTCCAGTAGTTTGAGCTGTGCGTCGATAGATCAGTCAGTCAGTCAGTCAGTCACCTTTTCCTTTTATATTGTACGGGAGCGGTGTGCAGGCTCGACCGTACCAAAGGGGAGATCTCCCACCGAGCAGTTGGTTGTGCTCGGTAGCGCCAGGCTGGGCCGACGGTTATGTCTTGAAACTTCTATATATAGTCCAGATTGCAGAAAACTCCGTTAGTGCGATAGCTATCGGCGGTAAATTTGTTCGGGACTACGTCATCGATTGAACAGCGCCATCTAGTTTCTATTGTGGCAACCGCCACATCACTCTCCTCCGAGATGAACGCGTAGTGTGAAGCAGTGAAGAGAGGTGGCGTTGTAGCGTGAAGGCGTGTGAAGGAAGGGCAATGGCTGCTAACCATCCAGAGAAGCGGTGGACCAGGACGCTTGTAGCTGGTGATGGAGTGCAGAGCCATTGTGCCCCGAAGCTGTGGCTACATCCGTCTTACAGGCCTCGATGTGCTTGCTGTTGCTGCTTGTAGACTTGGAGTTGGAGGAGACGTCGGGCTTGCGGTGTGTGATCCAAAGGTGTTGCGGTGTATGCGATCACCCTTGATCACGTTATGTGCGCAGTGCTGTGGTGTGCGGTTGACCTTCGATGATGTCGGCTGTTCTAGTGTGCGATCACTCTTGTATCAACGTCGGCTGTTGTAGTGTGCGACCACTCTTGATTTCGTCGGTTGTTGAGGTGTGCGACCATTCTTGATCACGTCGGGGTCACCAATGTACGGGAGCGGTGTGCAGGCTCGACCGTACCAAAGGGGAGATCTCCCACCGAGCAGTTGGTTGTGCTCGGTAGCGCCAGCTGGGCCGACGGTTATGTCTTGAAACTGCTATATATAGTCCAGATTGCAGAAAACTCCGTTAGTGCGATAGCTATCGGCGGTAAATTTGTTCGGGACTACGTCATCGATTGAACAGCGCCATCTAGTTTCTATTGTGGCAACCGCCACAATATATTTAGATTTCAGGGCCCATGAATATTGTGACATTTTATTATTTTTTAACTATTTTATAAAATTACTATTACTTTTGTTTCTTTTTCTTTCTTTTCTTTCTGGGGATACCGTGGACAGGTGAGGTTGACCAGTGGAGCGTTGGATGGAGATGCACTTACTCCCTTACCCCCTTATTTTATGTTGATGGTAGATTTTTTTTTCATGCTGACTAATATTCCCCTTTCCCCTCCAATTAAGCGTAGCTTGTGCTAAGAGTAGGTACGACAATAGTGCAACGGCTGGGGTTTGAACCGGCGACCTTTCAGTTTTCAGTCCGCTCTTTTAACCGTTAAGCTATCGATTAATGTGTCTCCTCCATAGTAATTTTAATCCCCCGGCTCTCAGACTAAAAGAAAATGTTAAAGTGTATCTCCGCGTAGAAGGTGAACTAAAGAAAAAAAATTACCCTTTTCCGTTTCGTTTAAACGCTTTTATGTGACCTCAATACGTGATCTCAGGTTAATTTAGCAGACAAACGTGATTTTCCTCTAGGTATGTTCATTTAAGATACAATTTTCTGTCTTTGACATATATCATAGAGATAGATAACTGGTTTCACTTCGCTTACATAAGATTTCACTTTGAATTTTTCTCTTTGATTAAATCTTTCAGAACTCGGACTCGGAATAGCTGGATGCCGCTTGTTCATTCATCATGATTAACCCCTCACCGATCTACTACTGTTCTGATCACGAGCCTTCTCTAAGGGTGAGATCTATAGAGCGCACTCTGACTTAGCTTAGACTTAAGACGAGTTAGTGTAAGTTAGTGTAAGTTAAAACGAGACAGCTATATATCTCTCACATAAATCTGTCTCGTTTTAACTCAATTTTAAGTCAAAGAGCATAGTCAAAGTGCGCTCTATAGATCTCCAACCTTAGAATGAGTAGGGGTTTTTTTAAATAGAGATAGCGAGCATACAAGCAGGCGGGTCACCTGATGTTAAGTGATTACCGCCGCCCATGAACATTTGCAGCACCAGAGGAATTGGAGGAAGCGTTGCCGGCCTTTTAGGAATTTGTTGTCCGCCCCTTGAATAACCCCATGTTGTATTCTAGTGGGAACACCGCCGATGGGAGTTGGTTCCACAGTTTGCATGTGCGTGGAAAGAAGGATCTGGCACAGCGGACGGTCGAAGTGCACCAGACACCCAGGTGGTGAAGGTAAAATTCCTTACGGTGGCGCGTGGTGCAGTTGTAGAAAAATGAGGGTGGAATGAGGTCAAAAGGGTTTTGTTTAAATTTGTAGCGTTCACTAAAATTTTGAGTCTTAGCAATATTATAAAAAGGATGCAGATGCTCTAAATTTAGTTTAGAGACAACAGAATCGGTGCCAACCGGCTATTGGATCAGAATTTAAGAGAACTTTATTCGTAGCACGTTCCGAACAAACGTAGTTTGGTACTCATTTGAATTTACCAACCAATCAAATTTAGATTTAGATTAACCAATCAAACTCAATAAAACTTTGTAGACACGAATTGAAAATCTATACTAATATTATAAATGCGAACGTGTGTCTGTATGTCTGCCTTACTATGCTAGCTTTTCTTGGCCCATCCATTTTGAAATTTGATACCGAGATAGCTAGCTTGCACCCCGGGAACATGGACATAAGCTACTTTTTTAGGTTTCCGTACCTCAAAAGGAAAAATGGAACCCTTATAGGATCACTTTGTTGTCTGTCTGTCTGTCTGTCGGTCTGTCAAGAAACCTACAGGGTACTTCCCGTTGACCTAGAATCATGAAATTTGGCAGGTAGGTAGGTAGATCTTATAGCTGACATTTGGGAAAAAATCTGAAAACTGTGAATTTGTGGTTACATCACAAAAAAAAATTAAATTGTGGTCATGAACTAATAATTAGTATTTTCAACTTTCGAATTAAGATAACTATATCAAGTGGGGTATCATATGAAAGGTCTTCACCTGTGCATTCTTAAACAGATTTTTATTTATTTTTATGCATCATAGTTTTTTAATTATCGTGCAAAATGTCGAAAAAATACGACTGTAGTACGGAACCCTCATTGCGCGAGCCTGACTCGCACTTGGCCGGTCTTTTAGGTTTCCGTACCTCAAAAGGAAAATAGAACCCTTATAGGATCACTTCGTTGTCTGTCGTGTCTGTCAAGAAACCTACAGGATACTTCCCGTTGACCTAGAATCATGAAATTTGGCAGGTAGGTAGGTCTTATACTGCTATAAGACGGAAAAATCTAAAAACCGTGTATTTAGCGTTACAGGCACACACACAAAAAATTGTGGTCATGAACTAATAATTCATCATCATCATCATCATCATCAACCAATAGACGTCCACTGCTGGACCAGGTCCAGCAGTGGACCTATGTCCTGCTGCTGTATCAGTGGGCAGATACAGCCCACTGATAGACGGACGGACGGACGGGCAGCGGAAACTTAGTACTAAATAGAGCTCAGGGGGTTTGGTGTAAACAAAACAATATCCATCTTCTTTGTTCGATAATCACTATTAATTTAGGTCTTACGACTACCACTCTAATTACATAGTTTTTCCGACTCCGAACTCTTACGTTTTTTGCGAATTAACGATCCTGTACTATTTTCCTAGACATCAATTTTGTTTTGCCGCTCGTAACATTTGTGCCTTTATTATTTCCGATGGCTAATTTTATTAGTGGGTAATAAAACCGGTCAAGTGCGAGTCAGACTCGCAAAAAAGGTTCTGTATTATCAAAAAAGATAAAACACTAAGTAAGTAATAGGTAGTAAGTACTTTTTTTTTGTTTTATGGCACCTATTTTGTCTTTTTTTTTTATTTGACATTTTGTAAGGGTCTTTTACAGATGTTCTATATGGTAGCCCCATCGTTACAAACTAAATTAAAATCAAACTACATAATTAAACCTAAAACTATAACAATTTGAGAGTATCACTATTTTATTTTTTATTTTATTTTTATTCAGATACAAGTTAGCCCTTGACTGCAATCTCACCTGATGGTAAGTGATCATGCAGTCTAAGATGATAGCGGGCTAACCTGGAAGGGGTATGGCAGTTTTTATTAAACCCATACCCCTTTGGTTTCTACAACAACTAACTACAACATACAACTACTAACAAATTTATACGATTTTTTTATTATTTGTTAATTTTCACAGTGTGTATTTGTATTGCTGCTATAACAACAAATTAATTTCAACGAGGCAGCATGAAAATTAAAAAAAAATTAAAAGTTTTATTTATTTTACGATGGTACGGAACATTGTGCAAGTGCGATTCGCATTTGACGATAAATAATATTTTCGAACAATAAAATGCGCCCATACAATTTCATTTATCCATGTTTCACTTTGGTTAACTGGAAGCCTGGAAGCATTCGAATAACAAGAATAGGTACAGCAAAATTCACGTGAATTCAACTGTAAAAAGCTGCCCACTCTCATCAAATGCCGTGAAAAGCTATGACAGAGAGATGTTATTTACTAGAGGCGGTAATCTATATATATATCTATATATAAAAGGAAAAGGTGACTGACTGACTGACTGACTGAATGACTGACTGACTGACTGACTGACTGATCTATCAACGCACAGCTTAAACTACTGGACGGATCGGGCTGAAATTTGGCATGCAGATAGCTATTATGACGTAGGCATCCGCTAATAAAGAATTTTTGAAATTTCAACCCCTGAGGGGGTGAAATAGGGGTTTGAAATTTGTGTAGTCCACGCGGACGAAGTCGCGAGCATAAGCTAGTCTTTCATAAAACTGCCTCAACGTCTCTGCTGACAAAGATAAGCTTGTTATTTAGTGAACTGACGTTGTACCTCTACCACAGTTAGGGAACTTTTAACAAAACCTCGAGGCTTTGACGTCTGGCAGGCGTCAAATGTTAGTACATTTGACGCAGGTAGCCTGTAGCTCTATTTTTCTATGAATTTACGTCACCGTAGCCTAATACTTGATATACCATCGATTCAGCATCAAACCGCGAGTTCCCTCACTCAAGTTCACTTTGCTTGTACGGGATCAGTGTTGTAGGCCCAACCGTAACAATTGAAAGATCTTCCAGATCAGCCCGCTTCCATGAGATAAGTTAGACTGCACCGTCACTTACCACCAGGTGAGATTGCAGTCAAGGTTTAACTTGTATCTGAATAAAAATAAATCTTCCTCCTAGCGGGTATCATGCTGCAGCTAATCCAGCCGATATAGGGATATGGGATCAAAACTTCGTTAGCGTGATTCAGGCTGTATTTTCTATTTTCATTTCAGATTGAAGAAACCTGTGGTGCCATCTTTCCTTCAATTCATTCCTAACAATTTTTATTATAAATACCTAATAATAATACCCAATTAAAGCTAAATTCAAATATTTCAAATACAGACAACTAAAACGTGACTTATGCTTCATCAAGACTACCATCGGTTTGGAAAATAGATTCTACAGAGTAGAGCTGGCAAGAAACTCTTGGTTTCTTGCTTGCTCGGAGCAAATCTAGATGCCATTAAAAAGGATTTTCCCTATCATGCAAATGGAGGGTCAGTTATTTTTTGTGAGGATGTTTTTTGACGCCTTATGTAATGAGATTTGTACCTCTATGGTCTATAACTCAATGGTCCACAAGTTTTCTATGAATAAAGAATATTCATGTTAACTAACACTACAACAAAAACTTTGAATTGCAGCTCGTTTTCAAAGAAGTAATATTAATTAAAAAGATGGAAGTTTTCCCATTAAATAACTAGTTAATGCCTGGCATTGTGTCCGCCGTCCGGCACAACAGAACTAATTACACTGGGCTCCTGTCGCTATAACACGTAAATAATGCCACCTGTAAAAAGGTAGTACTGTATACAGTGAAGTAAAGATTGAAAAGTGGATATAAATTAAGCTTTTTATTATTTTTAGGGTTCCGTACCTCAAAAGGAAAAACGGAACCCTTATAGGATCACTTTGTTGTCTGTCTGTCTGTCTGTCTGTCTGTCTGTCTGTCTGTCTGTCCGTCTGGAAATTTGGCAGGTAGGTAGATCTTATAGCTGACATTTGGGGAAAAATCTGAAAACTGTGAATTAAGGGTTAGATCACACAAAAAAAAATTGTGGTCATTATTATTTATTATTATTAATATTTTTTTATTATTTAATTAGAACGGCCATAAAGCCAATTACACTAATTAAACTACGAGTACAAACTAACATAAACATACTTACAAAAATTGTTAAAATTATAAATTTAAAAAAAAAAAGCAAAATTATAAATTTTCACAAAAGTGCAAGATCTGACCCATGAGGTCAGCCCATTTGTCAGCACATATGTCACAGCGAGGGGACTCCTTCAGCAGCGCGTTGAGCGCAGCCAAAGTGCGCGCTATGGGTGACCACATATTATGGTGACCACATGAACTAATAATTAGTATTTTCAACTTTAGAAGTGAGTGACTATATCAAGTGGGGTATCATATGAAAAGTCTTCACCTGTACACTCTAAAACAGATTTTTATTTATTTTTATGCATCATAGTTTTTGAATTATCGTGCAAAATGTCGAAAAAATACGACTGTAGTACGGAACCCTCATTGCGCGAGCCTGACTCGCACTTGGTCGGTTTTTTAGTTTTCCTCTTTGCATGCTGAAGTGTCAGTAAATATGCGGGGACTACTTAGATTATATCCTTTGTAAACTACTCATATTTAGGAAATAAATAATTTTATTTCATTTCATTTCAAAGTAAAGTAAGATACTTTTGTTTTATAACTGAGGAAAAATGGGGCTGCTACGTTCAGGTGTTACAAAAGTTACTCCGCTTCGTGATAATAAACGACACTTGTCTGTGAAAGATACTGTCCGAGTGATTTATTCTAGCTTTTATTTGATGAATAATAGGTTTTCTTGGATGCTTTTAGAGTTCGGTACCCAAATGTAAAAAAACCCGACAAGTGCAAGTTGGACTTTTTTTTGACCTGAAAACCAGAGCAATGAGGTTTTTTATTGTTCCGTACCTCAAAAGGAAAAACGGAACCCTTATAGGATCACTTTGTTGTCTGTCTGTCTGTCTGTCAAGAAACCTACAGGGTACTTCCCGTTAACCTAGAATCATGAAATTTGGCAGATAGGTAGATCTTACAGCTGACATTTGGGGAAAAATCTGAAAACCGTGAATTTAGAATTAGATCACACAAAAAAAATTTAATTGTGGTCATGAACTAATAATTAGTATTTTCAGCTTTCGAAGTGAGTGACTATATCAAGTGGGGTATATGAAAGGTCTGCACCTGTATATTCTAAAACAGATTTTTATTTATTTTTATGCATCATAGTTTTTGAATTATCGTGCAAAATGTCGAAAAAATACGACTGTAGTGCGGAACCCTCATTGCGCGAGCCTGTTTTTAAAAAAAGAATATTAGCCAAGTTAATTGCTAACTAATATTCCCCTTTCCTCTCCAACTAAGCGTCAAGCTTGTGCTAGGAGTAGGTACAACAATAGTGCAATGGGCGGGGTTTAAACCGTCGACCTTTCGGTTTTCAGTCCACTCCTTTACCGGTTGAGCTATTGAGGCTCATTACCACTGAACTACATTAGAAGCTGTGGTAGGCTAGTGGTTAGGACGTTCGCCTTCCAATCGGAAGTCGTGGGTTCGATCCCGGGCACGCACCTCTAACTTTCGGAGTTATGTGCGTTTTTAAGTACATAATTAAAATATCACTTGCTTTAACGGTGAAGGAAAACATCATGAGGAAACCTGTACGCCTGAGAGTTCTCCATAATGTTCTCAAAGGTGTGTGAAGTCTGCCAATCCGGACTTGGCCAGCGTGGTAGACTATGGCCAAAACCCTTCTCAAAGCTGAGACCCGTGCTCTGTAGTGAGCCGGCTACGGGTTGGTCATGATGATGACTGTACGTAGTTGACTAGTCTCGTTTGAGATTGGCCTTAGCCGAAATTCGGCCATGGACATTACCACAATGATAAAACGTGGGGTTCTTTCACAAACCTACGTAATTCTTATTCAAAAAACCCTTTTCACTTTGAACAGACACTTATTACTGACAAAGAGGTACCTAAAAGATTAAAATATTCTGCCCGAAAATATCCACGTATAGTCACGTATAGTGTAGGAGTTAAGCCTTTTTTAGGGTTCCGTACCTCAAAAGGAAAAACGGAACCCTTATAGGATCACTTTGTTGTCTGTCTGTCTGTCTGTCGATCTATCAAGAAACCGTAGTATGCGATAATCTTTACACAGTTAAGTTCATGTGGCCTCGAAACGTAGGCCTGAGTTTTATTAAGAAAGTGTCTGTCATGGGGTAAATCGCCTAGCTGAAGAGCTGGTAGTAAATTTCGAGGAGGTGTTTTTCACAGTTCCGTATCCGAAGGGTGCCAATGGGACCCCATTACTAAGACTCTGCTGTCCGTCCGTCTGTCTGTCAGCGGGCTGTGTTTCGTGAACCGTTGTAGGTAGAGAGTTGAAATTTTCAGGGAATGTGTATTTCTATTTCCGCTATAACAACAAAATATAATAAGAATTACAAAATGACCGCCATGAAAATAAAAAAAATTAAATGTATCATCAATAATTTATTATTTTATTATAGTAGTTGACCCGCCCTGCTCGTTTGCTCGTTATTTTAATTTAAAAAAAAGGTAGGGCACACTCATTAAAGACTTTTAGTTTCCCTAATGCTGTATTCCTCTTTCACCTTCCTTGTCGATCGCCTTCTTATGCTTATTAAAAAAAAAGTCGTTTATTTTCCAAACTCTGCCACCCATCACGTCATCTTATAACTAAGAGCTGGTTGGATTGACGCTGGTTCCCTGGGAACGGGGACGGGCGCTAATGTGGGACGCAACTTGCGTTGACACATTGGCCCCGTGTCATATCAGGAAGACAGCATCAAGACCGGGAGCCGCAGCAGAAACAGCTGAAAACGGCAAGCGGCGCAAGTATGCCTCTCTTATAGAGAGTTACATTTTTGTGCCGTTTGCCGTGGAGACCCTGGGGCCATGGAGTCTTAGTGCTAAAAATTTTTTACGAGACATTTCACCGCGATTAATAGCCTCAACTGGTGACAGAAGGGCTGGCTCATTTTTTGCGCAGCGGATCAGCCTGGCTGTCCAGCGCGGAAATGCAGCCAGTATTCTTGGCACCATTCCACGCGGTCATGATTTATATAGTAATTAGATAAGGCTAGCTTTAAGTTTTATTGTATTAAAAAAAAAGAAAAAAAAAAAAAAAAAAAAAAAAAAAAAAAAAAAATAAACTATTAATAAAAAAAAGAGCTGGTTATTCCGGCACTTCTTCCACCTGAGCATTAAGCCCAACGTGCTTGAAGCAATAGAGATGTGATGTGCTTGTAACAAGCACCTCTTTGAAATTCCCTACAATCTCTCGACCCATCTAGGGAGCATTCGCAATTTTCCATTATCTTTACGATGGATTTATTCACACCACAGCATAAATACATACAATGCAAGTATAAGATAAGAGCCCTGTGATAGTTTATATTTATATTTATTTGTACCAAAAACATTTACAGTAAAGAGAAAAAACCGGCCAAGTGCGTGGCGGGCCACGCGCAGTGTAGGGTTCCGTATGAATGAATGAATGAATGAATTATTTATTCAATAAAATGCAGGTACAATAGGTTGAAACAATGTTTGATGAGCCTTATACATTTTACCGTAACTGGTGTTTGAATATTATTACCTTAAATTAAAAACATAAAAATAAGCAGGAATTAAAATACAAGTTATACATAGACTTCATAGGTACTGTAAGGGTGGTAAATTGGGCGGAATAGAAATATACCCGGATACGGAATAATCTACCACCTTACAAAGATTAGAGGAAAAAAAAATAATTTTTATTTACTTTACTTGATCTATCTACCTAGTAAAGAATAGAAGCTAGCCGTCGACTCCCTTGTAATGCATATGAGGTGTTATAAATGAAATTTGCTAGATGTTAGGCAAAATTGTTTTTAATGTAACTTTTACCGGGGTCGCTTAATACAGAATGATGGCTAATAATGCTTAGTTATTCTAGCTTAATGCCAAGACTTAATTTAGATACATTATAATGACTTAGGTAGATAGTACATAAGATCTATGTTTTAAATTTAAGATGCCATTGGCATGGAATAGACAATGACACAGTAAAATTCATAAAATTGTTTCAAAATAAAAGCTCAGTAGTAAAGACAGGGTTCTTACTGTACACATACACTAAGAAGGTTCACTAAACTGTTGCAGGACACAAACATTTGCTTACTTGTAGGTGCGAAGACTGCAAGGTAGCTGGACGGCATCGGCCAAGATCCAAAACTCAATTTATTTGATTCTTCACAACCGAAATGTTTCATTACAAAGATTTTCACCAAGTCTTATCCATAGCAATTAAGTTGTCAACGTGAATGTGCAAAAGAAATAAATACGAAAACCGAAAACGCAAACGGAAAACTAAAACGGAAAACTGAAGCTAAACGTAAAACGTAAACGTAAACCCTGTAACAAAGAAAAACAAGATTATAATTTGTGCTGTGTGAAAATTTCGACACGTGGAATTTTCCCGATCAAACACAACTCACCTATTGAACTCCTGGCCACCAATGGTTTTCAGGAGTCCACCCACAACCCATTATCCTCATTTATTTGGGAAGGTAAAATAACTGGAACTGAAAGGGAAATCATGAAATTAGGATTTTCTCTAACCAAACCGCCATTTTGTCGAATCCACATTACTTGATTTTTCACTCACCATAATTGATGAAACATTGAAATACGTTAGGATGACTAAATTTATAACTATTGTATTTTCCCAGGCGAAGCCATGGGCGAAAAAGAGTGAGATTTTCCTGGAACGAAAAAATTCGTCTTCACATGTTGACTCCAGAAAAATTCTAAATCTCAGCAATCGGTGTTGCCAGACGCAACCCGAGTGTGGCCGCTCTCATTTAGTTTGATCATGAAGCCAATTCATTTTTGAATATTTGCGGAACCTAAGGATATATTATAAGAACCGTTTTGTTAATGACTTAACAATAAACAAATGATATTATGGTTTTATTTAATTATTTTGTTTTATTTTTACGACAATTGACAACGAAGCAAACGCCATCTATTGTGGCTCGAATGGACTCTGAACATCGACCCACGCGTAGTTCTGCACCTTGATGCTAGGTGGCACCAACATACTTTGAACAAAATAGATTTTAATTAAAAGCGAAACGCTAATTAGTAGTTCAAAATTTACAACGTCACAATACTTCCCCTCCTACGAAAAGGTTCAACAGGTTGAACCACGCTGCCCTCAGCGTCATCCAACAACTACTAACAATTTGCCTGAAACAAACAAACAAAAAAAAACACAGAAGTTACGCGTGAACGCACATCTACTACTAACAAGGAAAATTGTCTAACAAAATAAATATACTGAAAACAGTGTAAGGTTTTATACATTATACTTAACTACACAACCCTAACTTCTAAAAAGAATATATACAAAAAAACTTCATGGTGTCTAAGACACTTGAGTGGAAACATCTTGGCATCATTCTTCAGCTGACTGATAGAATGCGTCTAGGCCTACGGTGGTTCACTCTTTTAAACTACCATCGTAATATTTGTTACTCAACAAATACGGAAAAACTGGTTGTGAACGGGTCCATCTGATATGGCAACCGTTCTCCATCCCATTCGGAAAAATAAAACCGAATCAAAATCGGAATATGAGAAAAAAACGAAATAACTCTCCTGGAAAATAGATCTCGGAACAGAATCGGAAAAAATAACAGAAATGATCCATTATCTAGAAGGAAAACGAAAACAAAACACAAAACCCCCCCTTTTCGTTATCCCCAAAGTACGATATTTGCATTTTTACTTTCTCAACCGGTTGGTCTACCACAAGCATTCCAATCATCACATATTCATCCCTACATACATCCACTACATTCATCCTCAACTGAACCATGGTAATGTAACTGTTAATTCAGAACATCACTACACTCATACAAATTCCTAATTGAATATTGATAACTTAAATATTCAAACAGTTTAGACCAAACTAAGTAATGGCAAATATCTACTTCTTAATATCCTTAATATGCCAAGTGCCTATTGGGTGGTTGTCAGCTACTCTAACTAGTTCGTAAACCAAAGGTGACAAAACCTTGACAACCCTGCACTTTTCATACTTAGGTGCCAGCTTAGCTGCGAAAAAATTTGTAGCGTCGCTTTGTGGATAGGTCTTTTTCCACACTATGTCCCCAACAGAATAGCTTGCAGACCTACGGAGGGCATGTCTATCTTTAGTGTCAGAACACTTTTTTAATAAATCTTCTAAGTCTTGAAGTTTTTTAGTAATAGCCCCTAACTCACTTTCAGAAGTGAAATCCGTCTCTAAAATTGATTCAGAAGGAATTTCCTGAATTAATTGTTTTAACTGTTTCTTTAAACCTAGCACTGTAGGTGCTGGAGTTTCGGAACGAATGGATACCTCATAACACAATTCGTCCTTCAAAAGTGAATGAAACTGGGCAAAAGTCTGTTCCATTGTGTTAAGTCAAAACACATTTAACAAAATATCGAGCTTGTGTAACTGTCTATGTTTAGCCTTATACAAATTGGTTAAACACAAACACAAAAGAAGTTATTTAAACTATTAAATATACACAAGCAAAATACACAACAAAAACAATATTCTTAAGTCTATCCTAACTATTTTATCAATTATGTTCCTATTCCAAAATCTTGTTAATAATACAAGCACATATTATTACTATAGTAAACAAAATATAACAAAATAAAACTTCCCAAAATTGAATAAATGATTGTAAGGTGCAGTATCACCTTTATGAGTACACAGTGTGTTACAACCTTTACAATTACAAAAGTAAACAGGCAACAAAGTTGCAATGACTCTGAATAGCATATTATCTTTAAAAAAAAACAAAGAGATTGTGCAATGGTTTGATGACTGTTACTTTACACTTTTAACACATAACCTAAAATACAACAAAATCTGTTTCTAAATGTCACTTTAAACTACCAGCATTCACTTAAACTTAACATGTTTTGTGTGTGAAGTAGCTTTTATCATAACCTTAACACAGCTCTAAACAAAATTTCAACAAAATAATGAAGTATCAAGTCACTGAAAAAAAATTGTTCATAACTTCATACTTGAACTTAATGTAATCTCTGAATATAGTTTATATATTTAGTTTCACAAGTTGTAACTCTTAGTATTTATAAATGTATGTGTGTAACTAGTTAACAGCACATAGCGTTTCAAAACTTTAATTATACTAAGTTACCGGAATTTTCAAACATAAGATGTACTTACTATTGAAAGCAATACCCAACAACAACTCAGTTAAGCAATGTTTATTACTAAACTGAAGGCAAACATTCACTTATACACCTCCAAGGTAAGTCGATAACATAATTAAACGGCATAAGCACCATTTATAAAGTGTTAATTAAATAAGAAAAAAAAAAACCAATGTTGGACTATACTCAGAAAATTACTTAAACTATCAAACAAAATTTCTAACTATTAGTTATTATTTAGTTAGTTAACCATAAAAACAGCTTAGTGCTCTTTGCAATGTGTCACTACTTAGAAAATTGTACAATCAGCGGAGTACATTTCATAAAATTCACAAAATTTCTCAAAATATACAGAAATAACTATATAAAAAAAACGTTCGGGCGCCATTTGTAAGGGTGGTAAATTGGGCGGAATAGAAATATACCCGGATACGGAATAATCTACCACCTTACAAAGATTAGAGGAAAAAAAAATAATTTTTATTTACTTTACTTGATCTATCTACCTAGTAAAGAATAGAAGCTAGCCGTCGACTCCCTTGTAATGCATATGAGGTGTTATAAATGAAATTTGCTAGATGTTAGGCAAAATTGTTTTTAATGTAACTTTTACCGGGGTCGCTTAATACAGAATGATGGCTAATAATGCTTAGTTATTCTAGCTTAATGCCAAGACTTAATTTAGATACATTATAATGACTTAGGTAGATAGTACATAAGATCTATGTTTTAAATTTAAGATGCCATTGGCATGGAATAGACAATGACACAGTAAAATTCATAAAATTGTTTCAAAATAAAAGCTCAGTAGTAAAGACAGGGTTCTTACTGTACACATACACTAAGAAGGTTCACTAAACTGTTGCAGGACACAAACATTTGCTTACTTGTAGGTGCGAAGACTGCAAGGTAGCTGGACGGCATCGGCCAAGATCCAAAACTCAATTTATTTGATTCTTCACAACCGAAATGTTTCATTACAAAGATTTTCACCAAGTCTTATCCATAGCAATTAAGTTGTCAACGTGAATGTGCAAAAGAAATAAATACGAAAACCGAAAACGCAAACGGAAAACTAAAACGGAAAACTGAAGCTAAACGTAAAACGTAAACGTAAACCCTGTAACAAAGAAAAACAAGATTATAATTTGTGCTGTGTGAAAATTTCGACACGTGGAATTTTCCCGATCAAACACAACTCACCTATTGAACTCCTGGCCACCAATGGTTTTCAGGAGTCCACCCACAACCCATTATCCTCATTTATTTGGGAAGGTAAAATAACTGGAACTGAAAGGGAAATCATGAAATTAGGATTTTCTCTAACCAAACCGCCATTTTGTCGAATCCACATTACTTGATTTTTCACTCACCATAATTGATGAAACATTGAAATACGTTAGGATGACTAAATTTATAACTATTGTATTTTCCCAGGCGAAGCCATGGGCGAAAAAGAGTGAGATTTTCCTGGAACGAAAAAATTCGTCTTCACATGTTGACTCCAGAAAAATTCTAAATCTCAGCAATCGGTGTTGCCAGACGCAACCCGAGTGTGGCCGCTCTCATTTAGTTTGATCATGAAGCCAATTCATTTTTGAATATTTGCGGAACCTAAGGATATATTATAAGAACCGTTTTGTTAATGACTTAACAATAAACAAATGATATTATGGTTTTATTTAATTATTTTGTTTTATTTTTACGACAATTGACAACGAAGCAAACGCCATCTATTGTGGCTCGAATGGACTCTGAACATCGACCCACGCGTAGTTCTGCACCTTGATGCTAGGTGGCACCAACATACTTTGAACAAAATAGATTTTAATTAAAAGCGAAACGCTAATTAGTAGTTCAAAATTTACAACGTCACAGTACAATCAAAACAAAATATTAGTAATGAATAAAATGTCAACATAATAGAAGTCCAAATTAATTATTGTTAATAACTTAAAATATCCTTATCCGTTACATAGTCCTTAATGTCGTAGTAATTCTTATGTATTAATATTTTGTAAAGTCTATTTTTAAACACTGTCAAAGGCTTCTCTCTTAGATCGTCAGGTAATTTATTGAATAATGCGATTGCCATACAGTACGCACTCTTTGAGTATACCGTTAGTTTTTGTGAAGGTATGCAAATTTTATTTTTTCGGTAAGTTCTTAAATTCGCGTCACAATTAACCTCGAAAAACAGATATAACTCCTTAACATGTGAACCCTACTTAGCCATGATAGTTTTCCTTTAAAATTGATTATACATATTATATACTACTGCTGTGATTTTTTTCACGTTTCTATATACTACTATTTGGCTGATAGACGGGGGGGACACTTGACTCTAATAAAAATTAGCACTTAAAAACATCATAATATTTTACAAACGGATCTAGAAATCGAGAAATGATGCTCCCACACCCACAGTATTTTTTAAATACCTATTCAACGATACCTCACACTATGGGGTAGACAACAAAAAAAAATTCATCCCCACTTTACATGTAAGGGGGGCTACCCTAAAAAAAATATTTATCACAATTTTATTTCACCACTTTGTCGGCGTGATTAATATTTATACCAATGCCAAATTACAGATTTCTAGCACTAATAGTCTCTGACATTAACCGAGGACGGACGGACGGACAGACGGACAGACGGACGGACATGGCGAAACTATAAGGATTCCTTGTTTACTACGGAACCCTAAAAAGAGAGCAAAAGTGGACAGGGAAGCACTTATCTCTATGAGAGATCTCTATCAGTGACCCTTGGCAGTGCGTAGTGGTAAAGACGTCCGCCTCCAATTCCGGAAATCGGGGGTTCGATCCCCGTCACGCACCTCCTAAGTTTTCGGAGTTATGTGCGTTTTAAGCAATAATTCAATATCAAAAACATCGTGAGAAAACATAAATGCCTGAGAGTCAAATCTGTGTGAAGTCTGCCAATCCTCACTTGGCCAGAGTGGTAGACTATGGCCAAGCCCTACTCATTCTGAGAGGAGACCGGTGCTCTGTTGTGAGCCGGCGATTAGTTGATCACAATGATGAGTCTTAGTCGAGTCGTACGCGGAAGTGTCTGGGGGCCAACTGCATTATTATCTCAGGAAAACCCCTACCATTACGTGATTTATGGAAAGGGGTCACGCCCGTCAGTATGAGGAATATACGCAAAGAAAATGCCCCGTGAAATACCCAGAACCTGAATAAAGTGAGAAAATAACATTTTAAAATTTCACGTCTACCTTACTAGTTACCCTATTTCGTCGCATTTTTCAGATGTATTTTGTATAAAATTTTCCTGCAAAGTAAGCTTCGGTATATCGTTTACATTTTTAGTGTTCCGTATTCACAAGTTGAAAACGGAATATGGAACCGCCTCGATGTTAGTTCGTCTGTCTGTCATTATCGTTTTGTTCAGTAACTAATGAAGCTGTATAAATCGAAATTTAAAAGAGCAATTTGTCGCTAAACCTAACAACGAATAATGAAAAACCAAGATGGCGAATTTCAAAATGGCCGCCATGCATAAAAAATACATAATGTATAGTGTTAGTCATTATCTTGTACGACGACGGTACGGATCCCTTCGTGTGCGAGTTCGGTCGTCAGCCGAAATAAAAATATACCTTCAGCTCGAAACTTCAGTCTAGTGCTGACGTCACTAAAATGGCGGCCACGCGCATTAGCAATTTGCGGGACTTATAAAACAGGTCATGATTATTTAGATAGGTATGTACAGAAGTTCATGACTGGTATTATGAGCTAACTTTCATAATTTTGTATATCCACAAAAAAAATGATTTACCTGTAACCATCCAACAGATGTGCCCCAAACCGGTTTCATTAGAAAGGCTCATCATCGTCCAATCATGTGAACATGGTTTTAGACCGTTAGCAATTTTAGACCTTTAGCCTTTACACAAGTTTAAAAAATGTGTTAATAGTATGCTTCTAAAAAAAGCATATTATACAGTCGCAGACTATGTAAACGATAAAAAAGCTTGGATTTGACTCGCTCCAGCAATGCACGGGGCTGCAATGGCTTGTATATTACGGTATAATAACATTGTAAATTGAAAAATTAAAAAGAGCAACCGCCGAGTTTCTTGCTGGTTCTTCTCGGTAAGAACGGCATTCCGAACCAGTGGTAAATTAAAACTACCTGACTATTCACAAGCACTTGTAAAAAGTTTACATGAATAAAAAACATTCTATTCTATTCTATTCTATTCGTTGTCATTAGAAACCTAGAACTTAATGCTGAAGTAATAACCGTAAACGTAATTACAGATATGACGTATAAACTTAATATTACGTTTACGTGAAGCTTATATTACGTTTACGTCATTCTCTACACATGTTCCCGCAGATTATTAGGCGTAACAGCGATAGCCATTTTATAGAATGAGATTACAAATAACGAAACATTCTTACGAGATAAGTACAGTACGCCACCGAAAGTTATGTACATCGACCTTTAGAAGGAGATAGCAGATTTGTAGAGCACTGTCTCGGTCGTTATTTATTTTATTTTATTTTATTTTGTTTATTTGAGAGTAATCAACAGCGTAAGTACATAATTATTATTTAAATTTAAATCTAGGTATAACAGAAGGCCAAATAAGAGATTACTTAAAATTATAATTAAAACTATTTTAACAGAATAGATTTAGAATAAAAATGTAGGTATATACAATAATTAAATTACAACAGTGTGTGTATGCTTGTGTGTGTGTGTGTGTGTGTATGCGTGCGTGTGTGTGTAAGTGGGAGTGTGTGATTGCATGTGCTAGATTAGCCTCAGAAGTATAGAGATGATGGAGTCAGGAATCAACCTACTGAGAGTCTAAACCTTAGTTCGTTATCAATAAGCTAGGGCGTGGTTGTAGGTAGGAGACAAAATAAAAGATTGTATAAGGAAATAAACTGTTTTATTCAGGGAAAAACTCCCTCCAAATCAAAGTTTATCTTTACCATTACTTATTGCTTTATCATTAAATAATTTATTATTTCCTTTAAGAAAAATCTACCGCCAGTTCGTAAAAAGCATATTATCTACCGAGAGAAAGAACTGGCAAGAAAAAACTCGGTGGTGTCTATTTTGAAATACCAATTACACATTTGAACAATACATAAATCAACATACATAGTACATCAATAGAAATATAAAATCAACAATATTCGTACCTGTAGGTATGTCACAGCTTCTTCTTAAAAATAGGAAAATTAATGATCTCTACCGTCAAAGCAGAGCCATTTATAGGCTGGGATTAACTCCCACCCTCTGTATAAAAATATAGTGATACCATCTAAAGATTAAATTCAATAGAGTCGATAGAGTTTAAACTCTACTAAATTTATATACTTCAAATTCCACATTATACTCTATTTAAATCTACAATTACTTCTAAAATATAATAAAATCAATTTCACCATGTAAGACCTTTGGATTAGCTGCTATATATTATCTGTTACGTCTGTAGTATTTTGTCTATCATTTTGACGTGCCTCTGTTTACAAATAAAATGTCAATGGTTTAGAATTAATTCTTAAGCAAAATCTAAAGAGTTTAGTAGCAATTTCAAGAAATAAATAGCAACTCTAACCATTTATCTTATACGGCCAAACTGACAATTGCTTCGTTCTCGAAGCAACAAAATAAAAACAAACAATTCGTAAAGTAAATTTTTAACAACATCAAATGTCTGTGGCTTCCAACAAAATTTAAAAAAACATTTTAAACATGTGTGTGACATACAAAATTACCACACAGTTTACTCTCAAAAATACAAGAAATATTTTTCTCGCCACAGCACATAAATGTTTCCAAACAAGATATCCTTTAACCCCATTGGTTTTAAACCAATATCATAAAATATTTTTAACACCACTGGTATTAAAGCGATATTATAAAAATACTTTTCAACACCGTTGGTTCCAACGTTTTAAAGTATCATCTACAAAATATCCTTCAACACCATTGGTTTTAAGGCAACATCGTAAACCATCATAAAATTGTCCCTTAACACCATTGGTTTTGATCCATATATCACTATACAATTTTTCCATTGATCGAACATTTGATCAAAGTTTTAAATAAATTCCAATAAAATATAGAGATGAATATTAAACAAAGAAAAATTGCAACTGAACAAATTGTAAATTATCAGAATTTAAAATAATATGTTTCATAAAAAAGAACCATCAAAATGAAAAAGTTACAAAAATATTAATATTTCAAAATAAGTTAAATCATAAGAACTTTTTTTCAATTTCAAGTTAATAATTTTGCAAAAATAATAAAATACCATCGACTCTTACTCCTAAAGTACCAAAGTCAAAAACAAAGGGTAGGTATATAAAAAGTAATTATATGTAAGATATATCAAAACAAAACTAACTACTATATTAGAAGAAGTAAAAATAATCAAAGAGTAAACTTATCTAATTATCGTTATTTACTTTCAAAAATATTTTCTATTCAATCTCTTTTTGTCTATCTGCAATCAGTCCTTGGACTATACAAAAACATTTGTTGCTTCCCACATCCAATGATGTGCCAACAACCTTCCTTTTTAAATAAATACCAAAACATTTTTCCACAATAAAATATAAAAATCCAAAAAGATCGTAAATAAAAACATAAAGGTAGGTATCAAAAACTAAAATGTCAAAAAATACCACAAAAATAATTTACATTAAAAAGATCGTCAAAGAAGTAATCAATATCAAAAATAGTTAAACACTTCAAACATCAAAAACGTCAAAAAATCAAAAGTATTATTCAAACAAAACAACAAAATACGGCATTAAAAAATATTAAACACAAGTGGGTAGTCAATAATCTCTAAATTCCAATATTCTAAATTTAAGTTTCAGGTTTAACCATAGTCCACCACGCTGGCCAAGTGTGGATTGGCAGCTCCATTACATCACATTACATAACGGTGGGTATATATAAAAAAACAATGACATCAAACAATCAGTAGCTACTAGACTTAGCGGCATAGCAACAGGATAAGACATCAGCAGCCTAACCTATCCTTATATAAAAACTACAAAAATAAACTCCAACAAAATTTCTTAATTATTGTAGGTAGGTATCACAAATCTTTCATCTCTACGTTTCGCGAGTGAGAACTCCGATGCAAAGTCAATAGCAAAAAAACAAAATGGCCATGCTAATCACAATTTCTGATCAATGAATCATCAACATTTAACGAATGATGCAATATGTATTTCTGTATTGTTCTTAATTTGAAACAAAATTACAACAAAAAAAATTTTTTTTTTTCTTTTTTTTTTTTGGTTCTTTTTTTTCCTTCTTTTCTCTCTGTCATTATGTAACACATAAATAAATTATATACATCTATTCGGCCAACCTGAAAAGTACTTCGTTCTCGAAGTACTTACATAGGAAATGCCTCAAGAACATAACTAAAAAAAAAAAGTAAGACGACTCATCACTCGTAAAACAATATTCAATGATTCAATGTCAACATCACTATCATATAAATTACGAATATACGGCTAGACGTCAGACGTAAATTAAAATAGAACACAAATTAATCATCAGTAAATATTTACTGACAAACTTGCTTTAGTTTTTCACCGCTCGGTCAGTCTGACATTTAACCACATTTTATCGTATGATCATTTAATAAAAATTTCATACCAACTAACTACCTGCAAATTTTTAACATTAATTTACGTAATATCGATTTGTGTTACTAGCTGGGACATCATGCGATTAAACACCTTCAAACATTAATCTGAGTCATTGAAACAGAACATCTATACTGAACACAAAATTACCCGCAAAAATTTTATTTATTTAGTACCCACATCTTTATTTCTATAATACAATTAGTTTTAAAACAAATAAAATGACGACAGGTACTATGAAACTGTGTTACTACATTACACAGAGTATTAATAGGTCCATGATTACGCAATAAAACTTTCTAAGGCCTACCTGCCTGAAAAATTGTCTTGCAAAAAAGTTTTAATTCACTTTCACTTTTTTTTTCATACCATATTTTCATATTAAGATTTCCAGATTTAGGGTATCCAATGTCCATTGTGGTACCTCTCGTGGACGTCAGTCATCACAACGCCTGTTGGAACATCTTTGATGGCTTTTCACAAAGCCATCCGAATTGGCCGGTATTTCTGAAACTTGTACAATTGCATTAGAAAAGGCACAATTCAGCCATATCGTATCCCACTTCTGATGCTAGATTAGCATCAGTAAATATAGAGATGATGGAGTCAGGAATCAACCTACTGAGAGTCTAAACCTTAGTTCGTTATCAATAAGCTAGGGCGTGGTTGTAGGTAGGAGACAAAATAAAAGATTGTATAAGGAAATAAACTGTTTTATTCAGGGAAAAACTCCCTCCAAATCAAAGTTTATCTTTACCATTACTTATTGCTTTATCATTAAATAATTTATTATTTCCTTTAAGAAAAATCTACCGCCAGTTCGTAAAAAGCATATTATCTACCGAGAGAAAGAACTGGCAAGAAAAAACTCGGTGGTGTCTATTTTGAAATACCAATTACACATTTGAACAATACATAAATCAACATACATAGTACATCAATAGAAATATAAAATCAACAATATTCGTACCTGTAGGTATGTCACAGCTTCTTCTTAAAAATAGGAAAATTAATGATCTCTACCGTCAAAGCAGAGCCATTTATAGGCTGGGATTAACTCCCACCCTCTGTATAAAAATATAGTGATACCATCTAAAGATTAAATTCAATAGAGTCGATAGAGTTTAAACTCTACTAAATTTATATACTTCAAATTCCACATTATACTCTATTTAAATCTACAATTACTTCTAAAATATAATAAAATCAATTTCACCATGTAAGACCTTTGGATTAGCTGCTATATATTATCTGTTACGTCTGTAGTATTTTGTCTATCATTTTGACGTGCCTCTGTTTACAAATAAAATGTCAATGGTTTAGAATTAATTCTTAAGCAAAATCTAAAGAGTTTAGTAGCAATTTCAAGAAATAAATAGCAACTCTAACCATTTATCTTATACATGCATATTTAGAAGTTAACTACTTTTTTTTACGATGATAGTTTCTTAATTCCTTTTTAAATTTATTGTTTGATAGGTAAAATAAGTCAAACTCAGCGAACTGATTGTTATAAGTACGTACCAAGCGTGGAATTATAGAATTTCGCGCATAATTTTAGTTAGATTTGGGAACATTTAGAAGGCGGCAGGCGCGTGTGACGCGTTCTTAAAATGTTGAGCATTAAATGAGAAGGCTGAGAGTAAGCGACAAAACGTCATATAGGTATGAGTGACAGAGACAACGGTCTACAAATGGCTGCGTACTTTATTTCTTATTAGAGCGATCTATGTTGGGTATCACTCTCAGGGATAAAATCCGGAACGAGGTAATTCGCAGAAGAACAAAAGCGACCGACATAGCTCAAAGGATTAGTGGGCTGAAGTGGCAATGGGCAGGTCATGTCTGTCGCAGAACCGACGGCCGATGGGGAAGACGTGTTCTGGAATGGAGACCGCGTACCGGTAAGCGCAGTGTTGAACGACCTCCAGCCCGCTGGACCGATGACCTGAAGAAGATGGTGGGGAGCGGATGGATGAGGAATGCGGAGGACCGTGTTTGGTGGCGTGCTCTTGGAAAGGCATATGTCTAGGCCTATTAATTATTATTGGCATTGCAATATAAATGTTTAATAGGTAAGCTGTAGAGGCTTGCTCTAATATTTACGATCCAAAATTTACGTTGGATGGAACAAAACCTTTGCATAAATCACGTTCGGTTCAGCGGTACATGTGTTAAATAAACAGTATAATATACTAATTATAGGACCAGAGCCCGTGGAAAAATTACTTTATGTATTAATTTTCCGATATTTTGCACGATAAATCAAAAACTATTAAGTATGCATAAAAATAAATAAAAATCTGTTATAAAATGTACAAGTAAAAGCCCTTTCATAATATGATACCCCACTTGTTAATAGTTATCTTACTATGAAAATTGAAAAAAAGAATACACGATTTTCGTATATAAGTATTTTATTCCTTTACGTGTGCTATGAGACCTACCTACCTGCCTTCATGATTCTAGGTCAACGGGAAGTACCTACCCTATAGGTTTTCTTGACAGATACGACAAACGGACTGACGGACAGACAACGAAGTGGTCCTATAAGGGTCCCTGTTTTCCTTTTGAGGTACGGAACAATAAAAAGGGTGTCCGACTCAAACAACTGCATTGTACAGGAAACTCAAAATCTTTTTTTTTGTGTTTCTCAGACAAATTGTATTAGCTAGCTAACACTATAAAGTACCTAAGTATTTTCTTTTCTAAAGGACCTTATCATTCTGAGAGGAGATCCGTGCTCAGTAGTGAGCCGGTAGTGGGTTGAAATGATGATGTTGATGTAAAATTTAAGACAACACAACAAATTTTGTTGTGTTGTCTTAAATTTCCAGTAGGTAAGCCAGCGCCCAGCATACTTAATAATTAATACAACCAGCCAAGTGTGAGTCAGACTCGCGCACCGAGGGTTCCGTACTACAGTCGTATTTTTTCGACATTTTGCACGATAATTCAAAAATTATGATGCATAAAAATAAATAAAAATCTGTTTTAGAATGCACAGGTGAAGCCGTTTCATATAATACTCTACTTATGCAGCTAATTATTAGTTCATGACTACAATTTTTTTTTGTTTGATGTAACCACAAATTCACGGTTTTCAGATTTTTCCCCTTATACCTGTCAAATTTCATGATTCTAGGTCAACGGGAAATACCCTGTAGGATTTTTGACAGACAGACAGCAAAGTGATCCTATAAGGGTTCCGTTTTTCCTTTTGAGGTACGGAATCCTAAAAACAGGTAATGTAATAGTTTTACCTTAGGATATTCCACCTAACTAGACTGACTTTAGGGTAATAAATGTCACTCAGTCTGTCTGGAATTGTTTAAAGTTTTCCCTCCCTAAGGGCCTCTGAGAGTTTAGCTAACGTTCGTTAGTTAGCGTATGCGTGAATTGTTTAACAGCCCGGGGAAATTAACTATTCTGCCCGGGGAAAAACTCCCGTATGGCTGGATTTTGGTACCTGAATATTGTTGCAGCTAAAGTCTAAAGCAAATTGAATAAGTTCCCATTGATCCGAGCTAATAAACCGGCCAAGTGCGAGCCAGACTCGTACACCGAGGGTTCCGTACTCGGGTACTTTTTTCGACATTTTCCACGACAAATCAAAAACTATTATGCATAATAAAAATAAATAAAAAACTGTTTTAGAATATACAGGTAAAGTTCTTTCATATGACACCCCACTTGGTATAGTACGGTATTTGACAACTAGTCAAGTCAGTAACTTTTTGTCAAACGTCAAAATGCGTGCTTAGTATGCGAGATCCTATGAAATATGGAATGTACTTTTTTAGTTTAATCGACAATTTAAAATGGTTATCACACAGAAAACTAACAAAGGACGTCGATTTTACGTATTTTGGAAGATCCTCTATTTAATTTATCACTGATAAATAATTTATTTTTGATGTAGTCATATACCTAGTTATCTTACTTTGAAAATTGAAAATACTAATAATTATATTTTGTTCATTAACACATACCTACCTACTATAATAATTTTTGTGTGATGTAATCACAAATCCATGTTTTTCAGATTTCTTCCTTTACTTGTGTTATAAGACCTACATACCTACCAAACTTCATGATTCTAGGTCAACGGGAAATACCATAATATAGGTTTTCGTGATAGACAGACAGACAAAGTGATCCTATAAGGGTTCCGTTTTTCCTTTTGAGGTACGGAACCCTAAAAAGAAAAATATGTTTTGTCCATACCGTAAATGCCTTGTTTTTAACCTTTAGCAACAGTGTTAGGCCACGTTAGGCATTGTCATCGCGCCCCGCTTCCATTCCGCGCGTTGTGTGCCCAAGCCTTCAGTCCGCTACCTTAAAGCTTCACGTTAAGTTAGGCTGGGTGCACTTTATTCTAAAATCTAGTGTGAATAATCAAATAAATAATATATCGTAAACATTAAACAATGGGAAGGCTTGTTTTCTCCTATGTGTGGTGGCACGCACGGCAAAACAAAATTTTGCTATCACACCATTATAACCCGTAACACCATTAAATAAGCATTGGTATTCCTTGAGTACATATTGATGTGTAAACAATATCCAAAGTCGTTAATGCATATTCCAAAACAAATAGTAGTATAATATGAGTCTTATGCAAGTAGCAATAAAAGCTACAATTCTAGAATGTAACAAATTATTCTGTTACAAGCTTGGTTTAAAATACAAAGATACAAATGCGCCTGTAGCTACAATCTATTGTACGATTTTAGACATTATAGTACTTTAATATAAGAGCTATGTGTTTAGTTTTTGAATAGCAGTATTAACTTAGTCACATATATTTACGTTGTTTAGCAAAACCTCGTTCTAACTGCGAAAACCACTTTGCTTTGTAAATGGCTGGGAGGTTTTGTCTTTGATCTGAAACCAAGATTAAAGCGTTTGGCAGTAATTGTGTAAAAGACTTAGATAAAGTACTTACCGGTATCTTACTTACCATAAGGTACCGGTCTTGGTAAGGTAAGGGGATATTCACCAATGCAGTGTTGCTATCCTATTACAATGTAAAGGATTATTTAAATGATAAGCAAGCTTGGGAATGAGTCGCTTAACGGCTTTGTGATAGTTCTAATAAATTTAATTTATGATTTTGTAAAGTGGTGATAATAAAAAGAATACCCGGCTGAGTTTGTTGTGGGCTCTTCTCAGAATTGGGCGCGTTTGGAACCCTCGTAGCTTTAGTTTTAAGTTTGCGAAATAATTATTTTATTAGGTACTAGCTGATCCCCGCGGCTTCGCCCGCGTAAATTTAGGTTTTTAAAGATCCCGTATAGCCTATGTCACTCAGGAATAATGTAGCTTTCTACTGGTGAAAGAATTTTTAAAATCGGTTCAGTAGTTCTAAAGATTACCCCCTACAAACAAACTTAACGACATTACCTCTTTATATAATACTAGCTGATCCCCGCGGCTTCGCCCGCGTAGATTTAGGTTTTTAAAGATCCCGTATAGCCTATGTCACTCAGGAATAATGTAGCTTTCTACTGGTGAAAGAATTTTTAAAATCGGTTCAGTAGTTCTAAAGATTACCCCCTACAAACAAACTTAACGACATTACCTCTTTATATAATACAACGGGCCGTGCAGCAGAAATCGTAATATTTTAATTTCGCCATAACTTCAAAACCAAACGTCCAATTTTAATCATTCAAAGACCAAATATTATCTCCATAAACTGTTCTTAGTGATGAAATCATTTATTTTGATAAGGATTAATAGCATGAGTAAAATAAACGCGTTTAAATGTAGTCCAAAAAAAATTCAAGATTTTTAAATAAAAAAAATGGTTGCTGTGCCTCACTCGACATAGATGGGTATAGTGTGTCGCGGACTTTTTTGTAGATATTTATAAGATCTACAATTAATTAGAACATTTTATGGTTCTATCTTTTATAGTTTAGGCAGCGTACGCAAAATAAGTAACTTTTCTGGTTGATTTTTTACACCTTGTGTCCGAAAAACCCAAATATCTTACGGAACCCTATTTTTTTCCAAAATAAAATATAGCCTATGTTACTCGTGGATAATGTAGCTTTCGAATGGTGAAAGAATTTTTAAAATCGGTCCAGTAGTTTTTGAGCCTATTCAGTACAAACAAACAAACAAACAAACAAACAAAGTTTTCCTCTTTATAATATTAGTGTAGACAACGGGCCGTGCAGCAGAAATCGTAATATTTTAATTTCGCCATAACTTCAAAACCAAACGTCCAATTTTAATCATTCAAAGACCAAATATTATCTCCATAAACTGTTCTTAGTGATGAAATCATTTATTTTGATAAGGATTAATAGCATGAGTAAAATAAACGCGTTTAAATGTAGTCCAAAAAAAATTCAAGATTTTTAAATAAAAAAATGGTTGCTGTGCCTCACTCGACATAGATGGGTATAGTGTGTCGCGGACTTTTTTGTAGATATTTATAAGGTCTACAATTAATTAGAACATTTTATGGTTCTATCTTTTATAGTTTAGGCAGCGTACGCAAAATAAGTAACTTTTCTGGTTGATTTTTTACACCTTGTGTCCGAAAAACCCAAATATCTTACGGAACCCTATTTTTTTCCAAAATAAAATATAGCCTATGTTACTCGTGGATAGTGTAGCTTTCGAATGGTGAAAGAATTTTTAAAATCGGTCCAGTAGTTTTTGAGCCTATTCAGTACAAACAAACAAACAAACAAACAAACAAACAAACAAACAAACAAACAAACAAACAAAGTTTTCCTCTTTATAATATTAGTGTAGATTATATAATAATTATTATATTCCCAAGCTTTCTTATCATTCAAATAATCCTTTACATTGTAATAGGACTGACTGACTGACTGATCTATCAACGCACAGCTCAAACTACTGGACAGATCGGGCTAAAATTTGACATGCAGATAACTATTATGACGTAGGCATCCGCTAAGAAAGGATTTTTGAAAATTCAACCTCTAAGGGGGTGAAATAGGGGTTTGAAATTTTTGTAGTCCACGCGGACGAAGTCGCGGGAATAAGCTAGTTTGTCATATTTCCGTAAAAAGTAGCAAAGATTTACATAGGTATACAAATTTTCGCAAATCCAGTAAAACGGTTTGTTTATTCTAAGATTTAAGAGTCAAGTCAGTTCAGTCTCGTTTTCAAAAGTTCATAAAACCCAAAGGTTGACGACATCGGTCGAAGACTGTGTAAATTACTTTTGATCTCGAAACTTCAAGTCAAAAACAGGAAATTAGAAATTCTTCATTCCTCCTTTAAGCCTTGGCCCTTGAGTTGGAATCAAAATTGTCCGTTGAACTACACTGCACTTGTGTGAACAAGAAAAAAATTGAAAAAACTACTATTAGAAAAGACATATTACTCGATTAATGATTACCTTTTAGAAAAGTTTTAGTTTTATTTTAATTTTTGACATTTTATTTAATTTTTTTTGTGACTAAGTAAGTATTTAATGTGCATAATTTTAACAAAACTATGTACACGTTGTTAGGTATATCATATCATATTGCATGCTATTGCTATTATAGACGCCTAATAGCCGGACACCCCTGATCGCCAAGCTTAGGCAGTTGCTTAGCATAAAAGTCGGCCTACGCCCATTCGATACCCTCATTCCGCACAATGTTATCGTACTTGTAATTGCCGCCTTTAAAAACGGAAGTCTGTTGCGTCGAAATCTTAAATCTTAATCTTAAATTGAATTTTCAAAACGGATGCCTACGTCGTAATAGCTATCTGAGTATCTGCACAAATTTCAAACCCCTATTTCACCTCCTTAGGGGTTGAATTTTCAAAAATCCTTTCTTAGCGGATGCCTACCTCATAATAGTTATCTGCTTGCCAAATTTCAGTCCAATCCGTCCAGTAGTTTGAGCTGTGCGTTGATAGACCAGTCTGTCAGTCAGTCAGTCAGTCAGTCACTCAGTCTGTGACTCAGTCAGTCCTTTCCTCTTATATATTTAATGATGATTCATGAGGAAGGTTTATACGTATAGACCATTGATGTGGAGTTCCCCTCTCGTATAGCTTTGCGTTAATATTTACTGAATTATGACGTTTCACGTTCATAATTATTTGTTACTAGCTGATGCCCGCGACTTCGTCCGCGTGGAATTAAGTTTTTAAAAATCCCGTGGGAACTCTTTAATTTTCCGGGATAAAAAGTAGCCAATGTCCTTCCCCGGGATGCAAGCTATCTCTGTACCAAATTTCGTCAAAATCGGTTGAACGGTTGAGCCGTGAAAAGCTAGCAGACAGACAGACAGACAGACAGACATACTTTAGCATTTATAATATTAGTATGGATTATTTAACATATTATTGGAAGAAATCAAGCCGAGTGAGAGCTTTCATCAAAAATGCTCTCTTACTCTTTTGAAATACAACAAAACTAGCAGTTTTTTTTTTATAATCCCGGGGGAACTCTTTGGTTTTCCAAGATAAAAAGTAGCATACCTAATACGTTACTCTCCGTCCATTCAACTATTTCTTTGCTATTATTATATTAGAAGGAAAAACAAACGAACAAACACACTTTCGCGTAGATATAGATTGATAAATCAATCTAGATTAACAGTCATTCCCCATTCAATCAGCTTGATTATTATAATCAAGCTGATTGAATGGGGACTATTTCTCATTGGAGACTGCTTTGGTTTAAGTGTTTTTATATATATACTATCTAGCTAACTTATTGTAACTGTTTGTCTCTACAAAAAAAAAAATTAAAAAATTAAAAAAAAAAAAAAAAAAAAAAAAAAAAAAAAAAAAAAAAAAAAAAAAAAAAAAAAAAAAAAAAATGGATAATAATTAATTAATCCACATTTTAATAGAAAACGCACGTGGTCTTTCCAAAGTTAATCACGTAATATAACGTGAAAAGTCGATCTTGATATTCAGATCGATTTTATTAGAAATATTACTAGGATTGATATTGCTAACGAGATGTCATCATCATCATCATCATCAACCCATCTGCTACAGAGCACGGTTCTCAGTCCGGGTACTAATATTATTATAGTACGTGACAGAAAGTAATGTATATTGGCCTTTAGAATGACATTTCGGCTTTGTAAAGCGTTGTCTCTGTCACTCATACCTATGTGACATTTTGTCGGTCTCAGCGATAAAGACAATATGCTCTACAAATCTGCTAAAGGTTGATGTACATTACTATCTGCCGCGTACTGTACCCATCGCCGGCTCACTACAAAGCACGGGTCTCCTCTCAGAGTGAGATGGAGCTAGGTCATAGTTTACAACGCATGTCCAACTTCACTCACCTTTGAGAACATTATGGAGAACTTGCAGGTTTCCTCACGATGATTTCCTTCACCGTTAAAGCAATTAGCGATATATTTTAATTAGGTACTTTTTAGGGTTCCTTACCTCAAAAGGAAAAACGGAACCCTTATAGGATCACTTTTTTGTCTGTCTGTCTGTCAAGAAACCTACAGGGTACTTCCCGAGAATCATGAAATTTGGCAGGTAGGTAGATCTTTTAGCTGGCATTTGGGGAAAAATCTGAAAACCGTGAATTTAGGGCTAGATCACACAAAAAAATTAAATTGTGGTCATGAACTAATAATTAGTATTTCCAACTTTCGAAGTGAGTGACTATATCAAGTGGGGTATCATATGAAAGGTCTTCATCTGTACATTCTAAAACAGATTTTTATTTATTTTTATGCATCATAGTTTTTGAGTTATCGTGCAAAATGTCGAAAAAATTACAACTGTAGTACGGAACCCTCATTGCGCGAGCCTGACTCGCACTTGACTGGTTTTTTTTCCTGGGAAGAGGAAAACTTAGCTACTAATTAAGCTATTAAAACTAATTAGGTACTTAAAACGCACTTACTCCGTAACGTTAGAGGTGCGTAACCAGGATCGAACCCATGACCTCCGATTAGGTGGCGGACGTCCTTACCACTAAACTAACACAGCTTAAAGCTTATAGCGTACAGCTACTTAGATGAAACTTAATCCTTGGTAAGCTAATTAGACGATAATTAAGAAGGTCCTAATGTCATTTCTGTTACACTATACCTAATTATTACTTCATAACAATATCATTATCTTTCTCTACATAGTATAAAATAAAGTCGCTTTCCGCGTCTGTATGTATGTATGAACGCGTAGATCTTTTAAACTACGCAACGGCTTTTAATGCGGTTTTATCAATTGATAGAGTGATTCAAGAGGAAGGTTTATAGCTATAGTTTGATTCTCAAAAAATTAGAGATCCCTAGAGACATTGAAATAATGTGAATTAGGTCGGAAAAAAATCCTCTCATTTGAGAGTTTCCGAGGCAATGCGTAGCAAATACAGGACCGCTTTGGTATACAAAAGGGTTTAGGCCATAGTGCACCACGCTGGCCAAGTGCGAAATGAAATTCACACATATTATTTGAGAACACTCAGGCACAAGATTAGTATTTAGACTTATATTCACCGCTTAGTGAACTAGAGTCAACTAGAGTGAGTTAGGGTTAGTTCTCCATAATGTTCTCATAGGTGTGTGAAGTCTGCCAATCCGTACTTGGGCAGCGTGGTAGACTATTGCCAAACCCCTTCTTATTCTAAGAGGAGACCCGTTCTCTGTAGTGAGCCGGCGATGGGTTGATCATGATGATGATGATGATGATGATGATGATGAATCTTTATAAGATAAGCTTATGCTCGCGACTTCGTCACACTACACAATTATCTGTATATTACTACTCTATTTCACTCCCTTAGAGGTTGAATTTTCAAAAATCCTTTCTTAGCGGATGCCTGCGTCAGAATAGCTATCTGCATGCCAAATTTCAGCCCGATCCGTCCAGTAGTTTGAGCTGTGCGTTGATAGATCCGTCAGTCAGTCACCTTTTCATTTTATATATTTGTCGGAGAACAGGAAGATGGCTGATAATTATTATTCATCTTTAGCCGACATCAGAAGGTAGTAATTAATAGGTAGGTACTTTAATCCATGTTCTTTACAAATAGTTCTCAGTAACGTATCGCACATGGAAACCATCAACGTAACACAACCAGATCACCCTAACCTAACCCTACCTATGGTCGCCTCCAACCACCCCTCACAGCGACCCCTCACCTCACTCTAAACTAGCTAACCTAAGCTAAACACCACATCGTGTGATTAGGGCGCAATTGCTATTGCAACCTCTCAATCAAGTCACGACCTACTCCGTTATCTAATCATCTCAAGGTAATCAATCACAACTTCATGAACGCTCTTAAAAGGATCATTGCATCGACTCTCTTACGATCTAAACCAGATCTTATAATTGACTTCTCATTACTAATTCAGAATATCGCAATAGCTCTACCTTCTCCACTCTGTGCACATCTGCATACAGAACACCATAGCATCGTGCGCCACACGCGCCACGACTACTATCCACCCAAATAAGCGATCACAACAGAAACCAGGTAGAATGTAAGCTATTCGATCTCATGGGCAACTCATTGTCTAATCCATTTCAACATTACACGAGAGTCATCAATGATTCTTTACCAACCGGGTTATACGATTCTAAAGCGGGTACCTACTATCAAAGTTAACTTCAAGTTACTATCACACTAAGCTATCACTTCAAACTAATCATTATCTCAACTGCCGGTATATCTCCAATTACACTCTAAATCACTAGCGTCTGCAGAAATAACCTTAACGGATGTCCTTATAATAATCTATCCACTGAGCCAAACGTTAACTCACGAATTACTCTAATATTCACCAATAATTAGTATTCCATATTCGTCAAACAACTACGCGAACATTATTAATAGTGCTTTGCAGACAAAGTCACTGGATGGCACCAGATGTTACGATTTAACACAATGTACATTAGCATCGAACAATTACTGTTCTAACTATATCACAATCACCGAATTAAATATCACGATTAAGAAACTACCTACCTATCTCAAAGAATAATAATTAGCTAAGCTATAATCTGATACTTAATTAATTTAACGCGAGAGAAAATTGTGAACGACAACAAAATTCGTGCGTGTCAAAGTCCAACTCTGACAACTAAAATAAAGATGGCTACCTTCCGTAGAGTAAAACTCATACGTTTCTTTTCACGGAGTCTATAGACAGTAAGAACTCTTTCAATATCGACCCTCCAATACGGCCATTCTGACATGCGACCGTCCTCGGGCGCTAGTATGTATCAAGCACAAACATTTTATAACCGTCAGAACATCCGCTCGTTCATCCTGACAATCAGCACAAGCACACAAACCACATATTCTAAAGCATGCATATCACAACCATTACAAATAAAACAAGCATGACACAACCAAAGCATAGCCCAACTTTATCCATAGTAGCAACTTCTAAAACACACTGCACCATTTGCCATAATAGACTCACCGCTCATAATTATGTCTCATAAAACCCGAACTCCAGCAGTACCCCGCTACTGATCCTATCACCTGTTCCAAACACCCACCACACTATACACCAAGCTAACTCCCCTCAGCTGAAACGGCCACGCCGCCGTCCATCCATCATCGGAACAGCCACCTCGCCGTTTATCATCTAAATGGCCACCTCGCCTTTTAGACAACTCCCTTTTTTTCAAAACAGCCACCTCGCCGTTTATTATCTAAATGGCCACCTCGCCTTTTAGACAACTCCCTTTTTTTTCAAAACAGCCACCTCGCCGTTTATTATCTAAATGGCCACCTCGCCTTTTAGATAACCCCCTTTTTTTTTCAAAACAGCCACCTCGCCGTTTATCATCTAAATGGCCACCTCGCCGTTTAGACAACCCATTTTTATAAATCAAATATTCTTTAACGTCGCAATAGCACTTTTCCAAAAGCAATTCACTAAGCTCTTCCTTATACACATCCAAACTCATCCTTTTGAGGTCAATCGGCAGCTTATTGTTCATTTTTTTTTTACAGCCATAGCGCAAACGCTTTTCATGCATGTACCACTGTGACATTCTGAAATGCATAGCTCGTTCGTGCATCCAACCGACCCACTCATCCTTACCTCATAATCTCGTTGGAAATATTTTTGACATCTCCTAATAAATACGCCCATATCCTCTATGCATCACAGTGGAAGGACCCCCATTTTTTTTATAACGGCATACAGCAATCGAACAGACCCATAACACAGACAGTCCTTATGCACTTCCTTTGAAGTCGAAATGCCCTTTTAGCATCAACGTAATTACCCTACAATGTCAATCCATACGACAACACGGATGATACACATCCGTGGGATGCACCCAAAGCCGCATTCAATTATATCATCTGCACCAGACGTCCCCACGCATACACAAATTCGTCCAATTCAGCACACACACCTAATGTGCACCCTCAAATTAGAGTTCCTGTCGCAAATTATTCCCAAAAACTTTAGCTCATCAACCCTCTCCATCGTCGCATGATCATGAACTGCATCATTTTAGTTTTATTTAAGCGCACTTCCAAGTCATTATTACTAATTCAATTAATTATCCTCCAAAGCGCCGTTCAATTCCCATTCCTACATTCCTTCAACATTATTCTATCATCTGCAAACAATACACAACGAACAGTGGTCGCTATCGTAATGTCACCAATACAAGTTACAAAAAAAAAAACAAATATTCCGGCGAATTTAAAAACCTCCTCCGTTTTTGAAGTCAGTTCAAACGGAAGGATTCTAATACACCACACATACCATACAGTCTGAGGTACCCCTCGCTTATCACATTCCAGTGGAGATCCGTACACCCTTTGGTATTATTTTTCATTCTAGCAATCCCAGCGCACATTTTCGGTCCATTCAAATACGACTCTATCCATTCATAAGCTCTTCTTTCAACACAATATCCATCTAATTTATCCAATAATATTTTATCATTCACAAAGTCAAAAGCCTTAGTCACATCCTGAAAAATAATAGCAATAGGTACCCTGTTATTCAGGCTATCATTATCTATTCCACTTAAACAGAAACAATCCTCAACAGTGGAGCTGTCATTGCAAAAACCAAATCGTTCATCCACGAGCACACCATTGGCATCGAATTTTTTTTTTGAGACGTTTCACCATTACCTTTCCAATCATTCCCGCTAATATTGGCACCAATGTTATAGTACGGTGCCACATCAATCGCCTTTTTTTTGAACACGGGCTACAGGAATGGTAACTATAGAAATTTTTAAGTTGCCTAGCAACCCCTAAAACCCCTTATTCAAACGACTGATTCACTATGTCTGCAAATACACTGCATAGGCGAATAGCGCACTCCTCTACAGAGCCAGTCCTCATCTCATCTTAGCCCAGCTTCAGTGTCACTCGGTGACTCTATTATACCAAAAATCCCTTCAGTCAACCATACCGTTTTATTATTACAATTATCCATTTTCACCTTCTTAAAGGGTAAACACAGCACATAGAAAAGTTATACAACATCATGAAAGGAATCAAATGCCTCGCCGACGCTTTCCGAATATTCGAAAATGTAAGGGACTAGATAAATTTCATGAATAAAATTATTTCGTATTATCCCCGTTGTAGTCCCTCCCATATTAAGACCATGCAGACCTATATCGCACTTTTTTTTCAACCCTTACTGCCAATGCCCAAGTAGCATCATGATCTGAGAGTGCTAGATAGTCAATCTCAGCAGCTGAAAACATCAGACCACTAGCTATTAAATTAGATGACAACCGTGCTGGGACATCACACTCCCAATGCTATAAACATTTAGTAAGGAAACCAAGTAGTTTGGAACCCTCGTAGCCTTAGCTCCAAGCTTACACAATTCACCATCACCACCATACCACATAACTCCAACAACTGACAGTCAAAATTGTAAATTAACTAAACTTAACTATTTTGAATAAATGATTCGAGTTTTGAGTTTAACTCCATTAAATCACGGCCACTTTCACCACTCCTTAGCGCATCTCTACACAAAATAATCCTTCTTTCTTTCTCTTTTTATTCAAAACACACAAAAGTAAATCAAGCTTTTCAAGAAAGACCACGTGTGGGTATTAAAATTGAAAACATGTCTTGCACAAATAAATAAAAAAAAAAATCTTGTAACTTTTTTTTTTTTTTTAAACAAAGCTAGTGTTGCAATGATTTTCGAAAATGTGGGCATAAATCGTGTATCCCACTTCTGATGTCGGAGAACAGGAAGATGGCTGATAATTATTATTCATCTTTAGCCGACATCAGAAGGTAGTAATTAATAGGTAGGTACTTTAATCCATGTTCTTTACAAATAGTTCTCAGTAACGTATCGCACATGGAAACCATCAACGTAACACAACCAGATCACCCTAACCTAACCCTACCTATGGTCGCCTCCAACCACCCCTCACAGCGACCCCTCACCTCACTCTAAACTAGCTAACCTAAGCTAAACACCACATCGTGTGATTAGGGCGCAATTGCTATTGCAACCTCTCAATCAAGTCACGACCTACTCCGTTATCTAATCATCTCAAGGTAATCAATCACAACTTCATGAACGCTCTTAAAAGGATCATTGCATCGACTCTCTTACGATCTAAACCAGATCTTATAATTGACTTCTCATTACTAATTCAGAATATCGCAATAGCTCTACCTTCTCCACTCTGTGCACATCTGCATACAGAACACCATAGCATCGTGCGCCACACGCGCCACGACTACTATCCACCCAAATAAGCGATCACAACAGAAACCAGGTAGAATGTAAGCTATTCGATCTCATGGGCAACTCATTGTCTAATCCATTTCAACATTACACGAGAGTCATCAATGATTCTTTACCAACCGGGTTATACGATTCTAAAGCGGGTACCTACTATCAAAGTTAACTTCAAGTTACTATCACACTAAGCTATCACTTCAAACTAATCATTATCTCAACTGCCGGTATATCTCCAATTACACTCTAAATCACTAGCGTCTGCAGAAATAACCTTAACGGATGTCCTTATAATAATCTATCCACTGAGCCAAACGTTAACTCACGAATTACTCTAATATTCACCAATAATTAGTATTCCATATTCGTCAAACAACTACGCGAACATTATTAATAGTGCTTTGCAGACAAAGTCACTGGATGGCACCAGATGTTACGATTTAACACAATGTACATTAGCATCGAACAATTACTGTTCTAACTATATCACAATCACCGAATTAAATATCACGATTAAGAAACTACCTACCTATCTCAAAGAATAATAATTAGCTAAGCTATAATCTGATACTTAATTAATTTAACGCGAGAGAAAATTGTGAACGACAACAAAATTCGTGCGTGTCAAAGTCCAACTCTGACAACTAAAATAAAGATGGCTACCTTCCGTAGAGTAAAACTCATACGTTTCTTTTCACGGAGTCTATAGACAGTAAGAACTCTTTCAATATCGACCCTCCAATATATTTAAGAATATATTTAGAATTTAGATAATTTGATAACCAAAATAAAGTTGAATGAACTTTATAATTTTCCGAGGAGAATGCCCTTTCATAATTGCCCTAAGTAATATTGTAGGTACCTACATGCGTGTGACCCTTTTGCACGTCGTTAATTTATTTATTACTGTTATTCCTTTTATCCTTTCCTTGCAAAATTATAAACTGTTTCAGACTTAATTTTTATTTTATTTTATAAAGAATATTAGCCAATGATGACTAATATTCCCCTTTCTCCTCCAACTAAGCGTCAAGCTTGTGCTAGGAGTAGGTACGACAATAGTGCAACGCGCGGGGTTTGAGCAGGCGACATTTCGGATTTCAGTCCGCTCCTCTAACCGTTGAGCTATTGAGGCTAATTGTAGTTACTAATTAAAATTTAACTGTATTTTTTTCTTAAAGCTATAAATATACCTACCTTCTAAGATAATAAAATAAAATGTCTACTATAATAACGAAAATAGGTAAAAAAATGCATTTAAAAAGTGAGCGCCTCTAAAGCGTATGGTTATCTTCAAAGTGTGTCTGGCAGTGGCTATGGTTATCTTTCTAGGGTTAAGTAAGTAGGTGGTATGGAAGTATGATGAATGCCCTTGCAAGCGTAAGCATCAAACAAATTTCCATACGAAGCGATGATACAGCCGTCTCTTATTCCACTCGTGGGCGAGCTCTTAATGAGTAGAGCCTCTTTATAAAAAACGATGAATTAACATGTCAGGAAAATGCAGAACATATTTGTCTGGTGAGAGGCTTCGGCAGTGGGTTACCACCCTACCGGCAAAGCCGTGCCGCCACGCGATTTAGCGTTCGGGTACGATGCCGTGTAGAAATCAAAGGGGCATGGGTTTATCAAACAAAAGAGCAACCGCCGAGTTTCTTGCTGGTTCTTCTCGGTAGGAACGGCATTCCAAACCAGTGGTAAATTAATACCTGACTATTCATAAGTACTTGTAAAAAGTTTACATGAATAAAAAAACATTCTATTCTATTCTATTCTATTACTAAAAACTATCATACCCCAGGTTAGCCCGCTTCCATCTTAGACTGCATCATCACTTACCACCAGGTGAGATTGCAGTCAAGGGCTAACTCTGCAGGGACAGAGAAAGGGACGCTAGGACGGAAAGTAGAGGCTCAGTAATAGGGTCCCGTTGGCACCATTCGATACGGAACCCTCAAAATAGTTGACAGGCACAGTTATAGAAGTTTCTACGCCAGCATGTCGCCAGCCCTCCAATTTTTACAAAAAAAAAGTTACTTCAACGTTTTGACAGGTTTTCAATACAACAAGCAATCTAAAAGTTTTCGAAAAAACCCCGACTGCGGTTTGCTCTGCATATCGGTAAATGCGGCATTTTTTTTTTAAATTTCAGGTAGGTAGGTACCCAGTGACACTCGCGATATCAAGACGAATCTAATCAAACTCAAACTCAAATCGTTTATTCAGAACTGGTAAAATTTTACGCTTCCTGATTATCATAAATTTTTATTTATAAGATGATATGATATAGTGGTGATAATTAATACGTACCTACTTAAAACTAAAGCTACGAGGGTTCCAAACGCGCTCAGGTCTGAGAAGAGCCTACAACAAACTGAGACGGGTATTGTTTTTATTATCACCACTTTACAAAATCACTTAGAACGAACACAAAGCTGTTAAGCAACTCATTCCCAAGCTTTCTCATCATTCAAATAATCCTTTACATTGTAATAGGATTTTTCAATAAGTTTAAGTTTTATGAAAACTTTGAACTTGTTGAGAGACATAATGACGTACAATACGTGGAAATGTTGAGTAGTTACGACCTGACACAGGAACAGACATACAGACATACAGGTCAAACACATAACCTTCCATTGGGCTTCGCCGCAGTCGGGTAAAACTAGGTATCAAAGCCTCATTCCTCAGCTAAAAATTATATTTTGGCGATAAGAAATATCGGCTTTTCAAAAGAATCGAAAGAAAAAGATTTTTATACTAGTTGATCAGCATCAACTTCGTCCGCGTGGATTTACATTTTTCAAAATCCCGCGGAAACTCTTTGATTTTGCGGGATAAAAAGTAGCCTATGTGTTAATCCAGGGTATAATCTATCTCCATTTCAAATTTCATCCAAATCCGTTCAGCCGTTTTTGCGTGATTGAGTAACAAACATCCAAACATCCACACTTTCACATTTATAATATTAAATAGGATACTTGCTTTAAAAAGGCACTTTGTAAGCAACATAATACCTAAGTATTACTTATACTTACGTTAAAGCTCTCAATAAACCTATAAGCTGTAAACTAAGTTTCTAACTTTAATGAAACCTAAGATTAAGTTAACGAAAGTTTACAACTTAGCTACGTACTAGGTACCTAGCACCTACGTAGGAACTAGAATCCCTGCAGCTTTTGTATGCTTACTGAAAATTACTTAATGGCGTAAAATAATTAGTTTCTAAGTGTAAATAGTGTAAGAATGTAGGTGTAAACCTACCTACTTTCTAGGGTTCCGTAGCCAAATGGCAGAAAACGGAACCCTTATAGATTCGTCATGTGCGTCTGTCTGTCCGTCTATCTGTCCGTCCGTATGTCACAGCCACTTTTTTCCGAAACTATAAGAGCTATATATACTGTTGAAACTTGGTAAGTAGATGTATTCTGTGAACCGCATTAAGATTTTTACACAAAAATAGAAAAAAAACAATAAATTTTGGCGTTCCCCATACTTAGAACTGAAACTCAAAATATTTTTTTCATCAAAACCATACGTGTGAACTGTGAGGTAGCTATGGATAGGTCTTCAAAAATGATATTGAGGTTCCTCATATAATTTTTTTCTAAACTGAATAGTTTGCGCGCAAAATTGGAAAATGTGTCCCCCCCCCACCCGCCCCCTGTAACTTCTAAAATAACAGAATGATAAAACTAAAAAAAATATATGATGCACATTACATTACCATGCAAACTTCCGCCTAAAATTGGTTTGAACGAGATCTAGTTAGTAGTTTTTGATTTATCGTGCAAAATGTCGATAAAATACGATTGTACTACGTCGAGCCCTCAGTGCGCGAGTCTGATTCGCACTTGGCCGGTTTTCACCTGGTGGTAGGTGATGATGCAATCTAAGATGAATGCTGGTCAACCTAGAAGTGGTATGACAGTTTTTTTTAATTAAAACCATACAGACCCCTTTGGTTTTTACACGGCATCGAACCGGTACGCTAAATCGCTTGGCGTGCGGCTTTGTCGGTGGGGTGGTAATTAACCAGACCAGATCAGAAATTTAGAAATTATAAAATTACTAACCTCTGCCGGGAATCGAACCCGGGACCTCCCACTAACAAGACCACAGCGCCTACCACTGCGCCAGGGAGGTCGTCAAAACCTATTAACCTATTAATACTCAAGGAATAAGAATCTTATAGGTATTATAGCTACTATTTGACCCACCCCGACTTTGCACGGGTAGGCTTACCTATCCCATAGACAAAAGAATGGGTTATATTATACGTCACATTAATACTTCATTATCATCATGATCAACCCATAGCCGGCCCACTATAGAGCACGGGTCTGTGTTTGTCCTTCAATCACAACGCATCGGAGAAACCGATTGTCCTGATTTTTTACATGGATACTATAGTTGAAGACGGCGAAAGTGTGACGAAGTTGCGGGCATCAGCTAGTCAAGTAATAAATATTTATAAAAATACTCACATTTAAGTGTTTCAATAAAAAAGAAAACAATTCAAAACAAAATTCCCAAAACTTCACTTTTCGTTTCTTCACCAAACTTTTGCAAAAACTTTCAAAAGTAATTTTCACCTCAAATTAACTAAGTAAAATCGTCAAAATTTTTCAATAATACTCCAAATTGTACTCTTAATTTTAACTGGAAATAAAATCACTAATTCCTCGTATATATGTTTCACAAGAAATTATCTACCGTACTTCGTCATATTAGAGACCATGTTAGGGCACGTCTGTACTCATTGGCAGTTATGTTACAACTGAGTTAAGCAGTGAAATTTTACTGTCTACTGAAAAAAGCTTTTCACCTACACAGATTAGCTGCTTCAGAGGAGAATATAATTGCATTGTAATGTATTTCCAGAAGTAAAGTGCCTTTTATAGAAAGCACAAAATTAAAAAGCTCTGCAATAACAGAGCTCTACTAATACAAGTTCTGGAGCTGCAATTGCCGACCTGTTTTTCAGGCAACTTCATTTTCGCCGCGCTGATAGCAGCAGTGAGCGTCATGTACTTAAGCGTCATCATCATCAACCTATTACCGACCATAAAGATATAGCGAGTTGCCCTAATGTCCTATAGAAAATAGTTGATTGGAAATACGCTCTATCTTAGCTAAATTTTACATATATATTAAATTGAGATTCTGCAGAACTTTACCGACTCCGCCATTTTTAACCGACTTCAAAAAAAGGAGGAGGTTCTCAATTCGTCGGAATCTTTTTTTTTTTTTTTTTTTTTTTTTTTTTTTTTTTTTTTTGTATGTTCCCCGATAACTCGAAAACGCCTAGACCGATTTTGAAAATTATTTTTTTGTTTGAAAGGGTATACTTCAAAGTTGGTCCCATTTCAATTTGGTGAAGATCTGATGAATATCTTCGAAGATAGATACTGGAACTCCTCAACGGATAAGAGTAAATTGCTCGCGATCAGTGTAATAGCTTAGTAAACAGTAGACTTTTAACCAGTCATAGCATAATTCCATGGGGCCACTAAAAATTGTGAAATAAAAAATTTTTACAAAAAAAATAAAAACCGACTTCGTTACACAAACACTAAAAATTGAAAAATAATTTAATTTATTACCGAATATATTATGTATACAAGAGTTAATATAGTTCCATAATAATATTTTTTGGGGTCGGTGCCAATGAGGTGCCATTGTGGAGTCCCATAAAAATATGAAGTCTAGACGATTCGCGCAGCTAAAGCTAATTGGCACCGGAACCAAAAAGTATTATTATGGAACTATATTAACTCTTGTATACATAATATATTCGGTAATAAATTAAATTATTTTTCAATTTTTAGTGTTTGTGTAACGAAGTCGGTTTTTATTTTGTATGCAGCGAACAATGGGGTGCACTCTCAAGAACTCTCAATGTTTTCTCTCTCACTCACGATGTTTTCCTTCACCTTTAAACTCGGAACTAAATGTTAATGATGAAAGATGTGTCAACTAAGTGTCAAAACGAAGATCATTTAACACAGCTTCAATTTCAATGCCGGTTCCCGCGGGAAATCTTTGATTTTCCGGAAGAATTGAGAAATACTAGCCTGGGTGTTAATTCAGTTATTTTCAGCCAAATCAGTCCAGTCATTGTAGCGTGAACAAACGTCCAAACTTTCGCATTTTATTAGGATTACTTTTAGATTTTTTTTTACTTTAGATACCTAAATTTTATACGCTCCGCCTCGGGAAAGTCCAGAAGTCATTTGTAGGAATGGGTACATAACCTTTTACAACAAAATTCCTCAATCTAATTTCGACTTGCGTTTACACAAGTTTAAAAAATTTATTAAAAGTATGCTCCTGAAAAAAGCATATTTATACACAAATGAAGATTATGTAAATGATAAAAAAGCGTGGATTTGACCTGCAGCTCGTTCCAGCAATGCGCGGGACTGCCTTTACTTTTTAGGGTTCCGTATCTCAAAAGGAAAAACGGAACCCTTATAGGATCACTTTGTTGTCTGTCTGTCTGTCTGTCTGTCTGTCTGTCCGTCTGTCTGTCAAGAAACCTACAGGGTACTTCCCGTTGACCTAGAATCATGAAATTTGGCAGGTAGGTAGATCTTATAGCTGACATTTGGGGAAAAATCTGAAAACCGCGAATTTAGGGTTAGATCACACAAAAAAAATTAAATTGTGGTCATGAACTAATAGTTATTATTTTCAACTTTCGAAGTGAGTGACTATATCAAGTGGGGTATCATATGATATGCATCTGTACATTCTAAAACAGATTTTTATTTATTTTTATGCATCATAGTTTTTGAATTTTCGTGCAAAATGTCGAAAAAATACGACTGTAGTACGGAACCCTCATTGCGCGAGCCTGACTCGCACTTGGCCGTTTTTTAAATAAGTATGTATGGCATAATATTAATTGTGTATCAAATTTTTGAAAAGAGCAACCGCCGAGTTTCTTGTTGGTTCTTCTCGGTAGAAAAGGCATTCCGAACCAGTGGTAGATATGCATTTTTTTTGAACTTTGACTTTTGATTTGAAATTTGATTTGAATAATAAATATTTTTATTTTATTTTTATTTTGTTTTAATCTGCACCCTTATAAGTTATAGTAGGTACCGTAGGTAGGCACCCCCCTTTAGTATTTTATCCCTTATACAAAAAATATTTCTACCTGTGTCCATTATAGCCTTTGAAACCATCCAACCGATGTAGCCCAAACCGGTTTTATTAGAAAGGCAATAATGCGAAGCCATCTTCGTATGAATTAAAAAAAAATCTTTTAAAAACCATTTTTAGAGTGTTTTTTTTTTAATTTCTTTTTTAGCGTGGTAGTAAACGCCGGGTATAGTCCAGACCCCAAGAGGCTTTACAGAGCCCTAGGACTCCTCAGAGGACACTTTCAGTATGGCGGCTCTATTACGTAGACCCACAGTAAGAAAAACGATTCAGCTAGCTGTTAGTTAAAAGTATAAAAGGAAATTGCCATTTCTAATATTCACGGTGCTATAATAGCTACAATACTTTTCATTCAGTTTTATCTATTCAGCAGATCCATGAATCATTGAATCGATGTTCATAAAAGCTTCAAGCTTTTAAGCAAAGCCTTGAACTTTCAAATATTAAAATACTTAGTCCAATAAAGTCCATTTCCAAGCTCGCTCGGACAAAGTCTACACAAAAATGTCATAAACTACAATGAGATGAAGGGAAAATGTCTAAAGCAAACTTTTCTAGTTTTATATGAGAAAAATATCGTTCAATAGCTTTTCCTGAAAGTTCGAATGCGTGGATTTGGATTTAGATCTGTAAAATAACCGTGAAACCTAAGAGTTTCAACCTCCCTGGCGCAGTGGTAAGCGCTGTGGTCTCGTTAGTGAGAGGTCCGGGGTTCGATTTCCGGCAGGGGTTTGGAATTTTATAATTTCAAAATTTTTGGTCTGGTCTGGTGAGAGGCTTTGACCGTGGCTAGTTACCACCCTACCGGCAAGGACGCGCCGCCAAGCGATAAAGCGTTCCGGTACGATACCGTGTAGAAACCAAAGGGTGTAATAAAAACTGCCATACTCCTTCCAGGTAAGCCCACTTCCATCTTAAATTGCATCATCAGTTACCACCAGGTGAGATTGCAGTCATGGGCTAGCTTGTATCTGAATTATAAAAATATCACTACACATCAGGATACTGTACAGACCTAAGAGACAAAATCTCGTTCTCTTAGTCGAGTTGTATGCGGAAGGATCTGGGAGCTCACCGCATTATCATCCCAAGAAAACTCCTACCATTATGTGATTAATGGAAAGGGGTTAAGACCCTCAGCAATTAAGAGTACGACGCAGATAGACAGATGCTAGACCTGCTGCTTTCATAAGATTCTTAACCTAAATTTTCAGTCGGGAACATGCTAGCATAAGATTACGAGTCAGACTCGTGCACCGAGTTCCGTACCTAAAACAAATGTATCAATACATGTTTAGTTGGGATGGGATGTTTGTAAAGGTGCTGATTTCTAAAAAACTTTGCAAGTTGCCATTGGAGTCAATTCTGATGTTTTTCTCTAAACTAAATTTAGAGTATTCTGCATCCTTTTCTTTTTAATATTGCTAAATAAGGACGGATAAAGTTTGTAAATTTAAGTGTGCTCTACAAATTTAAACTATAGGCTCACGACTGACGCCTAAAGTCACCAGGTTTGACAGTTCTAAATTAAATTAGGTTTGTCTGTCCTTTTTTTATTACATTGGTAAGAAAAGGATGCAAACACTCTAAAATTTAGTTGCACTCAGAATCAGTAACGATGACTTTGAAATAAGCAGTTTGACGGATGGACAAAGTTGCACCATAGTTTTTAACATTTTGGTACGGAACCCTAAAAAGAGTATGCATATTTAATTAATATTAAAAAGTGTTATTAAAGATACACCTACCACGTTTCACGTATTTGTGTGCTTTTCATTAGAATTTATTGAATAAAGCGAGAATTTAATTAAACGAAAAACTCGTTTTCATGAGTAATTTGAAGCGTGGGTTGATGGTTGATACATACATACGTGTGTTCTGAGCAAAACCGGCTTAGCGAAGTCTCCTTTACTCATATAGTGTTCCGTACAGCGAACTACGGGAATTTTCCTTTCAACCTCTTCATCATGGCTGGTCTCTGAGTGTTGAGACTTCCGAAGGAAGAGGATCTTGTTAAGAACCTGTCCATCCTAACGTCTTCACAACTATCGACGAGATGTCGATAGTCACGTGTTGCATCACTATTATTTTGATGACTCAGTAGTAGACTCAGCAGCTATAGCGAGCGCACGGGCATACTGGACAAACGCCGTGCGCGTGAAGCTAAATAAAACTGTTCAAAAACAAACAAATTATACAAAAAAAAAAAAAAAAAATATCTTCATCATGATCAACCCATCACAGGCTCACTACAGAGCACGTGTCTCCTCTCAGAGTGAGAAGGGTTTTGGCCGTAGTCTACCACGCTGGCCATGTGCAGATTGGTAGACTTCACACACCTTTGAGAACATTATGGAGAAATCTCAGGCATGCAGGTTTCTTCACGATGTTTTCCTTCACCGTTAAAGCAAGTGATATTTAATTACTTAAAACGCACATATCTTCGAAAGTTAGAGGTGCGTTCCCGGGATCGAACCCCCAACCTCCGATTAGAAGGTGGACGTCCTAACCACTAGGCTATCACAGCTTTTTATCAGCTTTCAAGAATTTGAAAAAATATATCTTTTTTTGCCGTTAGTCAGTGATGTTATGTTATTATTTTGGGGCCTATTTTGGAGTTAGTTACAATGTGGCTAATTGCGATGTACACAATCTCTAAACTAAACTAAAATGGCACGTCTAAATCTATTGTTTGTTTGTTGTCCCTTTCATAATGTTGCTTTCGGAACAGGACCTTTAGACCTGTTTATTTAGTTTAGTTTAGAGATTGTGTACAAGAGAATCGGTCCTATTGGCTTAGAAAGGAATAGAATAGAATATATTTTTATACTAGTAAACTTTTACAATTAGTGCTTTTGAATCTATACTTCTATATTAATAAATAAAAAGTGTCTTTCTGTATATTCGTTCTGTTATTTCGAAATAACTACCTCAAATTACGCTCATATATTTATTTGAACTGTACCATAACTTAATCATACGTTTTTAAAATTTTTGTCTGTCTGTATGTCTGTATATGTCTGTCTGTTTGAACAGATTAATCTTCGTAACGGCTGAACCTATTTTGACGGGACTTTCTCAGATTAAAAGTTCCCACAGGATTTTTACAAAACCTAAATCCATGCGGGCGAAGCCTCGGGCATCAGCTTATCTTCTAAATATATAAAACGAAAAGGTGACTGACTGACTGACTGACTGACTGACTGACTGATCTATCAACGCACAGCTGAAACTACTGGACGGATCGGGCTGAAATTTGGTATGCAGATAGCTATCATGACGTAGGCGTCCGCTAAGAAAGGATTTTTCAAAATTCAACCCCTAAAGGGGTAAAATAGGGGTTTGAAGTTTGTATGAAACTCTGTCAGTTTTGAAGTGTCTATAAAGAAGTTTTGTAGTTAATATTTTTGCAATTAGCAGTATGACATATTTTATTAAGCTCATGTTAAAATCTCATAGTTAAAGATCAAACCTAAGGGTGTAAAATGGGGGTTTAAAATTTGTGTGGTCCACGTGGACGAAGTCGCGGGCATAAGCTAGTAAGTAAATAAGAATGAGAATTAGCCTATGAGCAAAATAGGGCGGATCTGTCATAGACAATATCTATAAAGTTATAGGCGATTTTGAGCGTAAGGCGGCGAAATCGGCTGCGTGCAAACAAAGGGGTCTCGTATTTATTTGATTTAAGCGACCCAAGGGTCGTTTTGTTACTGAAGCAAATAGCTTTGTCACAAAATAGTACTTAGGCATTATCTATTTGATCATAATATTATCTTATATTTCACTAGCTGATAGTGATATTGAAGCTGTGATAGCCTAGTGGTTAGGACGTTCGCCTTCTAATCGGAGATCGGGGGTTCGATCCCGGGCACGCACCTCTAACTTTTCGGAGTCATGTGCGTTTTCAGAAATTAAATATTAATTCCATTACATTACATGTGAGGAAATCTGCATGCCTGACAGTTTTGCATAATTTTCTCAACTTCGGCTTACTACAAATCACGGGTCTCCTCTCAGAGTGAGAACGGTTTTGGCCATAGTCTACCACGCTGGCCATGTGCGCATTTTTAGAATTCGCACACCTTTGAGAACATTATGGAGAAATCTCAGACATGCAGGTTTCCTCATGATGTTTTCTTTCAACGATAAAGCAAGTGATATTTAATTACTTAAAACGCACATAGCTCCGAAAAGTTAAAGGTGCGTGCCCGGGATCGAACCCCGACCGCCGATTAGGAGGCGGACGTCCTAACCATTAGGCTATCACCGCTTGCTAAGTAAAAGCTGTGATCGGCACCCTTTGCGTACGGAACCCTAAAAGCTTCCATTACAGGTACTTTCAGATAAAAAATAAAACCAATAATACCATTACGCAGTAAACTCCAGACTAGACGTAAAATCTTGAGAAAAATATGGGACGGTATTTTTTGTTTTCATTTCAATCTTGTCAATTCTTCTTAGACGTAAGACAAGCTCTGAGTTATTATACTATTTTTATAGACAACAGATTGATAAACAATTTATTACACGTTCGTTCCAGATTCTATCAGACAAATTAATGATGATATTTTTAGATGATGCTTGCGAACTTCGTCTGCGTGGATTTAGGTTTTTCTAAATCCCAATATTATTTTTACAAAATCTATATTTATATTTTAAATCAGAAAGTGTGTCTGTCTAGAGTAAAAATATTCGACGTTGCCGTAGCGAGCGGCCGGCGGGATCTACGCGCCACTCGGGGTGTGCTACGCAGGGTGCTACGTGGGGCGGTGATATTATTATTATTGGTGTTTCATTTCCCTATGTCATTTATTTAAGTAAATATCCAACCCGGGGACGACCATAGACTACTTTTCCGGAAAATGTAGGGTTCCTACGGGATTTTTAATAAACCTTGACTCACGTGGACGAAGTCACAGGCTGCATCAACTGTCACCGCCACACGTAGCGCCCTGCGTAGCACACCCCGAGTGGCACGTAGATCCCGCCGGCCGCCCGCTACGGCCACGTTGAATATAATATACTTTTAAAATCCCTCAGTGCCTGAGGTCTCAGGTTTTCGATCAATATGTTGCCATTGATGCCATGTAAGAAGGATATTGCACTACCAGTGGTAGAGTCATATGACGATTTGTAAAAGTTTAGTTGAATAAAAAAATCTTTAAATTTCTACTTCATTTGATGCATCCAAAATCCAAAAAAATCACAACTTTTTATTGCACAACCATTTTAACGATAAGATAAGTTATTATACAACTTTTCAGTAGAAATATTTCACCTTACATAATTAATCAGACGTGCATAATTACTATCTATACCATGTATTGTTTAAAATTTAAAAATTCAGCTATCATGTACAAATTCCTTTTTTCAAGTCGACTTGTTGCAGTTTTGGTGGTGGTCTATTTGCATGTATGGTTCTTGCATTTCACGAAGGCCACTGACTCATGCTTGTATTTAAGTCGTATCGGTATACGTAAGGTACACTAGATGTGTGCGTTTGACAGCGCTTGCTCGGTCCGACATGCACGCACCCTTACGCAATGACCATGTAAACGACGTTACCACAAGTAAAGTTCACTAGTATTCGTGAATTGCAAGAACTGTACGCCATATTGGATTTGCCATGACGTCAGTCAGGATAAGCCGAACAAAGGCGATTGTAAAAGAATCGGTGAACTGAAAATCGTATATACACATAGACACATTTGCAAATAAACTGGTAAACTTTGTCGGGTAAAAAAAGGTCAAGTGTGAATCGGAATCGCATACTAAGGGTCCAGTACCATCGTATAAAGTATACGCACCTTTATGTAGAACCAGCCAGTTAGTGTGATATTTTATGTATTTGTTTTTTTTAAATTCACGGTTTTTGTGTTTTTCCTTTACTTGTGCTATAAAACCTACCTACCTGCCAAATTACATGATTCTAAGTCAACGGGAAGTACCATATTGGTTTTCTTAACAGATACGAGAGACGGACAGACAGAAAACACAGTGATCCTAAAAGGATTCCTTTTTTCCTTTTGAGGTACGGAACCCTAAAAATTGTGTTTCAAGTTGTCTTTCAAGAATTGTTGGAGATTGTTTAGTGCGTCAAAAGACATTTCAAATATTGGAGAAACCTTTTGTAACAAAATATCTGATAGGGCGAAAATCGCAAACTTTTTTCATAAGCGGGTAATAGAAAGAATTTTCACAATTTCCTTTATGTGTGTGTTGATATGAGTGTCATTGACTTTTTTAGGGTTGTGTACCGCAAAAAGAAAAAGGAACTTTGTTGTATGTTCTGTCTGTCTGTCCGTCTGTCCGTCGTGTCTGTCAAGGAAACCTATAGGGTACTTCCCATTGACCTAGAATCATGAAATTTGGTAGGTAGGTAGATCTTTTAGCACAAGTAAAGGAATAAGTACGAAAACCCTGAATTTGTGGTTACATCACAAAAAAAATTTAAATGTGTTCATGAACAAATAATTAGTATTTTCAAAATTCAAAAAAACATTACTATACCAAGTGGGGTATCATATGAAAGGGCTTAACATGTGCATTCTCAATCAGATTTTTATTTATTTTTATACATCATAGTTTTTGAAATACGACTGTAGTACGGAACCCTCGGTGCGCGAGCCGGACTCGCACTTGGCCGGTTTTTTAAATATTATTATCTACAACTCCTATAGGGCTTAGAACAGGATATTGAACTCAACAATAATAAAATTAATCTCTATATTTACGAACTTGTAAAAGCTATGAGTCTCATAAACTTTTTATCTGCAACCTAGTTTCTTTCTTCCATAAAGTTTGTTTACCACAATATTACGAACTCCTAAAATAGACATTTTATACTTCATAATATTAGCTACTAGCTGACCCGGCGAACTTCGTACCGCCTAACAGTCGATTCTTAATTTTTTTATTTTTTTTAATATTAACAATTTCTTAAATTTTTCTCTCCGTAAGAACCATCCTCGTACTTCAAGGAACATTATAAAAAACGAATTAGCGAAATCGGTTCAGCTGTTCTCGAGATTTGCGATGAGCAACGCATTTAGTGATTCATTTTTATATTATAGAGAAATATTATACCTAAGTATAGTCATTGAGCAATACGCTTAAGAGAAGACTCTGCAAACTCGACCAATGCGATTTCTTCATAAAGTTCTAGTATTTGTCCGAAATGTCCTCCTTCTGACCAAATTCCGGCCACGGCAGCCTATCACAGCGGAAACTATAACCATCTACGTAAGAGATATAATCGGAGAGAAAAGCCACAGGACCGATGGCTCTATGTGATCTCCGATGCACGGAATTATAACACTTCTAACTGTCTAACTCCGGGCTGATACCGAGAATTCCGTAACAAAAAACATAAGTTTCCACTGGGAATACTGTGCTTATTTGCTCTTGGCTTAAAAGAACTTAATTTATTAGATAATATACACAATAATTATGTTGCTTCGGCTACCAATCAAGCAGACTAGTTGCGAGGTACCGTGCTGGTCACGCTTTATGATAGGTATCACTTTATATAATTTCTTGACCAAATGTCCAGTGCTTTGGCGAAATAGAACTTCCTTTGCCACGTGATACTTTTTGGATATAGGGACTATGGTATGCCGTTCCTTATAAATCCACATTGAAATCAAAACTTGGAAAGAAATTGAGAAAGTTTTCTATGAAAAGACCTTCGTTCTTCACAATACGTGTATTGTCGAGTTTTAATACAGTTTCCATTATATACTTACTTAGTTTGTTGTTTTTGTCATAAGTCCCGCAAATTGCTAATGCGCGTGGCCGCCATTTTAGTGACGTCAGGACTAGACTGAAGTGTAGAACAACCAATACCGTTGATAAAACTGTCGTTAGAGTATATATGTCCCGCAAATTGCTAATGCGTGTGGCCGCCATTTCAGTGACGTCAGCACTAGACTGAAGTTTCGAGCTGATTTCAGCTGACGTCAAAATAACGTCATTTCGATGTTAATGAGACATGGTTCCAGCGCAATAGCAATTTGTGGGACTTATAAGGAAATATCCTTTACCAACGACCCGCCCCGGCTTCGCACGAGTAGCTTATTACAACTTTCAGAGGGATCTCTCATTTTTTTTGAAAATATTTTTTTACACCTTTGTGTTACCTGTTATCTACCAAAGCCACCATGATCCAAACATCATAGTGGCTGATCGTTCCTCCCTGTGTTGGGGACAATACGCAGATACATTTTCAGCTTTTATAAAATATCGAAAATCTGGCCCTCGCGGGCTTTTAATCCATAATATTAAATGCGAAATACATACTTTATTACATTAATGTCGAGAATAATAAAACATAAAATGTAAAAAATGTTTAACAAATCTTGAAATCTGTCAAAGAATTTGCACGATTTTCTGCAGTACGAACGTAAATTCAACAAAACAAGTTATAATGAGATTTGTAGCATACCTGTCAAACATTTACATCTTTAGTATTTTTTGAAGCAAAGCCACAGATTATAAGTGTACAATATTCTGTAACCTTATTGATTTGATTATTGATTGATATTGATTTGTATTTTTTATTCAGTTACAAGACGTTAGCCCTTGATAATTTTTTAATACATATCAAAAATTGCGGAACCGGCAGGATTCGAACCTGTGTCTCCTGGGATCGCACCCGGGTCTCTGACCGCTAAGCCACGATTCGCTTGCTGAATGACGAAATTTGTGATATGTTTGTTCACTCAGTAGGTACTGAAGCGACAGAGTGAAGTGTAGGTAAAAACACTATCATAAAAAAATTATAAATATGTTAGCCCTTGGACGTCGATCTCACTGGGTGGTAAGTGATGCTGTAATCTAAAATGGAAGCGGGCTAACTTGGAAGGGATATGGCAGTTTTTTAAAGTCCGATAACCCTTATTGGTTTCTTCGCGGCATTGTAGCGGAACGCTAACAGCCTTTGCCAGTAGGCTGGTAACTAGCCACTGCCAAAACCTCCCACCAGACCAGACCAATTTAATAGAATCTTAATATATAAAACGAAAAGGTGACTGACTGACTGACTGATCTATCAACGCACAGCTCAAACTACTGGACGTATCGGGCTGAAATTTTGCATGCTAGCTATTTTGACGTAGACATCCGCTAGGAAAGGATTTTTGAAAATTCAACCTCTAAGGGGGTAAAATAGGGGTTCGAAAATTGAGTAGTCCACGCGGCATAAGGTAGTCGATTATCAATTCCCAAATTGTCCCTGCCAGGAATCGAACCCGAGACCTCCCGCTTATAAGACCATAGCGCTCACCACTGCGCCAGGGAGGTTGTCAGGGAGGGTTTGCTCTACAAGTTGCCATTTCAATAACCTTTTATGACCCACTTTACTTTTCGCTAAGGTTGAAGGTTGCTTGTTCTAAAATTGCAATCAAATTTACATAATAAAGGCTATATATTAAATTTTATGCATCCAAGTATAATAACGAAAGTATTTATAACAATATTAACTAAACGTTACCTGTTTAAAGTTAAACTAATTAATGGTAATAGCGGTTTAACAACTTTGCAACTATTATCCAATAACTGAGGTTGTTGAGAGCAAATCATACCTAACCACGGTCTGTTAACTTACCCACTAACCTAAGTAGATACTTAGAACTAACTACCTGCCGCGCTAACTGATTACTTTGTACCAAGCTCAGGTCAGGTCGTACATGGAGTACTGCAGTCACCTCTACGATGGCTCCGCTAAGTACCAACTAGCGGCTCTGGATGCTGTTGATCGTCGAGCTAGGAGACTCACATGCGAAGACTCCCCTTTACTGGCGAAACTACAAAGTCTCGATCACCGCCGCAAGGTCGCAGGCTTATCAGTGTTTTATAGGATATATTTCGGAGAGTGTGCTCAGGAACTTTTCGATTTTGTCCCCCCTTCACCATTTTACCACCGAACCGCAAGATGTCGGGCGAGTTTCCATCCTTATGTCGTCGACATTCCATCTACACGCACGAAACGTTTTGTTTCATCATTCCTCATACGTATGGCTAAGGTTTGGAATACTCTTCCGCGAGACGTGTTTCCTACCAATTACAACCCTGGTATCTTTAAAACAAGAGTGAATAGGCATCTTCTAGGTAAACGCGTCCCATCTTAGGCCACATCATCACTTCCCATCAGGTGTAATTGTGGTCAAGCGTATACCTATAATGAATAATAAAAAAAAACCTTAGTAGAAACTTTTTATTATGGAAGCACGGCATATATTAAGGCGATATGCGTCCCAAAAGCGGTATTGTGATACATTTCGAATGTTCAAAGAATCAAGTTTTGGCCTCAAAAACTACAAATTTGTTTATTTATTTTTTAATATTATATAATAATTTTAGATATTCTGTAGTGAATAAATTACGAGAGCCAAAACACGATTGGCACAATTCGGCTCGATACTAAAAAATCGCGAAGTTTCCCCAAAATTCGCATGTTTTACACGACCAAGGAGAAAAACCAGTTTTATTCGATTGATATAACATAGTGATAATAGATAGTTCTAGTCTAATCCGGATTAATGCGGTTCAGGTCGGGATATACCGGTTCAAACTGGTAATACCTACCTTCCTGTTCCCAGGTGTATTGTGGAGATAATGGATATATCTTAATTTATGGGAATTAATTGCTATGAACCTTTGAAATAATTTATTAGTCAACCAACTTCAAAACAGGGGGTGCTTATTATCGCATTCTATTTTTATTTAATCTTCTAAATATATAAAAGGAAAAGGTGACTGACTGACTGACTGACTGACTGACTGACTGACTGACTGACTGATCTATCAACGCACAGCTCAAACTACTGGACGGATCGGGCTGAAATTTGGCATGCAGATAGCTATTATGACGTAGGCGTCCGCTAAGAAAGGATTTTGGAAAATTCAACCCCTAAGGGGGTGAAATAGGGGTTTGAAATTTGTGTAGTCCACGCGGACGAAGTCGCGAGCATAAGCTAGTCTTATTTAAATTCACAAACAAATAAAAGTAAGTTTTTGTCGAAGTCGCTGTTTTTAGGCCTTTTTTGTCTCGAGTCTCCAAAACACCTTTACATCAAGAGCTATAGTCCGCGACAAGTCGAGATGGCAATCGGGGTGTGAGGCGGGGGGACGCCCCGCACACCCGCACGTCACTCGCGCTCGCCTGCACCGGGTTAGCACGGGGCCTGTGCGGGTGTGCGGGGCGTTCCCTCCCCCATTGCCATCTCGACCTGTTGCGTACTATAACTTATGTAATGGACTTAGAGCCAGCGGTTGCCAGACCTTCGTTATTTTACAAAAGATTTTTTACACCTTTGTTACCTACCAAAGCCACCATGATCCAATCTTAATAGTCGCTAATCGTTCCTCCCTGTGTTGGGGACAATACGCAAATAAACTTTCAGCTTTTATAAAATAACGAGTGTCTGGCACTCGCTGGCTCTCTGTCTATAAAACTTTGGTCACATCCTGATAGTCATATTGAACAACAAAATATGTTAACACAGCCTTGAAGTAAAGGGATGAATCTCTACCTAAGTCCAAACAAATGTTGTTAACCGAGGGTGTTAAAACTTTCGCTGACCCAATTACGTGTTAACGAGTGACGACAAATGCCTCTGTTTGTTTGTTAAGCTGTGTTGACCTATATCGACGACCAAAGATATTTCGTACTCATAGATAGGACAAAATTATTTTGTTATCCGGGATACTTATGTACTAAGAGGCCAGGCATTCATGTGTCTGTCTGCTAGCTTTTAGCACGGCCCGACAGTTTAACCAATTTCGATGTTTGGTACAAAGTTAGCTTATATCCTGGGGAAGAACATAAGAACACACTTTTTATCCCGGAAAATTAAAGAATTCCCACGGGATTTTTAATAACCTAAATCGATCTGAACTTGTCAACTCAGTCTCTGACACTGAATGATAATAGCCACCGAGCTCATATTTTAACATTAGTTGATTTTACATTGCTGCTTCATTGAGTGATATTAAAATAATTTTTCGTAGAAAACCTTCATTGGATTAAAAATATTATTGTCAAATAATATTTTTAATCCAATGAATTAATAATTAATTTGTCATAATAGCCTCGATAGCTCAACGGTTATAGGAGCGGACTGAAAACTGAAAGGTTGCCGGTTCAAATCCCACCCGTTGCACTATTGTCGTACCTACTCCTAGCACAAGCTTTACGCTTAATTGGAGGGGAAAGGGGAATATTAGTCAGCAATTTGGCTTATATTCTTTAAAAAAAAAAAAAAAAAAAATGAGCCCGGTGGCTATTATTTAGTGTTAGACACTGAGTTAACGAATCAGTAGGCTGGAAAGAAAACAAAGTACAGTACGCGACCGAAAGTATTGTACATCAGCCTTTAGAATGACATTTCGGCCTTGTAGGGCATTGTCTCTGTCACTCATACCTATATGACGTTTTGTCGGTCTCAACGACAAAGACAACGCTCTACAAATCTGCTATCTCCTTCTAAAGGTCGATGTATTAACTTTCGGCCGCGTACTGCAGAAGTATTAAAGACAGTAATCAACATTTCATTACCTTATTTAAGTAGAATAATGTGGTAATAACAGAAGCAATAAAAATGCTTTTGTTCGTTTTACAATAGTTGTATAATACGTGAATAACAAATTATGCGACGAAACTGCTCCTTCATTTAATATTGTGTGACGCACGATTCAATTTAGAAGCGTCTATTGTATGGCACGCAATTAGGTCAAAATGTTTGTGCGATGTACGTACGTATTAGGGCTAGTGTACATTATTATTTACTCAGAAATCTTTATTGTACACAGTGTACAGGTGGGGTTGTCCTGTAGATGTCAAGTTTGTCACTGTACTAGGGACTAGTATAGCGCCGTGTTCTCTACATGTACCCGTAGTACAAGATTTTGCGTCTCACCAAACGATACCAAATTCGAGAGTCGAAATACTTCCGCGTTACAGTAAAATGGGCCTAAACAGCCTTTAATTGAAGTCAAATATTCAATGCCACTGATTTTAATTTCGCAATGTTTCCGCTTGGAGCGCTGGCTGTAGAAGTGTAGACAAACTTGAGCTTTAAAACAAGGCCATTAAGATCCAGTTTACTGTAACGCGGAAGTATTTCGACTCTCGAATTTGGTTTGGTTTGGTGGGACGTAAAATCTTGTACTACGGGTACAGGGTAGTTAGAAATCAAAGGAAGTGAACAATTATCAGTACCCTTATACCCTTATTATAAATGCGAAAGTGTGTTTGTTTGTTGGTTTGTCCTTCAATCATGTCGCAACGTTGCAACGGATTGACGTGATTATGGGTAGATAGATAAAGACCTGGAGATTGGCAAAGGCTACTTTTTATCCCGGAAGATCAAAGAGTTCCCACGGGATTTTAATAAACCTAATTCCACGCGGACGAAGTCACGGGCATCAGTTAGTAAATATATAAGTCATCATCATCATCATGATCAACCCATCGCCGGCTCACTACGGAGCACGGGTCTCCTCTCAGAGTGAGAAGGGTTTTGGCCATAGTCTACCACGCTGGCCAAGTGCGGATTGGCAGACTTCACACACCTTTGAGAACATTATGGAGAACTCTCAGGCATGCAGGTTTCCTCACGATGTTTTCCTTCACCGTTAAAGCAAGTGATATTTTAATTATTTAAACGCACATAACTTTGAAAACTTAGAGGTGCGTGCTCGGGATCGAACCCCCGACCTCCGATTGGAAGGCGGACGTCCTAACCACTAGGCTACCACAGCTTCAATATATGTATAACTAATTCTGCACAATTCAAATTACAATTTGGAAGCTACGATCAGGTACGGTGGTTAACAGTCTTAGGGCAACAGTACCCGTAGTACAAGATTTTACGTCTCACCAAACCAAATTCGAGAGTCGAAATACTTCCGCGTTACAGTAAAATGGACCTAAACAGCCTTGAATTGAAGTCAAAATTGCCACTGATTTTAATTTCGCTTGGAGCGCTGGCTGTAGAAGTGTAGACAAACTTGAGCTTTAAAACAAGGCACTTAAGATCCAGTTTACTGTAACGTGGAAGTATTTCGACTCTTGAATTTGGTTTGGTTTGGTGAGACGTAAAATCTTGTACTACGGGTACTGGAGAGTCGCGCCACGCCTCGCACGACGTAGCCTCAAAATGCTGACTTGTCAGTGCCCAACATTTTGTACACACAGACAATATATTATTATCTATATAGGAAAACAATACAAAGACACAGAAGAAACTATACAAAAGGAAAAAGGGTGCAAAAGCAGCCGTATTGATAAAGCAATCTCTTACATGCAACCTTTGGTAAAAGATATTATTTGACCAGAGCATTTTGTAAATTTTGAGAATTTTGTAATAATTACGATGAAACTTTCCTCACGATGTTTTTCCTTATAGTTAAAGCTGGAGGTGCGTGCCCGGGATCGAACCCTGGATCTCCGGAATGGCATTCCGAATCAATGTTAATTTTCTGGTGACGATTTTAAAAGTTTGTTTTGATTAAAACCTATTCCATTCTTTTCTCTAGAGCACTATCACCGAACTCAATCTAAATATATAAAATGAAAAGGTGACTGACTGACTGACTGATCTATCAACGCACAGCTCAAACTACTGGACAGATCGGGCTGAAATTTGGCATGCAGATTGCTATTATGACGTAGACATCCGCTAAGAAAGAATTTTTGAAAATTTTACCCCTAAAGGGGTAAAATAGGGGTTCAAAATTTGTTTAGTCCACGCGGACGAAGTCGCGGGCATAAGCTAGTAAAATATAAGCAAGTTCTATGTGCTCTAGCCTTTATTTATTATAGTCAAATTAGCGGTGATTCCTAGAAACATGCCTGTAAAATTCCATACGAAAGTGCCTATTACATTAAAAGCAACAATTCACAGATTTTTCAACGAAAAGCAAAATCCACTGCAGGCAATTTCAGTTTTAATTGAAATATTTCTATTTAACTAAACCGTTTGTTATATCAGTCATCTTGCTTATTTACACGACTTTGTGAACGTTTATTGAGGTTTTTTTAAAGAGACTGATTGTACCTACTGATTTATTAAAATCCTTCTTAGTGGGTGTATAATGTATAACAGCGATCACGCACTCATCCGATCCGAATCCGTGAAAATACGGATATAAAAAATATCTACGACATTTATGTCATAAGCTACACAAAAAAAATGTAAATCCACGCGGACGTAGTCACGGGCATCAGCTATTTACATATTAGCCCATAAGATTATAATGGTGCTTTATGGTAAGAAAAACAACAAGTTTTTTTCTTAATTGAAACTTATTGTGATGATCACATCATCATTACTGACATTGAACTAGAAATGTCTCGTAACACTTAAAGATATAGTCTTCAGTCAGTGTTCCTCTTGATCCCAATCGAACGCTTGTGTGTGGACGAAAATATAATAAATTCTATTGCATCTTCTATTTTCTAGGCGTTTAAAGTGATTATCTTTTTGAATTGCATTGATTTAAAGTAATTTTAAGTGTCGTTTTGAGTTTGATTAGCTTAAACATCGAGTTAAAAAAATATTTTATAGGTCTTTTAAAAAGTCATTTATTTCAGTATCATTCGGTACAATAACTTTAATGTGTAAAGTCAATGATTCAAGGTTATTTATTTAAATTATTTCAATTAAAAATAATAAATTTAATCTGTTTTGACGTTTGCAAAATTAATATTAAAAGTTAATAAAAATTGAAAATTAACCTTGGAGTATTGCAAGGGCTATTTTGGGTCCCATTTGAATAAAAATTTATATCAATGATGTAAAAAATTACACTAGCTTTGACCTGAATATTCATTAAATTTTTATTGATAAACTACTTTCAAAATGTATGCTCGAACAATAGTTATACTCTTGGAAATAGTGGTTATATTGTGTAAAGATGTTAGTGAGAATGAACGAGCTACAAGAGCCGCGTTCATACAGCGTTTGCTGAATAAACAGAAGAATCTAGAAGGAAGAGTGAAGCTACTTGGAGGAACAAACAAGTTTGAAGGTATTTTTTTGTAAGGAGCCATAGCTGATGGTAAAAGTCTTAAAAGTGATCAGCTCAGATGTTGTCAGTTTCCCTGTCAACTTGTGATGTCAACCTTCACCTATCTACTAAACAAATTAAACGTTAACTACGTAAATGAAAAGTTTTATTTATCATGTCATGAATCATATTATGGCATACTAGCTTATGCCCGCGACTTCGTCCGCGTGGACTACACAAATTTTAAACCCCTATTTTACACCCTTAGGTTTGATCTTTAAATATGAGATTTTAACATGAGCTCAATAAAATATGTCATACTGCTAATTGCAAAAATATTAACTACAAAACTTCTTTATACACACTTCAAAACTGACAGACTTTTATACAAACTTCAAACTCCTATTTTACCCCTTCAAAATGCAGCCCCTAAGGGTTGCATTTTGAAGAATCCTTTCTTAGCGGACGCCTACGTTATAATAGCTATCTGCATGCCGAATTTCAGCCCGATCCGTCCAGTAGTTTGAGCTGTGCGTTGATAGATCAGTCAGTCAATCAGTCAGTCAGTCAGTCAGTCAGTCACCTTTTCCTTTTATATATACAGACAGATAAACGAACATACCGCGTATGACTTTACCTAAGGGTGAAGTTATTTTAAAAAGTTTTTTTAAATATCTCCAACCATTTGACGTAGATTGACGCAGAACCCTGACCTTGACCCTTGATCCGTACTTTTAGGGTTGTGTATCAAACTGATAAACGAGAATCCCTTATATTGCGACTTTGTCCATCTGTTTGTCCATAAGGCACAGTTGCTTATTATACAGTAACTACTTATAAGCATTAATTTGAAATTTGGAATAGTCACACTAATATTATAAAGGCGAAAGTTTGCATGTGTGTGTGTGTGTGTGTATGTTTGTTACTCCTTCACGCAAAAACTACTGGACGGATTTGGCTGAAATTTGGAATGGAGATAGATTATACCCTGGATTAACACATAGGCTACTTTTTATCCCGGAAAATTAAAAAATTCCCGCGGGATTTTGAAAAACGTAAATCCACGCGGACGAAGTCGCGGGCATCAGCTAGTTTTAAATAAAGTTTGCCCAGCCTTTGGTTTAGCTGTTCTAGGTTTTTATGTCTCTATATTTAGGTATTTTTACGTTCTAGGCAATGTTTACGTCTACCACGCTGGTCGCTGGGGTGCAGTCTGCGATGACTCTTGGGACGACGCAGCAGCACATGTTGTGTGCCAAACGCTAAATAGAACTGGTATTGCTACTCATGGAGGACAATTTGGAAAAGCTATTGGTAAATATTTCATAAATATCACCTACTAAGGTCACAGAGGAAACCAGTATGCCTGAGAGTTCTCTATAATGTTCTCAAATGTATATGAATTCTGCCAATCCCCACTTGGCCAGTGTGGCGGACTATGGCCTAAACCCTTGAACAGCATTGAAGGTATCATAAAAGCCAAAAACAATTCAAAAAGCTATTACTTCTGAAGTAAAAGTTTAGTTAGACAGTTAAAAAGACCTGAAAGTACTAACAACATTTTTACAACTGAAATAAAATATTATATTAAGAACTCAGGGCAGTTTTATTTTCTACAACTTTTAACTCTTATTTTTCCTGTGTAAAATTCGAGAAAGCAATCTCGGGTTTAGTGAAAAGATTATTATCAAGACTGGAACTATATATGTCTGATATAATACTTTTGGACATTGACAAACGGACTTATTCACAAACTCAAAGTCGCTCAGCGAACTATGGAGAGGGCTATGTTAGGAGTTTCCCTGAGGGATAAGATTCGAAATGAGATCCACAGGAGAACCAAGGTCACTGGCATAGCCCAAACTATTAGCAAGCTGAAGTAGCAGTGGGCAGGTTATGCCTGTTGTAGAGGCGATGGCCGTTGGAGCCGGAAAGTCCTTGAGGCAAACGTAGTGTGGGACGCCCTCCAGCACGATGGACCGACGATATAAAGAGGCTGGCGGGAAGTGGCTAGATGATGAAGGCTGAGGACCGGGTATGGTGGTGCTCTTTAGGAAAGGCCTATGTCCAACAGTGGAAGTCCACAGGCTGACGATGACGATGATAATACTTCTGTTTTATCTCAATATTCTCTTTTTGCGTGTAGCAGACACAAACCAACTACTAACAGTAGAAAGTACTCCTTCCAACTTCGTTTGTGTAATGATAATCTGAGAGATTTGAGCAAAACCTACACACAAAAACTTGAGTTTCACTTTCAAGACCCAATGGTTTCCTTTGTACGCTGGCACTATTCTCAAAACTCAAAACGATGTTTTATTAACAAGAAGTAAAAAAATTGAAAAGTAAATTTTGATTAAAAGTGTATAATTGCTCTAACTTTCCAGAAAAGTTCTGGATGGATGACGTAGTTTGCGAAGGTGATGAAAAATTCTTATCCCAATGTATTTTCACTGGTTGGGGATCATCCGATTGTGAAGAAAGTGAAGCAGCTGGGGTTATATGTACCAAAGTAGCTGATAACAATATACCTAGTAACTTGAAGATGAAGCCGACTAAACGTTTACACGAGGTTATTGATATTGGGACTAGTATTAGACTTGTTGGCGGTAGAAGCAGCAGTGAAGGTAGAGTAGAGGTAAGTGTTGAGAATCATATAGTAAAGATGCAAAAAATTTATTCATAAATCAACAAAATTCGATCAGAAATAAGTTGTTAGCGTGGAACGTTCGGGAAGCACGAAAGGGCTGCGATCCGCGCTCTAGGGATTACCTGGTCTGGGGTACCAGCCAGATAACCTCCTAGTGTGCCTGGGTGCTGCTGGTCCCTTTTGGATGCATCGGGCATCCGAGGGGAAGAGCAGTATTCGGGCTGGTGCACCCCGGTAACATGGCTAATAATCTCTCTTTGAGGATATTGTTAGCCATGGCAAGTTAGCAATGGCCTGGCAGGGGGGTGGTTTCTCCGCGTGTCCCTCTGACTAGCAGAGGGCACAGTGGACGAGGCGGAGGATGCAGGTCGGGAGGCGCACGCACACCTCGTGAACGGGGTCGCCGGTTTAGGGTCCGCCTCGGCGGATGTCGCTGGCTGAGTCGCGGTGGTTTGCTTCGGTGTTCCCGTGACCCAGTCACCAGGCGACGCGCAGGAGCACCGCTGGGTTTTAGTGGGTATTCCGGTCGCCCCTCGGCCGGCGAGTCCCACATACCTTCCCTCCAGTTGGTTGGCTTAGCTGGTTGGCTTCCGGGAGGGGGGGATGCGTAAACGCGTTTCCCAGCGTTAAAAAAAGGGTTTACCTGGTCCAAAGGTTGTCCATCGCTATCCAGTAAGGCAACGCTGCCAGTTTGATGAGCACCTTTGGCCCAGGGGCAATCAGGAGTGGAATTTTCGATTGACAAAAAAATCTTTTTACAAAAAAATCTTAATTATGTATGTTCAACTGAGTCAGCTTTTATCCATATTTCAGATCTACCACAACAGACGATGGGGCAGCATTTGCCCAGATGGCTGGACGCTATACGAGGCTGCAGCGATATGCCGTCATCTAGCCCTTGGCTACGCTGAACAGGCTCTGCAAACGGATTACTTCGGCCGCTCCAAGATCGTCCTGAGTGGAGTACAGTGTGAGGGCAATGAGACCAACCTGTTCATGTGCAAGCATCAGGATATTGGTGATGTGGTGTGTCCTGGTGAAGTTGGTAAGTTTCATCATTTCACTATTGGCACCATTGTTTTATTTGCTTTATTCCTTTGAAGTTAGGGCTTATTATTGTGTGATTCCCCCTTCACCATTTACCACCGAACCGCAAGACATCGGGCGAGTTTCCATCCTTATGTCGTCGACATTCCATCTACACGCACGAAACGTTTTGCGTCATCATTCCTCATACGTATCGCTAAGGTGTGGAATACTCTTCCACGATATGTGTTTCCTACCAATTACAACCCGGGTATCTGTAAAACAAGAGTGAATAGGGATCTTCTAGGTAAACGCGTCCTATCTTAGGCCTCATCATCACTTTCCATCAGGTGTGATTGTGGTCAAGCGTATACCTATAATGAATAATAATAAAAAATTTACAATGGTGCCAACATATTCTCACGCGTCAAGTTACTATGAACGATACCCATTTTATAACTCCTACAACTTGGACTCAAAAGTTTCAGCACGTTTCAGCTAGTTGAATGTTGATACTATTGTTAGCAGAGCTATCCAACAATACACGACAGAACTTGAGCTTGTTATAGGTTAAAAAGCTGTTCCGTTCTGAAGAGGTCTTGACCTTATTGAGAAAGCCAAGTGTTCTACCAACCGTTTCTGCTTTGGATTGAGTTTTAGATTAATTCTGATTTTTGACCTAATTATATTATCAACTTGAACCACGTGTAAGAACATTATTAAGCAACGTTGGCCCAAGAAAAGTGCTTCTACACCATAAATGATTTTCTAAACGACCCAAATAGGTAAAAATAAATAATAATATGGGTCTCCCTACCAAGGTCTACTGTTCAGACCAAATTGCGACACCCAAACTGGGTATCCATAATCCTACTTTGTTCATAGTTTATGGAATTCCTATAAATTGAAATTGAAATTGAAAGTCTGCAACTGGATGGGTGACCGACTTTGAAGGGCCGAACTTGGCCTTTCGCCTTCTACAATCTACATGCCTCGGACGGAACGTTAATTTATTATTCTCACTAAAATCTGATAATAACTGTAAAAAACCTTCTTTATTTAATTAATTAATTCGGTGTGCATATATTTAATATTTCAATAAAAAAAAAACTATATATACTTAGTATATACATACAAAAAAAACTTATCACTAAAAAAATTATATTTACAAAAAATATACGCCGTCCAAATGGTCATTTATGGGCATTGTGCCCAAAACACTCCGTGGTGCTTATTTCGCCACTGATGCTTATTTCGCTCAACCGTTGAGCGAAATAAGCACATCACAGGATCAGCTTTTGAGACACGACGTTTATAAAAGCTTTCGTGTCCGATGACCATGGGCCCAGAGTCTCAAACGCAAGCGCCGCAAATACATAGTCCTTACTAATGACTGACTACTAAAAAAACCTTCTAGCAAATATTGTTCTCTTAGTCCCTCCCTACACCCCTTTAGTTTCTACACAGCATCGTACCGGAACGCTAAATCGCTTCAAATATTTTTATATTCCGCAGGTCACGTAGCCGCAGTAGTCTGCACAAGAAACCTAGCAGATTTACTTCTGGATACAACAGCAATCCAGAGGTCTGCCCATCTCCATGATGTGCCCATGTTCCATCTGCAATGCGCTATGGAAGAGAATTGTCTAAGCGAATCTGCATACGAGGTTCGTATAAAAAATCGGTCAAGTGCGAGTCGGACTCACACACGATGGATTCCGTACCACCGCACAACGCTTTGCAATTTTTTTTGATGATGAAATCTACTATTTCCATGCTATTCCGTTAACTAAATAAAAACCGGCTTAGTGCGAGTCAGACTCGCGCAGCGAGGGTTCAGTACTACAACTACAGTCGTATTTTTTTCGAGACTTTGTATGGTAAATCAAAACTATCCATACTAATATTGTAAATGCGAAAGTGTGTCTGTCTGTCTGTCTGCTAGCTTTTCACGGCTTGGGCTGTGAAAAGCTAGTTGGCCGTTAAACCGATTTTGATGAAATTTGGTACAGAGTTAGCTTATATCCCGTGGAAGGACACAGGCTACTTTTCATCCCGGAAAATATAAAAATACCCTGACAGGGTCTCATGTACTACTTATATTTAGCTTTAAGCACCCACCATCAATTAATGTAAATGTACATGAAAGCAAATAAATAAATCTTATCTTATCTTATCTTAAATTGATAAGTTCCCACGGGATTTTCAAAAACCTAAATCCACGCGTACGGAGTCGCGGGCATCAGCTAGTTATTAATAAAAATAACTAAAAATCTGTTTTAGAATGTACAAGTAAAGCCCTTTCATATGTTACACCACTTAGTATAGTAATCTAACTTTGAAAGTTGAAAATACTAATTATTTGTTCATGAAGACATTTTAGTTTTTTTTCATGATGTAACCACAAATTCACGGTTTTCGGATTTTTCCCCTTACGTGGGCTACAAGACCTACCTACCTGCCAACATGATTCAAAGTCAACGGGAAATACCCACTGGGTTTCTTGAAAGACACGACGGAGAGACAGACAGACATACAACGAAGTGATCCTATAAGAGTTCCTTTTTCCTTTTGAGGTATGGATCCCTAAAAACCTAACATAAGTTATTATTAAAATGGTACAAGTAGGTTATATATTCTCTCAAGCATCCTTAATGTTCGAAGAGACTGTTCCGTACTTTTGGTATTTTATTAGCCTAGCACAAAACAGTTCCCCCTTTTCCAAATTTTTACTGCATTTCATTATTACAATCGGTCGGGGTTTACCTATGTGGCCGCTTACTAAAACGGCAACACTACAGCTGTCAGTCGAAGTTGACACACATACCGCGAACGCCGCGCGAACCGTGACGCAAAAAACAAGCCTCTAACGGCTATCGCCGACTAAAGCCGAAATTATAGACGCGAAATTCATCAAACTTGGACCAGAGCATCAACCCTGAATCCTTACCAGCGCATCTTGGGGGCCCCCATCATCGGAGCGCGTTCCCGGATCCGGTAAGTGACTGCATTACAAACACTGACCGTCCATTCGCTTTTCTTCTAAACAAGACATATCTTATATATTGTGAGTAGACCCAAAGCAAAGGGTTTAAGATAGGCTTAAGTAATAATCAATCATATAGGTTTATAATTTTACGCCTATTTATTTGAACATGTACAATTTATTACATGTCCGACATACAAATATGTATATGGTAAAATGTGCTATCACTACCCATATTATAAATGCGAAAGTGTGTTTGTTTATTGGTTTGTTGGTTTGTCAAGTCATGTTGGTTGGAACATCAGTCAGATGTTTTATGTGCAATATATCGTAAAATTTTGCAAAATATAGTTTTTTTCGCGTTTTTTTTAGTATCATATCACTGATCATCATTACTGTCACCTGTCTTCATTTTTGCCAGCGTTCTGGTTACACCTTGTATGTAGTATCCATTTGGCTTTGCCATGTACAAATATTTGTAGGTACCTATCTAGTATATACCAACAAGATTGAATCTGTGGAATAGCGCTGAAAAATCGTGGTAGAGATAGAGTGGTTTACACTGGCGACTAGCTTTAAAGATAACAGAACAAATATTTTTCTAAAATCAAAACAAATATTCTGAACTGTTGAAAACAAACAAACGAAACGAGGAAAAAGAAAATGAATGGTGTATTTTTAGAATCAGAAATGTTTTTATCTTTATACTTATTCTTAAATTATATTGTTCCTTTTCTCAGACAAAATTCTCAAATTATATTATTTGCTTATGTATTTCAAAATTTTATTTATTTTACAAAACCTCTATTCAAGCAAGTTTTCAGAAGTTTTTTTTGAATAATAAATTAAATCTACCCTACTACTTGTCGCTTGTCGGCACAACATGTCTCTTTTCCATAGCTTTTTCCTCCGCTCACTTCTGGCATACGGGTGGATAATAATCCACCCCTTTTACACACATATCCTCTTTCACGCAATCCATTCACCTTTTCTTATTTTTAAGGTTCCGTACCTCAAAAGGAAAAACGGAACCCTTATAAGATCACTTTGTTGTCTGTCTGTCTGTCTGTCATTGTGGTCATGAACTAATAATTAGTATTTTCAACTTTCGAAGTGAGTGACTATATCAAGTGGGGTATCATATGAAAGGGCTTTACCTGTGCATTCTAAAACAGATTTTTATTTATTTTTATGCATAATAGTTTTTGAATTATCGTGAAAAATGACGAAAAAATTTTTTTTTTTTTTTTTTTTTTTAATAATGACTGTAATACGGAACCCTCAGTGTGCTAGCCTGACTCGCACTTGGCCGGTTTTTTTCTCTTTCTTCTTCCTCTCCTTTTTTTCCTTTCACGTGCATATTTAACATTCTTCTTGTGACATGATTTTCTTCCCTCCGCATTACGTGCCCAATGTCCATATCATGCCAACCTATAATTACCACAATATAACTACCTACTAGCAAAACGAAATGCTCTAAGTTAGAAAAACAAATAAAATATTAATCGTGGTGAAATGTCCCCTGATTTTTTTTTAGCACTAACCCGTGGCCCAGTGTCTCCACGGCAAACGGAACAAAAATGTCACTCTCGATAAGATAGGCATACTTGCGCCGCTTGCCGTTTTCAGCCATTTCTGCTACGGCTCCCGGTCTTGATGCTGTCTCCCTGATATAACACAGGGCCAATGTTTCAACGCACGTTGCGTCCCACATTAGCGCCCGTCCCTGTTCCAGGGAAACCAGCGTCAATCCATCAGGTCTCCTGCCGTCATCCTGACTAATTGTCAATCCATCAGGTCTCCGGCCGTCATCCTGACTAATTGTCAATCCATCAAATCTCCTGCCGTCATCATAACTAATTCCTGCCGGCTCAATGAGCGCAGTAATGTCTATTGTTGCAAGAGTCCTTTGATCGTATCAATATCTATAAGTAGGTGAGATAAGCAATACTTACTCATACTTATGCACAGATGAGGGACCTTCATCTGTATACCCATGCTACAAATATACCTTATCTTACAAACTTCAAATAATTGAACTTGTTTAGCAGCCCACAATGCATCAAAGGACCCTATAAAATTGCAGGATTTTCTTTCAACAGATACAGAAAACCAACCCCAACTGGCAGTTCGAAACGCGACGTCTGCTGCGTTTTACTGCATCTTCTCTAAACATTGGCAATGCAGAGTTTAGGCCTTACCTACCGAAGCATCTATGGCAGTGGCATTTATGTCACATGTAAGTATCTTATCCTCGTCATCAAGCTGCAAAAACGCGATGTCTGCTGTCTTTTACAGCATCTTCTCTGACAAATTCCTAAAAGGCCGGCAACGCATCGGCAGTTCCTCTGGTGCTGCAAATGTCCATGGGCAGAGGTAATCACTTACCATTAGGTGACCCGCCTGCTTGTTTGCTCGCTATCTCTATTTAAAAAAGTGCGGATTGGTAAACTTCACACACCTTTGAGAACATTATGGATAACTCTCAGGCATGTAGGTTTCCTCACTATATTTTCCTTCACCGTTAAAGCGAGTGACATTTAATTGCTTAAAACTCCGAAAAGTTAGATGCGCATGTTCGGGTTCTAACCCTGGACCCCCAAATAGAAGGCCGACGTCTTTAACCACTGGACTATCACCGCTAAAAATATTATTTGAATAAAAAACTTCTCTATTATATTCCTTGCAGGCACTACCACAGTATGGAGGTGTTCGCAACGTTTGATATACTGGACGCCAGCGGTCGAAGAGTGGCTGAGGGACATAAGGCCTCCTTCTGTTTGGAAGACAACACATGTCTACCTGGAGTGGACAAGAAGTATTCCTGCAAAAATTATGGTGATCAAGGTAAAACCAGAGTGAACTAGTAAAATTCAAAGCGACATTGATTTTAATGAAACGTTAAATCAAAAATTAGTGAGTTTGTTTGTAGGGGGTAATCTCTAGAACTACTGTTAACCGATTTTGAAAACTCTTCCACCATTAGAAAGCTACATTATTCTTGAGTGACATAGGCCATATTTTATTTTGAAAAAAATAGAGATCCCTTCGAAAATTGTAATAATGTGAAAAAATCGTCTCATCTGTGAGTTTCCGTGGTGTGCGCTGCGTAAATAATTGAATTTACACGAAAATAATGTTCGGTGGAATTGTTCCTCTTAAACAGTTCTAAAAAAAGTCCGCGATAGTATATAATATCTATCTTTTACGGTAGACTCACAATAACCATTTTTATGGTTTTGAAATGTGGTCTTAAACAAAGCTTTACTTTCGGAGGTGTTCCAAAATAAAATTGTTCGTCATCTCAAGTGTTTAATTTAAACCAAAATTGACCTGTGTATTTCATTTAGAATAATATCTTAGGAGATATCACGAAATTAAAATAATGGCGACGGCCGCGGTAGTCCGGCAGTGCCAGATCTTTTTTTCAGTTGTATTTTTTTCAGGGGTGTCAGTAAACTGTTCGGACATATACCAGTACAACGTGGACTGTCAGTGGGTAGATGTGACTGATGTCGCTCCGGGAGACTACACTTTCAAGGTAGATATGTGACTGTTTTGGTAAAAAATAATTTCAATAAATCATCAAGGGCCTTGAAAGAAAAATGAACGTCGTCGTGCAAGTATTAAAATAATAAGACATACCCGGGCACAGAGGGGAAGCTTCACACTAGCTCATGCACACCAAGACGTGTCACGGACGCTCCGTGTGCGCCCAGTTCGATGGCAAACGGCGGCAAACGGAGCGTCCGTGACACGTCGTGGTGTGCGTGAGCTGCGCTATGAGTGAGTGAACCTGCAGCCAGCTGCTGGTATGACTATGAAGCTTCCCCTCTGGTCTATATAAATCTACTCGTGTGCCCCGGGCACTCACCTCTAACTTTTCCGAGCTATGTGCTTTTAAGCAAATATGTAGGTAAATATCACTTGCTTTAACCGGTGAAGGAAAACATCGTGAGGAAACCTACATGCTTGAGAGTGTTAATCGTGTCAATACAGTTGGAGGCATACATAATGTTCTCTTAGGTGTGTGACGTCACCCGTGCTCGCCTGCACTGGGTTAGCGCGGGGGCTGTGCGGGTGTGCGGGGCGTTCTCTCCCTGATTGCCGTCTCGACCTGTCGAGTCTATACTTGCACTTTCTTGTACAAAATTTTCTTAAAGCTGCTTGGACTGGTTGCCGCTACCGTTACGTTTCATGTTTACTCAGATGACGACCTTCCTGGCGCAGTAGTGAGCGCTGTAGTCTTATAAGTGCCAGGTCCCGGGTTCGATTCCCAGCAGGGGCAATTTTGGAATTTATTGTTTCCAAATTGTCACTGTTCTGGTCTGGTGGAAGGCTACGGCCGTGGCTAGTTACCGGCAAAACCGTGCCGCCAAGCAATTTATCGTTCCGGTACGATGCCGTATAGAAATCGATAAAGTGTAATAAAAACTGCCACACTCCTTCCAAGTTAACCCGCTTCCACTGCATCATCACCTACCACCAGGTGAGATCGCAGTCAAGGGCTAACTTGTAATGGAATTTAAAAAAACAGTTCCTTGTACAAAATCTTCTTGAAGCTGCTTGGACTGGTTGCCACTGACGTTACGCTTCATGTTTGCCCAAACCTTAAGATTTGTTTCTCCGCAGGTCGCAGTAAATCCTCACGCGCGTATAGCAGAGCAGAGTTACCACAACAACGCCGCGTCGTGTGTACTTCGCCTTACGGACACATACGCTTTTGTATACGATTGTAAATTACTAAGGCCTTAAGTAGTTTAAAGTCTTAGGGCCAACGCACACAGACGGACGGCCGGACGGACGGATTATACGGACTGGAGTCGAGCAAAACTTTTTTGATAACAACTTATATAAGTACAGTTTTATTTACTTTGGCATGCGATTGACATATTTTGTGTACTGAAATCAAAACATGGAGGACGCGGTGCGCTATCCATACTTCCATACTATATACTATATACTTATACTGTTCTATACTATACTATATTATATATATATATATATATACTATTATACTATATTTACTATATTTTACTATATATAATCTTATAAATGTGAAAGTGTGTCTGTCTGTCTGCTAGCTTTTTACGGCCCAATCGTTCAACCGATTTTGACGTTTGGTACAGAGATAGCTTCCATCCCGGGGAAGGACATAGGCTACTTTTTATCCCGGAAAATTGAAGAATTCCCACAGGATTCGTAAAAACCTAAAATCCACGCGCTACGAAGTCGCGGGCATCAGCTAGTTCTAAATAAAGAATTCGTTTAATATCTTGTTAATAAAAAATTAAACATCGATAAATTTCATAATATTTAATTTGTCCATACTTAAACTACTATCACATGGTTACCATGTCACTTATACTTGAGCAAACCACAACTATATTATTATTAAAAATATTTATTAATATTACTAACTACCCCAAGAACTATGACTAAGTTTAAAGTTATAATTATTTATTATTTATTATTTACAGTAAAAATTGAACTTTATTATTATGATCACAATGTAAAAATCAAATGTCACTTTTAAGTAGGAAACTTAAGTCATAAATTATTATTAGGTAATGCCAAAAAATAATAATTATCAGTTATCAATCCTGTAATCTATCGATAAGTTACACAGCGAAGCATTGTCCGTCACGTTGAAGCGTTGTTGGAAGCGTCCGGTATGTTTGCGGATAACTGTATAGACGGCTTCTTCGCAATCATACGGAAAAGGATCGTCTCAATGAAAAGTAGGTTGGAGAGAAGTCCCAACATTATCCTGAAGGTGATAGCAGACAGACAGGACAACGCTCTCAAAGCGCACTGGATGTCTGCATTAGTTAATAAGTATATTAATTATATTAACTAACATAGAATAAGTTTCTTACTAACATACATTATATTATAATATAGTTACTAACATAGGTTAAGATGGTGACTAACATAATATTGTGGGCCTTTGCTGTCTGACAAAATAAAGATTATTTATTTATTTATTATTGTTATTTGGCAATAATTGCTTGGTCTTTTTGACAGTTTACAACGTTGCCAAGTAACTTATCGACAGATTACTGATAGATGGATTATTAATTTCAGCCGTAAATCTATAGCTACCTACGCATAAAAATAGTTTGTCTGGCCATCACTGTTAGGTATAATACGAAACACGAAAATTATTAAAAAATTAAGTATTATAAATCAATAGATAAAATTACGTTTTATCGGTAAATAAGTAGTAACCTTTATATTTAAATGTAGTATTATGACAATTACGAAAAAACCATTTTAATCGAGCTAAAATGTACCTACCTAACATGACATTACAATAAACGATTTAACAATCACAAATTAATCACACAATAATGAACTCGGTAACTATTATCGGACTAATCATTACCTATTTATATACATTCTTAACATTACTTTTTTATAAAGGTAAGTACACATAACTTTTAAAAAATTGAATTGAGCGAAAGTACTAATGTCTTTTCTAAAGAATTATATCGACAGCAATTTTATAAAACGGAAACTTGTTCTTATTACATTTTACACAAGATCATACTCGAAAAAGAAATGGTTGTATAATGGCTGTATTACGGCCGTATATATAGCAGGGTACTCACCTAGCCTAGCATGTAGCATATCTGATACCTACTGTATCAAGCGAGTACGTACTACGTAGGCACGAGACCGCTGCGAGCCACTCGCGCGTGGAGCGCGAACACTAAGGCGGCTAGCAGAATGCGCGTGAACGGCAACACGTAGCTCGTAGCTGAATACTCGGTGACTGTTGACGAGCCGTACCCACTTACATGTTGATACAGTATCAGATACGCTACATGCTGCACGGCTAGTGAGTACCCTACTTAACATACGTGATGGTTGTATAGTACGCTCTGCAAAAGTGCGCACTTAAACTTGCAGGTGTGCATTGCACCTAATGATGATTGTCATCATCGTCATACGATAAGTATATCCTGTTCGGGGAAAGTGTAAAATACAAGCTTTGGAAAAGGTTAAATTAATAAATAATAGTTTCGTAAACTTAAATTACAAGCGTACAGTTTATAATTTGTCTCAAAAATGCAAAAACCCCAATGCAAAAAGAACTAAAATGGTCTGTGGGTGACAGAATGGGCTGTATAATATGTAGAACTGAAAAGCGACATGTCTTCACGTGCCCACCAAGCAGATTGCTACATTTATACCCTATCTATTCATTCATAGATCGCAAAAAAAAGACAGAGGAAGAGTCACTACACGACCAAAATTAATTGTAATCAATCTGTCGATAAGTAACTTAGCAACATTGTCATTCGTCGAAAAGGGCTACAATTTTTGACAAACAACAAAGTTGCTATTTAATTTATCGACAGATAGGATTGATTATTAATAACTAAGCCAATAACAATACTAGAGAGTTTAATAACGGTTAAGCCCATACCTACAGGTCATAAATGTATAAAAATATTTTTTCTTCTTTCATAAGAAATGTCTTGACTGAAACCTCTCGTAGGGTAGGTAGGGATTGCGGGAGTGTGACAGCGGAGTTGAATTCCTTGATTTTTACGTTACCCTCCCGCAGCCCGAGCCGTTACATATAAATTATTATCTATACATATCTATAATGTTATCCATCGATTAAAACCCCCATAATTTCATGAGAAAACCGCCGAAGGAAATTTAAATAAAGTCCATAATTATGTTACCCTATACATTCTAGAATATTCTATCAATCTTCAGCCTTTCTTGAACTTGATAAGCAGGATACTAAGCGTGAGATAGATAACTATCCAGATTGACGTGGAAATGAACCCTGAATACACCGTTGGTACGGTGATAGACCAGCCTCGTTGAAGCATGGAACGTAGAGATTCTGTTGATTTCGTTAGAGGTAGAATGTAGCTGATGTATTGGAGGATGATATGCATACCTGGAAACGAAATAGTTATTTAATGGCTGTATTGCGGTTGTATAACTAACTTTTAACATTTGATGAAAAGTCGCTGATTTGACTAGTAACTTTATAATCCCTGTCTAAATATATAAAAGAAAAAGGTGACTGATTGACTGATCTATCACAACGCACAGCACAAACTACTGGACTGAAATTTGGCATGCAGGTAGCTATTATGGCGTAGGCATCCGCTAAGAAAGGAAGAAGCTCAGTCAGTCAGTCAGTCACCTTGTCCTTTTATATATTTAGATTCGGCTGAACGCCATCAGTTTAAATATTATTATGTTTAAATTCGAAGTAATTACGTTACGTTGCGTGACAGACAAACAGACGGACAATTAATGTAATTTCACTCAAGTATAGACTCAGAAACTTCGCTTCGCTCGGTCAAATAATACAAAAGGAGTTACGACCTTCTATAATGAGGAATACGACGCAGATAAATAGAAAATAATTTCTAGATAAGAAAGAAATTTGTACAATGGTTTTCATGACACAAGAAAATAGTAACATTTAGGTACCTTCAACAGGCCATATGATTCCACATAGCAACATCATGGGCAAGAAAGATCCCAGAGCCAAGTATGTGGCTGTTCTCTCCTTATCACATAGGCAGGATACGACGAAACCTAGAACAAAACATGATTTAAGTAACTTAAATAACATGCGACGTACGCTCTCTATGCGTGCTCTATCGCCTTTATAATTAATTCCACCCTCCTTTTTCTACAACCGCACTGCACGCCACCGTAATGAACCCTCACCACCTGGGTGCCTGGTGCACTTAGTCCGTTGTGCCAGATCCTTTTTGCACATGCAAACTGTGCGATCAACTCCCCTCGGCGGTGTTCCCACTAGATTATAACATAGGGTTGTTCAAGAGGCGGACCAACAAACTCCTAAAAGGCTGGCAACGCATTGACGGTTTCTCTGGTCCTGCAAATGTTCATGGGTGTCGGTAATCACTTAACATCAGGTAGCCCGCCTGCTCATTTGCTCGCTATTTTTATTTAAAAAAACCGGCCAAGTGCGAGTCAGGCTTGCGCAACGAGGGTTCCGTACCTACTACAGTCATATTTTGTCGACATTTTGCACGATAATTAAAAAACTATGATGCATAAAAATAAAAAATAAATCTGTTTTAGAATGCACAGATGAAGCCCTTTCATATTATACCCCACTTGATATAGCTATCTTACGTCGAAAATTGTGATGCAACCAAAAATTCACGGTTTTCAGATTTTCCCCCTATATTCTGCTGTAAGAATACCTACCTGCCAAATTTCATGATTCTAGGTCAACGGAAAGCACCCTGTAGGTTTGTTGACAGACCGACAGACAGACAACAAAGTGATCGTATAAGGGTTCCGTTTTTCCTTTTTAGGTACGGAACCCTAAAAATAATATAAGCAAGATCATTATGGATATGTAGTGTACAGTTACACAGACACAGCTAATTAATTAACCTTACGCTACGTATTTTTTTTAAATAAAAAGGCATAAAAGGTAATTTCCATGGGTAAGTACTTTTTGAGTTAAGCATTGTGAAGCTCCAACCACGTGAAGGTATAGCTTCGTTAGTTGTTAACTAGACCGTAAGTATGTTTTTTTAGCTTAACCAGCAATATAAAAATATGTTCCACTAGATGTGGCGCTTTATAGTAACAACATGTTCCGATAATTATATCGGTGTCCGCATTCCTGTCAATCGGAATTACCTTTGAACGCAGTCCGTTTCTAAAAATTGAATTTGCGCGATTACTCTAAAATTTATTATTCACGTTATCATATTTGAGTAGCACAACTAAATTAGACTACTAGAGTAGACAGTACAACTAGAGTATTCGCATCCTCTTCTGACTAATGTAATATGAATAGAAAAGACACAAATTGACAGGTGCAAATTTAATTTAGAGCTCGCGACTTTAGCTGCCAGTCGCGAGCCTTTGGTTTTTGTAGCGTGCACTATTTAGAGTATTTAAATGTCAAGTTCCGTAATTTTTTAGCAATATTAAAAAGAAAAAATGCAGATACTTTAAATTTAGTAAAGAAAAAGACAACAGAATCGGCGCCAATGTCTGTTCTAAGTTATAGTCTGTTCGCACGTAACGTATCTATGTTCGCAGAAACGGACTGCATCTAAAGCGCATTACGATTGATAGAAGTGCGAACACCGATTTGAGCCAGGTAGCCCTAAAGTAGCCCTGTTTTCCCTTGATTTTACGTCACCATGGCCTAATATTTGACATATCGTCGATGCAGGATCAAACCGAGAGTTTCCTCACTGTAGGTCACTCTGGCAATGTTCGTTGGAACATGATATTACTTGCGCCATATCTAGTGGAACATATTTTATATCGCTGAGATTAACCGAGAAGTTTTAATGATGCGAGTCGGTTGGCTGGCTGGGAAAAATGTTTTTGTATTCTATAGCTGCAGGATGGCAATTTGAAACTAGGAATCAAAACGTATAAGACACTTCTGAACTAGAATCATAAAATGCATGTTGCAATCTCTTATAGCACAAGTAAAGAGAAAAATCTGTACTTAAAACGTGAATTTGTGGTTACATCTTGTTATGTTGTTATGCTTAGTTTATTTTTAAATGGGCGTCACTCATGGACAGACGGAAAGACGAACTGGACAAACACTATAAAAGGATTGTTTTTTTGCTACAAAACCATGGAAATCAGTCAAGTGCGAGTCGGACTCGCACACGAAGGGTTCCGTACCATCGTGCAAGAAATAACACTTTTATTTGTCTTTTACAACACGACAAATAATAAAACTTTCAAAATGGCCGCCACGAAAATCGTGGCGGCCATTTTGAAAGTTTTATTATTTGTCGCTATAGCGGCAATAGAGTAGCGTATTCGGTAAAAATTTGAATTCCTATTTCAACTACCTAGTTCACGAGATACAGACAGACGGACGGACGGATAGCGGAGGCCGTTGAATCCTTCGGTACGGAACCCTAAAAAAGTAAAAAAGGGCATAACTTACCGAAAGTCATCCCACACAAGCCATTTATAAGTGTGAGTACGACAACCCAAAGCACCGGGCCCCTGATGGTGAGGTCGAAGACCAGGAAACCGATGATGAGCACAGTGGTGGTCTGCACCACCATCACTATCATCTGGACTATCACGTGCGCGAACAGGATCTCCGTACCTGAGGATAGAATAATTCATCCATACTAATCTTCTTCTTCTTTTAAAATAAATAAATAAATATTATAAACTAGAGGATGCCCGCGACTTCGTCCGCGTGGCTGTCTCGGTCGGGTCTCCTTTCAGAGTGAGTAGGGTTTTGGCCACAGTCTACCAAGCTGGCCATGTGCGGATAAGTAGACTTCACACACCTTTGAGAACATTATGGAGAACTCTCAGGCATGCAGGTTTCCTCACGATGTTTTCCTACACCGTTAAAGCGTTTTAAGTAATTAAATTGTATAGTGATATTAACTCCGAAAGTTAGAGGTTGGTTTTCGGAGTTAATCAGGATAGAACCCTCGACTTCCGATTAAAAGGCGGACGTCCTAACCACTAGGCTTTCACAGCTTACATGTACAAACATTGAATTATAACGCCACAAAGGAGTACACTCGTACACAACGGTGTTTTTGAAAACATATTTTTCTAAAAAAAAAAAAATTAAAAAATTTCAATAACCATATTTTGTCTTACCCGTAATTCCCGAAACCAATGACCGCTCCAGAATCCCTTCATTCCGTTCCGCCAACATGGATCCTGACGTCAAAGCGACCGCCAAAAAGAAGATGATTCTGAAAGTTATCCCAAACGTACGGTTAGTCGATCCCTTTGGGAAAACAAACGAACAATTAGTTATGGACTATGAGCCAGAGCGTACCAGACCTTCGTTGTTTTATAAAAAAGTCCAAAGTTTAACAAAAGTTTGATTTTATTAACTTACGTAAGGATTACCCCAGGGCCAGCGAAGTCGGTGAAATTTGGCACTTCTAACCCGAAAATTGGTTCATGAATCTGAAAAAAAAAATTAAGTAGGTATGGACAAAAGCCGCAACACATACTTAAGTGCCAGAAAAAACAAACAAAAATGTCAAAGCAGATCTAGGCTACTTTGACGAGATGAACTTGATGCATTTTATGAAAGACTTTCTATAGGTCCTTTCATGTTCCTGGTAATAAACGATTTACCTACTATATTTTGTCCAAAATACTTGTGATATTGTATTTGCTATTTGCTGACGATACGTCGTTGATTTTTAATGTAAGTTGATAGAAATAGAGACAATTTTGACGATGTAAGTAGTGCCATGTCTCCGGTAACTCACTGGTTTACTGTAAATTGCTTTGTACTAGTCCCGCAGACAGTACGTATATTAGGACATTGGCGCCGATTCTGTTGTCTTTCTCTAAACCAAATTTAGGGTATCTGCATCTTCACATTAGGAAGAAGAGGATATGAATACTCTAAAATTAAGTTAGGCTCAGAATCAGTACCAATGAGGCTTTAAAAAAATATACATAGTTAGATTAGTCGATATAGTATAGGCTATACTCACAAAGACCGGCGTGGATAGTATTCTACTCGGCAGATGGCACATTTCTGCCAGATGCTGCGTCGCGTCCATAAATGCCGTCAGGATGTCTCGATTCAGCATCCATTCCACTTGCTTATCTGAAACAAATGTTTACTATTAATAGGGATGATGACTATTAGTTTGCACTCGTAGTTTAGTTAGTGTAATTGGCTTTATGGCCGTTCTAATTAAATAATAAATAAATAATAATGACTAGGTACTAGTCAGCGACTTTTTATCAAACGTCAAAACGCTCGCTTAGAGCCCTCGCCCATGGCGACTTTTTGTAGCGATGCTGTCGCGCGTTTACTAAACACACGCCAGCATCACTACTAACGCGTGTTAGTCGGATTAGCATCGCGCTACTGCATCGCGACTGTATCGATGCAAACGCGCGACCGTGTCGGACAACATCTAGGAAAGAACGGAGGGAGGGTGGCGCATGAATGGAGAACCAAGCATCAGTGCAACATTTTTTTCTCGTTTGCATCGAGACGGAAGCGCGACATCGACAGTATCGCGTTTGCATCGCGACTGAATCTAAGACCGTGGGCGAGGGCACACAGCTAGCGACCGCTTCGCGACTGTATCGATGCGGAAGCGCGACAGTATCGCGTTTGCATCGCGACTGAATCTAAGACCGTGGGCGAGGGCACACAGCTAGCGACCGCTTCGCGACTGTATCGATGCGGAAGCGCGACAGTATCGCGTTTGCATCGCGACTGAATCTAAGACCGTGGGCGAGGGCACACAGCTAGCGACCGCTTCGCGACTGTATCGATGCGGAAGCGCGACAGTATCGCGTTTGCATCGCGACTGAATCTAAGACCGTGGGCGAGGGCACACAGCTAGCGACCGCTTCGCGACTGTATCGATGCGGAAGCGCGACAGTATCGCGTTTGCATCGCGACTGAATCTAAGACCGTGGGCGAGGGCACACAGCTAGCGACCGCTTCGCGACTGTATCGATGCGGAAGCGCGACAGTATCGCGTTTGCATCGCGACTGAATCTAAGACCGTGGGCGAGGGCACACAGCTAGCGACCGCTTCGCGACTGTATCGATGCGGAAGCGCGACAGTATCGCGTTTGCATCGCGACTGAATCTAAGACCGTGGGCGAGGGCACACAGCTAGCGACCGCTTCGCGACTGTATCGATGCGGAAGCGCGACAGTATCGCGTTTGCATCGCGACTGAATCTAAGACCGTGGGCGAGGGCACACAGCTAGCGACCGCTTCGCGACTGTATCGATGCGGAAGCGCGACAGTATCGCGTTTGCATCGCGACTGAATCTAAGACCGTGGGCGAGGGCACACAGCTAGCGACCGCTTCGCGACTGTATCGATGCGGAAGCGCGACAGTATCGCGTTTGCATCGCGACTGAATCTAAGACCGTGGGCGAGGGCACACAGCTAGCGACCGCTTCGCGACTGTATCGATGCGGAAGCGCGACAGTATCGCGTTTGCATCGCGACTGAATCTAAGACCGTGGGCGAGGGCACACAGCTAGCGACCGCTTCGCGACTGTATCGATGCGGAAGCGCGACAGTATCGCGTTTGCATCGCGACTGAATCTAAGACCGTGGGCGAGGGCACACAGCTAGCGACCGCTTCGCGACTGTATCGATGCGGAAGCGCGACAGTATCGCGTTTGCATCGCGACTGAATCTAAGACCGTGGGCGAGGGCACACAGCTAGCGACCGCTTCGCGACTGTATCGATGCGGAAGCGCGACAGTATCGCGTTTGCATCGCGACTGAATCTAAGACCGTGGGCGAGGGCACACAGCTAGCGACCGCTTCGCGACTGTATCGATGCGGAAGCGCGACAGTATCGCGTTTGCATCGCGACTGAATCTAAGACCGTGGGCGAGGGCACACAGCTAGCGACCGCTTCGCGACTGTATCGATGCGGAAGCGCGACAGTATCGCGTTTGCATCGCGACTGAATCTAAGACCGTGGGCGAGGGCACACAGCTAGCGACCGCTTCGCGACTGTATCGATGCGGAAGCGCGACAGTATCGCGTTTGCATCGCGACTGAATCTAAGACCGTGGGCGAGGGCACACAGCTAGCGACCGCTTCGCGACTGTATCGATGCGGAAGCGCGACAGTATCGCGTTTGCATCGCGACTGAATCTAAGACCGTGGGCGAGGGCACACAGCTAGCGACCGCTTCGCGACTGTATCGATGCGGAAGCGCGACAGTATCGCGTTTGCATCGCGACTGAATCTAAGACCGTGGGCGAGGGCACACAGCTAGCGACCGCTTCGCGACTGTATCGATGCGGAAGCGCGACAGTATCGCGTTTGCATCGCGACTGAATCTAAGACCGTGGGCGAGGGCACACAGCTAGCGACCGCTTCGCGACTGTATCGATGCGGAAGCGCGACAGTATCGCGTTTGCATCGCGACTGAATCTAAGACCGTGGGCGAGGGCACACAGCTAGCGACCGCTTCGCGACTGTATCGATGCGGAAGCGCGACAGTATCGCGTTTGCATCGCGACTGAATCTAAGACCGTGGGCGAGGGCACACAGCTAGCGACCGCTTCGCGACTGTATCGATGCGGAAGCGCGACAGTATCGCGTTTGCATCGCGACTGAATCTAAGACCGTGGGCGAGGGCACACAGCTAGCGACCGCTTCGCGACTGTATCGATGCGGAAGCGCGACAGCATCGCTACTGTATCGCTACAAAAAGTCGCCGTGGGCGAGGGCTCTTAGTATTTGTATTTATTTCGATTTAGACTCATTACAAGCGCGAAAGTCAGATCGGCATAGAACAATACAATAATAAAATGATTGTACAAAATATTATGGCATATTATAATTTAGATAATACTAGTTAAAGATGGCATAAAAATTATTAAGTTACTCAAGCACCTTGTCGTATTTAGTAAAGGGCTTATTCCACCTTCCTAAAACCTACGTCCTAATTGGTATAGTTAGGTAACTATATCATTTAGGACGTAGGATTTAGGAAGGTGGAATAAGCCCTTAAGAGAGTTTGTATGAAATACATAGATGTGACATTTGACTTAGTTTTCGATCGCAGTCAAGGGATAACGTCTTGTAGGTACGCTACGCTTTTCGTAAAGTGTTGTCTATGTCGTTGAGGTATGAGTGACAGAGATGACGCTCTACGCAGCAGAAATCTCTTTCTAAAGTTCGATGTACTGCAATATTTATTGCCGGTACAGTCTTTGTAGTCATAGTCAACTACAAAAACATGTCCTATCCCTTATTTACAGAAGCGATACACTGGAAAAGCACGATAGCGCAAATAAACCTCTCAAAAAAATCTTCAAAGGAAGGCTTTTACAAGATTACTAAAAGGCAATTTCGCGGTGTTAAGAGTGCCGGCTGAGCCTTTTATCGGTCCCATGGAACCTTAAGGTAATATCGGTGTAACATGTTGAAAGCTATTTTTTAGGGTTCCGTACCTCAAAACGAAAAAAGGACCCCTTATAGGACCACTTTGTTGTCTGTCCATCTGTCTGTCGTGTGACGTGTCTGTCACGAAAACATATAGGGTACTTCCTATTGACCTAGAATCATGAAATTCGGCAGGTAGTCAGGTCTTATAGCACAAGATAAGGGAATAAATCTGCAAACCGTGGATTTGTGGTTACATCACATAAATAAAATTAAAATATTTTAATGAGCAAATAATTAGTAAGTACCTAGGTATTTTCTATTTTCAAAGTAAAATAACTATACCAAGTGGGCTATCACATGAACGGGATTTACCTGTATATTCTAAAACCGATTTTGTTTATGTATAACAGTTTTTGATTTATCGTGCAAAATGTCGAAAAAAACACGCAACCCTCGTTGCGCGAGTCTGACTCGCACTTGGCCGGTTTATAATTTGAAGAGATCAAAGTCAAAGATACCTATTATTTATTCCTTTCTCCTGCATATTACTGTGTAGGTAGATCGAATTCTTTCATAATTTTAACTTTTTTGAACAATTGAATTGAATATTACTAAACTAACATAAGTAAATGCTTACCTAAGCAAATTTCTTGTATTAAAACTTTACAATACTTACTGCTACAAAGTAAAATAATAATAAGTTAACTCATAAATTATACAAAATATGCCTAAAATGCTTCTAAATAAGAATATTGAAGAAACTGTGGGGATTTTCCAACAATCTCGTTTATATGCAAATTAAAGAGAATCTTTTTTTTTACTTCTCTGAGCAATGTTGTTATTCTCTAAAACCACAGCCTCGCTTTTAACAATGATGCATCGACGATATAAATTTAGTATTTTGCACGGTCGATAAATGTACATAATAGAATGGAAATACTATAAAAAAATATAATATATAGAAAGTACAAGTAGAATGGACATGGAAGATATAAAGGAAAAATAAAAAAGATACGCATTTACTTAAATACGTATGACGAAATAGAAAAGAAATCTTACTTTCTTGTGCGAAAGAAGTGTGTGTCTGATGTGCAAAAGAATTACTTAAATTAAATAATTAACAAAATAAAGCTGCTTAGACCTTATTTAATACTTTCAGCGGTCTTAAGTAAAACGGACGTAAAACGACAACATGCAATAACGAGCAAAAAAAGAGAAGACATCTCATTATTAATTTATAAACATTTAAGACGTTCTAAACGATCTAGTTTCAAATCTCTGTGTTCCTCGTATTCGGAGTTATGTGCGTCTTAATTAATTAAATATCACTTGCTTTAACGGTGAAGGAAAACATCGTGAGGAAACCTGCATGCCTGAGAGTTCTCCATAAAGTTCTTAAAGGTGTGTGAAGTCTACCAATCCGCACATAGCCAGCGTGGTAGATTATGGCCAAACCCCTTCTCAATCTGAGAGGAGACCCGTGCTCTGTAGTGAGCTGGCGATGGGTTGATCATGATGATGATGATGATGAAGATATATTGAGAATATTTTTCGACGGCGAACTCAACGGCGAATATTGCTTATCACAATATAATAACATGTCAGAAGCTACGGATATGTTTAGATTTCAACTTAAAATCGCCATGTAAGCGTATTTCGAATGTGCATACATTGGCTTAATACGCTATATTCACTGGATTTTGTTAAGAATTTTTCTTTTTGTATTCTGCATAGGATTTGGTTACTTATGTAAAGTATTTACTGTTACGTTTCCAAAAATACCCTTAGAGATTACAGGCTGTTTTGACGAGTTGTTTGATAAATAAATAAAAACCGGCCAAGTGCGAGTCAGGCTCGCGCAACGAGGATTCCGTACTACAATCGTATTTTTCCGACATTCAAAGTCAAAGTCATAGTCAAATGATTTATTCAAAATAGGTAATAAATTACTCTGATTGATGGTCTGGTATGGTGTTAGATTTGTAAGATATAGTGGTGATAATTATAACGCAAACTTAAAACTAAAGCTACGATTTTGCACGATAATTCAAAAACTATAAACAAAAATAAATAAAAATCTGCTTTAGATTGCACAGGTGAAGCCCTTTCATATGATACCCCACTTGATATAGTTATCTGACTTCGAAAATTGAAGATATCAATTTTTAGTTCATGACCACAATTTAAATTTTTTTTGTGTGATGTAACCACATATTCACGGTTTTCCCCGAATGTCTGCTATAAGACCTACCTACCTGCCAAATTTTATGATTCTAGGTCAACGGGAAGTACCCTGTAGGTTTGACAAACCGACAGGCAGACAGACAGACAACAAAGTGATCCTATAAGGGTTCCGTTTTTCCTTTTGAGATACGTAACCCTAAAAACTCCCAAAATTAAAGATTATAAAAAAAAAGACATTTATCTTCTGTCTGTATAGACTCCATTGACTGCCAATTTTCCGGATAAGAATTCTGACTGTAACATGCCTATGTCTTCACAGACAGACAGATTTGGGTTAGGTCTAGGTCAGGATGACTTGCTATACGTCTGTCTAGAGTTTAGCTTTGAAATTCCAATTAGGTAGGTATCTATCTGATTACTAGTTCGATCACTAAAATATCTTGAGTGTACTTAAATCGAAATTTAGATAAGGCTCAGGACTTTTAAGTAATAAATTGCCAAATGATAGCGCGAGTTTTTTGGTAAATAAATAAAATAAATAAATAAATAATCTTTTATTTCAGACCATTTCTAGTCCATAATTACAATTTACAACTATATATTTACTAAAGTTAGTATGTTAGTAACAATATTTCCTTATAGTTATGTTAGTAATGTTAGTGCTTACTGATTAAATAAAGTGGCCTAACGTGGCAGCTCTAGGCGCCCGGTGGCCACAGCCACCCAATGCTTAATTATTGGGCAGCCTATCCTCTCTTTAATTGCACCCAGAATGCTGTTGGAACTGCTACGAAGACGTTGTAGGAGGGAGGCCATCTTTTTACGGATGATGGCATGAAAGCCATCAGTCCTGGCCTCCGTGAACATTCCACTAGCGCTACAGCCCCTCGGCAGCCCCAGCAGCATTCTGAATGCATTATTGTATTGTACTCTCAGGTAAGTAATTGGGTAATTTATTTTTTATTTCTCACACATTTAGCTATATTTCTTACGTCCAATGCACATATTTTTTTCTTTTGGAATGATGCCAAAGACCTTTTTAATGCGAATTTCACTAGAAAGGTGTTTGCCATAAAGTTTAATTTAGTAGAATCTGCTAAACCAATTAATAGTGTATGGTGCCAGCTCTATTTCGCCTCTAAGAGCGATTACGCACTGCACTTCCGTCATCCAACTTCTCTCCGTCATCCGTGAGAATATCTTAATCTTGCGCTGTGGTCTTAATAGTGGGAGGTCCCGGGTTCGATTCCTGGTAGGGGTTTGGAATTTTATAATTTCTAAATTTCTGGTCTGGTCTGGTGGGAGGCTTCGGCCGTGGCTAGTTACCACCCTACCGTGCCGCCAAACGATTTAGTGTTCCGGTACGATGCCGTGTAGAAACCAAAGGGGTATGGGTTTAATAAAAACTGCTATACCCCTTCCAGGTTAGCCCGCTATCATCTTAGACTGCATCATCACTTACCACCAGGTGAGATTGCAGTCAAGGGCTAACTTGTATTTGAATAAAAAAAAAAAAAAAAATGTGTGTGCCTCGGATTCAAATTGGACATATGACGTAGATATGTCAAAGATGTCCACTGAATAGCTTGGATTCGGATCAGAGATCGGATTAGTGCGTAAGCAATATCCGAGTTCGGTCCTAATTTTTATTTCCGTACTAGCTGATGCCCGCGACTTCGTCCGCGTGGAATTAGGTTTTTTAAAAATCCCGTGGGAACTCTTTGATTTTCCGGGATAAAAAGTAGCATATGCCACTCTCCAGGGCTTTATCTATACCCATGCAAAAAATCACGTCAATCCGTTGCACCGTTGCGACGTGATTGAAGGACAAACCAACAAACAAACACACTTTCGCATTTATAATAAGGGTACTGAGGTACTGATTTTCACAGACTCGGATCGGATGAGTAAGTGCGTAACTGCTGTAAGTCTATCGTCGTGTAATCCTTTTTTCACAGGGAGTATTACGATGACAGGGGTAACAAAAATACTTACAGTGCGACAAGGCTATCTTGGCGCATGGGGAAAATCAGAACTAACGTTGCCGTCAAGTGTCCCCTTTGTTCTTGTTTGAATATTCTAAGCCTTTGTTCTCCAATAGCCCCCCCCCTCCCCCCCCCCCCTCCCCCCCCCCCTCAAAGTGCCAAGAGAGCCTTGTCGCACTGTACTTCTAATTTTAGTTCAGAGATTGTGAACAACAGAATTAGCCAGAATCTTAACTCCTTAAACTCTTAACTTAACTCCTTAAACTCTTTAGTGTCCTCTATTTTGACCTGGATGTCAGAGGTCATGATGGTGTAGCTGTCAACGTGTCTAGGATCACTCATAATCTCCTGCAGACTCGTGGAGAAGTTCGCAGAGAACACCAGCACAACTCTCGTCATTTCTCCCTATGCTTCAGACAATGCTATGCATGCTTAGTCACAATGTAACTCTTTGAACTCACCAGTGTCGTCCATATGGACTTGTATGTCAGAGGTCATGATGGTGTAGATGTCAACGTGTCTAGGATCCCTCATCCTCTCTTGCAGACTCGTGGAGAAGTTCGCAGGGAAGACGAGCACAACTCGTGCACTCCCTCTCCCTGCTTCTGCAAGTGCTATGCTTTCTGATGGGTATGTTATCTGTAAAGAAAGAGTGAAGTTACGTTTTGACCCTATTAAAAAAAAATAGTAAATGGGCAAGATTTATTGGTACGACTTTTAAAATAACAATGGCGCCGATTCTCTTGTCTTTCTCTAAACTAAATTTAGACTATGTGCATCTTTTTCTTTTTAATATTGCTAAAAAGGAACGGAACATGAATTTTACATTTAAAGACTCTAAATTTTAGTACACGTTACAAATTTAAACAATAGGCTCGCGACTGGCAGCTGAAGTCACGAGGTTTGACAGTTCTAAATTAAATTTTAAACTGTCAAACTGTAACTGTAGGAACTGTGTGTCTTTTTCTAAATGCATTAGTAAAAAGAGGATGCGAATACTCTAAAATCAGTACCTACGCAATCATTTAAATCTAAATTTAGCCGAAACTAAGCGTTTAAAATAAATAAATGTGAAATATTCTAAGCCACTGTAACGAAACAAGGTGGCAATAATACTGGCTGCGTTCTCTCGTTCAATAGCCAGACTAATTATGCTGACCGAGGTAACTGCCAGCCCTAAGGTCACCCATGGACTCTGTGAGACGGGATGACAGGTTCTTAAAAAGCATCATCCTCGTCCCATGAACCCATGGTTAGGTATACTTTGTTCATATATATTGTCATACTCATTCTTCGAAATTGGTACAGTTCTTGCAATTCACGAAGGCTACTGAACTTTACTTGTGGTAACGTCGTTTACAAGGGCATTGCGTAAGTGTGCGTGCATGTCGGACCAATCAGTCGCGAGCAAGTGCTGTCAAACGCACACAAGTGTACCTTAGGTATACAGATACGACAAACACAAGCATGAGTCAGTGGCCTTCGTAAAATGCAAGAACTATAACCAATGTTTCAGCTATTTTCATTTCTTTAATTGAATTTACATAAATACGAGTAGTTCTATTATCTATGATAGGGGTACCTAAATATATAAAATACAAAGATTTAACATGTGGTTGAATTTCAGCTATCAATATTTGAAAATTCTAACAAAGAAGAAGAGATCAATTATTATTTCACTCAATCGGAATTTAATACTAAAGAAATCTCGCAAAATCCCTCAAAACAGAATTAAATAGGTACAACGTTTATGCTGTAATCCAATCCCTCACCGCATTTATACGAAATCATTTCGCTTAATAAATAGCGACAGTACCTAAAGGGTTATGATTTAATTTTGTGACTCCCTTCCTACCGGTTGGTATCATAAATTCACAGAGTATTGTCCCGTTTTGCAATTAAAAAGTTTACGGCTTCCTTTGACTTCCTTGTAATAAATCACTAATAAACATTTTTGTTGGGCTTAATGTACACAATGTAAGGTTATGGGTACACATTATTTTTAATGTACAGTCGTCATCATGATCAACCCATCGCCAGCCCACTACAGAGGACGGGTCTCCTCTCAGAGTGAGAAGGGTTTTAGCCATAATTTACCACGCTGGCTATGTGCGGATTGGTAGACTTCACACACCTTTGAGAACATTATGTAGAACTCTCAGGCATGCTGGTTTCCTCACGATGTTTAGGACAATAGGTACTCAGAGAAACTTTCAGCAGCAGTCCGACTCGCGGGCTCTCTCTATATCACTCCTTTCTACTATTGTAGGCAATCATCATCATCATCATACAATAAACCTCCACTGCTGGACATAGGTCTCTTGTAGGGACTTCCACACGCCACAGTCTTGCGCCGCCTGAATCCAGCGGCTCCCTGCGACTCGTTAGATGTCGTCCGTCCACCTAGTGGGGGGGGGGGGGTCTTCCAACGCTGCGGCTTCCGGTGCGAGGTCGCCATTCCAGCACCTTGGGACCCCAACGTCTATCGGTTGTACGAACTATGTGCCCTGTCCATTGCCACTTCAGCTTCGCAACCCGTTGAGCTATGTCGGTTACTCTAATTCTCCTACGGATCTCCTCATTTCTGATTTGATCATGTAGAGAAACTCCGCACATAGCTAGCTCTCTCCATCGCCCGCTGAGTGACTCTGAGCTTTCTTATGAGGCCCATAGTTAGCGACCATGTCTCGGATCCATATGTCATCACTGGCAACACGCACTGTTCCAAGACTTTGGTCTTCAAGCATTGTAACAATAAACTTACCAAATTATTCTGTCTTTGAGACAGGAAGTCCAAATATCGACAACTGAATCTTGTCAAATTCCAATCCCAGGTTTCCGGATCTTGAGGGCAGCTGTTCTTGTCATAAGAGCATAGGGCATTGGTGTCGTTGGCTCCAACTTCGTAGTTCACCACTGCTATTGGCAGGCCAACGGGGTAGTGGCCAATGGCCAGGCAGAAGAGGAACATTTGAGATATTGGTAGACCTATGATGAATGACAGCAACCTAAAAAAAACAGTTCTATAAAAATAGGCACATTGACTCTGAATTTAAACTAAGCAATCCTAGGGGTATTACAATCACGAAAGTTTCATTGTGTATTGGTTTGTGCAACAGACCAACCGATCGACATGGTTTTTTTATAGATTTTGAATGACCTGAACATAGCCTACTTTTGTCCCGGAAAACTAAAGAATTCCCATAGGATTTTACAAACTCTAAATTCTAAATTCTCACATAGGAAGTCGCGGGTATAGCTATTAGTAGCTATAAAACAAAACAAAGTCGTCTGTGTATTTGATCGCGAAATAATCAAAATTACACAAACATTTAGACATAAATGTGTAAACAATTTTGAATACTTCACGAAGAAAGTTAATAAAATTATAAACAACGACGAACTTCTGGATAGCTAAAATGTACCTATAGTCCGCAACAAGTTGAGATGGCAATAGAGGTATGAGGCGGGGGGACGCCGCGCACACCCGCACGTCATCCGCGCTCGCCCGATTGCCATGTCGACCTGTCGCGTACTATACCTGATTCTTATCCCAGGAAAAAGTGCACCTACCGGATTTCTAATAATCCAAGTCAAAACGAAATAATAATAAAGACTAAGACCTGATGGTATGACGCTCGTACCGTGGAAGATGGGCAGGTCGCTTGTTTGGGATGCAACTTGTGTAGACACTTTAGCTGCATCCCACATTCAGGCGACCTCCTCTATGGCGGGTGCAGCGGCCATCAGCGTCGAACAGGCCAAGAGGCGCAAATATGAAAACCTCGATGGGAGCTTCGTATTCGTGCTCTTTGGTGTGGAGACCTTGGGGCCGTGGGGCCCGGGGGCTCGAGCTCTTTTTGAAGAAATTTGTTCATGGGCGGCGGTAATCACTTAACATCAGGTGACCCGCCTGCTCGCTTGCTCGCTATATCTATTAAAAAAAAAAAAAAAAAAAAAAATTGCGAAAAGAGTTATCGAGTCAACCGGGGACCCGAGAGCTGGCAGCTACCTTGGTCAAAGAATTAGTTTGGCCATCCAAAGGGGTAATGCTGCCAGCATCTTGGGTACAATGCCTCGCTGCGGTGGTCTCGATGAGGTTTTAGATTTAATTTAATTTATTTTAGTTTTAATTTAATGTTGTTTATTTATAAATTAAATTAAATATAAGCAATAGGTACCTAGTAATGTATCTAATAAATAAATAATAAAAATTCTTTACCCAAAATTCCTGAACAGGCTCCAAAAATTCTTCCACACCAGCGCCTGCATGTGATGCATCTTCATTGGCTTGATCCTCTCGAGCAAGCCCCTCGGAGGTTTCTCTTCTGGGGGGAGAGCTTCTACCACGGCTGGTTCAGCAATAATGCCTCTTCCCTTGCTGGACATGGATACGTTGTCTCCAAATTCTCCAGAAATTTCTCCAATTTCTGGATCTTCGGTGTCAACTGTTGGGTCCTGATGAAGGAAAAACTCATATTTTTATTGTCTTTAGAAATAAGAGTAGTAAATTTTTTACCCGGTGGTAAAAGTTTGATAATAATACAGGGTGTAACCAGAACGCTAGCAAAAAGTTAGCGTTATTGTTGTACTACGTAAACACAATCAAATCAATACAAACAGACATTTGCCTCATTTTGAAGTTTTAGTAATTTAATACTTTCCAAACCCGTGATCGACGTGATTTTTAGCATGGGTATATTTAAAGACCTGGAGAGTGACATAGGCTACTTTTTATCATCCTAATAAAAAGCGACGATGAGATCTAGGTTGGAGCGCACTTGCCTAGAAAATGCCTGTACTCTAACATCACTTGCTTTGAAGGAAAACATCGTGAGGAAACCTGCATGTCTGAGAGTTCTCCATAAATCATAATATTCATAAAAACGCGTGTGAAGTCCGCCATCCGCACTTGACTAAACATATCCGTTGTTGGACTAAACTCTTCTCATTCTAAGAGGAGACCCGCTGCGGTGTGATTACGTAAAACGTTGCAGTAGCGTAGCGACGGCAACGCGACAGCGGTAGCAATGCGACACTTCTTAGATTGTCCAATAGAGGGTGAACTAGAGCTCGATTGCTGTCTGCTCTGTAGCCGCTGTTACGTGTGACGTTTGACAGCAATAATCGCGAGATATTTTACGCCTGTCGCAAGCCTGTCGCGAGATTCGTAATCACCCCGCCTTTAGCAAAGAGACGAGATGAAATGATGTTGCAGTACCTTGCAGTCGGTCTTCTAACGTAAAGCGTATACTATTATCGGTCAGAACTTGGAAATGCAAAGATATTTCAGACTTGCGCGAAATTCTGAGCGCTTTTAAATGCATTTACATCGAAAATAGAATTAGCATATTTCTGAATTCATGGTCTTAAGAATTTGAATAATCTTTCGTCTTGTTTTAATTAGTTCCGGAATTATGTTATATTGCTATTGAAAACTGTGTCAGGTCCCTGACCAACGATCTGTTGGTATATATGTTACGGGTAATGCTAGAAGATGTAGTAAACCTAGGTTTACACGGGTTTACTTAGTATTACCCAAACATTTTGGGTAAAGTTCGAATAATAAGTAAAATAAATTTTAATTCGGAATTTACCCATACTCACCTAGGTCTACCCAACTCTGGTTGGATAATGTTAGGTTGGACAAAGTTTATGCTCTTAGAGCTATTGTGTCCTTTTGGGGTTGGAAGAAATACATGGCTCCATGGCATAGCGGGGTACTCTTTCATCCCCCCGCTTCCACTATCAAAAGCGAGCGAAGCGAGCTCAGGACTTAGGGCACTCCGGCTCGTATGGGTTAGGTTAGACCACCACCACAACCAGAAAAAAATCTCTCTATCATACCACCTTATCAGTTCCATTGGTAACACGTCTGCTAGGAATCTGTCCACTACCTCCTATATTGGTATCATCATCACCTTCTACCAGGTGAGATCACAGTCAAGAGCTGTAAAAAGTAAACTTACAGGAATAGCGGGAATCTCAACTCGTTCCACCACATCAGCGAGGATGCTGGAGCGGCGCCGCTTGCCTCTGTTCTGCAGAACTGATAACTTCAGGAACACGTCTTCCAGACTCTCTCCATTGTACCGCCTTATCAGTTCCATTGGTGCCTCCTCAGCCAAGAATTTGCCGCCGCGCATGAGGCCGATCTGTATAAGATATTGAAAATAAATATCTAAATATATAAAAGGAAAAGGTGACTGACTGACTGACTGACTGATCTATGAACGCACAGCTCAAACTACTGGACGGATCGGCTGAAATTTGGCATGCAGAAAATTCAACCCCCAAGGGGGTGAAATAGGAGTTTGAAATTAATGTAGTCCACGTGGACGAAGTCGCGAGCATAAGCTAGTTTTAAATACATATCAAAAATTGTGGACCGCGGCAGGATTCGAACCCGTGTCTCCTGGGATCGCGCCTGACGCTCTGATCGCTAAGCTACGGTTCGCTTGCTGCCAGTGACGAAATTTGTGATATGTATGTTCACTCAGTACTGAAGTGACTGTTAATGCCATCTAGTAGCGACACTTTGCAGCTATCGAAACTACTTTCAAAGGCCCATAATACAATGCAGCTCTTTGAACGAGAAATGACATATTTGCTTTTTACTACATTTTATAATTAAATTTATATCCTTATAATGTATATTATTATAATTTTTTTTAGCCGAGTCTAGTTTATTTAGGTAAATAAACTAGACTCGGCTTGACTCCACTAGGTATATGCGTTGGCCCTAAGACTATATTGACATACTTTTCACTTGAATAAACAAAATAAAGCAATTTAAACCTTCATCAAAAATGCACAGTTTTCAATGTAAGTAGTGTTGGAATAACTTACCTCCACCCTTGAAAATTTTAAAATTAATATTACTCATTTACTTGGAGGTCCCGTCATAAAAAAAACCGGCCAAGTGCGAGTCAGGCTCACGCAAATAGAAAATTCAGTCGAAATTTCAACTTCCTACCTATTATAGTTCACGAGCGTAGAGTGAAGAAAACTATGTTCATGAAATACAGTCCACTGATTGACAGACAGACGGACGGACAGCGGAGGCTTAGTAATAGGGTCCCGTTGGCACCCTTCGGGTACGGAACCCTAAAAAGAAAAAAGAGGTCAATATTTACTTACGATATTGGCTTGTTTTGTCTCGTCGATGTAGTGTGTAGTGATAATGACTGTGGTTTTGCCGCCTTTGGTAATATCCACTAAATGGTCCCATATACTGCAAAAAAATTTAAAAAACCTTCCTTTAATAAATACATAACATAACATACCATAATTAACATACCCATAATAAAATCAATAAAGATAAATAATGTAGCTAATTCTGCTATACACAGTCTCTAAACAAAAAAAAACCGGTCAAGTGCGAGTCGGACTCACACACGAAGGGTTCCGTACCATTGTAAAAGATATCTAACACTTTTATGTAGAACACTGCAATTTAATGACGGACTGCGCCATCTATGTGTGATTTAGTAAATCATTTTATTCGTGAACTCTTTCCCCCGATCGATGACCGGGCGTCCACTACCTCGTGAGCTCCTTCGATCGCCGTCACCAGCACAACGCGCAGGCGACATAAGCGACGACGACCACGACGACGCGAGACCCATTACTTTACAAGACCCCGCCTCTGCACTGGACAGCGTACCTAGCGCCGTCGTGTACTATTATATTATTCAGTGATCACGGACCTACAACATAACCGCGCGCGGCGAAGTGGGTTGACCCACCCGCTGCGCGGTGAACAAGGCAGAAACAATCAAACCACCAGGGCCCAAAGCCAAAATGGCAGGCCCAAGCCGGTTAGGCTAAAAGACAAACACCTGGGCACAGAGATGCCCAGCGCCATGCCCGGGTAAGGGGGCCAAGCCTCGAGGCCCGTACCCCCGTCTGGCCATTCCGGCCAAACGGAGAAGACCCACACATCATTTTAATTTTTTTTTGTGACAGACAAGACAGACAGATGGACCGACCGACAGACAGACAGAAAACATTGTGATTCTATAAGAGTTCCTTTTTTCCTTTTGAGGTACGGTACCCTAAAATTACGGGAATTACCTTTATTCTTTTATCAATACAATACAAAATCACTATTATTACAATGATATTATAATTTATAATATGCAAAAACAAATGTTAAATAGGTTCATCAGTCAAGGGGCATTAAGTAAGGAAATGAGACGCCATTATTTTTTGCCATTACTTTAACTACTCATTCATGTGGGGAGGTCAAGGCGTTAAACCTAGCACCTTTGCCGTCTTATTATAACTATAGTTTTTACTAGCATGTTTACTAATAAAATATAAGTGTAAAATAAATAAATATATACTGACTGACTGGTCTATCAACGCACAGCTCAAACTACTGGACGGATCGGGCTGAAGTTTGGCATGCAGATAGCTATTATGAGGTAAGCATCCGCTAAGAAAGAATTTTTGAAATTTCAACCCCAAATTAAAGGGGTGAAATAGGGGTCTGAAATTTGTGTAGTGCTGATCGTTCCTACCTGTGCTGGGGACAATACGCCGAGAAACTTTCAGCTTTTATAAAATAACTAGCTTATTCCCGCGACTTCGTCCGCGTGAACTACACAAACTTCAAACCCCTATTTCACCCCCTTAGGGGTTGAATATTCAAAAATCCTTTCTTAGCGGATGCCTACGTCATAATAGCTATCTGTATGCCAAATTTCAGCCCGATCCGTCCAGTAGTTTGAGCTGTGCGTTGATAGATCAGTCAGTCAGTCAGTCAGTCATTCAGTCACTCAGTCACCTTTTCCTTTTATATGTTTAGACGAAGGTCTGACACGCGCTGGCTCTCAGGAAAGAAGAAGAATTAATTCTCTTACCTCTGCCTCAAAACAGGGTCTACTCCCACTGTAGGTTCATCAAGAATGAGTAGTTCAGGGTCATGTAGAAGTGCTGCAGCCAAAGATACCCTCCGCTGTTGACCACCAGAAAGAACCTTTACTTGTCTGCAATAAATATTAAAAAAAAACCATAAACTATCGCTTGCAGTTTTTTTTTACAAGCCATGTTAATTGGCTGATATTTCTCTTTCCCGTCCAACTAATCGAAAAGCTTGTGCTAGGAGTGGTTGCGACAATAATGCAACGGGTGGAGTTTGAACCGCCGACCTTTCGGAATTCAGTCCGCTCCTTAACCGTTGAGCTATTAAGGCTCCTTTTGGGTTATGGGGGAGGAAAATTAACCAAATTTCATCTATTTTTTTGAATATAACTCCATTTCAAAATTATTAAATAATTACCTGATGCCCGTGAGTTCGTACGCGTGAATTTAGGTTTTCAAAATCCCGTGGGAACTCTTTGATTTTCCGGGATAAAACGTAGCCTATGTCACTCTCCAGGTCTTAAACTATACCCATGCAAAAAATCACGTCGATCCGTTGCTCCGTTGCGACGTGATTGAAGGACAAACCAACAAACCAATAAACAAACACACTTTCGCATGTATAATAAGGGTACTGAATTTTATCATAACATCAGTGATTTTGTTGCCACGATTGGCCGCCCCTAATAATTATCTGGCCGCCCTGGGCCCGAGCCTACTGGGCCTTAGGGCAAATCCGTCACTGCCTGTAAGAAGCTAAAATACCTTGTAGGGTTTGGTAGTTGCAGCAAATTAACAAGGAAGTCTATTCTCTCATCCACCTCCTTAGTGCTCATCCCGGCTATCCAGCCGAAGTAGATCATCGTCTCGCGGATCGAGAACTCGCCGAATAGTGCTGTTTCCTGCGAACAATTAATTAATTAGTCTCTCTCTCTGGTCGTTCCTTCATTGCTGAAGATCGTGGTCCTGGCAAACTTCCCTCGAATGGATTATCTGTTTCCACCGGCTTCTGTTGGTGGCCATCTTAACTATGTGATAAAATCCACACCTGCTGGATCCCTTTAACTCGTCTGACCACCTGGTTGGTGAGCGGCTTCTTGCTCTTTTGCCCTCAGTATTGCCCGTCACTATTAGCTTTTCTAAGCTGTCCCAATAATAAGTTATATAAGTATATAGTATAGTAATAATAATAAGTTTTAAAATATCGTACATTTGGTTCAATGTTGTTAGTTTATAAGTAATTGTTATTTAGCTTTTAATTAGATATGTGTGACGTGTAGATACCTAATGTTAACGGCTTCGGTATACGGAAAAACTCATGCTTCGAGTTTATGATTATACCTGAATTTGTGTAACCTGTAAATATTTTTTCTTAAATAAATATACTTTTTATTATTTATTTTATTATTATTTATGTGGCCGAAATAAAAGAGCAGTCGTTGGAAACATATGGAGGTGAGTCGAGCAGTGATTCCGAGTTGCGAAAGGATAGACACGTTTGTGCGCTTGGCAGTCCACGGAATCCGTAACATCCGCCTCCAGCACCACATTAATTAATTAATTAATGCATGTGGCTAATTACGTTGTACACAATCTCTAAACCAAACTAATATGGCACGTCTAAATCTATTGCTATCCCTTTCATAAGCAAGCAACAGCTTGCGGAAAAGTATAGCACTAGATTTAGACCTGTCAATTTAGTTTAGTTTAGAGATTGTGTTACAAGAGAATCGGCCCCAATATACTTTTATTGTAGGTACACCACAAAATCTAAATATACCTATAAAAGGATTGACTGACTGACTGATCTATCAACGCACAGCTCAAACTACTGGAAGGATCGGGCTGAAATTTGGCATGCAGATAGCTATTATGACGTAGACATCCGCCAAGAAAGGATTTTTGAAAATTTAGCCCCTAAGGGGTTGAAATAGGGGTTTGAAATTTGTGTAGTCCACGCGGATAAAGTCGCGAGCATAGTTTGTGATATAAATAGATTCATTTTTGTAAGGTGTTATTAAATAATATAATGGACTACTTAAGTTCCGGTTAACTGTTACTTAAGTGCAGGTTTAGGTCACACAGTGCTATAAAAGACATCAAATCTTATGTTATTACAATGTACTTAGATTAAAACCCGATCAAGTGCGGGTCGGGCCACGCGCAGTGAAGGGTTCCGCAGTGGCCAGTCACAATATAACTTCATTTATTGTCAGTGACTTAATTTCATTCGACTACTGTACAAGTACATTTTATAAGTTGGTCGACTATTATTCGCTAACGCATAAAGTCTACTTCGCTGTGATAGTTTTTCTTTTAACTTCGTTATACTACAGGGTGTAACCAGAACGCTAGTAAAAACTTAGCGTTATTGTTATACTATCTAAACACAATACAATACCAATAACCATTTGCCTCATTTTGTAGTTTTAGTGATTTAGTATTTTTCAAACCCGCAACGAATAGCGTGCAAAACTCGGGTCAATGCCCCGCCTACCCCGCGGCATTGACTCCGAGTGGTCTACTTACGCAACGTTCGTTGACTTCTAGCGTCAGTCAGCTGTTTTATTTGTAATATTATACCAATTGTAAACATTAACAAAATTATAGGATTTTTTTTTATTTATTCCGCGTTATTTTTGTAGTACCTTATCATTAATCATTCGTCATTAATCATTCATCTACTATCACCTGTATTCGTTTTTGCCAGGGTTCTGGTTACATTCTGTACATCCACTAATATGTATATCAAATCAAAAATAACCACTCAGCTAGCTATGTACAAGCTAGCTAGTACATTTACTCTAACAAAAATCAGCATAGAGAACGAAAGGACAGACAAACGCACATGGCGAAATTACAAGGGTTCTTTGTTAACTACGGAACCCTAGAAATTACAACGCAAAAGTTAAAATTATCAGTTTTTATACCACTAACCACATAATTTTGAAGTCATTAGTTAAATTTTTTGCCGATTCAAGATCTTAAGTGTTAGATATGGCAGTTTTATGACGTAAATTGAGGATGTAAAAAATTAACATTGATTGACATGTTTCCGTTAATTACCTACTTGGTAGCTAAGCCATAGCGCCTCTTAAATGTCGTAGCATCACTAAGGTCTCGTGTATGGGGACGCCGGGCGTCGCGCGTCGCGTGTGGCGTGGCATCTCGCGGCGCGTCGTACGTTTTTTTTTGTTTACGGTGAGGCGGCCCGTGAAGCGGCACTTAGCATCGCACGCGTAATCACAAACATTTATGGCAATATACGATGTTGTTCATAGAGATGCGAGGCGGGAAGAGTGGCGGTGCCCGCCGCTGTGCCCGCAGCGTTGCACGCAGGCAAGACTGGCAGAAGGTTCCGCTGCGGGCATCGCTTCATCGAGAATTGCTGCCGCGTGCGCTGCCACGATGAACGCCGCGTGGGACGCGTCGATGCCATCCGCGGGCTCGGCCACAAAAAACGCTCCATCTCAAACAAACGCGTGTAAAATTGCTTCTCCGTAAACGCACTCATACAACGCCATATGTTTAAATTCAGTGCGGGCCGCGCCGCCCATCGCAACGCGCGACGCCCCGCGTCTCTGTAGACGAGGCCTAAGGGCGATCACGCACAGCATCCGATCCGAATCCGCGAAAATAAGAACTGTGTATATGGTAACTTACGTACTAGCTCCAACTTCCGTCATCCGAGTTCTCTCCGTCGTCCGTGAGAATATCTCGGATGTGCCTCGGATTCAAATCGGACGTATGGCGTAGATATCCATAGAGTTAAAATGGCGCGTGAGGAGTCATTTTGTACGGACTATAAGTAGTTACTTACAATGATGTTGGGTGTATTCAGTGATGTATCATAACTCTATGGGTGTATTATGATAAAATGGGAGTAAATTACTGATAATAAAATTTAAGTACATCTACTTCACCAGTAATGGACATATTTACTACGTCGTCAATTGACTATTACCTAGATAGGTACATAGTATTTTGCTTCTCATTGACATTGGTCACAATCATGGAAATTCTGGTGTTTATGGAAATTAGGGAAAATCGGCCGTCTTTCAAATTTAAAAAATTAAGCAGTGTTATTTCTTGTACGGAACCTTTCCTGCGCAAATCCAACTCGCACTTGACCGATATTTTTAGGGTTCCGTACCTCAATAGGAAAAACGGAACCCCTTATCAGATCGCTTTGTTGTCTGTCTGTCTGTCGGTCTGTCAAGAAACCTACAGGGTACTTCCTGTTGACCTAGAATCATGAAATTTGGCAGGTAGGTAGGTCTTATAGCAAACATTCGGGAAAAATCTGAAAATCGTGAATTTGTGGTTACATCACACAAAAAAAATTAAATTGTGGTCACGAACTCATAATTAGTATTTTCAATAAATTTTCGAAGTAAGATAAGTATATCAAGTGGGGTATCATATGAAAGGTCTTCACCTGTACATTCTAAAACAGATTTTTGTTTTTATGCGTCATAGTTTTTGAATTATCGTGCAAAATATTGAAAAAATACGACTGTAGTACGGAACTCTCGTTGCGCGAGCATGACTCGCACTTGGCCGGTTTTTTGTAATCTCTAGCAAATAATTGTTTCATTGCTCCAGGGATGGGCGATAGAATTGCGACGCAGTGTTTCACTAATGCAGTTCTATCGATTGTGTTGTTTTTGTTTACACATATTATTTTACTGATTATTAATTATTATAGTGGTTTTGTAAATTAATTGATTGTGTACCAAGTGATTAATAAACAAATTCTAATTGTAATTCTAAAAATTATCACCACTATAATATCATCTTACAAAATGCAAACCGACTATCATAAAGCGTAATTTTTTTTACTTTGAATTAAACGTTTTGACTTTGACTTGACTTTGACTTTGATATTGATTACGACGGTGGTCGTAATCGATATTTTGTAATATCATACGGTGCACTGAAGCACATTACCTTATGTATTATCTGACCTTGAGATAATGTGGCTAATTCCGTTGTACACAATCTCCAAACTAAACTAAAATGATATGTCTAAATCTATTGCTATCCCTGTCATTATTTTGCCTGCAGAAAGGGATAGCACCAGATTTACACCAGTTAATTTAGTTTAGTTTAGAGATTGTGTACAAGAGAATCGGCTCCAATACTTATAATAAAATCGGTCAAGTGCGAGACGGACTCGCACACGAAGGGTCCCATACCATTCTAAAAGAAATAATATATTTTTTTATGGCGGCAATTTTGAAATTTTTAGTATTTGTTATTATAGCGGTAATAGAAATACTGTGAAAATTTCAGGTCAAGCACACAAATCCCAAAACACACTCAAGTGTGTTTTGAGATTTGTGGTGGATTTGTGGTGTGGTGGTGATGGTGCGTATTCCTTGCCTGGTGGCTGCTTTTTCCTGCATGTTTGGGGGTGGGAGGGCGGGCGGTGCATGTCGCGTGCTGCATGTTGCACCATACAGATTCGACCTGTTTCAGCGGATTAGCTTTTGGTTCATTGTATAGTGCGTTATTATAGTCAGTCAATCAGTGTTTAGAATTATTTTATTACAAGCTTACGCTCGCGACTTCGTCTGCGTGGACTACACAAATTTCAAACCCATATTTCACCCCCTTACGGGTTGAATTTTCAAAAATCCTTTCTTAGCTGATGCTTACGTCATAATAGCTATCTGCATGCCAAATTTCAGCCCGATCCGTGCAGTAGTTTGAGCTGTGCGTTGATAGATCAGTCAGTCAGTCAGTCAGTCAGTCACCTTTTCGTTTTATATATTTAGAAATAGGTTAAACTACCTGTGGCATGTATCCTATCCTAGGTCCGGGTACTCCACTGCCAGGTCCACCAGGTCTTCCGCCAAGTACCCATATGTCACCAGAGTTCAGTCGCCGCCTCCCGACTATGCAGGAGAGGAGTGTTGTTTTACCACAGCCTGATGCTCCCAGTAAACCGTATCTGTAAGGAAATAAAAGTGATCTTTAAAAAAACCGGCCAAATGCGAGTTGGACTTGCGCGCCGAGGGTTACGTACATTGGAAGAAGAAATATTTATGCAACAAGATAATTAGGTACACTAAACCTATTTATCTTGTTGCATAAATTATTTCTAACTGGAAATATTATAAGTTTGTAATTGCTAGTTTATAGTTTCCGGATTTTTCGCTTTACTTGTGCTATAAGACATTGCTTCTTGCCTTTAATAATTCTAAGACAACAGGCGGTGATAGCCTAGTGGCTAGGACGGCCGCCTCCTAATTGGAGGTCAGGGGTTCGATCCCGGGCCCGCACCTCTAACTTATCGGAGTTATTTGCGCTTTTAAGTAATTAAAATATCACTCGCTTTAACGTCGAAAGAAAAAAATCGTGAGGAAACCTGCATGCCTGAGGTTAACTAACAAAAGAAAGAAAGTTAACTAAAAATTCCCCATTTATGTGCACTTCTAAAATGGTCATGTAGTAATCGCCTTTATTCGTTTCCTGATAGGGTTTAAAACAGCGTAGGTACCTAACCTTTAGTAAAGTCACGTTTAAAATAGGTAGGTACCTAAACATCAAAGTTGCACATTGGACACTAAACTTTTTGTTTCAACGTTACTTTATTTTCTTAATAATAAAATAAATAATTAATTAACAACGAAGAATTACGAATTTTAATTAAGTAAACAAAGTATTAAAAAACCGGCCAAGTGCGAATCAGACTCGCGCACTGAGGGTTCCGTAGTACAATCGTATTTTATCGACAATTAGCAACGATAAATCAAAAACTACTTAGGTACTAGATTTTCGGTGGAAGTTTGCATGGTAATGTACATCATATATTTTTTTTAGTTTTATCACGCTGTTATTTTAGAAGTTACAGGGGGGGGGGGACACATTATATTTTACCACTACTTTGGAAGTGTCTCTCGCGCAAACTATTCAGTTTAGAAAAAAATTATATTAGAAACCTCAATATGATTTTTGAAGACCTATCCTATCCATAGATTACATATGGTTTTGATGAAAAAAAACTACGGAACCCTAAAAAGGGTATAGTGTATTGTATACTCACATAGCCCCCTTAGGTACTGTCATGTTCAACCCATCCAATATGACATTCGGATTTTTCTTCGACCCGTACTTCTTATGTGCCCTTCTGACGCACACCGCCTGCTGTCTTCTAGAAGCTACTGTGGACTGCTGTGTCTTGAACATGCGGTTCCTTCTGGCTGCAAGCTCGTCTTCTATGGTGCTTATTCTTAATGTACCATTGTCGGGATCACGGACGTCCTCCATTGATATGGTCGCCCCTTCGTTGTCGTAGGCCGGCATTGTGGTTTTCTGAAACAAAAATATAACAAAATAAACAAATTAAACTTCATATACTAGATAGGTAGTAATGAAAAAAAAAAAAAAAAAAAAACCAGTCAAGTGCGAGTCAGGCTCGCGCAACGAGAGTTCCGTACTACAGTCGTATTTTTTCGACATTTAGCACGATAATTTAAAAACTATGATGCATAAAAATAAATAAAAATCTGTTTTAGAATGCACAAGTGAAGCTCTTTCTTATGATACCCCACTTGATATAGTCATCTTACTTCGAAAATAGAAAATAATAATTTTTATTTCATGACCACAATTTAATTTAATTTGTGTGATGTAACCTCAAATTGACGGTTTTCAGATTTTTTCCCGAATGTCTGCTATAAGACCTACCTACCTGCCAAATGTCATGATTCTAGGTCAACAGGACCCTGTAGGTTTCTTGACAGACCGGCAGACATACCAGACAGACAGACAACAAAATGATCCTATAAGGGTTCCGTTTTTCCTTTTGAGGTACGGAACCCTAAAAACGACTTCGTTCGTCATGTATTTAAGTTTTCAAAAGTCCCGTGGGAATTGTTTGATTTTTCAGAACTAAAAATAGCTTATGTCGTTTCCCGGGATGCAAGCTATCTCTGTACCAAATTTCATCGAAATCGGTTTAATGGATGGGCCGTGAAAAGCTAGCAGTCAGAAAGACCCACTTTTCGTTATTTATGACTAGTTGATGCACGCGACTTCGCGTGGATTAAGTTTTTTAAAAAATCCCGTGGAAACTTTTTAATTTTGGAGAATAAAAAGGTGTACCAATTTTCATCAAAATCGGTTAACCTGCAGTTGGGCTGTGAAAAGCTAGCAGACAGTCAGACACACTTTCGCATTTATAATATTAGTATGGATTAGAATTACACTTTTTATAATCGTCCCGTTTGCTCAGATGGAATTTTCGAAAATCCGCTCTTATAAAAGTTCTACTTTTAAAAGAAAACCTACATACAAAGTCAGCTCAAGTTTCCAGATGGCTCGGGAAAATTAATTTGTTTCGGAAAACTTCCGGATATTTTAGCTCTATATTTAGAAAAACCGGACTTTTTAATTACTTTAAAAAAAAATACACGAGGCTAAAGGTTATTGAAAATGGCTTTTCATCTCAGTAATGTTCACTTTTATAGAAACACTAGAGGATGCCTGCGACTTCGTCCGCGTGGATTTAGTTTTTAAAAATCCCGTGGGAACTCTTTGTTTTTCCGGGATAAAAAGTAGCCGGTTTTCACGGCTCATCCCTTCAACCGATTTCGACGAAATTTGGTACAGAGATAACTTGCATACCGGGGAAGGACATAGGCTACTTTTTATCCCGGAAAACCAAAGAGTTCCTACGGGATTTTAAAAAACTCAATTCCACGCGTACGAAGTCGCGGGTATCCCCTAGTATAAGATATACCTAGCGATTCCTGAAAGTCAGTAAAAAATTATTAACCTAAAGTTATTTAGTATACCTACCAAATACACCCAATCAAATTTTTTTGTCTAAATATAATTGTAAACATCACTGGCACGGAAAATTGGCCACAAGTACTCACATACGAGTATTACGTTTATTTTTCATTACGATTGAATAATATTATTTTTACTCTTTCAAGTTTCTTTTTCTATTAATGAAATGTAAACAAAATATTACCATGTCAATCGGTTACGTTTATAGAGTTTTTGACTAAACTTAATTTGAAAACTATAAAGACTGGTTTTTATACAGGATGTATCCAGAACGCTGGGAAAAACAAAGACAGTTGATAGGACTGATGACTACTGATATGATACGACAAAAAAGTAAATCATTTGACTTTGACTTTGACTTATAAATCCATGTGTTAAAACCTAACGTCTAATAGTCGTCTTATAATTATTAGACATCACAAAGGTTTTATGACCACAGTTTAACAATGACAATGGGAGGCTTTTTGTGTGGCTGTTGCATTATACTTTGTACTTGACATTTGATCCTTTTTATGTTTGTATTATGTTTGTATTAAATTGTCATGTTTTTATTAGTCGTTTGTTTACTATACTTTGTGTTAAGATAAAGCTGATGAAATATTTTTAACAAGACAGCCGACAACGCGTCGTAGTCTTGTTCAGCCCCTGGTTCTGCTATCAATCATGGCGGTAGGCAAGAGGGGTAAATTATGGTAAGCGAGTATTATATTTATTATTTTTTAAATGTAGCGTTTTCTAATTTACCTAAATAGGTAGGTGTCAGGCCGGCACCACGGAGGAGCAGCAGCGGGGATCACAGCTGTGTGTGTGTGACGTCGTGTGCTAGCGTTGAAAGTGCTTCTTTACAAAAGAAAGGATTTCATTAGAGAAGAGTGTAATCGCCTTATCATTGGCCGCACGCCAGCATCCGCGTGGGTTTAGATTTTTTGAAATTCCCGTGCAAACTCTTTGATTTTCCGGCATACAGCAGTGATTGAGTCATAAAACGGTGACAGAACGTATCTCTATTCAGATTTCTATAATTTCCAACCAAATTAGGATTGGCCCTTGCGTCATGCCCTCGCTTGTACCTTGCTCTTTACCTAAGTTGTAACCAAATGCTTTAGCATTGTCAATACTGTATGCTTAGTACAAGATTTTACATCTCACCAACGTTAATAGAATTCGAGAGTTGAAACACAATAACGTCAAGGTATAGTGCATTCAAAATAAACTGGCCTGTTTCCACTTGAGACCGTCATTTGCAATAACAATAGGATTAAGTCGTGGCGGGTAAATTCAATAGTATCAACACTGGTTGGTTGCGCAATAAAATATTAGTCTTAAGTGGAAACACGCAAGTTTATTTTGAATGCACTATAAAATGGACTGATTTGAAGTCAAAAATTCAAGCACTGATTTTAATTTCATAACGTTTCCGCTTGGAGCACTGGCTGTATAGACACGGATGTAATGAACAAACTTGAGCTTTAAAACAAGGCGTCTAAGATTCAGTTTACAACAACGGTGAAGTGTTTCGACGTTCGAATTCTATTAACGTTGGTGGATATCTATCTACTCATTTGTTGGTGGCGTGTTGGACGTTGGTGGGATCTAAAATCTGATACGAAGCATATAGTATTCTGGGTAAAAATTTCTCATTTGTGTTAAGGGCATCGAGGTTTTCAATTTGTTTTATGACTCCGACAAGCGTTTTTCGTTTGTTCAGCTAATGCACTTTCAACTACCTAAGTAAACTTGTTAAATAAATAAACTATAAAATTAGTTTTTGAGTTAGGTACCTACCTACTTAGTTATCCTTCAGTTTTAAAGGTTTTGTAAAGGTTATTTATAGCACGATGCACCTATGTGAAATAAGTAGGTATGTGATGTTATTTATAAAGAACTAGCTTATGCTCGCGACTTCGTCCGCGTGGACTACACAAATTTCAAAACCCTATTTCCCCCCCGCTTAAGGGTTTAATTTTCAAAAATCCTTTCGTAGCGGATGCCTACGTCATAATAGCTATACGTGGGAGTAGTGCTAGTGTGTACCTACTTTTAATAGAGCGTGCAAACGAGCAGGCGCGTCACCTGGTGTTAAGTGATTACCGCCGCCCATGAACATTTGCAGCACCAGAGGAACCGCCGATGCGTTGCCGGCCTTTTAGGAATTTGTTGGTCCGCCCCTTGAATAACCCCATGTTGTAATCTAGTGGGAACACCGCCGATGGGAGTTGGTTCCACAGTTTGCATGTGCTTGTACCTCTTGCCAATTTAAAGATATCAGTTACTAAAGGCACGTAAAAACATTAGGTATCATCATCATCATGATCAATCCATCGCCCGCTCACTACAGAGCATGGCAGTGGCGTGCACAGGTTTGAAGCCGGGGTAGGCATTAGTTAGCTAGGAACCTGTTTATTGGCAGGTCATAATGAAAAAAATGCATTGAGCGATTACAACTAGGGTAAGCAGTGCATTTATGCCCCTATGACCTGCACGTCCCTGAGCACGGGTCTCCTCTCAGAGTGAGAAGGGTTTTGGCCATAGTCTACCACACTGGCGAATTGGCAGACTTCAGACACCTTTGATAACATTATAGAGAACTCACAGGCATGCATGGTTTCCTCACGATGTTTTCCTTCACCGTTAAAGCAAGTGATATTTTACTTAAAAACGCACATAACTCTGAAAAGTTAGAAATGCGTGCCCGGCATCGAATCCCCGACCTCCGATTAGAAGGTGGACGTCCTAACCACTAGGCTATCACAGCTTTAATTTTTAATGTACCTCCGCCATATTTGCTAGCTGTTTAAGGATATCTGTTGCTACAGGCACGTAAAAACATGCACTTTTCTTATTGTCGATTCAAACCCAAGTAACACAAAAGTGCTGCATATCAACTGATTTACCGTCCACATTGGAAACTTTAGCTGCATAAACGTTCTATATAATAGCTGAATAATAGCTGAATAATAGCATCCTCAGAAGATATAACTCTGATTTGGGCACAAATTATTCAGCAACTAGCTGATTAACTGCCCACAACTGCGTTATATCAGCATTATATAAGCATTATTAAAGGTAACAGCCGCCCAAAGAGCTGAACATTGGCTGATAAAGAGAGTGTATGTTACCCATTATGCAGCTAAAACTACAAACCAGCACCCTTTTTGCGCTTTTATGCAGCTAAAAGAGAAATTGTGAATAAATATTACTCCAATGCTATATTATTTCGATATTCTGCATGCAGTGTTTACTACACTAAGTGACATATCTATTTTTGAAGTGAAAAGTTAATTTATTTTGCGGTAAGTGAAACTTGTATTTGTTTATTAGTGTCTGAAATTTGATAGGGAAAGCAAGTTTATCGTCAAATATCATATACTTTTAGACCAAAATTTTCACGCGCCCTCGAAATATAACTGTTTTCTTGGAAATTCTATTATAAAATGGATTGTAATATTATAAAAATGCCAGCAATTTCTTAGTTACGGAACATTGAATTTGACGATAAGCTTTTTACTTATAAATTATTAAAAATCTTTTCCAAAACCAGTAGATATTTTCGCAGACAAAATAAAAATAAATAGTAAATATCATAAAATATTATAGTTTAGAACATGGAAAATGGTGGACAAGCAATGTGAACCGTTATAATGCTTTAAGAGCTATATTAAGGTGCTAAGGGCATATTAATCAGCAACAAGCTGATACGAGTAGCTCCTGTGTCTAACAAGTCAGCCCTAGATCGACGTAGAGCTTGATAGTCGGTAACATATACGAAAAAGCCCTACCCAATGAACAGCTGAATAATCTGTCAAGGATTAACTTTTAGGGGTCCGTGGTGAACGCTTGGACATGAGATAATAAGTCGGTTACCTACTTTTTAGGTACTCGTAGTCTATAAAAGTTATAATTTTATTGCACCTATTAAAAAATCGTGGATAAAATAGATACAACACGTCTGCCGTGCACACTATTTAAGATGCGGGGCCAATTCGTCATTAGTTTATAATACTTATTATAACTTTATTTCACAGGGTAATTCACAACTGGACGCAGCAGCTGGTACAAGTGATTAGCTCGGAGAACATGAACACTCTGATGATCAAGCTTTAATTTTGGATAAACTCAATACAGCCATAGAAAATCAAACAAAAATTGCCCTCCTTGTCGGTACAATTGGATGAAACAAATACCTCAATTACTCAGCACTATGAGCAGCCAGTAAATGTTAATCTGCTGCAGCGGAAGAAAGAGAAAGCTCCAATAGAAAAATACCAATAACCAGTTTTTTTGAGTTTTCTATTTTTTTTTGGAGTTTTTAATTACTAATAATAATTAACTTTCAATATTATTGTAGATGAAACTTTTATGTTCTGTTCTGTCTATTGTTTATGTAAAAATGAATGGAAATTAAAGCCTGAATATAACCACAAATGCAGTTTATATTTCTTAAATAGCACCTAAATATTACACATACTACGTAACAATGGAACGAAGTACTGATACAATGTAGCAAAGTATAGACCAAAACTCGTTTTTAGAACTCTCAAAGATTACCGCCAATGTTTATATTTAAAGAAATTGTATCTGGAGCCTCTTTCCAACAAAGCAATATTTTTTCACAGGAATTAATATTACATGATTCCTTAAAAAAATCGAAGAATGCGAATACGCATTCTTCGATTTTTTTAAGGAGATTTCTCTGGGCATTAAAAAAAAATACGGAACCCTCGTCTTATAAAATTTGCACTCTTTCATGGCTCACTTAACTTGCGGTTATGGTTCATTGTTTCCCTTTCTCTGATTAAATGCCTACGGGAGTACAATTATTCAGCCCAATTAAGGACAAAGGGTAACAAGTGAATAGTTATATACCAGTTTGCTGTAATTTAGCACCATATAGTTTCACCAAAAGTGATCATGTGACCTAGATAAGTGCAGTTATAGGAGTGCGTATAACAGCTGATTAAAACCGTGAAAGTTCCACTATATGCAGCATAAAGCGTTAATTGAATTCACAGAAGAACTAATAGCATTATAATAACTCACATGTGCTCTGTTAAAATGCAAACATTTGAAAGATACACTTGTGACCTTTTATTCAGAAAATAGCTGAGTTAGAGTCCACAAATGTACTTTATTATAGCTGACACTGCTAAAAATTGCTAATAGCTGAATAACATGACCTGTGCACCTGCTAGTAACGCTCGCAGCATTACAGCGGTGCCTTCGTGGTGCTTAATAAAGTCAATATACAGGCGAAAGCGTAATATTAGGCTTTTGCAGTGACGGTGGACTCTAATAACTTTTCATAAACGCTTAAAGTACCGATGTGGACCTCATGTGACATCTTATAATGCAGTTTTGTGTTACTTGGGAAGGAACGTGTGTTATTATGACAATGAGTCCCCGAAGGTCTCGCATGCATCTAAGTAAGTAGGTATTATATACATTTCCATTCAATCACGATTGGACATAATTCGCGTGATTATCATGATAGCGGTTGTTTGTCGATGTTTTGTCACGTTTTCTTTCGACCTATTCTTAAACAAGTACCTAATTTAAAAAGTTCTCCAAAAACCTCGACTGCGGTTTGCACTCGCACTTGGCCGGTTTTCTACTTGAAAACCGGCCAAGTGCGAGTCAGGCTCGCACACCGAGCGTTCCGTACTACAGTCGTACTTTTTATCGTCATTTTGCACGATAAATCAAAAATATGGATAAAAACCGGCCAAGTGCGAGTTAGTCTCGCGCACTGAGGGTTCCGTACTGCAGTCGTATTTTTTCGACATTTTGCACGATAAATCAAAAACTATTATGCATAAAAATAAATAAAAATCTGTTTTAGAATGTACAGGTGAAGACCTTTCATATGATACCCCACTTGATATAGTTATCTTACTTCAAATATTGAAAATACTAATTTTAGTTTATGACCACAACTTAATTTTTTTTGTGATTTAACCACAAATTCACGGTTTTCAGATTTTTCCCCTAATGTCTGCTATAAGACCTACCTACCTGCCAAATTTCATGATTCTTGGTCAATGGGAAGTACCCTGTAGGTTTCTTGACAGACCGACAGACAGACAGACAGACAGACAACAAAGTATAAGGGTTCCGTTTTTCCTTTTGAGGTACGGAACCCTAAAAATTAAGTTTTTTGATAGTTGGTTTGCATTTGTAATATGATGACATTAGTGGTCATAATTTTTAAACGCGCAGGTCTGAGAAGAGCCCACAACAAACTCAGCCTTGTATTCTTTTTATTATCACCACTTTATACACTATGTACACGTTGTTAGGTAAGTACTAAGTACCTATATCATAAGTTTGAAGCAACTGATTTCCAAGCTTTTTTATCATTCCAATAAGGTGCCAATGTGGAGTCACAAAAAAAAAAATGATGAGTAGACGCTTTGTGTGGCTAATTGGCACTGGCCGCAAAAAATATTATTATAGAACTAACTCTTGTATCCGTAGATAATGTTATATTCTGTATTAAATTTATTTGTTTTGTTTGCGGTTATTGATGCAGGTTTTTTTTTAATTTTTTTTCAATCATAAAAGTAATGTCATAGGGTAAAGTCCACATCCTCCGTATAAGTACGCAATTATTATTATTATTTTAAATAATATTAGCTATGTTAATTGACTAATATTCCTCTTTCCTCTCCAATTAAGCGAAAAGCTTGTGCTAGGAGTGGGCTGTGTGTATGATAAAAGTGCAACGGTTGGGATTTGAACCGATGACCTTTCGGAATTCAGTCCGCTCCTATAAATATAAATTATATATACGCACTACGCAGGTAGGTATATTTTATTATTATAGTTAAGAATGTTATAATAAGTAGTACGTTACAGTCCCAAACTACAGACAACAACAGATTTGATTTGATTAAATCAAATCAAATCAATTGGTTTATTCAAAATAGGTAATAAATTACACTTTTTGAAAGTCCGTTCTTTTTGAAATCTTTAGAAATAGGGTCTTGGACTGTGTAGTAATAAAATGACGTGATTTTTTTATAGCGGGGACTGATAGGTCCGAAACTAGTCGGGCTAACGTCGACTAAGCACGTGAGTAAAGCCGGGTGTGAGATATGTTTATATAGTGTGTCATCGTATGAAAAATATCACTTGTCTCGAAGTATTTTTCTTTTTAATTTTCATTGCGGACATTTTCAATTTTTTATTATTTGTTGTAAAATACACATTCTGTGAAAATTTCGATTTTATTTATTACGGTTCACGAGATACAGCCCACTGACAGATAGATGGACGAACGGACGGACGGAGGCTTAGTACGGAACCCTAAGAACCGGTTACGTGCCTTGTCAATGTCGAATAATCGGAAATTATACCATAAAAGTCCATAATCGTTACCTTCAATAACCATAAATAAAGAATCGATTTGGCAATGAATCGATTATTGACCTTGGCATACTTTGGGGACCTTAACTTAAAAGGGTATACCCTAAATTATATGCTAAAGATGTGCGAAAATTGAACTTGTACCTACCTACCTACTTCCTTGGATAGGTGTTATGAAAGCTTGTTGGTCATGGTCATGTTTTTTTTATGTAATATGTGTGTATGGTCAGTGAACATAATAATCGGTTTTAAAAAACCTTCTTTTTTTGTAGGTATGTACTAGGTATTATCTAGTGCGCGTGGCCGCCATTTTAGTGACGTCAGCACTAGACTAATGTTTCGAGCTGATGGTATATTTTTATTTCGGCTGACGTCTTTCGATGTTAATGAGACATGGTTCCAGCGCTATAGCAATTTGCGGGACTTATAAGACAACAATATAACATAATAATAATATAATATCTATTTGATCCATAGAAATTAGATATTATATTAGAAAAAATAAAAATAAAAACCGACTTCCAAAACCACTACAAAGTAAAAAATAACTTTTGCTTATACGTGTATGATGAAGTCGGGCAAGCACCGAGGAGCGAGCTTCACGCTTTGATTTCCAGTTTATTTTATTATGCTCGGACAATCTAGGATTTATTTATTTATTTAGATACAAGCCCTTGACTGCAATCTCACCTGGTGGTAAGTGATGTTGTAATCTAAGATGGATGCGTGCTAACCTGGAAGGGGTATGGCAGTTTTTATTAAACCCATACCCTAAAAATTCTACACGGTTTGGTTTCACGGGTTGGTACATTGGTTTCTACACGGCATCGTACCGGAACGCTATCAATAGGCGGCACGGTTTCGCCGATAGGGTGGTAACTAGCCACGGCCGAATCCTCCCACCAGACCAGACCAGAAATTTAGAAATTATAAAATTCCAAACCCCTGCCGGGAATCAAACCCGGGACCTCCCACTAACAAGACCACAGCGCCTACCGCTACACCAGGGAGGTTTTATAGAATGGACTTGGTTATTGTGTTTCGATCTCGAATTCTATCAACGTTAAACGAGATGTAAAATGCTAAGCCTAAGCACACAGATCACTTTTTGGCTAAGCTGCATTATACCGGCTTCTCACGGTGCGTAATATTGCGGACGGACGCGGACCAGCCCGCACCGACGCACCATGGGATATCGTCCGTGGTAGAAGTGCAGTGCAGCACGGACGTGGTGGACGTGCTACGACGACGTGTACTACTAGTAGCACAGACACGTCGTCGTCGTCCGAGCCTTGTGCCACAGAGTAGGACAGAGAGTAAGCTTCATACAAGCGGCTGGCTGTAGGTACACTCACTCATAGCGCTGCTCACGCACACATAGACGTGTCACGGACGCTCCGTGTGCGCCCAGTTCGATGGCGAACGGTGGGTCGTGCGCATTAAGTAATTGATACTTAGGTAGAATGTTTAAATATTACTTCCGAATTAGTTAGGTACGTGTAAATTGTAGAAAAAATTTACTTACTAGATTTAAGTGATGTGATCAAACAAAAATGCCTAACCATTGTACATTATGTTTCAGTTTATCTATAAAAAATAAGGATATTTCTTTTTTTGTGTACCCAAGAGATCAATTGAAGTAAGTCAAGTGATGACGTCACTAAGCACTTGTGAGTGTTTACTTGAATAAAAAAGATTTTTATTTATTTTATATTTATATAACAAAAATGGTGGCCGCGCGCATTAGCAATTTGCGAGACTTATATAAAGTATATATAATTTTTTTTAAAATTAAATTTTTCACTTGCTACAGGTGACAACCCTATAAGAATAGTAATAAAATTTTGAACGGTATTGGGGAGCTTCTCCTCTGTAGGGATATCTACTCGTGTGCTTGTGCGCTGTGCGTGGCTGTCCATGGTCGTCGGCCGTGCGTGATAATCCGCAGAAACATGCACCGTGGGAAGCCAGTATTAGAATGACGTCCGTTATATCAAGTTAAAAGATACATAAATATTGTTATAAGTATTTTTGCGTCACATGTATATTTTTTACCGGCTATTTTTAACAGCTGACGCACCAAGGAAATTGAATTACAAAATTTAGCACCGACCACTAACCAGATTTGATAACTTGTTAAGTTGTTTTGTATTCATTTACTCGGCTATTACTGAAAATAAGTGCCATTAAATTTATTTAAATATTAAGACCATTCTAGACAAAAGTATTATTACTAAAGGCCGCTTCCTTGATGTACACTTTTAAATAATCCCCTTTTTGTTCTACTAAAAAGGAGGCGGTTCTCAAGTCGACGAGTATATTTTTTTGTGATATTTTTGCGTCAGGTTTTCCAATTTTTAGGGTTCCGTACCGTTCCTCAAAAGGAAAAAAGGAACCCTTACAGCGATCACGCACTCATCCGATCGGATGTAAAAAATATCTACGACATATGTCATAAGCTACCATACAAAACAATAAGGAACATAGTTAGTAGGTACGTACCAGCAGTTATAGGATCACTTTGTTGTCTGTCTGTCCGTCTGTCCGTCATCGTCCGCAGTCTGTGAATTTACAAAAAATTGCCTTCCCATTGTTGAAAAATTTTGAATATGGTGCTTTAAACAACATTGCGCATTATTATCAAGGTGGATGTGCAATTATTATTGCTTGTTAAAAAAACCGGCCAAGTGCGAGTCCAACTCGCACACCGAGGGTTCCGTGCTACAGTCATATTTTTTCGACATTTTGCATGATAAATCAAAAACATAAATGCATAAAAATCTGTTTAAGAAGTTACAGGTAAAGCCCTTATTAATGAGATACCCCACTCTGTAAATTAACATTACTTTGTAAGTTGAAAACACTAATTATTTGTTCATCAATACAGACAGGCAGACAGACAACGAACTGATCCTATAAAGTAAGGTATCCTTTTTTCCTTTTGAGGTGCGGAACCCTAAAAAGTACCTACAGTTAATAAATACCGTAACCTTAACCTTTGTAAAGCCCAGGTCATTTCGAACAAGTTATTATTTATTACAGAAATGCACATTTCTTTTTAGGGTTCCGTACTTCATAAGGAATCCTTATAGTATAGTGATACTAATGAAGTGTCATTGTTTGCCTGTCTGTCTGTCGTGTCTGTCAATACCCGTCAAGGGAATTAAAACCTAAAAGATGGCCTAGAATAATCAAATTGGGCAGATAGCTTATAGCACAAGTAAAGGAAAAAATCCGTAAAGCACGAATTTTTGGTACAAGTTAACATCAAAACAAAATTACGAAGCAGTTACAACCCGTTATTTCTTGTACGATGGTACGGATCCATTCAAGTCCGAGTCCGACTCGCACTTGACCGGTTTTTTGCCGCTTATAATATCAAGGTTTAAAAGGATTTTTATTCGATAACAAGCAGCTCTGCATTTCATATAGATTACATATCGCATGCTGCATGTTGCTTCATACAGAATAGAGATTTGTCTGGTTCAGCGGATTCTGGTTCAACCCATGGAAACTCTGATTTTCTGGGATGTACACTCTCCAGGTCTCCAGGTTTTTCGTTGACCCATGCAAAAATCACATCGATCCGTTGCTTCACTTCGTCCGCGTGGATTCAGTTTTTTAAAAATTCCGTAGGAACTCTTTAGTTTTCCGGGTTAAAAAGTAGCCTATATCTTTCCCCGGGATGCTAGCTATCTATCTGTACCAAAGTTCATTAAAAATCGGTTGAACGGACGGGCCGTAAAAAGCTAGCAGACAGACAGACAGATATACACTTTCGCATTTATATATAACACTAGATGATACCCGCGACTTCGTTCACGTGGATTTAATTTTTTTAAATCCCGTGGGGTCTCTTTGATTTTCCGGGATAAAAAATTAGCCTATGTCCTTCCCCGGGATGCAAGCTATCTCTGTACAAAATTTTGTCAAAATTGGTTGAACTGTTGGACTGCGAAAAGCTAGCAGACAGACAGATGGACAGACAGACAGACATACACACTTTCGCATTTATAATATTAGTATGGATTAGTATGGATGGGTAGTCCTACCTATATTTTTTAATCATTAAGATGTTTCCTAAGTTCTCATGACGATCAGTTACTAAAATGTGCTGAGTCATAATGTCTGACCAATATTTCTTGTCGGTCGTTAAGCACGGGGTGTCGCAACACAAAATTGTGCAATACCTAGTGGAAATCCTTTTTCAAATTACGACATTAGTTAATGAACCAAATATACTAGACAAAGATCTTTAAAAAAAACCCGGCCAAGTGCAAGTCAGGCTCGGGCACGGCGCAATGAGGGTTCCGTAATACAGTCGTATTTTTTCGACATTTTGCACGATAATTCAAAAACTATAATGCATAAAAATAAATAAAAATCTGTTTTAGAATATACAGATGAAGACCTTTCATATGATACCCCACTTGATATAGTTATCTTACTTAGAAAATTGAAAATACTAATTATTAGTTTATGACCACAATTTAATTTTTTTTGTGTAATGTAACGACAAATTCACGGTGTTCAGATTTTTCCCCTAATCCCAGCTATAAGACCCACCTACCTACCAAATTTCATGATTCTAGGTCAACGGGAAGTACCCTGTAGGTTTCTTGACAGACAGACAGACAACAAAGTGATCCCACCACAACAGTGATTATCACCACTTTACAAAATTGTTTAAACTTATTAGAACTATCACATAGCCGTTAAGCAACTCATTCCCAAACTTGCTTATCATTTAAGTAATCCTGTACATTGTAATAGGATTTTATTTTATTTTATAATCTATACAAATATTGATTTTTTACCTTAGAATCTAAATTTTAATTTTATTTTATATTTGACCTCTGTAATAATATCGGTACAATTTACCTGAAATAAATAACATTATTATTATTCTCAATTTATTATTTGCTCTCACGCCCGTATACAAAATAGATACATATAAAAGCCAAAAGAGTTATAATAAACTTACATACATAAAAATAAATAAACCTACATAAACATTACATACATTATTATTATTATAATCTTATACTTATAAAGAGGTAATGTCGTTAAGTTTGTTTGTAGGAGGTAATCTTTGCAACTACTTTGGTGCACTCTATAGATCTCAGCCTAAGTACCTACTATAAGTTTGTATGGAACGGGTGACAGGCAGACCATCGTTAAAGAGCCAAATTAATTATTAAGGGGACTCAGTTCGGTGCTTTCTTCATACAAACGTAGGAGGGAAATTACAACAATATTCGATATTGTACACACAAAACTAAGAATTATATCGATTTATCTCGTCATTATCTAGGTTTATTGATATATAAAATATTGAAAAAAGTATTGATTTAAAAGTTACGAGGCTCAAAAGATTCCTATTTTTAACACTAAATTAATGACAACTTTGGGCGTAAATAAATAAGATTAGGGATATGAAAATTCTAAAACAATTTATCATTAGACGTAGTTTATTTATTCATTAGTTGAAATAATTTTACTTTGCAAACATAAATTCAGCAGTTTTTTCTCAAAAATACTTTTCCTGAACCCTTTTCGCGCGCTTGATTTCGGTGAAAATCATCGTGCCTCTCAACTTTCTCATACAATGTCAAGTGAAAAGCAAACATGTTACCCACGTGCGCTGCCAATTTCGGTCGAGCGTCCTGCGTCACCTTAAGACCCGTCTTGTAAACGCCAGTAATAATAAAATGTTTTAAATGGCCATTAAAATTTTAATAAGTAGTAATATTTTAAAAACCCGTTTTTGTCTTTACATTACTAAGTATACTAATAAATTAATTATCACTTTGACGCACTAGTTGGATTAGTCATCTGATGTAAACCTTGATTCTCTAAACTAAAATCGTATCTCTAGTAAGTAAATGCAATCGAATATGACGTCAATAATACACGAAAATACGTCAGTATTGACGTCATAAAAATCATAAAATAGCAAAAAATGTTGGTATTATTTTTGATCTTCCAACGCCGCGCTTTGCGGTGCGAGATCACCTTTCTACAGTGCGACAATGCTATCTTGGCGCGTGGCGAGAATCGGAACTAACGTTGCCGTCAAGTGTCCCCTTTGTTCTTGTTTGAAATTTTGAATATTCTAAGCCTTTGTTCTCCTACAGCGCCCTCCTGTCAATGTCATTAAAGTGCCAAGAGAGCCTTGTCGCACTGTAGGTATTGGCCGTTAATCGTAACTTGACGCGTGCGGCGCAGCGTAAGAAATATTATGTTGGCACCATTGCTAATCACACAATAATAAACTCTAACTTCTAAGGAATAAAGAAACAAAGCGATGGTGCCAACATATTAATAAAAATAATCTCAACTTATAGGAACTGACTTTATTCCATTTAGACAATGCTTATTAAGCATTGTCTAAATGGAATAAAAATATGGATAAAACTTCAATCTTAGTTCTAAACTATTAACTTCTTCAAGACATAATTATAAATTCTAATTTTCCGTGCTTCAAATCAATAGCTCCGGCTTTTCTGGCCGCCATTTTACATCTCCTTGTAATTCTTTTTTTAAATTCAACTGTAGGCAAAGCAACGTCGCTAACATTATTAGTCGACGCGTCATGATGAACGGTCAATAGCACCATGGGACATGAGAGCCGCTGGATTCAGGCGGCGCAAGACTGTGGTGTGTGGAAGTCTCTTTAAGAGACCTATGTCCATCAGTGGATGGCTATCGGTTGGTGGTTGATAATGATGATGATTATTATTATCTGGGATTATATTAGAAAGTGGGTATAGAGCACAGTCCACCAGACCACCACGCTAGCCAAGTGTGGATTTACAAACTTGACACACTTTTTACTAATTATATTGCTAACTGATGCCCGCGACTTCATCCGCGTGGATTTAGAAATGGCGGCTGATGCGGCTCTAGTTTCGATTTTTCCCACCAGCCCCCCAATTGTGTAAGAATAACCATTTCATGGCTTTCGCAATCGTCTAGAATTCTGCCCTTTGATTGGCTGTGAAAAAATGTAAACAGCGAATCAACCAATCAAAGGGCAGAATTTCCTGACGATTGCGATAGCCATGAAATGGTTATTCTTACACAATTGGGGGGCTGAACAGATAAGTCGCTGGCACTGTAGCTGTCAAACTAAGCCTAAGGTAAGCCCTACGTTATCATTTCTATAACCATAATATTTTCAATTCTGTGGTCATAACCTCAGAAATACTAAGTGGAAGGACTTTTCCTCACAGTTTACACATAACGGAAGTACCTACCTGAGGGTATACAAGCAATTAATTCTAATATCATTAGGTAATTATTATTTAATTTTTCCTCCATTCCTACATTTTGCAACATTACTGGTTTACTCACTCAAGTCTAGGTCTAGGCATTGATAACATCCTGTAGATTATCTAGGTATGCTCTGATTGTTTAGAAAATTCAATGTGTAGAAAAACAAACCACGATAGAGTTTAAATTTTCCGTTCATAATGTCGCCACTGGAGAAGAAGACGTGTTGTCCCGACCCCACGTAGCAAGGGATAAGTTAAGGAAGAAGAAGAAGAAGATAATGTCGCCACTGGCGTCATTTTCAGTGTCGAGTAATTTTTTCAAGGTTTTTCAAGGTTCCGTACCCGAGGGAGCCAACGGGGTTTCCGGTTTGCCAGGATAAAAATTATCCCATGTACTTTTCCGGATGCAATTGACCGACTTCAAAATATAGGTATATCTATTTGACCTCGTATATTATGTACGCTATTTTCTCTCCAATTTGAAGGATTGTTCCCGTCGAGTCACACTCGCGTGAGTTGCACTGTGACTCAACAGGAAAAAAAATCAAAAAAAAATCCTCTTGAGTCACATTGGAACTTAGAGGCATTTTATTTTCCCATTTAGTCACACCCACATAATATTGCGTGTGTAACAAGGGTTTGACTGAACGTGAAAAATATCATCCTTGAGCCACACTGTGACATAACGCCACTTTATTTTTAACCGACTTCCAAAAAGGAGGTGGTTATCAATTCGGCTCGTAATTATTATTTTTTGGGTTAAGGCGTTTTTCTTTTGCACCAAACTTCAGAATCTAACCTATAAATCTATCTTAAACCCCATTAAAAAGGTAGAAATTAGGATATCCTTACAAACAAATTTGGATTGCGAGTTTGTTTTGTACTTAAAACTAGCTTATGCTCGCGACTTCGTCCGCGTGGACTACACAAATTTCGAACCCCTATTTCACCCCCTTGGGGGTTGAATTTTCAGAAATCCTTTCTTAGTGGATGCCTACGTCATAGTAGCTATCTGCATGCACAATTTCAGCCCGATCCGTCTAGTAGTTTGAGCTGTGCGTTGATAGATCAGTCAGTCACCTTTTCCTTTTATATATTTAGATAATAGGTATCTAATAACGCCGCTTTGTATGCTTTGTACTATTCAAAGAAAAGGTAGGTACTATCGAGGTTATAGATAATAATAGGTAGGAGTTATACCCGATCTGTACCTATGTGCCCTCCGTTCTGACCTCTCAATGTGTTTATTTTGTACGTGACAATATAACTAATTAGTATTCTATGCCATTCGTATTATGAGGATATTAGTTTGTAATCCGAAAATGGTAATCGTAATTATCTAATATTTATAATACATTATAATTAATTGTTTTCTTGTTATTAGATTGTGGGGCCCGCCTAAGAAGATGGTAGGTATAGTAAGTACGCGATAGATCAAGATGGCAATCGGGGAGAAAACGCCCCGTACAACCGCACAGCCCCCGCGTAAGCCGGTGCGGGCGAGCGTGAGTGACGTGCGGGTATAGGGAGCGTCTCCACGCCTCATACCCCGATTGCCATCTCGACCTGTCGCGGACTATCATCATCATGATCAACCCATCACCGGCTCACTACAGAGAACTGGGCTCCTCTCAGAGTAAGAAGGGTTTTGGCCATAGTCTACCATGCTGGCCATGTGTGGATTGGTAGACTTCACACACCTTTGAGAACATTATGGAGAACTGTCAGACATGCAGCTTTCCTCACAACGTTTTCCTTTACCGTTAAAGCAAGTGATATTTAATTACTTAAAACGCACATAGCTCAGAAAAGTTAGAAGTGCGTGATCGAACCCCCGACCTCCTCAATAGGAGACGGACGTCTTAACCACTAGACTATCAGGGCTCAGTTCATCTATCTCCGAGCATTATTTATTACGTCAACCGTTACACTCTGTAAGTAATTCGGTGAGCTATGTGTAGTGTGTACCAACGGGAAACTAAAGATAGAATCATACATAACGCGCGAGTACGCGTGTACTATTTGTAATACAAGCACTGACTTAAGTATCACTACCCATATTATAAAATGTGTCTTTGTTAGTTTATAGATTTGTTAGTTTGTCCTTCCATCACGCAATGGAGCAACAGATCGATGTGATTTTTTGCATGGGTATAGTTAAAGACCTGAAAAGTGACATAGGCTATTCTTTAGGAAAAATCAAAGAGTTCTCACGGGATTTTTAAAAACCTTCTACGCTAAGAACTACTCCTACGTGCATCATGCAATGTGAACGCCTGCACAGTTCCTTGTATTACAACTTCTAAGAGCCATGTTGAACGCGTTTCGGCGCGCGGTGTGTGTGTCAAGGCCCTAAGCGTTAATTTTCCTGCTTTGTTAGGAAACTATAATATTATGTCTAGTCACAAAGGTTGAGAAATGCAGCCTCATGAATGATGTGCCAAAACGTGATATAATGTGCTTGTGTAATGTTGTTCTGATATTGCTTCGTTAACTTTAATAAATATAGGTTCGTAGTGTAAAAATAGGGTTAATTATATTATAGGGCTACCTGCGTCAAATGTGTCTACTGACATTAGACGCCTGCCAGTCAAGTCGACTCCTCGACGTAGTTCCCTAACTGTCGTGGACAAGCATCCCCCCCCCCAAATTTCTGTCACTCGCCATTTCTGTATAAACAGTGCCTACCAGGTCATCGACGTATTTTTTTTTTATGTGTGCATCCCATTGGAGTCATGATCTTTTTTCATCATTATTTTTTTTTTAATAGGATCAATACAATATAATATACCTACTTACAGTCGAGTGGGTCCTCCAAAGAGGTCAAAAGACTATGTCTGCGGTCAACGCTCTCCAGAATGCCTCCTGATTTTGTTTTGTTTACGCCGGCTCCATACGTTTGGCCGCAACGCTGGCACCATGATCGGGAAATTAGCATTGGCCCCAACATTAGCAAAATCGGCGAACAGTGTTGGTGCCAGCGTTGGGGCCAATGTGTGGAGCCGGCTTTAGACTGTGGAGGAATGTCGTTATATAAAAAATAAGCAAGAATGAAAACAACCATGATAAGAGTTGGGTCAGATTAGCGTTTTTATTTTGCGCATGTAAATTCGTCATTGTACGCGTGTATACGCTCATCTCATTCCCTCTCGGACTCTTCTCATTCTCTTGCCACAACCGACCATGGTCGGTAGTGGGTCGGCGATAGGTTGATCATCAATGTCAAAGTCAAATCATATTATATTCAAATTGGGTATTAAATACTAATAGTAGATAGGTACACTGTCTGATGGTCACTTGCTAAATTTGCCATACAATGATGATAATTAATTACGTAAACTTAAAACTAAAGCTACGAGGGTTCCAAACGCGCCCAGATCTGAGAAGAGCCCACAACAAACTCAACCGGGTATTCTTTTTATTATTGAATGAATGAATTAATTCATCAGAATCTACACTGTTTCGAGTGGACACGCCGGAATTTTGGATTTATACAAGCGCATCTATATTTTTGTAAGATTTATATTTATGTAAGCGCGAATACGAAAACCAGCGTAAAACGTGCAGAAATAATGCTAGTCTGAAACCGCCCTTACGCGGTAGTCTATTAAGAGGAGTGTCCTTCTTGTGCGCCCCATACAAACTACTAGTACCTAAGTTTAAAGATTATTTGATAAACAATCAAACCCAATGAAATTTTGTAGACACGCTCTAGTAACTCATAATATTCTGAACAAATTTTTGAGCCCATGTAACTTTAATACTACATATTTGTATAGAAATCCGAGAAACGTTGACTAGAAACAGATATTAGTTTTTAGAGCATATCTAAAAAAAATCCTCGAGTTTGATATTGCTTAACAAATTATGTATACAACTGGCATACTGACAACCTATGTACACAACTGACTGACTGTAACACTGCTGACAAGGCTGCGCTCAAGTACCAACCGCATCCTGAACATGTTTGCGAGCAAGATGGACTCACCAATGCTTGAACACTTTGTTCAAGTGTTGGTGAGGCCACATTTATAAATTAAACTGTCTTTTTGCCACAATTATTATAGTAGTAGTTACTAACATTAGTTTTTAAGTGAGTCTGTTTACTAACAAATTGAGCCATAGTTGCTCTGAATGAAAAGATTTTATTTATTCATTTATGTCATAAAAAAATCCGTTTGTATGGGGCGCATTAAACAGGCATCTATTTACGTAAAAAGATCCATGCAAATGCATGTAAATTAAAAAAATGCGATGAAAGAATGCTTCAATAAGTTTTGACAGCTGATGCTAATAAAAAAACAAGAAATAAAAATAACCGGTTTGAAAATGGAATATTACTGAAGAGGAAAATAAGGAAGCTAAATTATACTTTATTATAACGTAAAAAAGAGTTTAAATTAATTTACTTGTAATATTATAAGATTCTAAGGTGGATTAAGGCCGGCCGCATAATATTATGATCAAAAAATTTCCGTCAGAATTTCTGACGCACGATTCTGACATAGACACGTTTTAGAAACAAAACTATGTAAAAGTGACACGGGCTCAAATATTGTATGTAAATCTTAGAGCCTATACAAACTTTGAATTTACACAATTTAACAGGAATCTGGAAAACCACAGACACAGATATTAATTTGTAGACCACGTCTATAAAGTCTGATTGAGTATTAAACTCATATTATTATACATACATATAGTTAATCTCAATATACAGGGTGTCCCAAGAAATAGTGTCAAGCGGTTGTCCAGAGGTAGAACAACACTAGGGCTACCTGAATCACCCCCATGTATATTCCGCGATTTTGCGTTATGATTTTTTTTTCGTATTTTTTTGCAAGAGATTATTCGTCACAGAGGCCTCAATTATTGAGATATGTGCATGATTTTTTTTATTAGCTAGGTGAATAGTATGTCTTACATACAAAAGAAAATTGTGGTCATAATATCTGATACCGTTAAGTCATAAAAAAAAGTTGAATCCCATAGTTAATAAAAATTTAAAACCTACATAAGTTTTTCGAAGGTGATTAAAAAAAGTCACTAAAAAAATTTTGCCCAAACCTTTTTTAAAAACTTGCTTATTTTATCATCTAGTAACCCTATAAATTTCAATGAGCTATCTCTATGTCATCATACTTAAAATTTGACTCAAAGCGTAACTAACCAAAGATAACGTACAAGTAGGTACGACCTGGGAACCGAGAATAGGGTGAGCTAAATAAAACAGTCGGATAATAATTTGCGGCCGGCCTAAGAGGTCTCGAGTCTTTGATATTATGAGGTCGCAACTGGTTCAATGACGTCAGAATGGACGTAAATCTACGCGGAACCAAACAAAGAGAGCTTTTGTAAGGAATTTCCCGCATTTATCGATACCAATTATTTCATTTAAGCGAATCCTTAAATGGAACGGAAAATTTTACATCTTTGTTCTTGAATTTTCTGTATAAGAAATGTATACCTACCCGTTTTTTAGGGTTTCGTAGTAAACAAGGAACCCTTATAGTTTCGCTATGACCGTCCGTCTGTCCGTCCGTCCGTCGTCGGTTAATCTCAGAGAATATTAGTGCTAGAAATCTGTAATTTGGCATGAGTATAAATATTAATCCACGCCGACAAAGTGGTGAAATAAAATTTTGAAAAATATTTTTTTTAGGGTAGCTCCCCTACATGAAAAGTAGGGATGATTTTTTTTTCGTCTACCTCATAGTGTGGGGTATCGTTGAATAGGTCTTTTAAAAATACTGTGGGTGTGGGAACTTCATTTTTAGATTTCTAGATCCGTTTGTAAGATAAACACTATCTGTTTTTCGAGGATTGTGACTACGGAACCCTACACTGCGCGTTGCCCGCCACGCACTTGGCCGGTTTTTAATGAACGTAAGGTTATATTATAATAACGTATAATGGTAATGGTAGGCGGGTGACGGTGTAAGGTGTCGTAGTAGGTATTACAGCAGCAACAAATATTAAAAAAGTTTGTATGTGTGTGTGGGATTGTGTATGTGTATGGGTGTGTGTGTGTATGTGTATGGGTGTGTGTGTGTGTGTGTGTGTGTGTGTGTGTGTGTGTGTGTGTGTGTGTCGAGTGTGTGTGTGTGTGTGCTTGTTACTATTTCACACAAAAAGTACTGGACGGATATGGCTGAAATTTGGAACGGAGATAGCTTATACATTGAATTAGCAAATAGGTTGCTTTGAATTCCGGAAAATCTAAAAAGTTTCTGCGAGATCAAAAACCTAAATCCACGCGGACGAAATCGCGGGTTTCATCTAGTCCATAATAATTTATACTTACTAAATTACTAAGTAATACATAATATAAATGCGAGAGTGTGTCTGTCTGTCAGTTTGCTACGTTTCTACGGCCCATCATTCGTTTTATAAATCCTTTTAACCGATTTTGACGAAAGGTTTACAGAGATAGTTGGCATTCCGGGGACGGACATAGGCTTTTTTTAGGTAAACTTTTTGTCCTGGAAAATCAAAGAGTTCCCACGGGATTTTTAAAAACCTACAATATTTATTCAAGCGGACGAAATCGCGGACATCATCTACTATCTAAATTATATATAAAAGGAAAAGGTGACTGACTGACTGATCTATCAACGCACAGCTCAAAATACTGGACGGATCGGGCTGAAATTTGGCATATTATGACGTAGACATCCGCTAAGAGAGGATTTTTGAAAATTAAACCCCTAAGGGGGTGAAATAGGGATTTGAAGTTTGTGTAGCCCACGCGAACAAAGTCGCGCAGAAGAAGCTAGTTAATTACAAAACTGATGTTGTATTTAATTGTATGTGTTCGCCTTCACGCAAGTAGGTAGTTTTCCTTTAAATGTACATTATTGTAGTTTTTGCTATATTTTTGTATGGGTTTTATGATTTTTAGGGTTCCGTACCTCAAAAGGAAAAACGGAACCCTTTGTTCTGTTGTCTGTCTGTCTAGAATCATGAAATTTGGCAGGTATAGGTAGGTCTTATAGCTGACATTTGGGAAAAAATCTAAAAACCGTGAATTTGTGGTTACATCACACAAAAAAAAATTAAATTGTGGTCATGAACTAAAAATTAGTATTTTCCATTTCGAAGTAAGAGAACTATATCAAGTTGGGTATCATATTATGAAAGGTCTTCACTTGTGCATTCTAAAACAGATTTTTATTTATTTTTATGTAATAAAAATTACCCAATACACACCTAATAATTACAATAATTATAATTATTATAATAATTATAATAATTGTAATTATACAATTTGATAATTGTATAATTACAATTGTAATTATATTATGATAATTACAATTATCATAATATAATTGTAATTATACAATTATCAATTACAAATTGATAATTGTATTTTTGAATTATCCTCCAAAATGTCGAAAAAATACGACTGTAGTACGGAACCCTCATTGCGCGAACCTGACTCGCACTTGGCCAGTTTTTTTTATTCATCAAGAGATTAATGTATTGTGTGCCCATTGTTGTTTCAAGATCATCACTTGCATATTTAGAAGAAGAATAATTAAGTTTTTTTGTTCGTTAAAAGCTATTCTTTGATTGATTGACATTGGCAAATTAATTATTATTTTTATTCAGAATACTAGCGAATACTTGGCGTGTGCTTACTACGCTAAAAACATTTTAAAAAACTATTAAAAAAAACAAAAACATCTTCGCATTATTGTCTTTCTAATAATACCGCTTTGGGGCACATCGGTTCGATGGTTGCAAAGTCTACAACGGGCATGCATATTTCATAGGTAGAAACATTGTGTTTTATATACCTCCTATAATAAATATTTTCTACCTATTTCGGAATTAATAATCTGAATTTTTACCTACCTATTAATATTAATATTCTACACGAGCAAGCATCTCCATATCTGGTGTAATTAAAGAATATAATTCATTACTCCAAATGAATCCTAATTTATTCTTAATGGTCTTAATAATTAATAATTTAGTTCCTGGAACTACTTCTTGTAGTTATTTATTGTTAGGGTTCCGTACCTCAAACGGAACCCTTATAGGATCACTTTGTTGTCTGTCTGTCTGTCTGTCAAGAAACCTACAGGGTAGGTACTTCCCGTTGATCTAGAATCATGAAATTTGGCCGGTAGGTAGGTATTATAGCAGACATAAGGGGAAAAATCTGAAAACCGTGAATTTGTGGTTACATCACACAAAAAAAATTGTGGTCATAAACTAATAATACTTATTTAGTGTTTTCAATTTTAATTGTAAGATAACTATAACAAGAACGGTCTTCACTTGTACATTCTAAAACAGATTTTTATTTATTTTTATGCATCATAGTTTTTGATTTATCGTGCAAAATGTCGAAAAAATTCGACTGTAGTGCGGAACCCTCGGTGCGCGAGCCTAACTCTATATATATTTTACTCTTATAATATTTTATATATAAGTATTTTACTCTTGCCCGCGTGGATTTAGGTTTTCAGAAATCCCGTGCGAACTCTTTGATTTTCAGGGATAAAAAGTTGCCTTATATCAATTTCCGGGACGCCAAGCTACCTCTGTACCAAATTTCATGTAAATCAGTTAAACGGATGGGCCTTTAAGAATCCCGTGGAAACTCTTTGGTTTTCGGGGATAAAAATTAGCTTATGTCCGTCTCCGGGATGTAATCTAACTCTGTACCAAATTTTATCAAAATCGGTCAAACTGTTGGGCCGTGAAAAGCTAGCGGACAGATAGACACACTTTTGCATTTATAATATTATTAGTATGGATAGGGATGGTAGGGATGATATGTATTTATTAGTTAAATAGTATTTTAAGGTGATTGATAAAAATATTTTGTTACTAGGTAGGTAGGTACTGTTGTTGTATGTAGAAGTTGTGAAACTCTCAAGCATGCAGGCTCCTTAGGCCGTTTGTGCACTAATCTGTATTCGGTTCGTATACGTAATTCTTCGAAGTGGCCGTCATACAAATACGTAGGTACATTTGATTCGTATTTTTTTCACGGATCCGTTAAATCACGGATGAGTGCACAAACGTACACGTGCACGTTCGTATCCGTAATTCTTCGAAGTGGCCGTCATACAATACGTACATTCAATTCGTATTTTTTTCACGGATCCGTAAAATCACGGATGGGTGCACAAACGCCCTTAGGAGGTTTTCCTCCACCGTTGATGCCCGGGATCAAACCCTGGACCCCTCAAATAGAAGGCCGGCGTTTAACCACAAGTTACAGTATGACGATATAAATAAGTAAGACAAGTTTTTAAATATGTGTACCGGTTATTATTTGCTATGACAATTCTGGTTTTAAAATGGCATACCTACCCACTCGTAATTTATTTACGTAAAATAGACTTCGCTTGAGGCGCTTATCTGGCGCGATTCTAATATTTTTAGGGTTCCGTATCTCCAGAGAAAAAATGGAACTCTTATGATCACTTCGTTGTCTATCTGTCTGTCATATCTGTCAAGACCTGTCAAACAAATCGAAACCTATAGGGTAATTGGGATGATGACTATGTGAAAAATAAATTATTTCTTATTAATTAAATAGAGGGTCTTCCAAAATTCGTAAAATCCGCGTCCGCTGTTAGTTTTAAGGTTGCTAGCCATTTTAAATTATCGGTGTGACAAAAAAATACCTCAAATTACGTCAAACATTTATGACGTCACATTTACCTACGTATTTTTACAAGTTTTGACGTTTGATAAAAGTCGCTGATTTGACTAGTACTCATCATCCATATTCCCATTTTCCCGTTACATCGGCTTTCGGTAACAAAAACGTATTTATTTTTATTTTTATTTTATTTTATTAGATATGCCAACGATAAATTGAAACAACATTCACAAACAATAAAAACAGATCACAAACAATTCCAGTACAGTAGTACTGGAATTGTTTGTGATCTGTTCATCAATTATAGCCATATGCCATATACAGTTACGTTTTTACATTACGTTTTTTTTATTATTATCAAATCAAAATACATACAAATCAAAAAGCTTAAAGTACGTAGGTAGGTATACGTATAAAATCTTTCGTCGAAGTATGATATTTTAAAGCCTGATTGTTTTTCTTCGGAATAGTATTAGAAGTCATGCCATGCATTGCCAGATACTTTGTATCGTGGCAACCCACTGTCAGACACCCTTAAACTTTAATATGTCTTGTGTGTCTGGCAGAGTTGCCACGATACTTAAGTGTCTGGCAATGCATGACGTGGTTTCTACTACCATTCCGAAGAAAATGTAAAAAATAGACTTGATATACTTCGACGAAAGATTTTATACGTATTTGTAACGTGTTATCTGTCAAATCTACCATAATCCAGACTTCAGAGTCGCCGATCGTTCCTCAGCTCCGTGTTGGGGACAATGCGCAGAGAAACTTTCAGCTTTTATAAAACAACTAGCTTATGCCAGCGACTTCGTCCGCGTGGACTACACAAATTTTAAACCCCTATTTTACACCCTTAGGCTTGATCTTTAACTATGAGATTTTAACATGTAATACTGCTAATTGCAAAAATATTAACTACAAAACTTCTTTATAGACACTTCAAAACTGACAGTTTCATACAAACTTCAAACCCCTATTTTACCCCTTCAGGGATTGAATTTTGAAAAATTCTTTCTGAGCGGACGCCTACGTTATAATAGCTATCTGCATGCCGAATATCAGCGTGATCCGTCCAGTGGTTTGAGCTGTGCGTTGATAGATCAGTCAGTCACCTTTTCCTTTTATATATATAGAAGACAAAGGTCTAGCTCTTATAAGCTCTTTCTCTATAATGTTTTAAGACTATGTAACCGGAAAGTTTTGAATCATGAAGTAAGCCAGTGGGTACATGTTTCGGTTAACCAAAGTTTAGCGTTAACTCGGGCAAGGCCGCTGGCGGCCGGCGCGAAGACATTTCATAACTTTGCGGTTGGCAAAGCGTGAATCACGATCACGATGCAATTTATTTCAATCCATACCCACTACAATTTACTATACTCTGATTTTTAATTCGGTGGAATTCTGACGTTGTCATTTTTATACATCAGGGGAGTTATTTGTATGAAAAACAGTGTGACCACCTGAAGTACGATTTTACCCCAAATTACATTTTAAATCCCTATCAATATAAAAAGCCTTAAGACATAACTTCGCACTAAAATAGGGTGCAATCTTGCAATGGGATCGGTTGATTTGAGGATGTAATCTTGACTTATATGTTGAACAAAGTTTATTTTTAGTTCCTTTTAATTTTAATCATCTTGATGTGCCTAAAAGTACACGCTTAGATTATGATTCAGGATTCTTTAAGAAATTCTTTCACAAAAAGCTTGTTCTTTACGAAAACAACAAAAAATCGGCCAAATCGGTTGATCTGTTCTCAAGTGATGATCTTACATACATACGGCAATTGATTTATGTACTTAAATTTACCTATGTACAATATTTAAAGTTTTCTTCTTTGTGGGAATTGTTTTATCTCTGGTAATATTAAGAAACGTCAGAATTCCACGGAATTAAAAATCTGACTATAGGTATCTAAGGTAGGTATAAATTTTCTAAGAAGTAATAATAAGAAGCATCGATATAAATGACAAGATGTGGTCAAGCGAACAAAATTTTTCACGGTTTTGGAACCAAATAAATCAGCGCCACCTCTTTAGAAACCAATGAACACCTGTTTGAAATCCAGACGTCACTGAGGTTGCATTGGTGCTAAAGTACACTGAGTCGGTGCCATTTTGTTTGTTCAATAGCCCTGTCCATACGAAGTAATATATAAGTCAATGATAAGAAGTAGTAATTTTTTTAATAATTTTTCACGGCCTATCCGTTAAACAGATTTTGATGAAAGGTAAGTAGGTACAAAATTGTAAATGTGTAAGTCTAATAGTTTCTCAGTTATGTGGAGGTAGAAATGAAATGCTTGTTGTAAATATAAACACCGCGCGCCGTTCTTATTAGAATGTTTGTCTTACTAGAACTTGGCTTTGACACACTGGTGTGTCTTGCTATTGATAGAATGGGATGACTGTCTAATTGACATGACAAAAAACTTGAAATTTTGTATGTAAGTTTTCTCTAAAGTGGTAGGCCCTCAATAAAAAAGAATAATCAGAAATTCCGTCAGATCGAAGCCGGGGCAGGACAAGTAGTTTTGTTCCAAATACATTGGTTTATTAAACCTGCGATCCACGACCAATAGACTCGCACCTTTTAACTACTCGTCCATCTATGTATTACTGCGTAATGGCACCTTCAACAGAACAAAAAGTAATCTTCCGATGACACTGAAGGTCTTTCCAACCTTAGCTAAGCACGCCAAGGAATTTCACAATAAAAATTATATGAATCAACACTCTACATCTCTATTCAACCTTGAATTATTATATCTCGAAACAAATAACTAGAAAAATATTACAAAATGTAATTGAATTAATAAATAAACGCGACATACTGAAAACTTTTAATTTTATAAAGAAGAAAAAAATACCTTAAGATCTCGACGTTTCACAAAAAAGGTCCACTATAATTCCTGAATCCATAAACTATTTTCTTTAAAAAAAACAAACACGAACACAACACTGCGCGAAATTCAAAAATCGAACGTGAAAAGATATGGCCGACTTGCGCGCGCACGACGCACGCTAACACTGAACTTGGAGGCTTGCGAAGCGTCTGCGACTAAAGCCTGATTGCCTTCACAACTTACCACTCAAAAAACTATCTTTCTCGCTTGAAATAGAGTTGAATTTTCCTTGACTGTTCCATCCGTTGATCAACTTACGATGAACAAGATAGGTGCCCACTAATTTACTTCATTTCGCGTATTTCCCAAGTTCTCGAGGCCTTTACACCAAAGGTGGTATATTTTTACTATTACAGTTTCGTCACATTATAATACTCACATGTTGCGATATGAGAACGAATTCGATATTTTACCACTTGTCTGGGATTGCTAAATATAATACATACTCGCATGTAATGAATTATATTTTATGAATATTGTTGTTTAATGAAAGATTATTATTTATCGCTTGACCGCGATCAAAAACGGTTGAAATATTTTAAATGCATTGATATATAATATTATAACGATACAGTTGTTTTTGTTATTCTTGTTGCAGCAATAGGTACATTATAGCCAAGAGTGTGTCAGTGTCGGCCAATCAGAGGTGATTGCGATCATCACACTGTTGCTGTCATCTTGCCGTAATCGAGCCCTAGAACCGCGGCTCGATTGCGGTAGAATGACAGCTACAATGTCACGATCGCAATCACCTCTGATGATTGGTTGTCGCCCGCTCACTATTAACTACGATGCATTGTTGCAACAAGAATCGCACAAATTCAACCAATCACAACAATTGAGATTGTAATAATGATTAATGCAGGTTTTAGGCAATCGCCCTACTGATTATTACTGATATGATACTACAAAAAAAACCCGGAAAATATTTTAAAAAATCCTATATTTTGTATAAGTTCACGATATATTGCAAATAAAACTTGTGACTGGCGCTAGAGGTTAACGAACGTTGCGTAAGTAGGCCACTCGGAGCCAATTATAGGAGCAAAATGGTGAGCGGGCGTCAACCAATCATCAGAGGTGATTGCGATCGTGACAGTGTAGCTGTCATTCTCCCGCAATCGCGCAGCTGTACTGTCACCTGTCTTTGTTTTTGCTAGCTAGGTAAATGTTTTTCTTTTTTTTTTCCAAGTCTTAATGGTTAGTTTCCAAAGTTTATGATTTCTCACTTGGACAGCAACATAAGCATGTACAACCTATGTGTCCATTCAGTATCGTTACGTGCTAATTACCGAGTACAATACAGAGACTCTTAGGTGGGCAAAAACCGGATTGTAATAACACGTACACTCTAAAGGTTCTGATAAACTTGAGCATTCACTTGTAACAGAACATCGAGCATTCGCCGTTTTTTTTTTTCGAACTGAACAACGAGCCAAGCCAAGCATATAGCCAAATATTGCTACGAACATTTTGAGCATTCTAGCGAATGCTCGTCTATTCTTCATGAAAATGTCAGACTTGACGGTCGCGTGTGCTCGCTAGAATGCTCGCCAGAACGCTCGATAGAATGCTCGCTAAAATGTTCTCGTATTTTTGTGTGAATGAGCATTCGCAAGAATGCTCATTACAAGTGAATGCTCAAGTTTATCAGCTCCTTAATGAGTAGCTGCCCATTTACATCGTATAGGCCTTTTGTAATAAAAATTATACACCGCTTCATCATCATCAACATCATCAACCGATAGACGTCCACAGCTGGACATAGGTCTCTTGTATGGACTTCCACACGCCACGGTCTTACGCCTCCTGAATCCAGCGGCTCCCTGCGACTTCTGATGTCGTCCGTCCACCTAGTGGGGGGGTCTTCCAACACTGCGCCTTCCGGTGCGATGTCGCCATTCCAGCACCTTGGGACCCCAACGTCTATCGGTTTTACAAACTATGTGCCCTGCCCATTGCCACTTCAGCTTCGCAGTCCGTTGTGCTATGTCGGTTATTCTAGTTCTCCCGGATCTCCTCATTTCTGATTTGATCACGTAGAGAAACTCCAAGCATAGCTCTCTCCATCGCCCGCAAGGGTCATTGAGCCTTCTTATGAGACCCATAGTTAGCGACCATGTCTCGGATCCATATGTCATCACTGGCAACACGCACTGTTCGAAGACTTTGATCTTCAAGCACTGAGGAATTTTGGACAAGAAGGCATCTCGAAGCTTCCTGAACGCTGCCCAACCGAGTTGGATTCGGCGGCTGAACGCAACATGTCTTTATCAACAATCCATTCTCTCGGAAGCAGAAGGGATTGGCCATAGTCCACCACGCTGGCCGCAGGCTATCAGTGCTTGGGGTGCCAGCCAGGTGCACCCAGTGTGCCTGCGTGCTGCTGGTCCTTTTTGAGTAGTTATTGAGTAGTTGAGTTAGTTGAGTTAGTGTTGAGCTGTGCGTTGAATAATTAAAATATGACTAAATCCCTTGGGAGTTCTTTCATTTTTCAAGACCAAAAGGAGCCTATGTCCATTCCCGGGATGCAAGCTATCTCTGTACGCCTACTTTCGTCCAAATTGCGTGAAAAGCTAACAGACAGACAGACACACTTTCGCATTTAATATAACAATTTAGTATGGATTATGTACATCTAGACAAAAAAATCTATTAAAAGGACGATCAATTGAATGATTCATTGGAAAAACGGGGAAAATTTTATGAAAACTAATTGTCTATCTACGGAAGCACATTCCAAGGTACAAACTAAGTAATTGATTCATAAAACAGGTAATCCTACCTACTATAGCTACTCCCATTAAGACGTTGACATTGACTTTGAATAGAAAAATATGCGAATTTCAAGTTATGTAATAAAAGCTATGTAGGTACCTAGGTAAAATAATAATGCGGAAAACGCCGAAAATATGCAACAAACAGCTTTTTTAAAATTCAGATACAAGTTAGCCCTTGACTGCAATCTCACCTGGTGGTAAGTGATGATGCAGTCTAAGAAGGAAGGGGGCTAACCTGGAAGGGGTTATATGGCACTATACCTCTTTGGTTTCTACACGGCATCATACCGGAACGCTAAATCGCTTAGCAGCAGTGTGACCAGTTCCAAACCCCTGCCAGGAATCGAACCCGGGGTCTCCCACTAATAACACCACAGCGCTTACCACTGCGCCAGGGAGGTCATGCGTGCGTCTGTGCGTGTTAACATTTACATAACTCGGCTCCGCTCCTCTTTTCTCCGCACCAGTGGACATGCAGCTTAACCGCTGAACCAATAATGACGAGTTTTTTTTTTAAAGAGAAATATTAGCCATGTTAAATGACTAATATTCCCCTTTCTGATAAATGACTAATATTCTCCAATTAAGCGTCAGGCTTGTGCTAGGAGTAGGTACGACAATAGTGCAACGGGTGGGGTTTGAACCGTCGACCTTTCGGTTTTCAGTCCAATCCTATACTGGTTGAGCTATTGAGGCTCTATCAACATTTTGTTTTTGACATTAAGGTAGCTTTTGGCCTGTTATCGCACTGGTAATTTTGCCGCAAAGCAGTCTCGTTCCAACTCGAGACTCGACCGAAGGTCGCCATTTTGATTGAGTGGTCGCAATAGCAATTGTGCCCAAATCAAGTTAATATTGTTGTTAGGTTATTATAAAAGGTAAAACTTAACTTAAAGGTAACTTCACTTCTGGTATTGTAGCTGAAGGGTTGATGCAATGAAGAACCAGCTACATATAATGATGTTTATTTTACACTTTACAATTGATATGTTATGTACAATACAGACGGGCTTCGCGAGCTTTATATAATACAATGGTAGAAGATGTTGACGTGACGAGCGGATGATAGGGAATGTGGAATCTTGTAACGTGCGTGACCCGGAGGATTCTCCACTGCGTTCCAAATTTGAATATTGTTGTGTGGCAGCTGCGAAGTTTTCTTAATAGCTGCCAGCCAAGTAACGGTAGAGGTTGCACCTCTACAGTATGTTTATAGCCGGAAGAATACCTACTCTTTACTTTTTATCTCCGTCAAAGAGCAAGGTCCCACGTCATTTTAATAAAACTTGAACGCAGACAAAGACTCGGGCCAAAACTAGTTTATCATAAAGTATGCAATTAAGAGCCTCGATAGCTCAACGGTTAAAGAAGCGGACTGAAATCCGAAAGGCGCCGCGGTTAAACCCCACCCGTTGCACTATTGTTGTACTGTAGGTACGTAAGTCCTAGGTCCTAGCACAAACTTTACGCTTAGTTAGAAGAGGAATATTCAACATAATAAACTTGGCTAAACTTTTATTTTTAGAGTTCCGTATCTCAAAAGGAAAAAAGGGACCCTTATAGGATCGCTTTGTTGTCTGTCTGTCTGTCTGTCCGTCGTGTCTGTAAGAAAACCTATAGGGTGCTTCCCGTTGGCCGAGAATCATGAAATTTGGTAGGTAGGTGGGTCTTATAGCACAAGTAAAGGAATAAATCCGAAACCGTGAATTTGTGGTTACATCACAAATTAATATTAAATTTTCAAAGTAGTATAACTATATCAAGTGGGGTATCATATGAAAGGCCTTTACCTGTACATTCTAAAACAGATTTTTATTTATACTTATCCATAATAGTTTTTGATTTATCGTGCAAAATGTCGAAAAAATACTACTGTAGTACGGAACCCTTGGTTCGCGAGGCCGACTCGCACTTGGCTGGTTTTTTATGAAGAACATACAGCGAAGTTTCCCAGCAGACAGACCAGACTAAAGCCAGTTAGGAATTATAAATTTGCGTCTGCCGGGAATCGAACTCGGAGTCTACTACTTACGAGTAAGTATAAGACCAGTATCACTCACCACTGAACCAGAGAGGTCGTCAAAACGATCACGTCAAGTCACAAGAATGTGACAGAAATCACGAAACTTAAAACCAATATAACACGTATTATTTAAACAAAATCCTACCTTTATTTTGTTGCCATATTTGATTTATATTATACCTATTGTCATGACATAATTAAATGAGCCCTGAGTTGAGTTTCAACCACGAAAAGAAAGAAAGAAAAGAAAAACGTTTCAGTACTATCACCTGATTTGATCATGTAGAGAAACTCCAAGCATAGCTCTCTCCATCGCCCGCTGAGTGACTCTGAGCTTTCTTAATCAGAAATGAAGAGATCCGGAGGAGGACTAGAGTAACCGACATAGCTCAACTGGTTGCGAAGCTGAAGTGGCAATGGGCAGGGCACTTATTTCATACAACCGATAGACGGGTCTCAAGGTGCTGGAATGGCGACCTCGCACCGGAAGACGCAGCGTTGGAAGACCCCCCACTAGGTGGACGGACGACAACAGACGAGTCACAGGGAGCCGCTGCATTCAGGCGGTGCAAGACCGTGGCGTGTGGAAGTCCCTACAAGAGACCTATGTCCAGCAGTGCACGTCTATTGGTTGATGATGATGATGATGACTATTACCTGTCTTCGTTTTTGCCAGCAGCGTTCTGGACAGTCTGGTTACATCCTGTAATATAAAGGTACTTATTAACTTTCGGCCCTTACTGTAATATAAAGGTACTTATGAACTTTCGGGCCTTACCAGAAAGAACATCTATCATAAACCAAAATAGACAAGAGTCACGTAAAATAACGATCTTGTAATAATTAATTCTGTGCGCGTCGTGTTTCGTTTTATCAAGGTTTGAGGTGTTAGATAGTGATAATGGCTCTAATTTGGAGAAAATTCGAGAAAAACCGGCCAAGTGCGAGTCTAACTCGCGCACCGAGGTTTCCGTACTCGGTTATTTTTTTCGACATTTTGCATGATAAATCAAAAACTATTATTCATAAAAATAAATAAAAATCTGTATTAGAATTTACAGATAAAGCCCTTTTATATGATACCCCACTTGGTATAGTTATCTTACTTTGAAAATTGAAACACATTTTAATATTTTTCTTCGTGATTCGTGATGTAACCACAAATTCACGGTTTTCGGATTTATTCCTTTGTCTTGTGCTACAAGACGTAGCCTACCTACCTACCAAATTTCATGATTCTAGTTAACGGAAAGTAACCACCCTTTAGGTTTTCTTGACAGACACGACGGACAGATGGACAGACAGACAACAAAGTGCTCCTGTCAGGGTTCCCTTTTTCCTTTCGAAGTACGGAACTCTAAAAAGGTAGAAAACCTCCGTTCAGACACCTGAGACGAGGGGACATGACTTTTTAATGAAACCTTAATATGATAGGTAATAATATAATAGGATCTTGGATGACTTGATATCAGTACCCTTATTATAAATGCGAAAGTGTGTTTGTTTGTTGGTTTGTCCTTCAATCACGTCGCAACGGTGCAACGGAATTGACGTGATTTTTTGCATGGGTATAGAAAAACGTTTCAGTACCTACTATCACCTGATTTGATCACGTAGAGAAACTTCAAGCATAGCTCTCTCCATCGCCCGCTGAGTGACTCTGAGCTTTCTTAATCAGAAACGAGGAGATCCTCGAGATCAGGAGAGAGAGACCGTGGCGTGTGAAAGCCCCTACAAGAGACCTATGCCCAGCAGTGGACGTCTATCGGTTATTGATGATGGTTATGTATGTCTGCCTGTCTATTAGCTTTTCACGGTCCATCTGTTGAACCGATTTTTGGGACAGACCAGGGACGTTTATTACTATTTTTTTTTTTATAAACAGTTTTTAAAAAGCTGTAAAGTTGAAAGTGAAAAACGCAAGTGACTGGTAGACCGTAGGCCTAATTTTTCAATTAATATAGTTGCTACTGCCATCTGTCTGGAAATTACGGAACTGCGCGCTCAACGTTACACTACCGCCATCCATAACAAAATACTCATACTACGTAGTGTTTTCGCGTTGAACCGCATAATTTCAAACTTGTAGCTGGCGTGATAGTAGCATAAGTCATGAATAGATGGCAGCACTAGTACTTTATGTTTGAAATCAGAACCAACGGATAACGTTAGCGCATTCAATGTGCACCACAGACCACCACGGACCAAAGAGTATTATAATAATATACAGGGAACACGGACTCAGACCGGTTTCTTCAGCATTTCAGTTCATAGTTACAGTTATAGGAACTAGTACCTACGCGACAGGTCGAGATGGCAATCGGGTTGGGAGCGTCCTGCACACCCGCCGCGCTAACCCGGTGCAGGGTAGATAACGCGGGTGACGTGACGATATTCAGTGACGAAATCACAGTATTTTTAAAAGACCTATTCAACGATACCCCTCACTAGGGGGTAGACGAGAATAAAAAAATCATCCCCACTTTACATGTAGGGGAGCTACCCTAAAAAAAATATTAATCACAATTTTATTTCACCACTTTGTCAGCGCGATTAATATTTATACCCATGCCAGATGTCTAACACTAATAGTCTCTGAGATTAAGCGAAGACGGACGGACGGACGGACAGACGGACGGACATGGCGAAACTATAAGGGTTCCTTGTTTACTACGGAACCCTAAAAACGCAGTCCTAAAAGGTAACTGAGGGCTGACTTGTAAGGGATATTCTTACTTATAACAGATTTATTACTGAAATCTATACACCTTTTTGGTTAGTACACGGCATTGTACCGGAACGATGGTCACTAGCCACGGCCGTGGCCTCCCACCAGACCAGACCAGAGACAAAAGAAATTATAAAATTCCCAAATTGACCATACCAAGAGTCGAACTTGGTACCCACTTATAAGACCATAGCCCTTACCGCTGCGCCAGGAAGGTCGTCAAGCTTACCTGTAGGGCGATTCCGTAGAACCTGCATCAATCATTATTACAATCTCAATTGTTGTGATTGGCTGAATTCGTGCTATTCTTGTTGCAACAATGCACTGTAGCCAATATTGAGCCTCAATAGCTCAACCGGTAAAGGAGTGAACTGAAAACCGAAAGGTCGACGGTTCAAACCCCGCCCGTTGCACTATTGTCGTACCTACTCCTAGCACAAGCTTGATGCTTAGTTGGAGAGGAAATGGGGGAATATTAGTCATTTAACATGGCTAATGTTCTTTTTTTTTTAAAAAAAGGGGCTAAGCTAAGCTCGCTAGCTTCAACTAATCAGTGGCCCTACCGCGGTAGTTTGACAGCTACAATGTCACGATCGCAATCATCTCTGATTGGTTAATGCTCGCTCACTATTGGCCACAATGCATTGTTGCAACAAGAATCGCACAAATTCAGCCAATCAGAACAATTGAGATTGTAATAATGATTGATGCAGGTTTTAGACAATCGCCCTACCGAGGTGATTGCGATCGCGACATTGTAGCTGTCATTCTCCCGCAATCGTGCAGCTGATTGCCAAATTTTCCGTAATAAACACGTAAGTACGTATGTACTTAAATATAACGTTTTTTTCACATCTATGTATCTCACTGACCTGGCTAATACAAGTACACTGGACTTGAGATTGTCGGCCTGTATTAAAGCAATTTGATTTTCGCTATATTTTTGGCGGTAGGTACCCACGGTAGGGCCTTCCGAATCGGCACAAAAAAATAACCGTCATTCATACTTCTCTAGCTCAACATCATCTTTAGCTCAACCGGTAAAGGAGTGGACTGAAAACCGAAAGGTCAACGGTTCAAACCCCGCCCGTTGCATTGTCGTACCTACTCCTAGCACAAGCTTTACGCTTATTTGGAGGGGAAAGGGGAATATTAGTCAGCAATTAACTTGGCTAATATTCTTTTAAAAAAAAAGTAATTTGATTTTCGCTATTTTGGCGGTACCCACTGTTGGGCGTTCCGAATCGGCACAAAAAAATAACCGTCATTCATACACCTCTTCCAGCGTACATATTTGTGTTTTGTCCATTTCAGTGAGGTAGGTATCTACATAAAGAATGCGCGGAAATCCCACTTATTAAGTCGTGTTCAATACACATAATATTCTGTGGCAACACTTGTCTGTGTTATGACGTAATGCCGTTATGTCAATTTGATGTCTATCTTAAAAAATTAACTATAAATTGATTTCATCTTTTGTGTTCCAATGTAATACAAATAATTAAAGCTTATGCTATACCGTAAACTGCTGCAACTTTGCAAACTAAGCTCAAATTTGCCTATTTCTTTTCAATTACGATATCTCCCATTTGTTTAGTTTTTGTCTTATTTTCTATCCTTTGGTAGTATTGTACATCATTATAGCAACATATTTTTTATTTTTTAAAATGGTAGCTCTATGGTGGCTCCGTCAGTAGAGCAAACAGAGTCGGCGCGAGCGTGCGTTAATTTTTAGTGTCCTACAACTTTTACATTTTTATCCAGAAAAAAGGTGTTTTCGTGCAGTGATAACGTCCCAAGGTAAGAAAATACTGTTTATTTTCCGCACGGTTTGATATTTTTATGAAAAGGAGTCGACTTCGTTAAAATAAATTAGTAGGCAATGTTGCACAGTGTTATGGAAACTTGAGTGACACAACTTTGCCTGGGTCTAGGGTTGTCACTAGTCGCATTTTTATTAATTTAAAAAAGGTTTAAATAAAGACGTCTCCAACATGCTGTCTAGCTGCCTGTCTGTCTGTCACAAGCTGAATCTTGTGTACCATATAATACATAGTTTATATTGAAATATTCACAGAATATGTGTTACTTACTATCATGGCAAATAATAGCAGGAAGATAAACTATAAACTTTAACAACTCAAGAAGATAAACTAACAGCTTTGGTGGTGAAATCCTTAATCATCATCATCATCATCATCGACCAATAGACGACCACTGCTGGACATAGGTCTCTTGTAGGGACTTCCACACGCCACGGTATTGCGCTGCCTGAATCCAGTGGCTCTCTGCGACTCGTCTGATGTCGTCCGTCCACCTAGTGGGGGTCTTCTAACACAACGTCTTCTGGTGCGAGGTCGCCATTTCAGCACCTTGATACGCGAGTCTAATGCGAACTTGACCAGTTTTTAAAATATTATTTAATAGAATAGAGCCTGTTTTCTTCTTATTTAATTTTCCTTCCAGACGTTAGGACAGTTCATAGCCAACTTAGTAATTTTGTCAATGTATTTAAGTAATCTTAATTCTATTGCAGCTATTTGAAAACATGGGAAACACTAAAAAACGAAGCAGGAGAAAACCAGGAGGAAGTTGCTGTAGATCTTACTTATACTTAACTAGCTTATGCCCGCGACTTCGTCCGCGTGAAATACACAAATTTTGAACCCCTATTTTACCCCCTTAGGGGTTGAATTTTAAAAAACCCTTTCTTAGCGGATGTCTACGTCATAATAGCTATCTGCATGTCAAATTTCAGCTCGATCCGTCCAGTAGTTTGAGCTGTGCGTTGATAGATCAGTCAGTCAGTCAGTAGATTAAAGCCATAATTATATGAAACCTAACAGGATGAATAGGTATACCTACCAAATCATATTTTTTTTTAAGTTTTTAGTAAAGTAAAGTTTTTTTAAGTTACTATGTTGTGTTGTTGAATTACATACATGATTTTAGCTTTTAGAGAGAAGAAGACTTTAGTATTATTAGTATTATATTACCTTTATAATTAACGATATTTTTGTTTTATAATCTTATTTAAAGATAGTATTTTGTCTTCGAAACAAGTACCTAGGTACTTAAAACATTTTTCGAACACAACATAATTTGAAAAGTCAATAAAAGTTTATTTGTTTTAATCTGTATTTTTTTTTGGCCCAGCCCTGGTGTTAACCATATTTTTGTATGGAAAGCTTATGGTACTACCTACAACTTTGCCTATTCGCTGTGAATAAAAAAATATCACTTTAATAGCAATAATTTGACTGCCAGGGACAAGCGCGGTATCTCATACATACGGGAAAAAAGTATTGAAAAGATCAACATTTTATTTGTTGAGATATCCTTCTAGGCAAAGTTGAGTCTTTAACCTACATCTTTGCCTATGACTTTGAGTGCTTGTAATTTGTAAAAACTGCATAATTTAAAAAGATTTGGGTCTTATTTGGCAAGGTATAAGATCTATTTTTCTTCTAAAACTCATTAATAGCAATAAAAATAAATAGGTTCAGAGACACAAACCAAAAACGGAAAAATCCAGGCAAAGTTGCAGCATTTTACGGTACATAAACATGCGTTTCAATGCTAAATTAAATAGTTTATTCCATTTAAACAAGTCGACCTCTATATTTAAAGCAATTTGATTTTCGCTATTTTGGCGGTACCCACGGTAGGGCGTTCCGAATCGGCACAAAAAATAACCATCATTCATACTATGAATTATTTCATACACCTCTTCCAGCGTACATACTTGTGTTTTGTCCATTTCAGTGAGGTATCTACATAAAGAATGCGCGGAAGTCCCACTTATTAATGTCAGGCCAAGCCGGTTGAAGCTCAGATTGCGAAAATATTTATTATATAATTTGTATGTAGTAGGTACGTATGTAGTTTTGTGATCTTATGTCGGCCGTTCTGTGTAGGTCGGTTATCATTTTAGAGATCCTCAGAGTTTTTTATTTTATTTTATTGATCACGTAAATTTCAATAAAACATTTTAAAATAAACAGTTCGCCATCCTCTAGAAACTGTTAAAGTTTATGTGAGGATGGCGAGTTCGCGTTATACAAATTTAATAAAATATAGGTAAAAAACTGTTATTGGTTATAAAAATAAAAGCTGTTAATTAATGCATATTTGTACATATAAATATCGTTACATGAAACACTTCCTAGTAAATTCTCAAATAGAAATAAACACACGACTGTCGGAAAAAATGCGAAAGTGTGTTTTTTTGTTGGTTTGTCCTTCAATCACGTCACAACGGAGCAACGGATCGAGATTTTTTGCATGGGTATAGTACCTACCTACTATAGTTTATGACCTGGAGAGTGACATAGGCTATTTTTTATCCCGGAAAATCAAAGAGTTCCCACGGGATTTTTAAAAAACATAAGTCCACGCGGATGAAGTCGCAGGCATCAGTTAGTGGTAGAATAAAGCTTCAAAGGTGGCTTCGGCCGTGGCTAGTTAGCACCCTACCGGCAAAGCCGTGCCGCCAAGCGAGTTAGCGTTCCGGTACGATGCGATGCCGTGTAGATACAAAAGTTGTATGGGTTTAATTTAATAATAACTTTTCCAGGTTAGCTCGCTTCTATAAATTAGACTGCACCATCACTTGCCACAAGGTGTGATTTTTTTATTTATTCAGATTTTAATTTAATTTAATTTTTAATTTATTGATGAGATGTACAAGTTAGCCCTTGACTGCAATCTCACCTAATGGTAAGTGACGATGCAGTCTAAGGTGGGAGCGGGCTAACCTGGAAGGATCCGCTGCGCCAGATCCTTCTTTCCACGCACGTGCAAACTGTGGAACCAACTCCCATCGGCGGTGTTCCCACTAGATTATAACATGGGGTTATTCAAGGTGCGGACCAACAAATTCCTAAAAGGCCGGCAACGCATCGGCGGTTTCTCTGGTCCTGCAAATGTTCATGGGCGGCGGTAATCACTTAACATCAGGTGACTCGTTTGTTCGCTATATCTACCTATTTAAAAAAAAGGAGTATGGCAGTTTTTATTCCAGGCAGTCAAGGGCTAACTTCTATCTGGATTTTTAAAAAAACTAGTCTATCTCCGTACAGTAATTAGAACGCTTTGCATCATAAATAATAACACCTCTTTGACCGACAAGAAACGTGTTCTGTTGAAGAAATACTAAGAGTAGGTAATCAGTGCAGACTCAGATATCATAACAGAAAAGAAAGGCCGATTCGCTGTGACGTCACAACATTCGTTGGCTAGGTAAGCTATTAGACACGGCCCAATTTTTAATTCTAGGTATTCTTGTACCTATGGTATTTTGTACTAACTCCTTAGTTTTAGTAATTAGTACTAACATAGAAATATTTATCTTAATTAAACATAATACCCTTTTTAGGGTTCCGTACCTCGAAAGGAAAACGGTATGTGGTAGCACGGAGTATGAATGAAACGGCTGCTCACATATTTACAAGATATAATCCAGGATAAACACAATTAATATAACAGACGAAATCAAGAAAACTGGAGCTCGGTGCTCGACAGTGATGTGTCGGTCTTGGTATCTGAGGAGCGAATGTGGCCCCTGGATTTCGCCCAGGGCCGCAGGATTTTCGAATCGCTCCGTATTCAAATTTCCGTTCTAAGTGGCAGCTGCGATGTGAAATGTCTTCTTTACAGCTGCCAGTCTTAGAAGAGGCCGCATGCCTCTACATCGGAACCCTTATAGGATCACTTTGTTGTCTGTCTGTCTGTCTGTCTCTCAAGAAACCTACAGGGTACTTCCCGTTGACCTAGAATCATGAAATTTGGCAGATAGGTAGGTCTCATAGCAGACATTCGGGGAAAAATCTGAAAACCGTTAATTTGTGGTTACATCACACACAAAAAAAAATGTGGTCATGAACAAATATTGCTATTTTCAACTTTCGAAGTAAAATAACTATATCAAGTGGGGTATCATATGAAAGGTCTTTACCTGTGCATTCTAAAACAGTTTTTTATTTATTTTTATGCATAATAGTTTTTGATTTATCGTGCAAAAAGTCGAAAAAATACGACTGCAGTACGGAACCCTCAGTGCGCGAGTCTGACTCACACTTGGCCGGTTTTTTTTAAAGAGATAGCGAGCAAACGAGCTGGCGGGTCACCTGATGTTAAGTGATTACCGCCGCCCATGAACATTTGCAGCACCAGAGGAACCTACTCCGTTTCAGCTTTATTGAGTAAAAACAATATAATGAAGTTCGTTGAATTATGACACAATTGTTAGCGACATTGCTTTGCCTACAGTTGAATTTAAAAAAAGAATTATGAGGAGAGGTAAAAAATGGCGGCAATAAGAGCGGGAGCTATTGATTTGAAGCAGGGAAAATTAGAATTTATAATTATGTCTTGAAGAAGTTAATAGTTTAGAACTAAGATTGAAGTTTATTAAGTATTGTCTAAATGGAATAAAGTCAGTTCCTATAAGTTGAGGATATTTTTATTAGTTCCGAAGTGAAGATTACTCATCGCCCACAATTTTGTGAGTACCTATTTTTATTCGTTTATTAAAGTACCTATGTACTTTGAGTGTTAAATTGAGTTTTGATTTTGTCTCGACTAAAATGCAGAACATAGATATTATAATAATTTATATTTTAAAATATTCAAATGGACTTTAGGAAAAGTCCGGAATCATAAACAATAGAGTAGTATTATATTAGGGTATAGAGTTATCACTCGCGGAAAATATTATACGAAACCATCAAGGAAATCAGCGCTCCTAGTAGTTGGTGTACGAACTAATTTTCTTAGATATACCCATAACTATGGTTCTGTTGTTCTGCTATATATAGCCCTTATCCTACACCTATTGTTGTTATAATTTTTCGAGGTTATTTTGATACAAGTTTATCTCTTTCATTGTTGTTGCTTAATATTTAACATAGTAACAATGAAAGAGGTAAAACTTGTGTCTAAGTTGAGTGTGAACTATTTAAAACAAAAGTAATATCATCACAATATCTTTGTTTTATTAAACTTAATAAAGTATAACATAGCATTTTAAATTAAAAAAAAAAACCAGTAACGTCGTGTCTAGTGTTTACTGTCCAAATTCTGGACGAATCCGAATGAAAAATGTAGTAAAACACACCGACCAAAAAAAAGGGTAAAAAAAAAAACTGGGTGAAACATAAAATAAAGGTTTATTTATTTACTTTTTTTAGTTTACGGCCCTGGATAACAGTCCTTTAAGGCCTTTATTTATTAACTACACTTCATTGACCACAGATCGATAACTTTTTTTAACTGGTTTTACGGCTCTGGGTTCTAGCTCTTTTGAGCCTACCAATAACTTATAGGATAACAATATACTTAGTAGATAATCTATGGGATAACCTAACCCGGGAGAATCGGGAAGTGAGAAAAGTTGTATGATGTCAAACTAATTAATGTCGATTTATTATTTCATCAAAATGTAGAAATTTAATAATTTTAAAATGAATAGGGCATTAGGAGGCAATCAATCAGTTTATTGATTTATAAAATGTTTATAAGAATTTATATTACAGTCGAAATTATTAAAATAATACACTAGGTATATTTTGATTATTTTAACAAAAAAAATATATATATGCGTATAACGAAACGTGTAACGATTCTAGAGAAAAAGTATGCCGGCATTAAAAATAATCTTTGGTATTGCTACTACAAATATTATTAGCTGTTGATGTACAAACTACCTATATCAGTTCATATTTCCATAGTTTTGTTCGAAGTAAAAAGCACCGTGACATAAACGTCGTTAACACTTTTCCCGATGATAAAACAGTTTAAAACACTCACTAACGCCTTGTGGTCCACGAACAACATATCAAATATACCTACACGTAAAATTCATTCTTTTTATCCATGATTTAAGCAAAATTTTTATTAAAAATGAAATGAAAACAAAATTAAGATCCACAGAGTAAACTAAAATGCTAGTTTGACGTTTCGCATTCTTTAATTTCTTTAGACATTGCAACCACAGACGAAAAATGTATGAATGTTAGGGACCGTACACATCGATAATTCGTTCAGAATCGGAAATTGATCGAGTTATTTAAATCAAATTATTTTAATATAGCATTGTGTACAACAGAATCGGCCCCATTGTTTACGAACCATCAATAGATATATAAAGTTATTTTATATTGCGTTCTCGTAATAATGTTTACGGACTTATAAGTTTTGCAAGTACATAAAATGAAAATATAATTCTTTACATCAGAGTTAATTCATTCAAACGTCCACATTCCCAATATAGTTAGTTCAGCAATAGCGCATCACTAGAGGTCAAGTCAAAATAAAGTCACGTGATCAGTATCGCCATATTTGTTATCTTTTGGATCAATCATAAATTGGAATGCAGCTGTATAGGTGTAGTATGCATATTTCGATTCGTTCCTCGAAAAGGCAAAGGTCGTAGATCATGCAGCCTGGTGAATCGTAGATGACTTAAAATATTTTAATTGTGATATAATTTTTTGTAAAATTAAAAAAAAAATTACTAAACAGCACATTAAAAAAAAATCTGAAAAAATATATATTTGCGCAAAAAATTATGCGCGGGAATCGTAATAAAAAAATTAATCTTTTACTCTTGAAAGTTAAACGTTTTTAAAACACGACAATTAACAATAATAAATTATGTACCACCTTTTAATGGTGATTTTGTTGCTGCTTTGTTTTTATTTCTGTTTCAGCAAGAATCTGTAATGATGATCAAGATGTAAATGCGGTACAATTTAAAGATCATAGTTTGATAAAGAGATTGATGTCATACAAGAAACAAAATTTATAAGCTATTGAAATATGCAGAAGATATTACTTATAGCAAAATGTGCCATGTTATTGCCAGGACGTTGTGGATAATATGATGACGATCACGATAAGACAATGAGACTATTAGTTTGCGGCCATCAGGATGGTGAGCGGGCCACCATGGCGTAAATGATATAGTTAATTAAGATGATGATTAAAATAATGATTAAAATGATGATTAAGATGATAAGAGAATGAGACTATTAAGTTTGCGACCATAGGCTAGTGAGCGGGCTGCCATGGCGTAAATGATATAGTTAGTTAAAGATGACAATTAATAATAAGTGAGTATATCTCTTAAGTTACACTGCATTTACACATTTAAAGAACTCAGATACTGCTTAATTGTTTTTATTTTGTTCCTTTCAGGCATCATTGACGTAACGATCGTGGATATTTTACTGATGTCATGACGTTGTGGATATGATGACGATCACCATAAGAGAATGAGACTATTAGTTTGCGGCCATCAGGATGGTGAGCGGGCCACCATGGCGTAAATGATATAGTTAATTAAGATGATGATTAAGATGATGATTAAAATAATGATTAAAATGATGATTAAGATGATAAGAGAATGAGACTATTAAGTTTGCGACCATAGGCTAGTGAGCGGGCTGCCATGGCGTAAATGATATAGTTAGTTAAAGATGACAAGTAATAATAAGTGAGTATATCTCTTAAGTTACACTGCATATTTTACACATTTAAAGAACTCAGATACTGCTTAATTGTTTTTATTTTGTTCCTTTCAGGCATCATTGACGTAACGATCGTGGATATTTTACTGATGTCATGACGTTGTGGATATGATGACGATCACCATAAGAGAATGAGACTATTAGTTTGCGGCCATCAGGATGGTGAGCGGGCCACCATGGCGTAAATGATATAGTTAATTAAGATGATGATTAAAATAATGATTAAAATGATGATAAAGATGATAAGAGAATGAGACTATTAAGTTTGCGACCATAGGCTAGTGAGCGGGCTGCCATGGCGTAAATGATATAGTTAGTTAAAGATGACAATTAATAATAAGTGAGTATATCTCTTAAGTTACACTGCATTTACACATTTAAAGAACTCAGATACTGCTTAATTGTTTTTATTTTGTTCCTTTCAGGCATCATTGACGTAACGATCGTGGATATTTTACTGATGTCATGACGTTGTGGATATGATGACGATCACCATAAGAGAATGAGACTATTAGTTTGCGGCCATCAGGATGGTGAGCGGGCCACCATGGCGTAAATGATATAGTTAATTAAGATGATGATTAAGATGATGATTAAAATAATGATTAAAATGATGATTAAGATGATAAGAGAATGAGACTATTAAGTTTGCGACCATAGGCTAGTGAGCGGGCTGCCATGGCGTAAATGATATAGTTAGTTAAAGATGACAAGTAATAATAAGTGAGTATATCTCTTAAGTTACACTGCATATTTTACACATTTAAAGAACTCAGATACTGCTTAATTGTTTTTATTTTGTTCCTTTCAGGCATCATTGACGTAACGATCGTGGATATTTTACTGATGTCATGACGTTGTGGATATGATGACGATCACCATAAGAGAATGAGACTATTAGTTTGCGGCCATCAGGATGGTGAGCGGGCCACCATGGCGTAAATGATATAGTTAATTAAGATGATGATTAAAATAATGATTAAAATGATGATAAAGATGATAAGAGAATGAGACTATTAAGTTTGCGACCATAGGCTAGTGAGCGGGCTGCCATGGCGTAAATGATATAGTTAGTTAAAGATGACAATTAATAATAAGTGAGTATATCTCTTAAGTTACACTGCATTTACACATTTAAAGAACTCAGATACTGCTTAATTGTTTTTATTTTGTTCCTTTCAGGCATCATTGACGTAACGATCGTGGATATTTTACTGATGTCATGACGTTGTGGATATGATGACGATCACCATAAGAGAATGAGACTATTAGTTTGCGGCCATCAGGATGGTGAGCGGGCCACCATGGCGTAAATGATATAATTAATTAAGATGATGATTAAGATGATAAGAGAATGACCATAGGCTAGTGAGCGGGCTGTCATGGCGTAAATGATATAGTTAATTAAGGTGACAAGTAATAATAAGCATTATTGACGAACGATCATGGATGTTTTACTGATGTCATGACGTTGGGGATATGATGACGATCATAATAAGAGACTGAGACTATTAGTTTGCGGCCATTAGGCATCATTGACAATGATCATGAATATTAAACTGATGTCTATGTCTGTCTGATGTGTGAATGAGGACATTCTAAGAAAAGGATGGCCGAAACGAAATAATTGTTCGAATGTAACAATCATCCAAAGAAGTGGTTTGGTTTAAACAAAGATGGTGATTATGAGATTAAGATATAAGTATGAGTTTGATCAAATGAGAACCCCTGCCAAGAAAAGATGAAGTTCTTCGAATGCAACAATCAACCAAAGAAGCGGTTTAGTTTAAGCAAAGGTGATGATTATGAGATTAAGATAAAACTATGAGTTTGATGGAATGAGAACCCTTGTCAAGAAAAGACGAAATTCTTCGAATGCAACAATCAACCAAAGAAATAGTTTGGTTGAAGTAAAGATGGTGATTATGAAATTAATATTAAACTATGAGTTTGATGAAATAAGAACCCCTGACAAGTTCGAATGTAACAATCATCCAAAGAAGTGGTTTGGTTAAACAAAGATGGTGATTATGAGATTAAGATATAAGTATGAGTTTGATGAAATGAGAACCCCTGCCAAGAAAAGATGAAATTCTTCGAATGCAACAATCAACCAAAAAAGCGGTTTAGTTTAAGCAAAGGTGATGATTATGAGATTAAGATAAAACTATGAGTTTGATGGAATGAGAACCCTTGTCAAGAAAAGATGAAATACTTCGAATGCAACAATCAACCAAAGAAATAGTTTGGTTTAAGTAATTATGTTTAGGTGATTATGAAATTAATATAAAGTTAGATAAAATAAGAAACCCTGACAAGAAAGGATGAAATTTTTCGAATTCAACCAAAGAAGTGGGTTGATTAATGAAAAGTTAGTGATCATGAAATCAAGATAAAACTATGAGTTTGATAGAATGAGAATCTCTTTCAATTGAGCCTGAATGTCTGAGGACAGACATGAAGTCAGAATGGCCGATTGTTAGCGACATTGCTTTGCCTACAGTTGAATTTAAAAAAAGAATTATGAGGAGAGGTAAAAAATGGCGGCAATAAGAGCGGGAGCTATTGATTTGAAGCAGGGAAAATTAGAATTTATAATTATGTCTTGAAGAAGTTAATAGTTTAGAACTAAGATTGAAGTTTATTAAGTATTGTCTAAATGGAATAAAGTCAGTTCCTATAAGTTGAGGATATTTTTATTACAATTATGAAAATGATTTATTTTTTGTTTTAAGAATCCTCTTAAAATAAAAACCGCCTCTTCTATCGAGCGTCTAGCGTTTTCCTCGCTGTAGTGAGATGAAAAGTTTTGTGTTTCGCACGGCTGCAAATTTATTTGCGCTCGAGCCTTTGAATTCCTCGCTACGCTCAGGATTATAACCTTAGAATTCTTCGCTGGCTCGGACTTCAATACAAACTCTCGCGACAAAACAATTTTGCAGCCTTGCATAACAAATAACTATTGAATTATATTATGCTGGTATTGTATTTATATTCGATACTATGGTTGTTAGGTACTTTTTGGTATTTTGAAATTTTGTTTTGAGTAAACTGATAATTAAATTACTGCGCCAAAAAAAGGACTTTAAGTACCTACATATAAGTTAATTGTTTAATTGGGTGGAATTTTTGAAAATATTCATGAGTTTTTTAATATTTTTCTTATCTCGGTTTTTAAATCCATACTTATATTAATACTAGCTTATTCCCGCGACTTCGCCCGCGTGGACTACACAAACTTCGAACCCCTATTTTACCCCCTTAAGGGTTGAATTTTCAAAAATCCGTTCTTGGCGGATGTCTACGTCATAATAGCTATCTGCGTGCCAAATATCAGCCCAATCCGCCCAGTTGTTAGAACAGTGCGTTGATAGATCAGTCAATCAGTCAGTCACCTTTTCCTTTTATATATTTAAGATTAATGAGAATGCTTGTCAGTCAGTCTGTCAGTAAAATATAAATGGGCAGTCACAGATTTTCATAAAACAAATAGGTAGGGATTTCATTTGAAGAAACTAAACGTTTTTATGTGCATAATAAATATTGCTTAAGTATTATATTCTATGTATGAAATTAAAATGCAATAAAGTCATAATGTATGTTTTATTTCACTAATTGCTCAAATATAGTTGTAACGTAAATTGCCATATCGTAAATAAACCATAATTATGCAAAAGGAAGCTTCATTGAGTTTATCCTCCTCAAGAATAATAATTTAATGCACACAATAAGGACTAATAATGATGAATGACACCAATTATGTTGTATAAGTCCCGCAAATTGCTAATGTGCGTAGCCGCCATTTTAGTGACGTCAGCACTAGACTGAAGTTTTGAGCTGATGGTATATTTCCACTTAAATATACGTCAAAATGACGTAGTTCTTTGAAGAAAAATCTTTGCAATTGTGCATTGTAAGGTCTACATCTCCTGAGGATGCTCCGGTGTCGGGGCGAAACGTGCGTCGAGTGTGTTTGGGATTTGTGTGGTGCTGCGTGGTGGTGGTGCGTACCTATTACTTGCCGAGTGGTTGCTTTTCCTGCATGGTTCGCAGTGGGAGGGCGGGCGGTGCATTTCGCATGCTGCATGTTGCACCATACAGATTCGATCTGTTTCAGCCGATTACAGCAAATTAAGCTTTTGGTTCATTGTATACCACGAAATCAGTCAATCACAGCAATTGAAGTTGTAGCAATGATTGATGCAGCTTTTCCGCAATCAACAGGTACAAGGTGCTAATATGACATACGATTGCAAATTATCTACTATGTATACAAATACAAATAATAGTCATAATTATTAATACATACAATGTTTCTACTGATGATTACTTAGGGCGGCTTAGGTAGCATTAGGGTTAAACAATATTAGTAAAGTTTGAACACATTAATTATTAACACGGGGGGTAAGGGGGTGCAGTAACATCTTAGCACCCCAAATGTCAACCTCACCTGCACGCGGTGCCCCCTGCCGCCTGCGAATCAGCGAACGAGGATATGACGACCGAAGAATGGCGGGATAACCATTCCAAATGGCTTGGCTTTAAATAACACAGACCAGAGACGGGCAGCAGCGTCACTGGTGCGAAATGGCCTACAGCCCTGCGCTGACCAACCCGCCTGCCCAGCGTGGTCAGTATGGGCATTACTTCTAATGAGCAGCGCCAACAGACAAAGGCCCCCAGTTCCCGGCACCCCTGCTATTCCCGATTAAGGTGGTGGGGAGCGGGTGGATGAGGAAGGCTGAGGACCGTATTTGGTGGCGTGCTCTTGGAAAGGCCTATGTCCAGCAGTGGACGCAAACAGGCTGATGGATTGGATTGGAATTATTAACACTGGGTCGCGTAAACCATGAATAAAAATCCATTTCAATCAGAAGAGTTTTTGATAATCATAAATCATCATTAAAATGACTGTAACCATTTTCGCTGAGGGTGAAACAAGAGTGAATAGGCATCTTCCAGGTAAACGCGTCCCATCTTAGGCCGCATCATCACTTTCCATCAGGTGTGATTGCGGTCAAGCGTTTGCCTATAATGAATTTTAAAAAAAAGGGTTGTGACACCTTTAATGATTAACTAGCTGATGCCCGCGACTTCGCCGGCGTGGATTTAGGTTTTTAAAAATCCCGTGGGAACTCTTTGATTTTCCGGGATAAAAAGTATATGTAAGCTATCCCCCCGGATGTAAGCTATCGCTGTACCAAATTTCGTCAAAATCGGTTGCACGGTTGGGCCGTGAAAGGCTAGCAGACAGACAGACAGATAGACAGACACACTTTCGCATTTATAATTTTATATAGTATATAGTTTATTATTGTATATAGTATATAGTATAAGTATATAGTATAGTATTATAGTATATAGTATGGATGCTAAAGGGTCCGGTCACCTCTCAGCCGGCCAGCGTTGGATGACCCCTCACTAAGTGGACGGACGACATCAGACGAGTCACAGGGAGCCGCTGGATTCAGGCGGCCAAAGACCGTGGCGTGTGGAAGTCCCTACAACAGACCTGACGTCTATCAGTTAACACTACAAACCAGAGGCGGATTAAATATCGAGAGTGCCCTAGGCAAGCACCTCATATTCTGCGCCCCTCTAACAGCCATATTAATTTTTTTACTAACTTCGAAAAAACGAGGAATCGTCTCCTTGCATAGCTGATAGTTAGTGATTATACTATGTATGTGAACGAGTGAAGAACATCACGTCATGACACTTTGTTATGTTAAAGAAGAGGCAGTTTCGGTCACTCCAAGGTAGAAGGCCTTGTAATGGAACTCGACATGATCGCGCGCGCCCCTTCGTAATCTCGCGCCCCTAGGCACGTGCCTAGTTTGCCTTAGGGATAATCTGCCTCTGCTACAAACGATAAGTAAGATCGACAGCCCTCAATAGCCTCGCCTCGCAGATCGTATGTTCACCCGTTTGCTAACATAACACTAAAGTTTAAGTGTTAAAAGCTTTGTTTTCCGTGCCTACTTAAACAAATACAAGGTAAACGACGCGAAAACCTAATGGACTAAGAGCCAGCACGTGCCAGACCTTCGTTATTTAATATAAGTCGGTATGTACTGTATGGCGGATTGTAGCTGTAAATAAATCACTGTAACACCATCATTGTACCTGCAATCGTGCAAATAAATGATTTGATTTGATTTGATTTGATTTTGGAATTGGGAGGTAACAGGTACTTCATAAAGGTGTGAAACATTACGTCAAAGTATAAAGTCTAACTTTTTTTATATTTTCTTCGGAACAGTTACAGAAATCACGTCATTCATTGCCAGACACATAGTATCGTGAGAACCCCTTGCCAGACACACTTAAACTTTTAAAATTTAATGGCAGGGGGATGACCAACACCACCAGGATCCAAACAAACGTTCCTCTCAGTGTTGGGGACAATACGCAGATAAACTTTCAGCTTATCTAAAATAACGAAGGTCTGGCACACGCTGGCTCTCTCTCTATAAGTACAAAACCAAACGTATGATGACGTGCCTTCCAAAATACACAGGAAATAACTTAACAAAGTACTCTGTTTAACATGTATGATAAACCCATTAACGGCTCACTACTGAGCACGGGTTTCCTCTCAGACTGAGAAGGATTTAGACCATAGTTTACCACGCTGGCCAAGTGTGGATTGGCAAACTTTCACACAGCTTTGAGAACATTATGGAGAACTCTCCTTACGATGTTCTCCTTCACCATTTGTTTTGTGATATTGCTTAAAAAGCACAAACTCCGAAAAGTTACAGGTGCGAACCCCTGACCTCTCTAATGCTCTGTAGTGGGGCGGATACGGGTTGATGATGATGATGACTTAACTTTTAATAATTAAAGTAACAAAAAACTTCAAGCCTTTCAAAAAGGATATGAAACGTTTTTTTTTGTGGCATTAAAATTTTAGCACTGCAGCTAATTTAGGACGCTACTAACTAAAGATAATAATCTGTTTTAAAATCAAGACGTGGCAAATTCCGTTGTACACAATCTCAAATCTCTCTCATTGTCAAAAACTAAACTAAAATAGCACGTCTAAATCTATTGCTATCCCTTTCATAATGTTGCTTGCGGAAAAGGATAGCACTAGATTTAGGCCTGTTAATTTAGTTTAGTTTAGAGATTGTGTACAAGAGAATCGGCCCAAATGTTTAAGAACTAAAACCCATTAATTAATATTCATTAAAATCATCACGGAAGAACGTTTAATGTTTGTTATTTTGAAATTTTGCAATCTGATAACAATAGTAGTTTAGTACAATGAACTTCATTGGTATGATCACGGATGTGCGAACAGGGGTGATGTTTCAGTTTTTAAAAATATAGTTTTAAAAATTAACCAGTTTAATACATCGATATAAATTATACTTCATGCTTCGTACTCGAGATTATATAAACTAGGTAGTATACGCATAGATAGTAGATACCGTCCACTTCATTGAGATTTTTATAAAATATATTTTTGAAAAAAGAGTTTGTTGATATAATGTCATCCTGACGCCCCTACGCGATACTCATTCGCTTTTTAGTGCGCTACCGTTCCACTTTATATAATCTCTTCGTACGAAGCCTTCGTATAATTATGATAGAACTTCACTTAAAGGTAAGTTCGTTTAATCAGTAAATAAATGACAAGATATTATGGTCAAGCGAACAAAATTTTTCACGGCTTGGAAACCAAATAAATCAGCGCCACCTCTTGTATACTAATGAACGACCCGTTTGAAATCCAGACGTCACTGAGATTGCAATGGCACCAATGTATCGGTGCCATTTTGTTTGTTCAATAACCTTGTCCAAAAGAAGTAATATAAGTCAAGTCAATGGCTATAAATTAATTTTTTTTAACTATGTTTTTTCGCTAATTTTGCATGTCACATTCGATGAGGGATTAGAGTAGATAACGGGTACATACCTACCACGATTAATTTGGTGTTGTTATTTGTCGATACATATTTCAAACCAATGAGGAGGTTTCCAGGCAACGTTCGAGAAAATTTTCATAGATGGCGCTGAATATATTACCACCATTAATGACGAAAAATAATACCTATATCTATATCATATATACTTTAAATTTAAATCGGATGCGAAAGTAATTAATTACTTCTATTATAGTTCACAGATTTTGTGGGGAAGAAACGTAAGGAAAATTGCAGTGCACGCTAGCTCTTACTCTTCATCTATGTCATTGATTGACACGACCTAAACATTAAAGCATAGATCATATAGATATAGGTATTATTTGTCCCGTCCGTAAAACCAAGACCCGTCTCGTTCGTGCCTTAATCTTCCCAATTTTTATGTATGGAGTAGAGACATGGACTATCAAAACAAGAGAAAGGCAAAGAATAGACGCGTTTGAAATGTGGTGCTGGAGGCGGATGCTACGGATTCCGTGGACTGCCAAGCGCACAAACGTGTCTATCCTTTCGCAACTCGGGATCACTGCTCGACTCTCCTCCATATGTTACCAACGATTACTCTCATATTTCGGCCACATCATACGGCGGGGGGACGACAGCTTAGAAAAGCTCATAGTGACGGGCTACACTGAGGGCAAAAGACCGAGAGGCCGCTCACCAACTAGGTGGTCCGACCAGCTAAAGGAGTCCAGCAAGTGGGGATTTCATCACATTGTAAAAATGGCCACCGACAGAAGCCGATGGAAATAGATAAGCCATTCGAGGGCAGTTTGCCAGGACCACGATCTTCAGCAATGAAGGAACGACCGGAGAGAGAGAGATTATTTGTCCTCTTTCGTGGCGACCTATACGAAATATTCGAGAGACATCTATGAAATTTTATTGAAGCTGTCCCTGAAACTTCCTCATTGCACGGGTCGTGGTCACGACGGGACTGCGGTGCTGCGAGAGATGAAGTACGAGCTGTCAAGGGCAGTAGCGAACTACCCTCTTTCTTGTTCTTTTCGCTGGAACTTCACGAGCTGTCCGGCAAAATACACTCACAACGTCTCTATCTACATTAAAATATGTCGTCAAACCACGAAAATCATTAGTTTGTCTTGTCAAGTTACCTTAATTATTATGCTACTTCATTTGTTAAAATTAATGAGCAAAAGACTGTCATAAATAGGTACTGTTAAAGGTATGACCCGTGCCTATCTGGGATTTTAAAACATTTTTTTTTTAATTCGTGTTTTAAGTTTTTTTTAAGCTACGTGAGAACTTTTTGATTTTCCGGGACGAAAAGTAGCCCATGCCCATTGTCAATTCCTGGGATGTAATCTATCTCTGTAAAAAGGTAGCAGACGGATAGACAAACACACTTTCGCAATATTAGTATGAATATGAATACAAGAATTTCTGAAAATCTTTTCTTAGTTTCATGTGTCCCAGCGGACCTGTATTGATCTCAGTGTCAGTTAGTCAGTTACACTTATACATATTTACAATAGTATTGTTATAATTTTTTAATAATAATCTTCTAGCCAACCTATAAATGGTATAAAATAATACTTGTGGAAAAGTTCATAATTATGTTAACACAATAATTACCTTTTAAATTATAGAAAAACTAAAAAAAAAAAGATTCACAATAGATACACTTTTTGCAAGATATGCTAATTTCAGCCATTGTTCAAGTGCACACTTTGAATGACCAGAAGCAACAAGCAAACAATCGTCGAAGTTTGCCGACTCTCAAGGTTTCTTAGCTCTGTGGTCACGGAGAGAGCGATCTTTGACTCGATATCCACTAGTGAACACTCGATCGCGGCGCGAATAGGTCGCCATCTTAGAAAAAGTAATAGACGTCAAATCGCGCGCATTTTTCAAATATCGAACACTAGGCAACTTTGGTCTTCACAAAGAGTTTTAAGGTTTTTTATTGTTGACAGTTTTCCTACTTTTTTTTGCTTTTGTTTTTTTAAAGAAATAATAAGTGCAAGTGCGTGGCATTTTTTCGGAAAGTAAAAGGAGGTGAGACGTGTTAAAAAATCGGTGAGTATTTTAAATACACCTTATACGTTCTCCTTTAATGATTTTTTTTTCTTTTGCTTTGGCTCTCGGCTTCGCACGTTTTATTGAGGTCAAGCTTGAATTATGTTCTAGTGGTCTGGTTTTTACCGTAGTTGGAAAAAGTACCTACTCTGTGTTTAATTATTGAAATAAATCTAAATATAGGTAAGTATATAAAAGGAAAAGGTGACTGACTGACCCTTAAAGCGCAGCTCAAACTACGTGACGGATCGGGCTGTGGCATATTATAAGCACATGTTTATAATACCGTGACATAGAGATCGCTAAGAAAAGATTTTTTTTAATTCAACCCTTAGGGAGTAAAATAGGTGTTTGGTGTACCTAGTTCACGCGGACGAAGCCGCGGGCATAAGCTCATAATCAAAATAATCAATAATAGCTTATAATCAAAATAATTATTTTTCTTTTCAATAATTTTTATAGCTTACCTAGATAAATGGGTAGGTACAATATTGCCATATTTTTTTATGTTCATGTAGGTACCTACAATAACACTTAGATTTTCCAAAGTGAAAAAGTTTTCAGTTTGAGCGTGAATAAATAAATAATAAACCTTTTTGTTTTGGGAAATAACAGTGGAGAGTAGAGACAGAGATGAAAAGTAGCTGGTTTCTGCGACTTTTTCAGCGTGGATTTTACGTATTCTACAAATATTTCAGCTTTACAGCGGTTTCAAAGGTTGGAACAACGACATAATCGAAAACGTAACGAGTCATATCGAACGCGCGCGTACGTGTGAACGTCTTGTAGTACAAGATTATGAAGCAAGTCACACTGCAAGCGCTACGGTGATGAACTGATGATAGATAGCTGCAGCGTGACTCATGCCTACGCGCGAATTGCAATGTGAACATTTTCATACAGTTCTTTGTGCTATAATTTTATAACTTCTAGAAGAGCATTGGACACCGTTACCGTCGCGCATCGCTGGCATCCCTCTTTATTTTTTATTTATTAGTAGAGTGAATGTCAAAGAGGCGTAAAAACACTGCTTACCCTAGCGGAAATAGCTCTATGATCATCTTTTATTCATTCGATCATCTCCGGCTCACTGTTGAGAACGGCTTAGGCCATGGTCCACCACGCTGACCAAGAGCAGATTAGCAAACTTTTGAAATTATTTGAGCAAAACATGGAGAGCTGATCATCAGACAGGTAGATTTCTTCTTACATAAAATACTTCACACATTATCGCATTCAATAGGTCGAGATGGCAATAGGGGTACAGGCGGGGGGACGCCCAGCGTTGCCAGACGTCCCGCTTTTTAAATCGAAATTAAATGTCACGCGCGGGACAGGCTTCAGTCCCGCTTTTCGAGAATAGCTCAAACGCGTGCGTGCAGCATGCTGTCTGTAAAAATTTGTGTCCTGTGAAGAGTTCTTCATCTTTAGGAAACTTTAAAAGAAGTTAAATCTTCACAGAAATATCATGAATCAGTAATTCTCATAAATAACTATTCTCTCATTGTAAGTTGCAAATTTCTAACACGCCATTTTTTTCGAATGAATAATCCGTTTTTGTTTTTTTTAATTCAGAAGACGAATAAGACTACTATTTAACGATAGAGTAAATCTGATTTAAAACATTATGGTCTAAGATCCTGCTATAAGACGACCTTCACCGAGCTGGTTAATGGATGAAACGAATTTTATATTCAATTTAATATGTCAACAAATATATTGCATATGGGTTGCCTAAAAAATTTCTTCTCAATAAAGCTGAACCGGAGTTCCTCTGGTGCTGCAAATGTTCATGGGCGGTAATCACTTAACATATGGTCGCCTGCTCGTTATCTCTATTGAAAAAAAAACCGTAACAGCTAGAGTAAAAATTTTTGAACGACAAATAATAAATTTCCGACTTGGCTAGTTTTTAATAAGGATAGTTAACGTATTTTCATTTACACGGCTTACTGTAAATAGTTAGTACCTAGGTAAACTAGGTACATAGTTTCTTGTAATGTAAGCACTAAGCGTCGCTTAGTATGTCAACAACGGACCGGTCGTGCGAGTAATAAAATTAATACATACTTAGGCTGTAGGTTCTTTTTTTTTTTTAAAGAATATTAGCCATGTTAAATGACTAATATTCCCCTTTCCTCTCTAATTAAGCGTCATGCTTGTGCTAGGAGTAGGTACGACAATAGTGCAACGGGCGGGGTTTGAACCGTCGACCTTTCGGTTTTCAGTCCACTCCTATACCGGTTGAGCTATTGAGGCTCTGAACTCTCTACGCGATGCATCCGATCCTTATAGCTTAAAGGAAAACCTGAAAAAAATAAAAACCGACTTCAATACCTAACCACAAACACTAAAAATTAAAACATATTTGCAATTGGAATACTCTTCCACGATATGTGTTTCCAACCAATTACAGCCCGGGTATCTTTAAAACAAGAGTGAATAGGCTAATCTTCTAGGTAAACGCCTCCCATCTTAGGCCGCATCATCACTTTCCATCAGGTGTGATTGCGGTCAAGCGTTTGCCTATAATGGATTTTAAAAAAAAGTTGGGGCACGTTGGGGGTAATCCAGTCCGGGATAATCGGGATGATGACAACTAGTCAAATCAGCGACTTTTTATCAAACGTCAAACCGCTCAGTAGGTAAGGGAGCTTGTATGCTTGTAAGTAGCAGTTGTGACGTCATACACATTTGACATATTAATTTCACGTACTTTTTTTGGTAAATCGATAATTTACGTGGATTTTACGAATTTTGGAAGACCTTCTAGATATTTAGTCCTAATTCTTAAGGAATAATTTATTTTTGACGTAGTCATCATCCCAACTGAAACAACAAAATAATTACACGTGTCCTTCCAAGAGGTACGAAACCCTCGGTGCGCGAGTTCGACTCGCACTTCTGCGGTTTTTTTGTTACTTGATACGCACAGCGCTTAGGTTTTTAAAGAGAATAAAAGGCTTGTGGCGGTTACCACAATAGAAACTAGATGGCGCTGTTCAATCGATGACGTAGTCCCGAACAAATGTACCGCCGACAGTACTCGCAATTACAGAGTGTTCGGCAATCTGGACTATATAATATAGAAGTTTCAAGATTCAACTGTCGGCCCAGCTGGCGCTACCGAGCACAACCAACCGCTCGGTGGGAGATCTCCCCTTTGGTACGGTCGAGCCTGCACACCGCTCCCGTACAGGCTTTTCCAAGTCTCTGACTCAACCGTTTAATACACAATTAAATTCAAACATGATCTGAATTATTTACGTACTTATCTACCGTTTATGTATTGCAATGGTACACCGAAGGTACTTACTACTCAACATTCTTGAGAGTAATCCAATCAAGTAATCAATCATGTTTGAAATGGACTATACTAATTAGAGTATAGTGTAACCGACATAGCTCAACGGGTTGCGAAGCTGAAGTGGCAATGGACAGGGCACATAGTTCGTAAAACCAATAGGCCAGAGGCGTCTTTACATATGGTGCAGAGTGTCAAATCAAATCAAATCAAATCAATCAAATATTCTTTATTGCACATGTGGGTATGTATGTATATACAGATGTTACAGTTATTAAAGTTTCACCACAAATAGCCATATTATGGCATGCAAAAAATAAAAACTAAAACCAACTTAATGACTTAAATTACAATTGAATTATCTATGTGCGGCGCACACGGGCGCCGGGTCTAAGGGGGCGCCGAGCGTCCTCTAATGCGACACCTCCAAAGATGCGTCGATGCCGGCGCTCTCAAAGACCCTGCGCTCGTGTTATGGCCGTCGCCGTCATCATTTAAAATTGCACCATTTGCATCCGAATTTCCGTTTGAAAATATAACTGTTAGTATTCCATTTTGACCCTGCTCCTACTAGACTAGAGGGCGCCAGGGTACTGGTTGCACACGGGCGCCACAAGGGAGACGCCTCTGCAATAGGCGTTGGGGTCAAAGGTGCTGGAATGGCGACCTCGCACCGGAAGACGCAGTGTTGGAAGATCCCCCATTAGGTGGACGGACGACATCAGACGAGTCGCAAGGAGCCGCTGGATTTAGACGGTGCAAGACCGTGGCGTGTGGAAGTCCCTACAAGAGACAGATGTCCAGCAGTGGACATCTATCGGTTTCTATATGATTAGTAGTACCTACCTAGTATATAAATCTTTATTGCAACAAAACACTACGTATTTAGAAATACTGCATATAAGAAGGAAAACAATATTGCGCTTGGGTGCAAAGGCGGCCTTATCTCAAAGTGATTACTTAAATATTTTCCTTAACTTACTTAACAACTTCCTTACCCCTGGCGGGAATCGAACTCGAAACCTCCCACTTGTAAGACCTCCGCTCTCACCACTGCGCCAGGGAAGTCAATGGTCAAGGGTCAACCTCCTTTGTTAAATCAAGTTATTACTTGCAATTTATACGTATTTAACTTTGACCCCAAAACATTTAGGTTTCTTTTGTGTCATTAATTATGTCACAAATAAATCGATGTCCGACTTCGTTAATGTAATTTCAAAAGCCGTAAATTAAAATTTTAACCTTTAGCATAGTTTGTCATAAATCTATACTTATAATAATCTTTAATATACAGGGTTACAGGGAAATAGGACACGATCCCCTTAAGGGGTTATAGTACAGGACATTAGCTATCAAACGACCCCTAAAGTGCTTGTGCAAAATTGTATCGTTTTCGAGTTATTCGTTTTTTTATTTTTTTCCAGGTAAAGGGGTGTTTGCCACTTTAAAAATTAATAAAAAAAAGGAACAATGTATTTGAATTCTTGTGCTGTGAGTTAATAGATCATTCGGTCAGTCAGTGACTCACTCACCTTTCCCTTTTATAAATTTTAATTAATTATTACTTTAACTGAAGTGGAATTTTTAGTACGGAACTCAAATAATTTTTAATTTTTAGTGCTTAATTTAAATCAAATAAATTTAATTTAAATTAAGCACTTACAACAAAAATAATCTAGGAAGACGCAAATGTTTGAATTAGTAAACAATTTTTTGTACAATTGTAAATAGGTACTTACATTATTATAATTAAATATAATTAGTAGCTGTTGTGTAGTTTTTATGATTTTTTCCTACCTTGACCAAAAACTGCACGCCAGTCATGCACTCTGTAACCACCACTTATTCTGATTTTCTAGGATACTTTTTAGGGTTCCGTATGTCTAAAAAAAAACGGTCAAGTGCGAGTCGGACTTACACACGAAGGGTTCCGTGCGAATGTTTCTATTGTCGCTATAACAACAAATAATAACACACATAACTCTCTACCTATTGTTCACGAGATACAACAGCCTGCTGACAGACGAACGCTTAGTAAAAGGGTCTCGTTGGCACCCTACATGTACGGAACCCTGAAAAGGAACCCCATAGGATTACTCGTATGGCTATCTGTCTGTATGTAAATTTCTGTAGCCCAAACACAGACGTGTAACTTAAATAAATGTATTTCGAATTTATGGCGGTCACTTTTTGGTGGCAAATAAGAAATTAAAAAAAAAACGGCCAAGTGCGAGTCAGACTCGCGCACTGAGGGTTAAACAGTCGTATTTTTCATCAAAAAATAAATCGATAAATTCGATAAATCAAAAACTATTATGCATAAAAATGAATAAAAATCTGTTTTAGAATAAACAGGTAAAGCCCTTTCATATGATACGCCATTTAGTATACCTAGCATACTTTGAAAATTGAACATATCTACTAATCATTTTGTCATGAAAACATTTTAATTTTTACCACAAACTTACGGTTTTCGGATTTATTCCTTTACTTGTGCTATAAGACCTACCTACCTACCAAATTTCATGATTCTAGATCAACGGGAAGTACCCTATAGATTTTCTTCACAGACACGACAGACGGACAGACAGACAGACAACAAAGTGAATCCTATAAGGATTCCTTTTTTCCTTTTGAGGTACGGAACTTTAGGCAGTGTTATTTCTTGTACGATTGTACGGAACCTTTCATGTGCGAGTCTGACTCGCATTTGGCAGGTTTTTTTGTGGCAAAACCGCATGCCTACCTATTTCTTAATTCAATAATAAGGAAAATCCTGAACAAAACTTGATACACTTTACATCAAAGTCTGCAGATCACCTTTTTCACGCAGTACAATTGAAAGAGTGTAGAGCTATTTTTAAATTCTTAGGACCTAAGTTAAGTCTACAATTCTAAGTAAACGTGATTATATCAGTTACTGCAATGAATTATAAAGGTATGATTCCGAACCACGCTGCACGCCTATTGCTGCCTAGCTCGGAATGTAATTTCATATAAGCTTATAGAGATTGTAGAGAGCTTATGGGGACCAGTAGTGCTGCGACAGCTGGTGACAGCACTGCTGCGTGCAGCGTGGTTCGGAATCATACCTTAATAGTGTTTCTAGACACCGCTGTCAGAGTGAACTAGAGCAAAGGAACTCTCGGTTTGATCATGAATCAACGAAATATTTTTATGTCAAATATTAGGCTATGGTGACGTCATGGATGTACCACAGAGTAGATGTGCTATAATAAATCTTACTATAGGTACTAGCCTAAGAGCGATCACGCACTCATCCGATCCGAATCCGGAAAATACGGAAAAAATATGCAAAAAAATATGCAAAAAATATCTACGTCATATGTCATAAGCTTCATACAAATAGTTCTATGACGAATTCGGAACGTATTTTCACGGATTCGGATCGGATAAGTGCGTAACCGCCGCAAGGGTGACGTAAAATCAAAGAAAAATAGGACTACTTTAGGGCTATCTGCGTCAAAATGTACTAAAATTGATGGACCGCTAGTAACGTCGCGCGTCTACGTAGCCTAGACGTTTTGTTAAAAGTCCCAAAGCATTAGGGTTGTCAACTGTACTATAATTTAAATAATTTTGTACTATATTTCGGTTCTCACTAGTAACCATACCAGTATATATATATATATATGGTATATATATATGGTATATACCAGGGTTGTTGCGGATGTCAATATTTTGACATCCATGGATGCCATCCATGCGGATGTGGATTATTAGAAGTTCACATCTACGGATGCGGATGCGTATGTCTGAATTAATGCGGATGTTCTGCATTTGCGGATGTGGATGCGAATATCCGTAACACCCCTGTTGAGTACCATTGTACACTTTTTGATTGATCAGTTAGCGAACGTATATCTCTGGCGCCGCCCACTTTCTTTGCAGGTCGTTTACTTGTTGAAAATTTGAATCTGCATCTGTAAAAGCTCCGCGTTAATTGATGCGGATGCGGATGTCGGAATTACTCTTGAATAAATATATAGCAGGCATTAGGTACCTACGCAAAATACTAGTATATTTTAGATTCAGGGGGATAGGGTAATCGAGTCATATTGTATTTTCACTAAGAACATATTTTTTTAGTCTTATGTATATTTACATAATATTTCGATTTTTTACAATTTCTCACGTATAGGTACCTACCTACTCTTTAATGAATCAGTGAGAGAAATACCTTTTTTTTTAGTTTTTAGGGTTCCGTACCTCAAAAGGAAAAACGGAACCCTTATAGGATCACTTTGTTGTCTGTCTGTCTGTCGGTCTGTCAAGAAACCTACAGGGTACTTCCCGTTGACCTAGAATCATGAAATTTGGCAGGTAGGTAGGTCTTATAGCTGACATTCGGGGAAAAATCTGAAAACCGTGAATTTGTGGTTACATCACACAAAAAAAATTAAATTGTGGTCATGAACTAATAATTAGTATTTTCAATTATCGAAGTAAGATAACTATATATAAATGTCAAGTGGGGTATCATAAGAAAGGTCTTCATCTGTACATTCTAAAACAGATTTTTATTTATTTTTAAGCATCATAGTTTTTGAATTATCGTGTGAAATGTCGAAGAAATACGATTGAGTACGGAACCCTCGTTGCGCGAGCCTGAATCGCACTTGGCTGGTTTTTTAAAATAAAGTACCGCTAATCCGTCTTAATCCGTTTTGATATTTATGTCTTTTAAAGTAACAAAATCTTCACAAAAACTGTAGGTCAACAAACTCCAATCCCCAACCACATGTCTGCAATACGAGAAACAATTAACGAATCCTTTAACGTATTGGTGAAATTAACCTTGCGCGATATCCATTCGTATCACGTTCGAGTTTGTAACTCGTCTGCCCTTGGTACCATTCTGCTTAAACTACGGATATATATTCGCGGGGCGTTGTCCAAATAAAATAGTGGCATTGCATCTCGCAATGATTTCCTAGCGAATTGCGTGGGGCAATTTAGTTGACCGAGCGAAGCGAGGTCTGTGAGATTGATTGAGATCTATAGAGCGCACTTTGACTTTGCTCAGACTTAAGATTGAGTTAAAACGAGACAGATTTATGTAAGAGATATAGCTCTGTCTCGTTTTTACTCTGTCTTAAGTCTAAGCAAAGTCAGAGTGCGCTCTTGTTTGGGTTTGGATCTAATTTTCTTGTTAAGTACATACCTACCTAAGTATTTATTGTGAACTTAGGTTAGATTAAGGGCAACACTCAACACGCAACTATTGGCACGCAACACCATGGTCTATGGTTATTTACCTAACGCAATAATATATCTTTAACAATTTAGAAGACTGACTAGCACGGGTGGTCGGCGAGTTTTTGAAGATTATCATGATTAACCCATCACCGGCTCACTACAAAGCACGGGTCTCTTCTCAGACTGAGAAGGATTTTGGCCATAGTCTACCACGCTGGCCATGTGCGGATTGGTAGACTTCACCTTTGAGAACATTATGGAGAACTCTCAGGCATGCAGGTTTCCTCAGGATATTTTCCTTCAGCGGTAAAGCAAGTGATATTTAATTAATTAAAACGCACACAATTCCGAAAAGTTAGAGGTGCGTGCCCGGGATCGAACCCCCGACCTCCGATTAGAAGACGGACATAATAACCACTAGGCTATCACAGCTTATTTTTTGAAGATTTTATGTATTATTGTTTAAATAATTTTATAGAAACATTATTATTTAATACTAATTAGGATGTAAGTAGGTAGGTAATTTTTTTTTATTTTTTTTTAAAGTGCTTTCATATAATTTTGTAGATGTCAAATGGTAGGGTAAGCAGAGCCTTTATGCCTTTATTGGCGGACCGCCACTGCTGACTAGCCACGGCTTCGCACGGGTGGGCTTACACATTTTTTTCATTTTTTTTATTCATTATAGGCAAACGCTTAACCACAATCACACCTGATGGAAAGTGATGATGCGGCCTAAGATGGGATGCGTTTACCTAGAAGATGCCTATTCACTCTTGTTTTAAAGATACCCGGGTTGTAGTTGGTAGGAAACACATATCGTGGAAGAGCATTCCAAACCTTAGCCATACGTATGAGGAATGATGACGGAAAACGTTTCGTGCGTGTAGATGGGATGTCGACGACATAAGGATGGAATCTCGCCCGACGTCTTGCGGTTCGGTGGTAAAATGGTGAAGGGGGGACAAGATCGAAAAGTTCCTGAGCACACTCACCGAAATATATCCTATAAAACACTGATAAGCCGGCGACCTTGCGGCGGTGATCAAGTCTTTGTAGTTTCGCCAGTAACGGAGAGTCTTTTCCAATGAGTCTCCTAGCTCGACGATCAACGGCGTCCAGAGCCGCTAGTTGGTAGCGGAGCCATCATAAAGGTGACTGCAGTACTCCATGCAGGACCTTACTTGTGCTTTGTTTGTGCTTGAGTAGGAAGTATTATCTGTAATCTTATTGATGTTTGTATTTTTATTTTGTCACATATGTTTGTAAATGTTGTATTAACTTATAATTATTGGCGACTACATTTAGTAAGTAATATTTTCAGAATTAAGTTTTTTTATAAATGTATTAGTGAAAGTAGCCGTTAGTTAATTTAATAAATAAAATAAAATAAAAGTTTATTTAAGTGGCAATGGTTGTGTTATATTACAATTATAGGTAGGTACATAATTAAACACTTCCTTTTGAAATGTTCTGAGTCTCTGAATTATCATATTGAGACCCTTAGTATAGTCCCTTAAACCTATAGTACCTACTACCAACCAAATAGTTAAATTAAATAATTGTTATACAAATATTACAGGTACGTATGCCTGTGGATTTAAGATTATATACCTATATTTTTTTTTTGACAAAAACTTTATTGGCATCGTGTCGAGAAATCATTATACATTATATCTGACCATAGATCGCACTGTAAAATTTTATTTCACTTTTTTATTTTATTTTTTATTTAGCTAGCCTTATCTAATTACTATTATTATTACAAAGTAATGGTAGGTACTAGTTTACATATTTAAAATATCACAAAAAACATAAATTTATATATACATAAAGCCCAAGTAAAAAAAAATCGGTTAAGTGCGAGTCGGAATCGCACATGAAGGGTTCCGTACTATCGAACAAGAAATAACACATTATATATATAATGCATATATAAATGGCATATTATAATGAGGAAGGAAGAAAGCCATTTCACTAGAAGAATGTTAAATTGAAAAAAGAGGAGAGGACGACCAAAAAAAAGGTGGATGAATTGCTTGAAAGAGGATATATGCGTGTAAAAGGGGTGGACAATACGTTGACGGATGACAGAAGTGAGTGGAAGAAGAAGACATGTTGTGCTGACCCCACGTAGCGTGGGATAAGGTAAGGAAGAAGAAGAAGCTAAAGCGGCAATAGAAATACACATTTTTTGAAAATATCAACTATCTACATCTTGTGGTTCACGAGATACAGCCCGCTGATAGACAGACTGACGGACGGACGGACGGACATCGGAGTTTTAGTAATAGGGTCCCGGTTGGCACCCTTTGGGTACGGTACCTTAGAAACCAGTTTAATAGTTAGTGTATTGAATATATTTTTATTTTTATGTGTCCTTTTTATTCAAATTAGCCACATAACAGGTTTAATATGATCTCACCTGATATAATAGATTGTTACAAATATTTTATCAAAATATTCTGCTCTTGATTGTAGTATTGGATATAGTTACAAGGTGAAAACATAAAAACACTATGAAATAGGCTGTAATTAGATCCAAGTTCATTAACGGAAAACAAATACAAATGATTAGTATAGTGTTGATGATTTTTTAAATGAATTTTTTTAAATAGTGCATAGAAATAGATATTTTAATTATTAATAACTTTTACATGATGACATAACAATATTTTAAGAAGGTGAAAATGAGATGCTGGGTTCAATTAATTTTGCTCGCGATTGCTTTCGCAGGATATATGTGATTACCCCATGTAAATAATATACATGTACCTACCATATCTGAGCTAAATAAATAAATGATTATGATTTTATTTTTGCTTAGACCTTAACTTTTTAGGGTTCCGTATCCGAAGGGTGCCAACTGCCAACGTTCAACTAGACTATAAGTAGACATCTCTATGACTTTGCTTATATTAAATGCATTTTTTATGAAGCTGTGATAGCCTAGTGGTTAGAACGCCCGCCTTCTAATCGGAGGTCGGGGGTTTAACTTACTAACTTTTCGGAGTTATGTGCGGTTTAATTATTTAAATATCACTTGCTTTAACGGCGAAAGAAAACATCAAATTCAGAAAATTATCTTTAAGGAACAAATATGAAGTAAATGAGTAGTTTTGACCAAAGTTTTTATGGAATAACATGTAGATGTATAAATGTTATGCTCGCAAAACTCATTACCATAAGCCTTCGATGTATGATTAGTCTACTATTTTCGAAAAACCAGCCAAGTGCGAGTCAGGCTCGCGCAATGAGGGTTCCGTACTACAGTCGTATTTTTTCGACATTTTGCACGATAATTCAAAAACTATGATGCATAAAAATAAATAAAAATCTACTTTAGAATGTACAGGTGAAGACCTTTCATATGATACCCCACTTGATATAGTCACTCACTTCGAAAGTTGAAAATACTAATTATTAGTTCATGACCACAATTTAATTTTTTTTTGTGATCTAACCCTAAATTCACGGTTTCCCCAAATGTCAGCTATAAGACCTACCTACCTGCCAAATTTCATGATTCTAGGTCAACGGGAAGTACCCTGTAGGTTTCTTGACAGACAGACAGACAGACAGACAGACAACAAAGTGATCCTATAAGGGTTCCGTTTTTCCTTTTGAGGTACGGAACCCTAAAAACTAAATAAAATTTGAATTTTCGAGGCTGGATGTATCAAACCACCTTAAGTATAACTTAAATTATAACACATCGATGGTTATGACACATTCTTGTAGGAAGATCTAGACCACACGAGTCAAGGAAATGACTATAATAGTATCATGTCGCGTCATTTGTCCACTTTCCCGCGTTTCCGTGGTTTACCTAACATACCTAATATACCTACATGCACAGATATCATATTACGTTTTACACCTAGTTCCGTATTTGTAACAATAATTGACCTAATCTTGTCTAACGACCTAGTATTTTATTTTTTAGCATTTTTATTGTTTTTATATAAATTACTAGCTGATGCCCCCGACTTCGTACGCGTGGATTTAGGTTTCGCGGGACAAAAAGAGAAGTAGTAATTAAATATAAACATCGCAAGGAAACCGGCATGCCTGAGAGACCCATGCTCTGTAGTGAGCCAGGGATGGGTTGATTATGATGATGATGAATACACCCAAACTATGATGTTTATAATTATGTACGGAACCCTAAAAGAGCGAAGCCTGACTCGCATTTGACCGATTTTTATGAAAAGCACTGTCGTTGGGGGTCGCGCTAAGGTAAACTTCTATTTAAATACATTACTTTAGTCTAGAATTCTAGATAATAATTATCCTCTACAGGTGTGCCCATCCATCTGTATTTTTAATATATAAAATTCAAAGTCCTGACTGACTGACTGACATATATATCAACGCACAGCCTAAACCGCTGGTCTTAGAGACATGAAATTTTGAGGGTGTGTTCTTTGTAAAGAGTAGGTATCCACTAAGAAAGGATTTTTCGAAATTCTACCCCTAAGTCGGTTAAATAGGGGATGAAAGTTTGGACGAAAGTACGTCATTTTTCAAATTATTTGCATGAAAATTGGTATTTAGGTTTTCGGTCACAAATGAAGAAATACGTGTTCCAGGATTTTTGGAAATTCAACCCCCACTTCTATTTTCTAAATTCCACCCGAGCGAAGCCGGGGCGGGTCAGCTAGTCTAAATAATATGGTATGTATTCATAAATCAAACACTTAAGTATTGTAGGATAACTACTATAATAAGTACCTACATATAACGCATTAGCTACTCATGGGCATAAATAAATATTGATCTCATACTTTACTTATGTAGTAAGTATTTTGTTAAAGTAAATAATAAATAAACTGTATTAAAGTTTGTTTTTCTGTGATATTACCTTTTGAAACATGGCTTCGGCCTTCGCCTGCGTGTAAATTGTTCTGTAGGACTTAGGAGCTGTTACTAATAGGGAAGATATTATGAAAAAACCGGCCAAGTGCGAGTCAGGCTCGCGCAATGAGGGTTCCGTACTACAGTCGTATTTTTTCGACATTTTGCAGGATAACTCAAAAACTGTGATGCATAAAAATAAATAAAAATCTGTTTTATAATGCACAAGTGAAGACCTTTCATATGATACCCCACTTGAAATAGTTATCTTACTTAGAAAATTGAAAATACTAACTATTAGTTCATGACCACAATTTTTTTTTGTGTGATGTGACCACAAATTCACGGTTTTCAGAGTTTTCCCCGAATGTCAGCTATAAGATCTACCTACCTGCCAAATTTCATGATTCTAGGTCAACGGGAAGTAAGTTTCTTGACAGACCGACAGACCGACAAACAGCCAGACAGACAACAAAGTGATCCTATAAGGGTTCCGTTTTTCCTTTTGAGGTACGGAACCCTAAAAACTAATTAAATCGATCAAATAATAAAAAAGTTATAAGCATTTAAATATTTCTGAGTAGACAGAGATAGCGATATAGAATTATGACGTCATTTTGACAAATGCCATAGTAGCTTCGTGCGGTTTCATACAAATTTTCGTTTTACGAGAAAGGGATAGAAGACGCCTCCCACTCCAAAATTAAAATGCCTGTAAGTTTGTAAATATTTGTTGGATTTTAATATTTTTTTCAGCGTACGTCATTATTTTTATCCTAGTTTATAATAAAGTAATAATATTTATCAGATTCAAAAGTAGTAATATTCCCCAATTACCTACAGAAGGATTATTTTCAAACATAAATCGTGAACTATGAAGCTCTCAAAATTAGTATGAAACTGGACATGAAGTTGTAAGCAAAAACGTGTTGCAGCCCGCAAAAACTTTTGTCCCGTCTTGTGCGTTCTACATAGAGGTCATTGGTTTCACCTTTCCACGGCAACTGCATTGCATGGCACTTTAGCAGGACGTCATAGTAAAGGTCCGTTTACACAAACCGGCTCGAAAAGCATCGGAGAACGGTTTTTCAGTTTTACACAGACTGGAGTTGTGACGGATGTATGACTCACCGCCGTGCTCAGAGTCGCTTAATCGTTAAAGTCTGTTCACCAACATAGTGCCACTACCCAACTAGTGTTTATTATTTATTTTTATTAATTACGATAAACATAAGAATAATATAGTAGGTATTCTATTTTATTCTTAGAATAGAAAAAATTTATTTAACAAACACAGTGAAAAATAATATAATAAAAGCAAAATAATAAATGCGCCTGCGAGTGTAGGTCGCTACTAAGTTAGTGAACAGACTTTACTTAAGTTTAGTTAAAACGAGACAGAACTATATCTCTCACATAAACCTGTCTCGTTTTAACTCAATCTTAAGTAACGATCAGCGACTCTGAGTACGGCGATTACTAACGCTCGGCGCCAACCGAGCCGATATACGTTAGACCAGCTGAAAGAGTATGGAAGGGGATGCCTTTTTTATGGTTAGTGCCAAGGACCCTATTACTAAGACTCCGCTGTTCGTCCGTCAGTCCGTCCGTCTGTCTGTCAGCGGACTGTCTCGTGAACCGTACTAATAGGTAAAGAGTTGAAATTTTAGCCTTTGTAAAAAAGAGTAGCCTTTGTAACCGAGAGTATACTTACGAGTAGGTAAGTACGATTCACATCAAACGCGTCGCATCGAATCGCGTGGAATCGTATGCATTCGCATGCTGCAGTAGATAACCGCATGAAACCGATGTGAAAATGCACTGGAATGCGAATGCATGCCGTGGGACGCCGCAGCATGGTTCTGTATTTTTGAGAGACGCGACGGTGTCAATCTCCATTCCCTACCGTATAGAACGCATCCGGTACTAGTCGACTGGAGTCGACAACACGAAGTACGTTTCTAAAATTTCTAGAAGCGTGTGTTACAGGCTTAAAACGTTAAATATTTTGATTTCCTGAATATTGTGGTTTCCTATTTTCTCAATAATCTTATTTAAATAGTACGGAAGCAGGCAGTAATTATGTCACCTGGACTTTACTTGTTTTTGAGGTTAATATTGTTATTTTTACGCAAGGTTGTTAGGTATCAAATTCTTGCGTTCACCTTGTGTAATATTGTGATCAATATTAAAAAAATCAGTCAAGTGCGAGCTGGACTCGCACACGAAGGGTTCCGTACTATCGTACAAGAAATAACACTTAAAAAAATTACAATAAAACTTAAAGCCTAGCCTTATGTTATTACTATACAAATCATGCCCGCGTGAAATGGTGCCAAGAATACTGGCTGCATTTCCGCGCTGGACAGCCAGGCTGATCCGTTGCGCAAAGAATCAGCCAGCCCTTCTGTCACCAGATGAGGCTATTAATCGCGGTGAAATGTCTCGTAAAAATGTTTAAGCACTAAGATTCCATGGCCCCAGGGTCTCCACGGCAAACGGAACAAAATACTTTTTGTTTTTTTAATTTTCATGGTGACCATTGTGAAATTTTTATTATTTGTTGTTTTAGCGGCAATAGAAATTCATAATATTCTCAGAAAAATTCAACTCTCTACCTTTTAGGTACGGTTCATGAGATACAACCCACTGTCAGACAGACAGACTGGCGGATGGACAGCGCAGGCTTAGTGATAGGGTCCTGTTGGCACTTTCAGGTACGGAACCCTAATAGATCATTAATTTGTCACAACCATTGCGGCAAGGTCGAGGACTTTATGAACAAAATTAACTTATAAAATATATCATTAATTAAATTAGTATTTAGAGCGGTGATAAGTGATAACCTAGTGGAATTAAGACATCGGCCTCCTACAGAAGGTCAGAGTTCGATCCCGGGCAGGCATCTCTAAGTTTTCGGAGCTATGTGCGTTTTATTTAGCACTAGAAGATGTCCGCGACTTAGTCTGCGTGGATTTAAGTTTTTAAAAATCCCTTGGGAACTCTTTAATTTTCCGGGATGAAAGTAGCCTATGTCCTTCCCCGGGATGCAAGCTATCTCTGTACCAAATTTCATTGAAATCGGTTTAACGGATGGGCCGTGAATAGCTAGCAGACAGACGGACACACTTTCGCATTTATAATATTACTTAGTATGAATTTACTGTGCCGCCAAGCAATTTGATTTCCAGTACAATGCCGTGAACCAAAGGGGTATATGGGTTTAATATTTGTTAAATTGTGTAAAATTATTAAAAAAACCGACTGCCAAAACCACTATAAAGTAAAAAATAACTTTTGTTTCTACTTTGTAGTGGTTTTGGAAGTCGGTTTTTTTTTTTAGCTTTTTAGTGTAAGTAGTCATTGCTTGATACCTAAAATATCAATTCACCATCAGAAATTCCCGAATCCCCACGGCTTAGGAGTTCAGTACCTTGCAGCATCAGCATTGAGGAGTTGGGATCCGAAGTTCAATGGTGTAGTCTATGCTTGGCACCAAAAAAATATTGCATCATCCGCAGTTCCTGGATCACTATAGTTTAGGAGTTCTGTACTCTACATCATCAGGGTTGAGGAGTTGAGACTTGAAATTCAAGCATGAAGTCGTTTCTTGGTACCTACAACACTAAGTCACTATGAACACTTCCTGAATCTTGATAACTCAGGCGGGCAGTAACTCTGCAGCATCAGGATTGAGGAGTTGGATCCAGAAAGTTAAATGGGACCACCACCTTAACATCCTCTGCTGATTAAAAAAAAGTTTTGCAAATCGGTCCAGAAACCTGGAAAAAATCGTCGAAAAAAAAAGTCGAATAAAAAACGGGCTTAATTGAGAACCCCCTCCTTTTTGGAAGTCGGTTAAAAAGGGGAATATTATTTATTGCCTACTAACCACTTATTAAGTAAACAATTCTCTATTATATTAGAGCCTCAATAGCTCAACCGGTATAGGAGTGGACTGAAAACCAAAAGGTCGACGGTTCAAACCCCGCCCGTTGCACTATTGTCGTACCTACTCCTAGCACAAGCCTGACGCTTAAATGGAGAGGAAAAGGGGAATATTAGTCATTTAACATGGCTAAAAAAAAAAAAAAAAACTCATAACATAAAGTCAGCTGGGCGGCCGACGACATATGGCACAATGACCTCATTTCTTTCTCTTATGCGGATAACGGTGAGAAAGTGACTTTTGTACTATACGACACTGTCAAAGTGAACTAGACGGAGACTAGTTCACTACTAGGGGACTAGCTTAGTCAAATTAAACATTCAAGCGGGGTGATTACGTATCTCGCGACAGGCTCGCGACAAGCGTTAATCTCGCGATCATTGCTGTCAAACGTCACACGTAACAGCGGCTACAGAGAGACAGCAATAGCCACAAAGCAAAATAAAAGAAGAAGAAGAGGAGAGACAGCAAATGAGCTGTCGCATTTCTACTGCTGGCGCGTTGCTGTCGCTACTGCAACGTTTTACGTAATCACCCTGAGGCGCGAGGGTTACAATAATTCGCATAGAGATAAAAAATCAAGATCAAAGTTCACAAATGTGGGTTTTTGCGTTTTTCAGACAATCGGTAAGTTTTATCATAAAAATTGGTTGAACCAAATTGTAGATCATGCAATCATCTATAAAAATTGACTTTACTTTTTTCTCCTAAGATTCACAGTTTCTTAGCTGATATTATGATTCAAATAGTTGAAAAAGTACTTTTTTTCAAAACATCACAGCCTGAAATAAAGCGATTCTTCTTCTTTATCTAATAACTAGCTTATGCTCGCGACTTCGTCCGCGTGGACTACAGAATTTTCTAACCCCTATTTCACCCCCTTAGGGGTTGAATTATCAAAAATCCTTTCTTAGCGGATGCCTACGTCATAATAGCTACCTGCTTGCCAAATTTTAGCCCGATCCGGCAAGTAGTTTGAGCTGTACGTTGATAGATCAGTCAGTCAGTCAGTCAGTCACCTTTTCCTTTTATATAAAATAAAAATATTTTTTATTCAAATAAACTTTTACAAGTACCTACTTTCGAATAGTCGGATGCATCTACCACTGGTTCGGAATGCCTTTCCTACCAAGAAGAACCAGCAAGAAACTCGGCGGTATATTTAGATATATAGATAATACAGTTTTTAATAGTTAATTTAGTATCTCCTATCTCCTAAATAAAGATTTGGAAGGAACCGGTTTTGAACATCTGTCAATTTTTTGTGGAACCCGATAAAATAATCGTATCGGATCCGTCGCTAGAAAATCACTTTTCCTCTCTGATTGGCGGTAACACCTTGTGCGTATGCTTACGCACAATTTGCACTTTCAATTTATAACCAATATTACCAAATCATTCAAAGTACAGGTACCTATAAGATGCCTAATATTATCTTGTGTCTGGCATTTCTCAGCAATAATGATTTTAGACTGATTTCGTGGTTTCATCAACATGCTATGGTAGCCTAGTGGTTAGGACGTCCGCCTTGCAATCGTAGGTCAGGGGTTCGATCCCGGGCACGCACCTCTATCTTTTCGGAGTTATGTGCGTTTTTAAGTAATTAAAATATCACTTGCTTTAATGGTAAAGGAAAACATCATGAGGAAACCTGCATGCCTGAGAGTTCTACATAATGTTCTCAAAGATGTGTGAAGTCTGCCAATCCGCACTTGGCCAGCGTGGTAGACTATGGCCAAAACCCTTTTCACTCTGAAGGGCGACCCGTGCTTTGTAGTGAGCCGGCGATGGGTTGATCATGATGATGATGATTCAAAGTACAGGAATAACATGCCGAATATTATCTGGCATTTCTCGGCAATAATGATTTTCGAATGCTTTATAGTTTCATCATCATTATCAGCCGATAAAGTCTACTGTTGGACATAGTGTAGAGGCATGCAACCTCTACCATCATCTCGCCGATGGCATTTGGCTGGCTGGCAGCTGTTAAGAAAATCTCGCAGCTGCCACTTGGAACAATAAGTACTCGAATTTGGAACGCAGTCGAAAGTCCTCCTGTTCTTACACAAGAGAACGCGCATTCCTTTCTACTCGCATACAATCTAGACGTCAACAATGTAGGTAACTATTATTATAATAGGTCTCTTGTAGGGACTTTCACACACCACGGTCTTGTATATCCTGAATCCAGTCGTCCTGCGACTCGTTTGTTGTTGTCTGTCCACCTAGTGGGGGTCTTTCAAGTGGATTTCGTGGTTTAAGGGCACCATAGTAAGTATATTTTGTAACCTGTTGAGCCACGTCAGTTGCTCTCGTTCTTCTAAGAGTCTCCTCTGAAAGAACCTCCTCTCTAGAACTGAGGAAGCGTCAAAGCACGCGCTTAGTATGCGAGTTTTCATGAAATATTGGCATGTCACAATGATTTGACGTAAATGTTTAGTTTAATCATATTTTAAAATTGTGCTTACACTTAAAACTAACAAAGGGCGTTGATTTTACGTATTTTGGAAGACCCTCTATTTAATAATTACTGAGAAATAATTAATTTTTGACATAGACAAATACCGTATTGTATCGTAGCGTTGATTCTGCTTATAGAATTACATAGAATGTACCAGAATCTTTCATACGTCAGTAATAAAATTTGAATGCACTGTGCCAATATGTAATTGTTGTTTCCTCGCGCCTTTTACAGCGGCCATGTGACGCCGGAGTCAACTCACGTCACACTGCCTTATTAACCGACATTATTGACGAGTGACGACTGACGAGCAAACGTTTTAACCATTTCACAGGTAGCATGTGAAAAATTATGTGAAAAGTCATAGTCAACATCAGTTATAGTCCGGTAGGGCGATTGTCTAAAACCTGCATCAATCATTATTACAATCTCAATTGTTCTGATTGGCTGAATTTGTGCGATTCTTGTTGCAACAATGCATTGTGGCCAATAGTGAGCGAGCATTAACCAATCAGAGATGATTGCGATCGTGACAAGTGTAGCTGTCAAACTACCGCGGTAGGGCCACAGGACAGGTCGAAATGACAAGCGGGGTATAAGGCGGAGGGACGACGCCACGGTCGCCCGCACCGGGTTAGCATGGGGGTAATGCGGGGGTAGTGCGGGTGTGCCTTCCCTCATCGATTGCCATCGCAACTTGTCGGGCACTATACCTACTTTACTTAGCCTGAGAAAAACTATGAAGTAAAATCTCAAGTTAGAAAATTAAAAAAAAAAAAAGTTAGAAAATTATTGCGTTTAATCGCGATTTCTTGTTTTTTAGCGCGTGTCTATCAACCTGAGATAATTATACGCTAAAGAGTGTGCGAACAAAAACACTCGCATCGCTTTGTGTTAGAATTTAAAAAAAAATAACCACAGCTGTGAAATATCAGTGCTAGACTTTTCTTTTTTAAACCGACTTCCAAAAAGGAGGTGGTTCTCAATTCGGTCCGTTTTTTTTAAATGTATGTTCACCGATTTTTTCGAGGTTTCTTTCTGGACCGATTTGCAAAATTTTTTTTTCTAAGTACTGTTAAATATTGTCTATATCAGCGCTATAAATCTTGATTATAATTCCTACTAAAATAATTATTGTAGCAAATGATTGCAATTTGGAAACGCGACAATTGAACAATCATTTTCCGTGAAAATCATTTTGAAAAAATTCCTCAAATGAAAATTATTTAAAAATAGCAATAATGCCTATCTCTATCGACGACATAGCACATTCGATTTGGCATATTGTGTCAATGAAATGAAATTAAATGAAATGAAAATGATTGAGAATCCAATTAATATGCGACGGACATCGCCGACAGACTCTTTTAAATTGTTAGCATAATAATATTTGTATATGGCAATAGAAATACACATTCTGTAAAAAAATTCAACTCTACCTACTGTTCACGAGATACAGCCCGCTGACAAACAGACGGACGGACGGACAGCGGAGGCGGAATAGGGTCCTGTTGGCACCCTTCGGCCACGGAACCCTAAAAACTATTATAATTCCACTAGCTTATGCTCGCGACTTCGTCCGCGTGGACTACATAAATTTCAAACCCCTATTTCACCCCCTTAGGGGTTGAATTTTCAAAAATCCTTTCTTAGCGGATGCTTACGTCGTAATAGCTATCTGCATGGCAAAGGAGATCGCCCGTGAACGGACCCTCTCTTGTGGCGTCTTGTCAAAACTTAAATTATTTTTTAAAAAATGTGTTATTTTGTACGATTATAATGTTTTATTACGACTTTTCTTTCACCCTATCATTGAAAATATCCACAATTACAGTAAGAATCAAACATCCATTTATTTTGAAAAAGTATTAATTAAATATACCTTAATGTCAGCAACATAAAAAAAATATATAAAAATATAATTTCTTTATAACCAGGGTGAATAAATGGAAATCGTTTGCAGAATATTAAAAGGTAATTATTTGTCTACAAAATAAAATTAAATCTATGGTGACATAACAATTATGTTAGGGGGGCCAAAGCTCCTAAGAAAATGGGCAATCTCCTTTCAGCCCGATCCGTCCAGTAGTTTGAGCTGTGCGTTGATAGATCAGTCAGTCAGTCAGTCACCTTTTCCTTTTATATATTTAAAGAAGATTAAAGATTAATATATTCACAGTTCACACCGTTCAAGGGCTGTATAAACTATAAATGCCGGAATCTTGCCGGAATTAATTAAGTTAACACATTCTTGAAATGTCATTTACCTACCTTAATAAATAACATCTAATTAACTAGGCGTTTAAAGTTCAAACATATCCACGTACAAAAACCGGCCAAATGCGAGTCACATGGGGAAATGAGGGTTCTGTACTACAGTCGTATTTTTTCGTCATTTTGCACGATAATTCAAAAACTATTATGCATAAAAATAAATAAAAATCTGTTTTAGAATGCACAGGTGAAGACCTTTCACATGATACCCCACTTGATATAGTTATCTTACTTCGAAAATTGAAAATACAATTTTTAGTTTATGACCACAATTTTTTTTGTGTGATGTGACCACAAATTCACGGTTTTCAGATTTTTCCCCTAAATCCAGCTATAAGACCTACCTATCTGCCAAATTTCATGATTCTAGGTCAACGGAAAGTACCCTGTAGGTTTCTTGACCGACCGACAGACAGACAGACATTAATTTAATTTAATTATTAATAGATTTTTCCTAAAGGGGTGAAATAGGGGTGTGAAATTTGTGTAGCGGACGAAATCGCTAGTTTAATAATGGAGAAATAGAATGTTTATAACACGCTGAGGTCGCGTAAGAAGGTCGTTTGCCACTTGCTGGCTCGGCTGTGTTGTGACGTAACTGTTCCGGTCATCCGACAGCACGTAACTATTGCGTCAGGGACCGTTGTCCACTGTTGCCGACACATGTTTGCCAATGATGGCTCCATTAATTTATTCAATCTATTTAATAAGAGTTACCGTCGTACTCAGAGTCGCTAATCGTTACTTAAGATTGAGTTAAAACGAGACAGATTTATGTGAAAAATATAGCTCTGTCTCGTTTTAACTAAACTTAAGTAACGATTAAGCGACTCTGAGTACGGCTGTAAGACAAGCTTTTATTAATACTAGCTTATACTCGGGACTTCGTCCGCGTGGACTACACAAACTTTAAACCCCTATTTCACCCGCTTAGGGGTTGAATTTTCAAAAATTCTTTCTTAGCGCATGCCCACGTCATAATAGCTATCTGAATGCCAAATTTCAGCTCGATCCGTCCAGTACTTTTGTGAAAATTTATAATTTTGCTTTTTAAAATTTATAATTTTAACAGTTTTTGTAAGTATGTTTATGTTAGTTAGTACTCATAGTTTAATTAGTGTAATTGGGCTTTATGGCCGTTCTAATTAAATAATAAATAAATAAATAATAATATGATAATAATCTGCATATCTGCGAATGGGTTGATCCCAGTCAGCCTCGCTCAACATCTGAGGCGACTGGGGTTCCGTGGCAGTTCGCTCGCAGCCAGGATGCAAAAAGCGGTCTTGCTGGACTCGGCTAGGATAGTCCGCCGATTTCTTCACCTGTCGCCCTGACCCCCGGCCGTTTGGTCTCCCCTGCCGGGGTGTAATCCTCCGCCCGGTACCAATACGTATGTATGTAATGTTTATGTAGGTTTATTTATTTTTATGTATGTAATTATATTATATTTCTTTTGGCTGTTATATATATTTATCTTGTACACGGGCGTGAGAGTAGATATATCCAGATAATAATAATAATAAAAGTTGAGTAACAAACTATAACACATTGGACAACCGCATAATTTAACTCACCCAGATAAATCCGTCTCTGTACAGTTCTTGCTTGTGTGGGTACGGAAAGAGTTTTGTGGGACAGACAGACAAACAGCTTTTATATTGACTCGACCTCTTTCCATAGATTTTGCACAGAGATCTATTTGGAATGGAATTCTTCAATATGATTCATTACCCATAAACTAAACTAGCGATTTTCTAATTTTCCACAGACAATTTAGGGGCGTTGTTGAGCTCTGTACTGTAACCGTAAAAAAACCGCCAGGTGCGAGTCAGACTTGCGCACTGAGGGTTCCGTACTACAGTCGTATTTTTTCGACATTTTGCACGATAAATTAAAAACTATTATATGCGTAAAAATAAATAAAAACCGCCTAGGCCCTTTCATTTATGATACCCCACTTGGTATAGTTGTCTTACTTTGAAAGTTGAATATACTAATTTTTTGTTCATGAACACATTTTAATTTTTTTTGTGATCAGTACCCTTATTATAAATGCGAAAGTGTGTTTGTTTGTTGGTTTGTCCTTCAATCACGTCGCAACGGTGCAACGGATTTGCATGGGTATAGATAAGTAAAGACCTGCAGAGTGACATAGGCTACTTTTTATCCCGGAAAATGAAAGAGTTCCCACGGGATTTTTAAAAAACCTAATTCCACGCAAACGAAGTTGCGGGCATCAGCTAGTGTAACCATAAAAATTCACCATTTTTGGATTTTTTCCTTTATTTGTGCTATAAGACCTACCTACCTACCAAATTTCATGATTCTAGGTCAACGGGATAGGAGGTACCCTATAGATTTTCTTGACAGAGACGACAGACGGACAGACAGACAGAAAGACAGACAGACATACAAACAGGGATAGACATACAGACAACCAAGTGATCCTATAATGGTTCCTTTTTCCTTTTGAGACACGGAACTCTAAAAGCAACTATTGGATATACGAAATATTAAAAAAATATAACGACTGCCCCTGGCTTCACTCAGCGAAAATATATTTTCTTTATTCCCTATCCCGTGGGAACTTCAAGAAATCCTTGTCCACATAAGTAGATATAAAGGGAACCTCTGTGCATGGGTTGATCATGATGATGAAACTTTTACAAAATCGTGAAATGCATTAAATGCATCTACCACTGGTTTGCAATGCCTTTCCGACCGAGAAGAACCAGCTAGACTAGATGGAACGTATTACTAAATATAGGACCTCGAAAGCTAGGTCACCCATCCGTTCACCGACTTGGGTAAGCGTTGCTTAACGAGCTTAAACAAATAATTATAAGTTTTTTTTTAGTTTTTAGAATGATTGTGAGAAATACAAAGATCAAAATTATACGGATATCAAGGCTATGGCACAATCTTAATGACAGAGATTCATAAAAATTGAAAAATCGGTCAAGCGTGAGTTGGACTTGCACACGAAGGGTTCTGTACAAGAAATAACACTTTTTGATTTTCATAGCACTTATTTTGAAATTCTTATTAAGTACCTACTAGCTGAAGCCTGCGACTTCGTACGCGTGGGTTTAGGTTTATAAAAATCCCGTGGGAACTCTTTGATTTTCCGGAATAAAAAGTAGCCTATGTCACTACTCCCCAGGTCTTAAACTATACCCATGCAAAAAGTCACGTCGAGCCGTTGCTCCATTGCGACGTGATTGAAGGACAAACCAACAAACCAAAAAACCAATAAACCAACAAACTAACAAACCAATAAACCAAAAAACCAACAAACTAATAAACCAACAAACTAACAAACCAATAAACCAACAAACAAACACACTTTCGCATTTATAATAGCCAGGGGTAGCGTCGATCCGTTGCTCCGTTGCGACGTGATTGTAGGACAACCCAAAAAAACCAACAAACTAATAAACCAACAAACTAACAAACCAATAAACCAACAAACAAACACACTTTCGCATTTATAATAGCCAGGGGTAGCGTCGATCCGTTGCTCCGTTGCGACGTGATTGTAGGACAACCCAAAAAAACCAACAAACTAATAAACCAACAAACTAACAAACCAATAAACCAACAAACAAACACACTTTCGCATTTATAATAGCCAGGGGTAGCGTCGATCCGTTGCTCCGTTGCGACGTGATTGTAGGACAACCCAAAAAACCAACAAACTAATAAACCAACAAACTAACAAACCAATAAACCAACAAACAAACACACTTTCGCATTTATAATAGCCAGGGGTAGCGTCGATCCGTTGCTCCGTTGCGACGTGATTGTAGGACAACCCAAAAAACCAACAAACTAATAAACCAACAAACCAACAAACTAATAAACCAACAAACTAACAAACCAATAAACCAACAAACAAACACACTTTCGCATTTATAATAGCCAGGGGTAGCGTCGATCCGTTGCTCCGTTGCGACGTGATTGTAGGACAACCCAAAAAAACCAACAAACTAATAAACCAACAAACTAACAAACCAATAAACCAACAAACAAACACACTTTCGCATTTATAATAGCCAGGGGTAGCGTCGATCCGTTGCTCCGTTGCGACGTGATTGTAGGACAACCCAAAAAAACCAACAAACTAATAAACCAACAAACTAACAAACCAATAAACCAACAAACGAACACACTTTCGCATTTATAATAGCCAGGGGTAGCGTCGATCCGTTGCTCCGTTGCGACGTGATTGTAGGACAACCCAAAAAAAACCAACAAACTAATAAACCAACAAACTAACAAACCAATAAACCAACAAACAAACACACTTTCGCATTTATAATAGCCAGGGGTAGCGTCGATCCGTTGCTCCGTTGCGACGTGATTGTAGGACAACCCAAAAAACCAACAAACTAATAAACCAACAAACTAACAAACCAATAAACCAACAAACAAACACACTTTCGCATTTATAATAGCCACGGGTAGCGTCAATCCGTTGCTCCGTTGCGACGTGATTGTAGGACAACCCAAAAAACCAACAAACTAATAAACCAACAAACCAACAAACTAATAAACCAACAAACTAACAAACCAATAAACCAACAAACAAACACACTTTCGCATTTATAATAGCCAGGGGTAGCGTCGATCCGTTGCTCCGTTGCGACGTGATTGTAGGACAACCCAAAAAAACCAACAAACTAATAAACCAACAAACTAACAAACCAATAAACCAACAAACAAACACACTTTCGCATTTATAATAGCCAGGGGTAGCGTCGATCCGTTGCTCCGTTGCGACGTGATTGTAGGACAACCCAAAAAAACCAACAAACTAATAAACCAACAAACTAACAAACCAATAAACCAACAAACAAACACACTTTCGCATTTATAATAGCCAGGGGTAGCGTCGATCCGTTGCTCCGTTGCGACGTGATTGTAGGACAACCCAAAAAACCAACAAACTAATAAACCAACAAACTAACAAACCAATAAACCAACAAACAAACACACTTTCGCATTTATAATAGCCAGGGGTAGCGTCGATCCGTTGCTCCGTTGCGACGTGATTGTAGGACAACCCAAAAAACCAACAAACTAATAAACCAACAAACTAACAAACCAATAAACCAACAAACAAACACACTTTCGCATTTATAATAGCCAGGGGTAGCGTCGCGTCGATCCGTTGCTCCGTTGCGACGTGATTGTAGGACAACCCAAAAAACCAACAAACTAATAAACCAACAAACTAACAAACCAATAAACCAACAAACTAACACACTTTCGCATTTATAATAGCCAGGGGTAGCGTCGATCCGTTGCTCCGTTGCGACGTGATTGTAGGACAACCCAAAAAAACCAACAAACTAATAAACCAACAAACTAACAAACCAATAAACCAACAAACAAACACACTTTCGCATTTATAATAGCCAGGGGTAGCGTCGATCCGTTGCTCCGTTGCGACGTGATTGTAGGACAACCCAAAAAAACCAACAAACTAATAAACCAACAAACTAACAAACCAATAAACCAACAAACAAACACACTTTCGCATTTATAATAGCCACGGGTAGCGTCGATCCGTTGCTCCGTTGCGACGTGATTGTAGGACAACCCAAAAAAACCAACAAACTAATAAACCAACAAACTAACAAACCAATAAACCAACAAACAAACACACTTTCGCATTTATAATAGCCACGGGTAGCGTCGATCCGTTGCTCCGTTGCGACGTGATTGTAGGACAACCCAAAAAAACCAACAAACTAATAAACCAACAAACTAACAAACCAATAAACCAACAAACTAACACACTTTCGCATTTATAATAGCCAGGGGTAGCGTCGATCCGTTGCTCCGTTGCGACGTGATTGTAGGACAACCCAAAAAAAACCAACAAACTAATAAACCAACAAACTAACAAACCAATAAACCAACAAACAAACACACTTTCGCATTTATAATAGCCAGGGGTAGCGTCGATCCGTTGCTCCGTTGCGACGTGATTGTAGGACAACCCAAAAAACCAACAAACTAATAAACCAACAAACTAACAAACCAATAAACCAACAAACAAACACACTTTCGCATTTATAATAGCCACGGGTAGCGTCGATCCGTTGCTCCGTTGCGACGTGATTGTAGGACAACCCAAAAAACCAACAAACTAATAAACCAACAAACCAACAAACTAATAAACCAACAAACTAACAAACCAATAAACCAACAAACAAACACACTTTCGCATTTATAATAGCCAGGGGTAGCGTCGATCCGTTGCTCCGTTGCGACGTGATTGTAGGACAACCCAAAAAAACCAACAAACTAATAAACCAACAAACTAACAAACCAATAAACCAACAAACAAACACACTTTCGCATTTATAATAGCCAGGGGTAGCGTCGATCCGTTGCTCCGTTGCGACGTGATTGTAGGACAACCCAAAAAAAACCAACAAACTAATAAACCAACAAACTAACAAACCAATAAACCAACAAACAAACACACTTTCGCATTTATAATAGCCAGGGGTAGCGTCGATCCGTTGCTCCGTTGCGACGTGATTGTAGGACAACCCAAAAAACCAACAAACTAATAAACCAACAAACTAACAAACCAATAAACCAACAAACAAACACACTTTCGCATTTATAATAGCCAGGGGTAGCGTCGATCCGTTGCTCCGTTGCGACGTGATTGTAGGACAACCCAAAAAACCAACAAACTAATAAACCAACAAACTAACAAACCAATAAACCAACAAACAAACACACTTTCGCATTTATAATAGCCAGGGGTAGCGTCGCGTCGATCCGTTGCTCCGTTGCGACGTGATTGTAGGACAACCCAAAAAACCAACAAACTAATAAACCAACAAACTAACAAACCAATAAACCAACAAACTAACACACTTTCGCATTTATAATAGCCAGGGGTAGCGTCGATCCGTTGCTCCGTTGCGACGTGATTGTAGGACAACCCAAAAAAAACCAACAAACTAATAAACCAACAAACTAACAAACCAATAAACCAACAAACAAACACACTTTCGCATTTATAATAGCCAGGGGTAGCGTCGATCCGTTGCTCCGTTGCGACGTGATTGTAGGACAACCCAAAAAAACCAACAAACTAATAAACCAACAAACTAACAAACCAATAAACCAACAAACAAACACACTTTCGCATTTATAATAGCCACGGGTAGCGTCGATCCGTTGCTCCGTTGCGACGTGATTGTAGGACAACCCAAAAAAACCAACAAACTAATAAACCAACAAACTAACAAACCAATAAACCAACAAACAAACACACTTTCGCATTTATAATAGCCACGGGTAGCGTCGATCCGTTGCTCCGTTGCGACGTGATTGTAGGACAACCCAAAAAAAACCAACAAACTAATAAACCAACAAACTAACAAACCAATAAACCAACAAACTAACACACTTTCGCATTTATAATAGCCAGGGGTAGCGTCGATCCGTTGCTCCGTTGCGACGTGATTGTAGGACAACCCAAAAAAACCAACAAACTAATAAACCAACAAACTAACAAACCAATAAACCAACAAACTAACACACTTTCGCATTTATAATAGCCAGGGGTAGCGTCGATCCGTTGCTCCGTTGCGACGTGATTGTAGGACAACCCAAAAAAACCAACAAACTAATAAACCAACAAACTAACAAACCAATAAACCAACAAACAAACACACTTTCGCATTTATAATAGCCAGGGGTAGCGTCGATCCGTTGCTCCGTTGCGACGTGATTGTAGGACAACCCAAAAAACCAACAAACTAATAAACCAACAAACTAACAAACCAATAAACCAACAAACAAACACACTTTCGCATTTATAATAGCCAGGGGTAGCGTCGATCCGTTGCTCCGTTGCGACGTGATTGTAGGACAACCCAAAAAACCAACAAACTAATAAACCAACAAACTAACAAACCAATAAACCAACAAACAAACACACTTTCGCATTTATAATAGGGGTCTGGGGTAGTGATTTGTTGTTATAGCGACAATAGAAATACACATTCTGTGAAAATTTCAACTCTCTACCTATTACGGTTCATGAAATACAGCCCGCTGACAGACAGACGACGGACGGACGGACGGAGAGCGAAGTCTTAGCTATAGGGTCCCATTGGCATCTTTCGGATACGGAACCCTAATAAAAAATCACCAACAAGTATCATGGTTTCATGGTAGACTATAATTTTTCGATGCCCATTAATTTCGTAATTATGAATGTTAAATGTGATCATTATGATACGACCATTAAATCTAGTTTTAATTAATGGCCCGAATCCTAGGATATGTTTGAAGATTAAAAATTTTAAGATGAGAATTTTCGGGGCCATTAATTACAATAAAAAATCCGTTTTTTTTTTTTAAATATTCTGCTTCAATATTATCAGCCTTTAAGGAAAAAACTAAATGGTTACCTGATGGTAAAATGTCCGCGTGGATTTAGATTTTTAACAATCCTGTGAGAACTCTTTGGTTTTCCGGGATATAAAGTAGCCTATGTCACTCTCCAGGTCTTTGACTATACCCATGCAAAAAATCACATCAATCCCTTGCTCCGTTGTGACGTGATTGACGGACAAACCAACAAACCAACAAACCAACGAACAAACACACTTTCACATCAGTACCCTTATTATAAATGCGAAAGTCTGTTTGTTTGTTAGTTTATTGGTTTTGTACGGGAGCGGTGTGCAGGCTCGACCGTATAAGGGGAGATCTCCCACCGAGCGGTTGGTTGTGCTCGGTAGCGCCAGCTGGGCCGACGGTTGTATCTTGAAACTTCTATATATAGTCCAGATTGCAGAACACTCTGTTAGTGCGAGTACTGTCGGCGGTACATTTGTTCGGGACTACGTCATCGATTGAACAGCGCCATCTAGTTTATATTGTGGCAACCGCCACAGTTTGTTGGTTTGTCCTTCAATCACGTCGTAACGGAGCAACCGATTGACGTGATTTTTTGCATAGGTATAGTTAAAGACCCGGAGAGTGGAATAGGCTACTTTTTATCCCGGAAAATCAAAGAGCTCCCACGGGATTTTTAAAAACCTAATTCCAAGCGAACGAAGTCGCGGGCATCAGCTAGTTTATAATATGGGTACTGATTATTTACAAAGAATTACTGTAAATAACATCACTACCCATATTATTATGAATGCGAAAGTGTGTTGGTTTGTCCTTCAATCACGTCGCAACGGAGCAACGGATCGACGTGATTTTTTGCATGGGTATTAGGTAGGTATAGTTAAAGACCTGGAGAGCGACATAGGCTACTTTTTATCGCGGAAATTTTATCCCGGAAAATCGAAGAGTTCCGACGGGATTTTTTGAAACTGAAATCCACGCGGACGAAGTCGTCGAGTCCGACTCGCACTTAACCGGTTTTTTAGAGTTCCGTACCTCAACAGGAAAAACGAAACCCCCTATAGGATCACTTTGTTGTCTGTCTGTCTGTCGGTCTGTCTGTCTGTCTGTCAAGAAACTTATAGGGTACCTACTTCCCGTTGACCTAGAATCATGAAATTTGGCATGTAGGTAGGTCTTAGAGCAGACATTCGGGGGAAAATCTGAAAACCGTGAATTTGTGGTTACATCACACAAAAAAAATTAAATTGTGGTCATGAACTAATAATTGGTATTTTCAATTTTTGAAGTAAGATAAACTATATCGAGTGGGGTATCATTTGAAAGGTCTTCACCTGTGCATTCTAAAACAGATTTGTATTTATTTTTATGCATAATAGTTTTTGAATTATCGAAAAAAAAATGTCGAAAAAAAACGACTGTAGTACGGAACCCTCGTTGCGCGCGCCTGACTCGACCGGTATTTTTTTTTTCAGTGCGCCCGATGATTGATTTTGTGCTCTTTGAACCGAATGATTCTTGTAAATAATGCAATTTTTTCTTTGTTATAGAATTAAGTGAAGAATGTGCGCGTAGTGAGTGACAGACCTAACAAGATGGCGGCCCCGGCCGTGGTGGTCAAGCGGGCTTACAAGTACTACGGGAAACAGGACAAGCAGGACTATAAATGTGTCCTTCAGTACTTGGACATGACCGTTGAAAAGGGTATTATGTAAGTAAATCTATACTTTTTTGTTTTTTTTATATTCAGATACAAGTTAGCCCTTGACTGCAGTCTCACCTGGTGGTAAGTGATGATGCAGTCTAAGATGGAAGCGGGCTAACCTGGAAGGGGTATGCCAGTATCCATACTAATATTATAAATGCAAAGGTATGTCTGTCTGTCTGGTAGCTTTTCACGGCCCAACAGTTTAACCGATTCTGATGAAATTTAGTACAGAGTTAGGTTACATCCCGGGGAAGGACATAGGCTACGTTTTATCCCGGAAAATTAAAGAGTTCCCACGGGATTTTTAAAAACCTAAATTAACGCGGACGAAGTCGCGGGCATCATCTAGTTTTTAATAAACCCACATCTTTGGTTTCTACACGGCATCGTACCGGAACGCTAAATCGCTTGGCGGCAAGGCTTTGCCGGTAGGACGGTAACAAGCCACGGCGGAAGCCTCCCACCAGACCAGACCAGAAATTTAGAAATTATAAAATTCCAAATCCCTGCCAGGAATTGAACCCGGGACCTCCCACTAATATGACCACAGCGCTTACCACTGCGCCACCAGGAAGGCCGTCAAAAACTTAAATACAGTAATCATCATCATCATCATCATGGTCAACCGCCAGCCCACTACTGAGTACGGGTCTCCTCTCAGAATGAAAAGGGTTTAGTCCATAGTCTGCCACGCTAGCTCAGCAGCTGGTTGGTGATAGATAGCCTAGAGGTAAGACGTCGGCCTTCTATTCGGGAGGTCGGGAGATCGATTCCGGAAAATCCTAACCTAACCTAACTAATCCCGGGACTCTTTTCAGCAATTCAGTATCAATTGCTATAACGGTGGATTGTGAGGAAACCTGCATGCATGCCATGCATGCAACTGTGAGTTCTTCATAATGTTCTCAAAGGTGTGTAAAATCTGCCAATTACAGTAATATACCTACATCGTGAAATTTCAATGGTTATTTTCCCGCAACGAATTGATTTAGTGGTAGTATTAAAACGATTTATATCAAAAAACTGGCCAAGTGCGAGTCAGGCTCGTGCAGCGAGGGTTCCGTACTACAGTCTTATTTTTTTTTTAAATAGATATAGCGAGCAAACGAGCAGGCGGGTCACCTGATGTTAAGTGATTACCGCGGCCCATTAACATTTGCAGCACCAGAGGAGCCGCCGATGCGTTGCCGGCCTTTTAGGAATTTGTTGGTCCGCCCCTTGAATAACCCCATGTTATAATCTAGTGGGAACACCGCCGATGGGAGTTGGTTCCACAGTCTGCACGTGCGTGGAAAGAAGGATCTGGCGCAGCGGACGGTCGAAATGCACCAGACACTTAGATGGTGAGGGTGAAATTCCTTACGGTGGCGCGCGGTGCGGTTGTAGAAAAAAGAGGGTGGAATGAGGTCAGAAAGCTCTTCAGAGCACTCCCCACTATACAGGCGATAGAACACGCATAGAGAGAGCTAACGTTTCAACATTTTGCACGAAAACTATGGTGCCTAAAAATAAATAAAAATATGCTTTACAATGCATAGGTGAAGACCTTTCATATGATACCCCACTTGATATCTTACTTCGAAAATTGAAAATTTTAATTTTTTTTCACAATTTAATTTATTTTGTGTGATGTAACCACAAATTTACGGTTTTCAGATTTTTCCCCTAATGTCAGTTACAAGACCTACCTACCTGCCAAATTTCATGATTCTAGGTCAACGGGAAGTACCCTGTAGGTTTCTTGACAGACCGACAGACAGACAGACAACAAAGTGATCCTATAAGGGTTCCGTTTTTCCTTTAGAGGTACGGAACCCTAAAAACAGTCAAGTAGGTACGAGTCGGACTCACACACGAAGGATTCGATAGTATGGAATCATCATCATCATCATCATCAACCAATAGACGTCCACTGCTGGACATAGGTCTCTTGTAGGGACTTCCACACGCCACGGTCTTGCGCCGCCTGGATCCAGCGGCGGTATGGAATCATTCGTATGGAATCCATACCATCGTTTTAGTCTTTTTGAAATTTTTAGTACCTATTTGTTGTTACAGCGGCAATAGAAACACACATACTGTGAAAGTTTCAATTCTGTACCTATTAAGATTCACGAGATACAGCCCGCTGACAGACGGACAGATGGACAGTGCAGGCTTAGAAATAGGGGCCCTATTACTAAGCCTTCGCTGTCCATCAGCTGTCCTTCTTCTTCTATCTTTCCTTCGGGTACGGAACCCTAAAAGTGGTCGTAGTGGTATGATAAGCCACCGGCAAGAAGCAAGTACTCCAAAAATACCCGCCAGTCACACAAATGGCCAGTCAATATAAAGTACAGTAAAGGTACTTACAAAATTATTATTTTTGGAAAATATCAACTCATCGTCACCGAGAAGACCCAGCTTAAACGCCTAAACTTAGGGTCATTATACTTATAAGTCTGCTTACTCATAAGGTCATTATACTTGTAAGTATAGAGCTGTGATAACTGATAGCCTAGTGGTTAGGACGTCCGCCTCCTAATCAGAGGTCGGGGGTTCAATCTCGGGCCTGCACCTTTTCGGAGTTATGTGCGTTTTAAGTAATACAATATCACTTGCTCTAACGGTGAAGGAAAACATCGTGAGGAAACCTGCATGCCTGAGGACTGAGAGGTACCAGCACAAATTTTTGACGTAATTTAGGTTATAGAATGTGTATCATTTTTAGCCACATTGAATAACGCTCTCATAAGTCAAAAGTGTGTGAAGTCTGGCAGTTGGTCAGCGTGGTAGACTATGGTCAAAACTTTTCTCACTCTGAGAGGAGACCCGTACTCTGTATAGAGCGAGCGATGGGTTGATCATGATGATGACTTGTTAGTTGTAAGTTATTACCCTTCCATAGCCAGTTTTTAAAAAGGATTTATCGAAATCATTTAAAAACCGTGGAGTAACGGTGCAAAAAAAACCAAAAAAACGCATCGAATTCATTTTTAAGACTGGCACCTATAAAGCTGGAGATTGGCTTGTACCGTTTGTTTGTAATGTACAATAATTCGAGGCGATCTTGTTACAATCAGGCGACACAGACTGACTTGTACCGTTTGTTTGTAATGTACAATTCGAGGCGATCTTGTTACAATCAGGCGACACAGACTGACTTGTACCGTTTGTTTGTAATGTACAATTCGAGGCGATCTTCTTACAATCAGGCGACACAGACTAACTTGTACCGTTTGTTTGTAATGTACAATTCGAGGCGATCTTGTTACAATCAGGCGACACAGACTAACTTGTACCGTTTGTTTGTAATGTACAATTCGAGGCGATCTTGTTACAATCAGGCGACACAGACTGACTTGTACCGTTTGTTTGTAATGTACAATTCGAGGCGATCTTGTTACAATCAGGCGACACAGACTGACTTGTACCGTTTGTTTGTAATGTACAATTCGAGGCGATCATGTTAAAGGCCACACAGACTGACGTAGTGTGTGCTTGTAATGTATAATTCGAGCTCTTGGCTCGAGTGTGCTCCATTTTTACGGCTTGCGCTTGCGATTAAGTAATAATTGTTCTCGCGATCACGCGACATGCATTGACTTGTAATGTAACACTAACCCAAAGAGAATTCGCGAAAAAACCGACAGTCGAGTGGAGCACGCGGCGCTCGCCGCGAATGATGCATTACAAACTAACGTTAAAGTGTTAAGAATAAAAGCTAGTGGACGGTCAGGGTTATGAATGGAGTCACTTACTGGACTAGGTAACGCACTCTGATGCTGGGGGCCCCTCAGATGCGCTGGTAGACTACAGATCCAGGATAGCTGATCTAATCCAAGATTTCTGAACTTCGCGTATATAACTCGGTTTTCTGGCGAGAGCCGTTAGAGGCTAGTGCGTCGTGGTTCGCGGAGTGTATTCGGTACGTGTCGAATATTGTGTCGATTTCGAAATGTCAGTTGACAGCTTTGACAATTGACAGCACTTTGTGTTGCCGCTTTTGATTAGCCATTCCATTTTAGAAGTGGCCCCATTTTAAACACCACCCGTTGGTAATAGTTTAATATGCGAAAATTTTAGAAAATGGAACTGTTTTGTGCTAGAATTGTTGTTGTTGTTGTAAAAATATCAAAAGTACGGAACACTCAGTCTTTGGTTTGAATTACAAAAACTCGGTACATTACACCAAAATGTTACAAGTCTATCTCCAGCTTAATAATAATTCAACGGAACGAATTCTGTAAAAATATGTATGCATGACGTGTTTAGTTAATTAAATCAAGAAACCAGTTAAATTATACCATTTTTGTCTATTCGTTTTTTTTTGTAAAACTTCCAAGTCAACAATTTTTTATTTGAAAAATATATTTTAAGGGTTCCGTAAGTATTTATTTATAGGACACTCTGCTGTCTGTCTGTCCATTGGTTCATCCGTATGTCACGGATCTCTAGTCTCTAGCTTGTAGAGTGTTTAACGGCATTGAGCTACATACCTACCTGAAATTTGAAAATTAGGTGTAGTATAAAAAATCCTCGCGGTTCAGTCCTGTTAGAAATGTTTATGGAACCATCTCAACCATTTATTGAGTAAAATAATTTGCAAATCGGGTACATACATAGAACAAAAAAACACACCTAATTGAGACCTCCTCCTCCTCCTTTTGGAAGTCGGTTAAAATAAATATCTCACAGGTAGTCCAATTTTTTTCCTTTTATATTATAAAACTAGCTTAGTCACGCGACTTTGTCTGCGTGGACTACCCAAATTTCAAAGCCCTATTTTACCCCCTTAGGGGTTGTATTTTCAAAAATCCTTTCTTAGCGGATGTCTATACCATAATAGCTATCTGCATGCCAACTTTCAGCCCGATCCACCCAGTAGTTTGGGCTGTGCGTTGATAGATCAGTCAGTCAGCTTTTCCTTTTATGCATGTGCCTAGATACAATAGCTTTTTTTAAAAAAATGCAATAAGTATTACAACACTTTGGCAATTATGAAAGAACGACTGACACGGCCATACTGACCCTCTCTCGAAAGAGAGAGAGAGAGAGTCAGTGTGTGTGTGTGTGTGAGAGAGATCACACACACACACACTTGGATTGCGATTCGTTCTTTTAACTGTTCCGTAGTCGGATAGTGACGTTGATTTTTATTTACAGATACGGCCTCCTAGGTCCTTCTGGTTGTGGCAAGACAACACTCCTCTCTTGTATAGTCGGGAGACGGAAACTGGACAGTGGGGAAGTGTGGGTGTTGGGAGGAAAACCGGGGGAAAAAGGCAGCGGAGTGCCAGGCCCGAGAGTCGGGTATATGCCTCAGGTGAGATCACCCTATATACATTTTATTTTATTTTATATATATTGTATACAGCGTGTTGTTAAATCATATAAGTCCGCGATTACACCCGTAAGTTTCACTCACGTCAGTAGCTTACGCTACGTGGTTAACTTACGACTTTACTGATGTAAACACTCGTAAGTACAATTTCCCATTAGATTACAACATTATTCAGTCAGTCACCTTTTCTTTTTATATATTTAGATTAGACTTTATACTTTGATGTAAAGTTTTTTACACCTTTATTACCTGTTATCTCCCAAAGCCACCATGATCCTAACAAACAAGCGTTCCTCCCAATACGCAGAGAAACTTTCAGCTTTTATAAAATAAGGAAGGTCTGGTACGCGCTGGCTCTTAGGCCATATGATAAATCCATGATGCACACTAATTTGCCATTCACCGTCAACTTTACTGGACGCCGCGCCGCTTCAAACTCGCTGCATACTCAACACGGTCTTTACCGTCAACGGAGACCTGGGTGGTGATTACGTAAAACATTGCTGTAGCGACAGCAACGCGGCAGCAGTAGCAATACGATAGTTCATTTGCTGTCTCTCTTCCTCTTCTTCTTATTTTGCTTTGTGGCTATTGCTGTCTCTCTCTAGCCGGACGTTTGACAGTGATCGCGAGATTAATGTCTGTCGCAAGCCTGTCGCGAGGTACGTAATCACCCCGCGTGTTTGGCCAGCTTAAAAAAATCGCCCGTTTTAGCTCTTGGATTAACAAAAATACACCTTGAAGGGCTTATTACCTAATTAAAATTAAAATAGCACTATCAAGATTCAGAATATTATTATGACTTTGAAAGGTTTATAAAAGTAGTTGACCTTCGACTTACAGAACGTTTTTTTGTGGCGTTTTTCTATTCTCGTGTTTATTGCTTTGACTTTTAAGTACCGAGCCTATATTATTAAGTATTTTGCTCCTAATATTAGATAATAATATGTTTGTTTTATAGTACCTACCGTAAATATACGGATTACTTCCTTTAATTTACATAAAAACAACACACTTTCGTATTTTTATTTTTAATATGGATTGGGTAGTCATCTGGTCGTACCAACTAAGTAGAATAAAAACCGGCTAAGTGCGAGTCAGGCTCACCCACCGAGGGTTCCGTACTACAGTCGTATTTTTTCGACATTTTGCGCGATAACTCAAAAACTATGATGCATAAAAATAAATGTTTTAGAATGTATAGGTAAAGGATCCCACTTGATATAGTTATCTTACTTCGAAAATTGAGAATACCAATTATATAGTTCATGAGCACAATTTTTTATTTTATTTTTTAAGTTTTCAGAATTTTCCCCTGATGTTTGCTATAAGACCTACCTACCTGCCAAATTTCTTGATTCTAGGTCAACGGGAAGTAGCCTACTTCATAATAGCTACCTACATGCTAAATTTCAGCTCGATCCGTCCAGTGGTTTAAGCTGTGCGTTGATTGATCAGCCAGTCAGTCAGTCAGCTTTTCCTTTTATTTATATAGATTTAATTGGTTAAAATGCAACGCAGCTCCGAAAAGTTAGAAGTGTCTGATGTCTGGAGTCTGGACCCCTCAAAATAGCAACAAAAAACTAAAAGCTCTATTTCTTTGAACCCAGGACATCGCCCTGGTTGCGGAGTTCACAGTACGAGATGCAGTGTACTACTTCGGCAGAATCTACGGCATGAAGATGAAGAAACTGGCAGAACAGTTCGACTTCCTCACAAACCTTCTAGAACTGCCCAGTGGAGGGCGGCTAATAAAGTCCTTATCTGGAGGGCAGCAGAGGCGAGTTTCCCTCGCTGCGGCGTTGGTCCATGAACCAGAACTACTGATATTGGATGAACCGACCGTTGGATTGGATCCTGTGCTCAGAGAACGGTAAGTTTATAAGTCACTAGCTTATGCTCGCGACTTCTACTGCGTGGACTACACAAATTTCAAACCCCTATTTCAGCCCCAATTTTCAAAAAAAAATTCTTAGCGGAGGCCTACGTCATAACAGCTATCTGCATGCCAAATTTCAACCCGATCCGTCCAGTAGTTTGAGCTGTGCGTTGATAGATCAGTCAGTCAGTCAGTCACCTTTTCCTTTTATATATTTAGATTTTCCAACCGGCCAAGTGCGAGTTGGAGTCGCGCACGACAGGTCCCGTATCATCGTATAAGAAATAACACTTTTTAATTTATTTTTTGATGTAAGTAACCACAAATTCACGGTTTTCGGATGTTTTTCTTTACTTTTTGTATGACATTGCTACCTGACAAATTTTATGATTCTAGGTCAACGGAAATACCTCATACGATTTTACCTTATCGTACATATTTTGATCCCCTTTACTGGTCTTGACAGACATATAGACAGACGAATGACGGACGAACAGAACAACGGACAGACAGACAGTCAGCAAGGACCCAGAACTTGGAATAATAAATACCTAGTCTTTAGATAATGACATGCCGCAGAGACATTTAGCTAAATACCAAGTTTTGCTTTCTCGTAAATGTATGAAAGTTCTCCGTAGACATGAAAGTTTCATCGCGATAAGTATTTTGATGTTTTCACTGAACGACGAACGTGTTGGTGAATCAAGACGCTTCGTCATGACTCATGACATGTAGGTACAAAGTCATCATGATAATGATAAGATTAATTAAAATTCTGATTTTTATAAATCGTTATCTAGGTAGGTACCTACTAGGTAGTAACATAAGTTAGGGGAGCGTGCATGTCCGGGATCGAGCCCCGGGCCAACCGAATAGGAGGCGGAAATCTGAACCACTAGGCTACGTCTTATTTTATTAGATACTAGCTTATGCTCGCGACTTCGTCCGCGTGGACTACAAAATTTCAAAACCCTATTTCACCCCCTTAGGAGTTGAATTTTCAAAAATCCTTTCTTAGCGGATGCCTACGTCATAATAGCTATCTGCATGCCAAATTTCAGCCCGATCCGTCCAGTAGTTTGAGCTGTGCGTTGATAGATCAGTCAGTCAGTCAGTCAGTCATTCAGTCAGTCAGTCAGTCAGTCACCTTTTCCTTTTATATATATATAGAAGATTATTATACTTTCGTCGAATAATGGCTTGTTACTATTGAGATATAATTATCAGAAATAATTAAAATTCCGTTCAAGCCAAGCCCAATATTAGCAATGTAAATAGCGAAACCCAATATTAGTTTACAACTAAAGCACATTCTACTTTCCTGGGATAGGCGAGAAGTAAAATCTTATACTAATCATGCTGTGTGATATCCAAGGAAATCTATTAGTAATAATAATATATGAGTCGTGGTAACTAAACTGAATATTAGCAAAAGGCCTTTCTCATAAATCGTACCTATAATTCCTCTGAGTCAGGGTCATCAACAATGTAATCTTCTTATATATATATATATAACCTGCCATATATATAAAATTCAAAGTTCTGACTGACTGACTGACTGACATATATATCAACGCACAGCCTAAACCGCTGGTCCTAAAGACATGAAATTTGGAGGGTATATTCTTTGTAAAGAGTAGGTATCCACTAAGAAAGGATTTTTCGAAATTCCACCCCTAAGTGGGTTAAATGGGGGATGGAAATTTGTAAGAAAATTTGCCCATAAGGGTGGTAAAATAGGGGATGAAAGTTTGTATGGCAAAGTTTTAATTATTGATATTATTAACTTGGAATTTGGAAAGTAGGTTTTTTCTAAACGACTATGAGAACCCCCCCCCACCCTTTGCTTTTGCAGGTTGGAAGGTTTTGCTGGTGCAAGGTGCGCGTTCTGATGTTATTATGTTTGTTTCTGAAAAAAAATGCCATTTGTTTCCTATAGGCTCCGCGGGCGAAGCCGCGGGCAGAAGCTAGTCGTACCTATAATTCATCTGAGTCATCAACAATATAATTATGTACATTTATCATCAACACTTAGGTAAATATTGGTTATAGGTAGGTACCTACGAGATACCTATCTACAATAGAATATAGAGTTGCAACGACGTCGATTAATCGTGAAAATCCGGCAAAGTGCGAGTCAGGCTCGCGCAACGACGACGGTCCCGATGTAGTCGTATTTTTTCGACATTTTGCACGATAATTTAAAAACTAGGATGCATAAAAATAAATAAAAATCTGTTTTAGAATGCACAGGTGAAGCGCTTTCATATGATACCCCACTTGATATAGTTATCTTACTTCGAAAATTGAAAATACTAATTATTAGTTTATGCCCACAATTTAATTGTTTTTGTGTGATGTAACCACAAATTCATGGTTTTCAGATTTTTCCCCTAATGTCTGCTATAAGACCTACCTACCTGCCAAATTTCATGATTCTAGAGGTCAACGGGAAGTACCCTGTAGGTTTCTTGACAGACCGACAGAACCCTAATAATAATACAAAAGTGTGTTTGTTTTTATGTAAATTAAAGGAAGTAATTCGTATATTTACGGTACTATAAAACAAACATAATATTACGAGCATAATATTTAATATAGGCTCGGTACTTAAAAGTCAAAGCAATAAACACGAAAATAGAAAAACGCCACAAAAAAACGTTCTGAAAGTCGAAGGTCAATTTATACTTTTATAAACCTTTCAAAGTCATAATAATATTCTGAATCTTGATAGTGCTATTTTAATTTTAATTAATAAGCCCTTCAAGGTGCTTTTTTGTTAATCCAAGAGATAAAACGGGTGATTTTTAGGCACAAAGTGATCCTATAAGAATTCCGTTTTTCCTTTTGAGGTACGGAATCCTAAAAATCAATCGAAGAGTGTTTCATAAAGATTTATATCCCGGAAAACCTAAGAGTGAACACGGAAATTATCATAAACCTAAATCTACGCGGACGAAGCCATATAATATATACCTGCATCATCTAGTTTCAAATATGCCAATATTCTTCATACTTAAAAAGCATAATATTTTGATTATTTTTAAATCGATTTATAAGAAAAATCGATTTTTAGCCCTCGCAAATCGATCTATCGATGAATTAACCTCGGTTCGCCACACCTACCTATATGCCAACTTTAGAGGTTATAATTTGATACATGAAATGTTTGCCCAACCACTTCTGCGTAGCTGTGAACAGTCGGTGATCTTGACTTTATTTATTTTAAACAGGTCTTTACGCTTGCATAAAACTCTGATGGCGCATTAATTAGTAATTTTGTGTTACATTTCGTACACAGAATGTTGGGCAGTAAAAGCGACGGATGAAAGGCGGGTACATGCGCCTGAAATGCGAATGTTGAGATGGATGTGTGGTGTGATAAAGACGGATAAGATAAGGAATGAATAATATATAAGGGGAATATCTGTCAACGGCTTTACTCACGTACGTCGACTAGTTTAGTTTAAACGCTAAAATATAAGGGGAAGTTTGAAAGCAGCGCCAGTGGTAGAAAAGATGGCATGGTATGGGCATAATAATTATAATGCGGAGGGAAGAAAGCCATGTCACTAGAAGAATGTGGAAGGAAAAAAGAGGAGAGGTAAAAGGGATGGATAATAGATTGACGGATGACAGAAGTGAGTGGAAGAAGACATGCTGTGCCGACCCCACGTAGCGTGGGATAAGGTAAGGAGGAAGGAGATTTCCTACACAGAACTCTAACTTAATAGCAATGGTATTTGGCTCCTTGGTTCCCCAGGGTCCTAGGATACCACAGCCCTCCTAGGTAGGCCCTAAGGCATACTACTAACTCCTATCCATGGGCATGGTCCTACATAGCATGCTTTTTAGAAACTTTTTAGAAACTGGCCCAGTGCGGATTAGCAAACTTCACACACCTTTGAGAACATTATGGAGAACGAAGAACTCTCAGGGCTGCAGGATTCTTCACGATGTTTTCCTTCACCGTTAAAGCAAGTGATGTTTAATTACTTATATCAACGCATATTACTCCGAAAAGTTATACAAAAATAATTCTATAAACACAATCCATAATATCCATACACTTTTTGTTAGATATTACTAGCTGACCCGGCGAACTTCGTACCGCCTAACAGTCAGGCAATTTTTTAAATTTTTCTCTCCGTAGGAACCATCCTCGTACTTCAAGGAATATTATAAAAAAGAATTAGCGAAATCGGTTCGGCTGTTCTCGAGATTTGCGATCAGCAACACATTCAGCGATTCATTTTTATATTAGAAGATAAACACGAAAGTATGTCTATAAATATTAGGATCTAGAATACTACTTTTTACCCCGGAAAATCAATCAATCAATAATTTTTATTTGCTCAAGATACAAAAAGATGGTCTCTTAAATCAAAAAGTTTCCACGCGATTTTTAGGCAACATAAACCTATATGCGTATGAATTACATTCGTCCAAGTTTTCATCCAAAATTTTCGTAATATTTTGAGGTAAAATCAAATGTACAAAATTGAGATTTGGTTTTTTTGGAAGTTGGCTAACTAGATAATGGGGCCGATTCTCTAGGCGGTTTTCTAATTTTAAAATGTCTAATATTAGACTTAGAAAGGTGTGTTATTCTGAAAACCCACTTAAATGACAGGTCTAACCTAAAATTGAATTTGACAGCACTAAACTATTCAATTTAGATTTTAAAGAGCAAAAGTTATTCTGTTGCACGAACTAAATGCCTAAATTAAGAAACGTCAACCTAAAATTTTCTAAAATTAGAGTGGACCTCGCGAGGTGCCCACTAAATTTAAAGAGTCTGCTTAAATGGCAAAATGGACGTGTTTTGAAAGAAATATTTTTATTTGAGTTTAGAATTGTTATATTTAAGATAAAAAAAGTATCTTTTAAGTGTTTTAATTTAATTTAAACTTTATAAAATGGAAATATACGTGGTTTCTCTGGCTCGTCGTTAATTCACAAAAAATAATTAGGTTGGTTATCTACTTTGTTGTCTAAGAGTATCAGACACCTCCACAGACATCCTGGCGGCTTCAGCAAGGCAAACCTAAGATCCTTAAGTCTCCTTATTTCTTAACTAGCAAGTGGCAGCTGTTCGAAAATCCTGTGGGACTAGGATACTTTTCTGTAGGTACTTAGCTTACCTACCTACCTAATAAAAGTAGCCTATAAGTATATCCTTCACTAGTATGTGTCCTTGTGAAAAATCTCTGTGCCCAACTAGGTTAGATGCATAAAGGAACATACCCAGAGACAAAAACTTGCATAGGTAGCTACCTAAATATTAGTGTGAACATAAATCTTTGCCAATTAGGTATGCCAAGGTAAAACTTGATGCCTTGTTATCATTATCAATGAGATTAATTCCTACTACCTACTACTTATTGCTAAACATATCAAAAATAAAGCAGAATAAGTGTGGTGGTAGAGTAGGTACTTATAATAAAGTTTAAGTTCTAAAATCTTAATGAGTTCACCTAAAGGTTTATTTATAGGCTAAATTAACAGATTTTACATTTAGTTATGTCTTATACTTACATACCCCTAGTATTGAACTAAGTACTTGAGTAGTACCCAGTTACTTCTTTATTTTCAACTCAGTAGATACCTGCTTGAAAGACTACCTATTACATGCATAAGTAGGTACTTATACTAGCTACAGTACAGTATAGATAACTACAACTAACTGACATAGCCTGGGTTCACTTTAATCATCTGATAAGTTTTAGTTGAGAAGTACCTAGTAGTACCATCTTGTAATTCCTAAACATATCATGATAGGATCTTGTTGAGTTTACCTATATAGGTATACCCATACCCATATGGGTATCACATTTCAGGTTAACTAGCTGACCTGCCTGAGTTGTACCTGCCCCAGCTTTGTTCGGGTGGAATAAGTACCTATGTAAGTATCTGAAAATTATGTCGTAGTGGTCTATATAGGTACTTAAAGTAAACGTTCCTTACATGCAAATTCTCAAGTTTTTAAACTCAGCAGCTTAATAAATTACTAGACTCAGGAGTCAGCAGCTTATATGCTGATGTCAGTCAGTCAGTTTATATTTTTACATTTACATAATATGTACAGAAGAGAGAGAGAATAGCTAGGACTTCTCCATAACATCCTCAAAAATGTGTGAAGTCTGCCAATCCGCACTTGGTCAGTGTGGTAGATTATGGCCAAAACACCTTATTCGGAGAGGTGACCCGTGCTCAGTAGTAGTGACCCGGCGATGGATTGATAATGATGATGATGATGATGATGTACTGACCTAGCTACCTGCCTTTAGGTCACAAGAAGTATATAGGGTACTTCTAGTACCTAAAGTGATCCTATAATGGTTCCTTTTGAGGTATGGAACCCATAGTTAGAAGAGAAATAACGTCAAAAAATAATTTGATTTCTTTTATCTTTTCTAGATCTATTTTATTGAAAACGGACTAAAGTTTTCTACACATTCCTATAATTCTACAAATTAATACAGAAATCTATAGACTCAACCTTTATTTAGTTTGAAATCTATAGATCTCTGACTTTGCATAGACTTAAGATACTGATAAAAGAGACAGAGTTATATCATTGGCATAAATCTGTCTCGTTTTAACTGAAACTTACGTCAGAGCAAAGTCAAAGTATGCTCTCTATACATATCTGTGCTTAAAGTATTATGTTTTAACTATGTATAGTCTGAGCTAATTCAAAGTATAAGTACTCTATAGATTTTAGCCAAAGAATATGCAAACCTCAAAAAATGATTTTATAATTGTTATGGTGAAGACTGCATTGAAATTGATATAAATAGGGACTGAAAACTAATTTTGAACTATTTATACCTATAGATTATAAATTTCATTTTTCAGGTAGTACTAGTACAACTAAGTCATACTACAGCTGCTCAGTATGATGAAGGCAAGAATTTCCTAACAAAAGCAAGAAAACTTCAATCAGATACTTAATTAACAATTACTTTTATTAAATAAAATAATAAAATATATACATATGTTTCATTCTGTACTGTACATAATTAATATTTATTTCAATAACATTTAAATAAAAATTAAGTTTAGGAAACAACTGTTTATTTTTGGTAGATGAGTGACGGAACATCTTTTTAACTCGCAGACTCCATATACTTGGTTTCATGAAATGGGCTGAAATAAAAATTATCAACGTTGAAAGTTTGTTATGATGATGTGTTGAAAGGTGTACCTAATGTATCCTACACTTCAATTTTTTGCTATGCATACTAGCTGTTTACTATGCAATTAAGCATCACTTTCTTTAACGGTGAACCAAACCATTGTGAGGAAACCTAAATGCCTGAGAGTTCTCCATAGTGTTCTCAAAGGTGTGTGAAATCTGTCAATGTGCACTCGGCCAGAGTGGTGGACAATGGCCAAACTCTTCCCGTTTTGAGAGGAGTCCCCTGCTCAGTAGTCAGCCGGCAATGAGTTGATCGTGTGATGATACTAACTGTTGCCTGTAATTATTATTTTTATATAGGTATGCTACACTTCCATTTTTTGCTATATTATAATATGTACTAGCTGTTTAATAAGCAATTAAGTATCACTTTCTTTAACCGTGAAGGAAAACATTGTGAGGAAACCTACATGCCTGAGAGTTCTCCATAGTGTTCTCAAAGGTGTGTGAAGTCTGTCAATCTGCACTTGGACAGAGTGGTGGACTATGGCCAAACTACATTTTGAGAGGTGAGCTGGCAATGAGTTGATCATTATGATGATACCAGCTGTTACCTGTTATTATTATTATTATACACGTAGGTATATACATTCAATCTTGATCTTGTAGGTACTTTCATGCCTTAAATCACATTACCGCCTTAGTTTGTTGAATTCATAGCAGAATTCATGGATACCTCGTTCCACGTCCTTGCACGCCAGATTTGTAAGTATACCGCCAAGTTTCAGAACTTCCTCGCTGTATATTCCTTTACCTGTATATTCAATGTACTCTGTGGCAGTCAGTTATTTAGGATGATTGCTTTTCATCTGTTTGCATTGATTTCCTAGCAAGAGTTTGACAATTAGGTACCTCGGTGATTTCAAGGTAAGGTAGGTAGGTAAGATTCCAAGCAAAATTCTTTGCTTTTATCTATTTTATGCACATAACCACTATTTTCACAAAGTTTTGTAACAAAAACTAAGATTCTTTAACCACAAAACATAAAGAAATTAGGTTAGAAATTATATTTGCAACAAAAATAATAGATCTGTTTTTTTAACTAGTTTTACGGCTCTGGGTTCTAGCACTTTTGATCAAAGACTTAAAACTTCAATTTTCGACACTTTTATTGTGATTCGACCTAAATAAATCAAGTAAAGTTATTATTTTTGTATTTCAAGTAACATCGTTCGATATTTTTCGCAAAAAATAGTTTTAAGATTAAAGGGGAAAATCAAACACAAATTTAGTGCAGTTCTTGTTATCTTAAATAGCAACACTTACTATTCAATTGAAACGTCATTTTAGACGGCCATTTAGGATGTTTAAATTTAGTTGAAGCAAAAAAGCGAATGCAGTTTAGAAATAGAAATCCTAAAATTAAAGAATCTAAAATTTAGTTTAGGTTTAGGTTAGGGTACAACAGAATTAGCGCCAATGGGGCCGATTCTCTAGGCGGTTTTCTAATTTTAAAATGTCTAATATTAGACTTAGAAAGGTGTGTTATTCTGAAAACCCACTTAAATGACAGGTCTAACCTAAAATTGAATTTGACAGCACTAAACTATTCAATTTAGATTTTAAAGAGCAAAAGTTATTCTGTTGCACGAACTAAATGCCTAAATTAAGAAACGTCAACCTAAAATTTTCTAAAATTAGAGTGGACCTCGCGAGGTGCCCACTAAATTTAAAGAGTCTGCTTAAATGGCAAAATGGACGTGTTTTGAATGAAATATTTTTATTTGAGTTTAGAATTGTTATATTTAAGATAAAAAAAGTATCTTTTAAGTGTTTTAATTTAATTTAAACTTTATAAAATGGAAATATACGTGGTTTCTCTGGCTCGTCGTTAATTCACAAAAAATAATTAGGTTGGTTATCTACTTTGTTGTCTAAGAGTATCAGACACCTCCACAGACATCCTGGCGGCTTCAGCAAGGCAAACCTAAGATCCTTAAGTCTCCTTATTTCTTAACTAGCAAGTGGCAGCTGTTCGAAAATCCTGTGGGACTAGGATACTTTTCTGTAGGTACTTAACTTACCTACCTACCTAATAAAAGTAGCCTATAAGTATATCCTTCACTAGTATGTGTCCTTGTGAAAAATCTCTGTGCCCAACTAGGTTAGATGCATAAAGGAACATACCCAGAGACAAAAACTTGCATAGGTAGCTACCTAAATATTAGTGTGAACATAAATCTTTGCCAATTAGGTATGCCAAGGTAAAACTTGATGCCTTGTTATCATTATCAATGAGATTAATTCCTACTACCTACTACTTATTGCTAAACATATCAAAAATAAAGCAGAATAAGTGTGGTGGTAGAGTAGGTACTTATAATAAAGTTTAAGTTCTAAAATCTTAATGAGTTCACCTAAAGGTTTATTTATAGGCTAAATTAACAGATTTTACATTTAGTTATGTCTTATACTTACATACCCCTAGTATTGAACTAAGTACTTGAGTAGTACCCAGTTACTTCTTTATTTTCAACTCAGTAGATACCTGCTTGAAAGACTACCTATTACATGCATAAGTAGGTACTTATACTAGCTACAGTACAGTATAGATAACTACAACTAACTGACATAGCCTGGGTTCACTTTAATCATCTGATAAGTTTTAGTTGAGAAGTACCTAGTAGATACATCTTGTAATTCCTAAACATATCCTTATATCCAGTTTACCTATATAGGTATACCCATACCCATATGGGTATACCTATATAGGTATACCCATACCCATATGGGTATCACATTTCAGGTTAACTAGCTGACCTGCCTGAGTTGTACCTGCCCCAGCTTTGTTCGGGTGGAATAAGTACCTATGTAAGTATCTGAAAATTATGTCGTAGTGGTCTATATAGGTACTTAAAGTAAACGTTCCTTACATGCAAATTCTCAAGTTTTTAAACTCAGCAGCTTAATAAATTACTAGACTCAGGAGTCAGCAGCTTATATGCTGATGTCAGTCAGTCAGTTTATATTTTTACATTTACATAATATGTACAGAAGAGAGAGAGAAAAGCTAGGACTTCTCCATAACATCCTCAAAAATGTGTGAAGTCTGCCAATCCGCACTTGGTCAGTGTGGTAGATTATGGCCAAAACACCTTATTCGGAGAGGTGACCCGTGCTCAGTAGTAGTGACCCGGCGATGGATTGATAATGATGATGATGATGATGATGTACTGACCTAGCTACCTGCCTTTAGGTCACAAGAAGTATATAGGGTACTTCTAGTACCTAAAGTGATCCTATAATGGTTCCTTTTGAGGTATGGAACCCATAGTTAGAAGAGAAATAACGTCAAAAAATAATTTGATTTCTTTTATCTTTTCTAGATCTATTTTATTGAAAACGGACTAAAGTTTTCTACACATTCCTATAATTCTACAAATTAATACAGAAATCTATAGACTCAACCTTTATTTAGTTTGAAATCTATAGATCTCTGACTTTGCATAGACTTAAGATACTGATAAAAGAGACAGAGTTATATGATTGGCATAAATCTGTCTCGTTTTAACTGAAACTTACGTCAGAGCAAAGTCAAAGTATGCTCTCTATACATATCTGTGCTTAAAGTATTATGTTTTAACTATGTCTAGTCCGAGCTAATTCAAAGTATAAGTACTCTATAGATTTTAGCCAAAGAATATGCAAACCTCAAAAAATGATTTTATAATTGTTATGGTGAAGACTGCATTGAAATTGATATAAATAGGGACTGAAAACTAATTTTGAACTATTTATACCTATAGATTATAAATTTCATTTTTCAGGTAGTACTAGTACAACTAAGTCATACTACAGCTGCTCAGTATGATGAAGGCAAGAATTTCCTAACAAAAGCAAGAAAACTTCAATCAGATGATTAACAATTACTTTTATTAAATAAAATAATAAAATATATACATATGTTTCATTCTGTACTGTACATAATTAATATTTATTTCAATAACATAATAATAAATAACATTTAAATAAAAATTAAGTTTAGGAAACAACTGTTCATTTTTGGTAGATGAGTGACGGAACATCTTTTTAACTCGCAGACTCCATATACTTGGTTTCATGAAATGGGCTGAAATAAAAATTATCAACGTTGAAAGTTTGTTATGATGATGTGTTGAAAGGTTTAATGTATCCTACACTTCAATTTTTTGCTATGCATACTAGCTGTTTACTATGCAATTAAGCATCACTTTCTTTAACGGTGAACCAAACCATTGTGAGGAAACCTAAATGCCTGAGAGTTCTCCATAGTGTTCTCAAAGGTGTGTGAAATCTGTCAATGTGCACTCGGCCAGAGTGGTGGACAATGGCCAAACTCTTCCCGTTTTGAGAGGAGACCCCTGCTCAGTAGTCAGCCGGCAATGAGTTGATCGTGTGATGATACTAACTGTTGCCTGTAATTATTATTTTTATATAGGTATGCTACACTTCCATTTTTTGCTATATTATAATATGTACTAGCTGTTTAATAAGCAATTAAGTATCACTTTCTTTAACCGTGAAGGAAAACATTGTGAGGAAACCTACATGCCTGAGAGTTCTCCATAGTGTTCTCAAAGGTGTGTGAAGTATGTCAATCTGCACTTGGACAGAGTGGTGGACTATGGCCAAACTACATTTTGAGAGGTGAGCTGGCAATGAGTTGATCATTATGATGATACCAGCTGTTACTTGTTATTATTATTATTATACACGTAGGTATATACATTCAATCTTGATCTTGTAGGTACTTTCATGCCTTAAATCACATTACCGCCTTAGTTTGTTGAATTCATGGCAGAATTCATGGATACCTCGTTCCACGTCCTTGCACGCCAGATTTGTACGTATGCCGCCAAGTTTCAGAACTTCCTCGCTGTATATTCCTTTACCTGTATATTCAATGTACTCTGTGGCAGTCAGTTATTTAGGATGATTGCTTTTCATCTGTTTGCATTGATTTCCTAACAAGAGTTTGACAATTAGGTACCTCGGTGATTTCAAGGTAAGGTAGGTAGGTAAGATTCCAAGCAAAATTCTTTGCTTTTATCTATTTTATGCACATAACCACTATTTTCACAAAGTTTTGTAACAAAAACTAAGATTCTTTAACCACAAAACATAAAGAAATTAGGTTAGAAATTATATTTGCAACAAAAATAATAGATCTGTTTTTTTAACTGGTTTTACGGCTCTGGGTTCTAGCACTTTTGATCAAACACTTAAGCCTACTTCACACGATAAAATGAACAAAACTTCAATTTTCGACACTTTTATTGTGATTCGACCTAAATAAATCAAGTAAAGTTATTATTTTTGTATTTCAAGTAACATCGTTCGATATTTTTCGCAAAAAATAGTTTTAAGATTAAAGGGGAAAATCAAACACAAATTTAGTGCAGTTCTTGTTATCTTAAATAGCAACACTTACTATTCAATTCAAACGTCATTTTAGACGGCCATTTAGGATGTTTAAATTTAGTTGAAGCAAAAAAGCGAATGCAGTTTAGAAATAGAAATCCTAAAATTAAAGAATCTAAAATTTAGTTTAGGTTTAGGTTAGAGTACAACAGAATTAGCACCATTATCTTTTTAATTTGAAATAATTTATTCATTTGTAGGAATATTACGTCAGAAACATACCGTAGTAGGTAAACAAAACACACGCCAAAATATTCATTCTGGTTATCCTACCTATATAGTTATTACATCTATGCAGTATACAGGGTGTAACCAGAACGCTAGCAAAAACTTGGCGTTATTGTTATACTTACTACCTAAACACAATCCAATACCAATAACCATTTCCCTCATTTTGTAGTTTTTAGTGATTTAGTATTTTTCAACACCGCATGGTATATCGTGCAATACTCGGGTCAACGCCCCGCCTACGACGTGGCATTGACCATTCGGAGTATACTTACGCAACGTTCGTTGACTTCTAGCGTCAGTCAGATGTTTTATCAGTACCCTTATTATAAATGCGAAAGTGTGTTTGTTTGTTGGTTTGTCTTTCAATCACGTCACAACGGTGCGACGGATTGGCGTGATTTTTTGCATGGGTATAGATAAAGACTTGGAAAGTGACATAGCTACTTTTTAACCGACTTCAAAAAAGGAGGTGGTTCTCAATTAAAGTGTATGTTTTTTGTATGTTTGTTACGTTACGCGATTTCTCCGCCAAATATAAACTGATTTTGATGATTTTTTTGTGTTTGGTAGGACATACTTGAGAGGTCTATTTAACTTCGGTGAAGATCTGTTGAATATCTTCGGAGATGGAGAACAGAACTCCTCAGTGGATAAGACTAAATTGCTCGCGATCAGTGTGATAGCTTAGTAAACAGTAGGTTTTTAACCAGGCATATCATATTTTATTATCCCGGAAAATCAAAGAGTTCCCGCGCGATTTTTTTAAAAACCAATTCCACGCGGACGAAGTCGCGGGCATCAGCTAGTATACAATATATCGTGAACTTTAATAATAACTTTTACAATATATAGGCTTTTTATTTAGATTTTTTTGCGTTTTTTTGGTGTTATCATATCTGTAATCGTCAGTAGTGTCACCTGTCTACGTTTTTGCTAGCGTTCTTACTGGCATGTCTAAATCTATTGCTATCCCTTTCATAATGTTGCTTGCGGAAAAGGATAGCACTAGATTTAGACCTGTTCATTTAGTTTAGTTTAGAGATTGTGTACAAGAGAATCGGCCCCACTGTATAGTTAATTTTTTAGCGTCTATAATATTATTAATTTGCGTAATCAGTGTATTATTTCAACTTGGTTGTTAGAATTAATTAAGTTTTAAAAGAATGACTGCCCTTCCTACTTCCTACTTTAGACGATAAGTCATTACCTAAGACAATCTGCTTTTTATTTCCTGTTTCACATTGGATTACAATCATATTTGGCCAACAATAACAAAGATTCAAGTTGGTATTTAAATATATATTCAGTAGAAACTCGATTATTCGGCCCTCAGTTATACGGATTCGCGATTATCCGGACTACCAACCGAAAATTGTTCGGCCAAGTGCGAGTCGGACTCGCACACCAAAGGTTCCATACTCGGGTATTTTTTCCGCCATTTCGTACAATAAATCAAAAACTATTATGCATAAAAATAAATAAAAATCTGTTTTAGAATGTACAGGCAAAGCCCTTTCATATTATGATACCTATCCCACTTGGTATAGGTAGTTATCTTACTTTGAAAATTGAAAATATTATTACAGATACGTACTATTATAGATAGGTAGACTGATTCAAGAGGAAGGTTTATAGTTTATACGTATCCAGTTCAATATTTTTTTTACTAATTAGTTGAAATACGTCGATAAATATGTTCAAGACGTCGCGCGTCGCTCGAAAGAAATCAAGCCGCGACGCGACAGGAGAGCTTTCATCGAAAATGCTGTTTTCATCGAAAACGACTGTCTTATTTTTTTTAAATACAATAAAACTAGCTGATGCCGAGACAACGTACGCGTGGATTTAGGTTTTTAAAAATCCCGTAATCTCGATTTTCCGGGATAAAAAGTAGCCTATGTCACTTTCCAGGTCTTAAACTACACCCATGCAAAAAATCACGTCGATCCGTAGCGACGTGATTGAAGGACAAACCAACGAACGCACTTTCGCATTTATAATAAGGGTAGTGACACATTGACACATAATATCTGCATTGCACCCGTGCAAAGCTGGGGCCGGTCGCTAGTACATACCTACTTAACATTACAGTCGCAATTCGCAGAAGTTTCTCAATTCGGCTGTATGTTTTTTTTTTTTTGATTTTTTGTGTTTGTTACGCGATTACTCCGTCAATTATGAACCGATTTTGATGATTCTTTTTTTTTGTTTAGTAGGGCACACTTCAGAGGTAGTCCCATTTTAATTTGGTAAAGATCTGATGAATAACTTCGGAGATGGAGAACAGAACTCCTCAGTGGATAAGAGTAAATTGCTCGCGATCAGTGTAATAGCTTAGTAAACAGGTTTTAACCAGGCATATCATATTTTAGTTCAATGGGGCCTAAAAATTGTGAAATAATTTTATTTTTTTAAATTTACTTATGCATGTTCTAATATGTACGTTTCACCATCTTGAAACTTCATCTCTTGTGAGGTGACTCAGCTTTAAAATCAATGGAATTTTTTGCTAAGGTCCAAAGAATGTTTTAGAATTCAATTGGCGGTTCGTAAACGATACTACAAGGTTAATTACTGTTGACCTAGATAGATCAAGTAGTAATTATTATTGCTAATCTTGATTGGTCATAAAAAATTAAAAGACTTCGTGCTTTTTTAGGGTTCCATACCCCAACGCTGCCATGGGACCCTTTTCCCTCTATCAGCCAAATGGTAGTAGGTATATAGGAACGTGAAAAAATTCACAGCAGTAGTCTAAAAAAAATTAAAAAAAGAAAAAATTTAAAACAAAAAAGAATAATATAATCATGGCTAAGTAGGGTTCACAGGTTAAGGAGTTATATCTGTTTTTCGAGGATTGTGACTACGGAACCCTACACTGCGCGTGGCCCGTCACACACTTGTCGGTTTTTAACTTCATGTATCAACTGTCATGGCAAAAAGTACGATTTTATTCCTAATTTTAAAGGCGAACCGTAATTTTGACATGACATTTGATACACAGTTAAAATGTCGAGTGAGTTCTCATTTTATACGAACTATTAATAGTTTGCTTTGCAATCCTAACCTAAGATAACTTTATTATTTTATGATAGGTAAATAAGCAGTGGTAGTTTCCTAACTAAACAGGATACATTAAAGAATAGGTACATACCTACCTGAGATGATTCGTTTTAATTAATGGCATGGAATATATAGGGTGTAACCAGAACGCTAGCAAAAACTTAGCGTTATTGTTATACTACCTAAACACGATCCAATACCAATAACCATTTGCCTCATTTTGTAGTTTTAGTGATTTAGTATTTTTCAATCCCGCAATGTAAAACTCGGGTCAATGCCCTGCCTACGACGCGGCATTGACTCTAATTGGCCTACTTACGCAACGTTCGTTTACCTCTAGCGTCAGTCAGAGCGACAGTATTATTTGCAATATATCGTGATCATTTACAAAATACAGGATATTTTCTATATTTTTTTATCATATCAGTAATCATCAGTAGGTACCGTCTTCGGTTTTGCTAGCGTTCTGTAGGGCGATTGTCTAAAACCTGCATCAATCATTATTACAATCCCAATTGTTCTGATTGGCTGAATTTGTGCGATTCTTGTTGCAACAATGCATTGTGGCCAAAAGTGAGCGAGCATTAACCAATCAGAGATGATTGCGATCGTGACATTGTAGCTGTCAAACAACCGCGGTAGGGCCACAGGTTATAGCCTGTATGTATATATATATTGATGAGATGATTCGCTATTTTAGCTTCAATGCATTAAAGTCGTCAGTGAACAATTTAATTATTTAAGTATTATAAAAAACTGTTTATCTAGTTAATAGCGTTTTTTTAATAATAGTCTATTATTGTTTCCACCTTCGTGTTTGCACAACTTGAATATGTACATCCCTACTTCTCCTTTCTTATCAAACACATACGTGTTATATACACATACGTGTATAGGTCTTCAAAAAAATATGATATTGAGGTTTCTAATATCATGTTTTTCTAAACTGAATAGTTTGCGCGAGAGACACTTCCGAAGTGGTAAAATGTGTCCCCCCCCCCCCGCCGTAACTTTTTAAATAAGAGAATGATAAAACTAAAAAAAATATATGATACAAACTTCCACCATTGGTTTGAACGAGATGTAGTAAGTAGCTTTTGATTTATCGTGCAAAATGTCGACAAAATACGATTGTACTACGGAACCCTCAGTGCGCGAGTCTGATTCGCACTTGGCCGGTTTTTGTTTTGTATGGTACCCATGACATATGATCGTAGATATTTTTATATCCAAATTTTCACGGATTCGGATCGGATGAGTGTCTCATCGCTGTAAGACTCCGCTGTCGGTCCGTCCGTCCGTAAGTCTGTCTGTCATCGGGCTGTATCTCGTGAACCATAATAGGCTGAGACCTGAAATTTTCACAGAATGTGTATTTCTACTGCCGCTATAACAACAAATATTGAACATTTCAAAATTACCGCCATGAAAAAAAGTGTTATTTCTTGTAAGATGGTACGGAACCCTTCCTGTGCGAGTCCGACTAGGTGGGGGACAGGGGAGAATGCTTTGTTGTGATTGGGGGACTCAAAAGTAACGTAATCAAACCAATTTTTTTTTTTAAAGAATATTAGCCATGTTAAATAACTAATATTCCCCATTCCTCTCCAACTAAGCGTCAAGCTTGTGCTAGGAGTAGGTACGACAATAGTGCATCGGGCGGGGTTTGAACCGTCACCCTTTCGGTTTTCAGTCCACTCTTTTACCCGTTGAGCTATTGAGGCTCTACATTGTGCGAAATAAGGGTATCGAACGGGCGTGGGGCGACTTTTATGCTAAGCAACTGCCTAAGCTTGGCGATCAGGGGTGTCCGGCTATTAGGCGTCTATAGGTGGTGGTCTGTGCGTAGAGATCACCATTGTTCTCAGATACCTACCTCCTCTAAGAGCTTTATAAGTCCCGCAAATTGCTAATGCGCGTGGCCGCCATTTTAGTGACGTCAGCACTAAGCTGAAGTCTCGAGCTGATGGTATATTTTTATTTCAGCTGACGTCAAAATGATTGTGATGCTAATGGGACATGGTTCCAGCGCAATAGCAATTTGCGGGACTTATAACAGTTAGTATAGTTTATGTTTCTACCAATGGAACTAAAATGAATTACATCTCGTTTCAGAATCTGGGAGTTTCTATCTGAGCAAGCAAGAAAAGGCACTACCGTTATAATTACGACACATTACATTGACGAAACGAAACAAGCACATAAGGTAAGCACACACATTTAATGTATATAGAAGCAGGCGTTACTTTGCGGAAGTTCATGATTATTATGGCTGGCTCCCATGACACAGTTTATACTTCTTTGGGAGCCAGTGGTCAAAGTCTTATGTGTCAAACCTTTTTTGCAAATAAAGATATATGTTATGTTATGTTATGTTATGTTATTATTATTATTTATTATTTATTTATTATTTAATTAGAACGGCCATAAACATGATATATACAATGAACCAAAAACTTAATCTATATATATAAAAGGAGAAGGTGACTGACTGACTGACTGACTGACTGATCTATCAACGCACAGTTCAAACTACCGGACGGATCGGGCTGAAATTTGGCATGCAGATAGCTATTATGACGTAGGCATCCGCTAAGAAAGGATTTTTGAAAATACAACCCCTAAGGGGGTGAAATAGGGGTTTGAAATTTGTGTAGTCCACGCGGACGAAGTCGCGAGCATAAGCTAGTCTTCTATATATATAAAATTCAAAGTCCTGACTGACTGACTGACTGACATATATATCAACGCACAGTCTAATTCACTAGAAGTCATCAGACGGGTCATCAGTCACTAGAAGTTAACATCAGGTGACCCGCCTGCTCGTTTGCTCGCTATATTTATAAAAAGAATAAAAAAGTGTAATTGAATTTTCCACAGCAAAAAAAATTAAAGCAATGCTATCTATATAAATATATGATATTATTAAGTAGGTACTTATTGATTAATTTTATAAACAACTAGTTTAGTAACACTTATCTCCAAAACCACCTCTAAGAAAAGATTGTCGGAAATTATATCCGAGCAAAGCCAGGGTGGATCAGCTAGTCATAAATAACACTAAAGATACATAACACTTAAGATATATAGTTACCATGACCGATGTTTAAATACTTTGTAACTATCAAACGTGTACCCTGAAACAAGAAATAATAATAATCAGAATAATCATAGCACGAGCGAAGTGAGCGCCAATTTCTTTCTTGTAGAAGACTTAACTATTAAAATATATAATTCATTAGCCTATAGAAAGATCAAAGCACGTACAAATTATTTAAATCGAAACTCAATCAACATTAGTTAATGGCAGATCCGCCTGGATTGTGCATGCACCTAACAGCAATTATGTAAATTTCCTTCCAATTAATGAGTACTATTCAGAGTACCTAGATACTAGGCATTGTTCCACAGTCTAGCAGGCATGTTACAAGATAATTCGAGAGCAACACTTCGGCCTTGGCTAATCTATTAAGTATTTGTACATTTGTACAACATACAATGTGGTCTCTGAATGTTGCAAAAATATACCGTTTCCACGGACTTGGAATAGCTATAATATACCCAGCCTATAGCCTCTAGGCTAGGATTGCCAGCTGCATAATCTATAAACTAGGACAAGGAGCTTGAAAACCCCGAAACTATTTGATTTTTGGGGATAAAAATAACCTATGTCACTCACCAGATCTTGAGCTACTACATCTGTGAAAAAAATCACGTTGCTATAAGTCCCGCATATTGCTATTGCGAGGGAACCATGTCTAATTAACATCGAAATGACGTCATTTTGACGTCAGCCGAAATAAAAATATACCATCAGCTCGAAACTTCAGCCTAGTTTGAGCAGAGTTTGACGACCTCCCTGGCGCAGTGGTGAGCGCTGTGGTCTTAATAGTGGGAGGTCCCGGGTTCGATTCCTGGCAGGGGTTTGGAATTTTATAATTTCTAAATTTCTGGTCTGGTCTGGTGGGAGGCTTCGGCCGTGGCTAGTTACCAACCTACCGGTAAAGCCGTGCCGCCAAGCGATTTAGCGTTCCGGTACGATGCCGTGTAGAAACCAAAGGGGTATGGGTTTAATAAAAACTGCCATACTCCTTCCAGGTTAGCCCGCTATCATCTTAGACTGCATCATCACTTACCACCAGGTGAGATTGCAGTCAAGGGCTAACTTGTATCTGAATAAAAAATAAAAAAAAAGTGCTGACGTCACAAAAATGGCGGCCACGCGCATTAGCAATTTGCGGGACTTAAACTAAAATTGTATGAACTAACACATAAAATACATTATTATAATACGCAGACACATCCTTCTCTCTTTCGTCGGCAGTTATTGTTAGTTTTCAGTCTACCATACACTTAGGCCTCGTTTACGGAGACGCGGGACGTCACGCGTCGCGTGTAGCGTGGCGTCTCGCGGCGCGTCGTACGTTATGCGATTTCCAAATAAAGACTGGCAGAAGGTTCCGCTGCGGACATCGCTTCATCGAGAATTGCCGCCGCGTGCGCCGCCACGATGAACGCCGCGTGCGCCGCTACGATGAATGCCGAGTGGGAGGCGTCGATGCCATCCGCGGGCTCGGTCGCAAAAACGCTCCATCTCAAACAAACGCGTATAAAATTGCTTCTCCGTAAACGCACTCATACAACGCCATATGTTTAAATTCAGTGCGGGCCGCGCCGCCCATCGCAACGCGCGACGCCCCGCGTCTCTGTAGACGAGGCCTTAGAATGTTATTAAATTAAAATAAAATACAAACAAAATTCATTGTCATACTTAACATACGTTCATGTCAGTAGGTACTTTGGTTTTTCACATATTTTATCTAATTGTTTTTGCAAATCAATACTTTTGTTTTGTTTTACCGAGCACTTTAAATGTTAATAAATCTAAATATATAAAAGGAAAATGTCACTGACTGACTGACTGACTGATCTAACAACCCACAGCTCACTACTGGATGGATCGGGCTGTTTGGCAATACAATATAGCTATTACGACGAAGGTAGGTATCCGCTAAGAAAGGATTTTTGAAAATTTAACCCCTAAGGGGGTGAAATTTGTGTAGTCCACGCGGACGAAGTCGCGAGAATAAGCTAGTCTCATCTATGAATATTACAATTTTGACATATTTTATTAAATTTTTTTTTTTTTTTTTTTTTTTTTTTTTTTTTCAACCAATTTTATTAAATTATACTTTCTGTAAGTTCTGTAACCAATACCTATTTAGTGAAAATATAACTTTTTAGGGTTCCGTACCTCAAAAGGAAAAACGGAACCCTTATAGGATCACATTGTTGTCTGTCTGTCTGTCAAGAAACCTACAGGGTACTTCCCGTTGACCTAGAATCATGAAATTTGGCAGATAGGTAAATCTTATAGCTGACATTTGGGGAAAAATCTGAAAACCGCGAATTTAGGGTTAGATCACACAAAAAAATTAAATTGTGGTCATGAACTAATAATTAGTATTTTCAACTTTCGAAGTGAGATAACTATATCAAGTGGGGTATCACATGAAAGGTCTTCACCTGTACATTCTAAAACAGATTTTTATTTATTTTTATGCATCATAGTTTTTGAATTATCGTGCAAAATGTCGAAAAATACGACTGTAGTACGGAACCCTCATTGCGCGAGCCTGACTTGCACTTGGCCGGTTTTATTTTATTTTATTACTCTCATTTTTGCCAGATCGGTCTCCTACGAGACGGTCAGCTGTTAGACGAAGATACGCCGGACGAGATCCTGCGAAGGTATGACTGCAACACGCTGGAAGAAGCCTTCTTCAAGATGGCGTTACGACAACACGAAGTCACTCATAGAAGAAGATCCAGTAAGTACTTCTCTTTTATCTAAATATATAAAAGGAAAAGGTGACTGACTGACGGACTGATTGACTGACTGATTGACTAATCTATCAACGCACAGCTCAAACTACTGGACGGATCGGGCTGATAGCTATTATAACGTAGGTATCCGCTAAGAAAGAATTTTTGAAAATTCATCTCCTAAGGGGGTGAAATAGGGGTTTGAAATTAGTGTAGTCCACGTGGACGAAGTCGCGAGCATAAGCTAGTTCTACATATTATTTTTCTATGAATAACTTCAAATATGAAGCTGTGATAGCCTAGTGGTTAAGACGTCCGCCTCCTAATCGGAGGTCGAGGGTTCGATCCCGGGCACGCACCTTTACTTTTCGGAGTTACTTATGTGCGGAATAAAAAAATAAACAATATAGTAGGTATGAATTAAAGCTTTTTTTTTAAACAATATTTTTAACTTTCCAGCGCTTACAGGGTCGCCAGATGTTATCCCGGAAAGCAGTATAGTAAACGATAGTCGCTATCAGTCCCGGGAAGACTTCAACGTTGTCACTAGCAGTACAGATGTGAGTAGCTACATATTTTTTTTTTTTTTTTTTTTATTCAGATACAAGTTAGCCCTTGACTGCAATCTCACCTGGTGGTAAGTGATGATGCAGTCTAAGATGATAGCGGGCTAACCTGGATGGGGTATGGCAGTTTTTATTAAACCCATACCCCTTTGGTTTCTACACGGCATCGTACCGGAACGCTAAATCGCTTGGCGGCACGGCTTTGCCGGTAGGGTGGTAACTAGCCACGGCCGAAGCCTCCCACCAGACCAGACCAGAAATTTTGAAATGATAAAATTCCAAACCCCTGCCAGGAATCGAACCCGGGACCTCCCACTATTAAGACCACAGCGCTCACCACTGCGCCAGGGAGGTCGTCAAACCGGTCAAGTGCGAGTTAGTCTGGTGGGAGGCTTCGGCCGTGGCTAGTTACCATCCTACCGGCAAAGCCGTGCCGCCAAGCGATTTAGCGTTTCGGTACGATGCCGTGTAGAAACCAAAGGGGTATGGGTTTAATAAAAACTGCCATACCCCTTCCAGGTTAGCCCGCTATCATCTTAGACTGCATCATCACTTACCACCAGGTGAGATTGCAGTCAAGGGCTAACTTGTATCTGAATAAAAAATAAAAAAAAAAAAAAAAATGACTCGCGCACCGAGGGTTCCGTATTACACTACAGTCGTATTTTTTCGACAGCTTGCACGAGAAATCAAAAACTATTATGCATAAAAATAACTAAAAATCTGTTTTTGAATGTACAAATAAAGAATCACTATCAGGAAGATTCCAAGGGATTTTTAAAAACCTAAATCCACGCGTACGAAGACTACGAAGTCGCGGGCATCTGCTAGTTTTTTTTTTTTCCCACCATAAAGCACCATTATAAAATGGTAGCTTTATTGCTACTACCATCTAGCCTATAACTCTGCTAGTTATACAATAAACAATTGTCGACAATGGTTAAAATTACTATAATCCATACTCCATACTAATATTATAAATGCGAAAGTGTGTCTGTCTGTCTGCTAGCTTTTCACGGCCCATCCGTTCCACTGATTTTGATGAAATTTGGTACAGAGATAGCTTGCATCCCGGGGAAGGACATAGGCTACTCTTTATCCCGGAAAATCAAAGAGTTCCCACAGGATTTTCAAAAACCGAAATCCACGCGGACGAAGTCGCGGGCATCATCTAGTTATAAAAAAATATTCGGTAGCGAGTATTATAGGTCCACGTCGCGTCGGTAACAACATACTTCTCTTATCTTTTCTGAAATCAAGGATAAGACAAATCTGAAAATTATTCATTTATTTATTGCAGGTTTTAACTAGTAAAGAAAAGCCGGAGAAGATTCGAAACGGAAAGAGAGGGAGATACAAAGCGGTTTTCATCAAAAGTGTACAACAATTCTCAAGACATCCAGGGTGAGTCTTTCAATCACGGAATGCCAAAAAACGCAATAGAAATGGTATTTGTTGTTTTTTAGGGTTCCGTACCTCAAAAGGAAAAACGGAGCCCTTATAGGATCACTTCGTTGTCTGTCTGTCTCTCTGTCTGTCTGTCAAGAAACCTACAGGGTACTTCCCGTTGACCTAGAATCATGAAATTTGGCAGGTAGGTATATTTTATAGCTGACATTTGGGGAAAATCTGAAAACCGTGAATTTGGGGTTAGATCACACAAAAAAAATTAAATTGTGGTCATGAACTAATAATTAGTATTTTCAATTTTTGAAGTCAGTAATATCAAGTGGGGTATCGTATGAAAGGTATTCAGCTGTACATTCTAAAACAGATTTTTATTTATTTTTATGCATGATAATTTTTGAATTATCGTGCAAAATGTCCAAAAATACGACTGTAGTACGGAACCCTCAATGCGCGAGCCTGACTCGCACTTGGCCGGTTTGTTTTATCGAGCCAAATTGTGCCAATCGTGTTTTGGCTCTCGTAATTCACTAAAGAATATCTTTAATTTTTGTAATATTAAAAAATAAATAAACAAATTTGTAGATTTTGAGGCCAAAACTTGATTCTTTGAACATCCCAAATGTGTGTTAATACCGCTTTTGGGACGCTTATCGCCTTAATGTAAAAAATGCGAAAGTGTGTTTGTCTGTTGGTTTGTCCTTCAATTATACCTATTACTTAGTGCGCATTCAAAAAGTTCTTGCCGCTATTTAAAATCGTCGGCTCGGATATTAAAATATGCCACATCTATAATTATCCACTTTGCGGCACTTGCAATTTAAGTTTTCCTGTTAATTTTGCCGATATTTATGAATACAATAGATAATAAGTACTAACATATTATTATAATGTATTCGTATCCGCGCATTTCACAGAACTCTAAGTAAAGTAATAGAAATACTTACTTTTTAATGCGGCTACTGCGTGTTGCTGATTTTGAGCAACTCAAACAAAAATGTACAAAAATTAGCTCGATAGAACATATCTCTAGTAACATCTAAATGAATAAAATAAAATAAAGTAAATTAAATTTATTTATTTATTAAAGTATTACTCAATAAGGGAACTCTCGGTATGATCCTGAATCGACGATAATATGTCAACTATTAGGCTATGGTGACGTCAAATCATAGAAAAATAGGGCTGCCCTAGGGCTACCTGCGTTAAATATGCCTACTAACTAACATTTGACGCCTGCTAGTGACATCGAAGCTTCGACGTTTTGTTAGAAATACCCAAACTGTAGTGAAAGTGTGCTTTAAAGCTATGCATCATGATGATCAACCCATCGCCGGCTCACTGCAGAGCACAGGTCTCTCAGAGTGAGAAGGGTTTGGCCATAGTCTACCACGCTGGCCATATGCAGGTTTCTTAACTACTTTAAACGCACATAGCTTCGAAAAGTTAGAGATGCGTGCCCGGGTTCGAACCCCCGACTTCCGATTAGAAGGCGTACGTCCTAACCACTAGGCTATCACAGCGTTCAGCTAAGCGCAGAAACCTATGCGTATAAGTTGAAAATTACAATAACGTACAATGATGGGTCACTGCCCATCAGCGACATTCTGACGATTCTTCAACACTTCTAGCCTTATTCTAATTTCTGTGGTTTATTCTAATCACGTCAGTACAAAACTACTTTCCGTTAGCTCAGTTTGGAGTGTACAGACGTGATCTGGATGCATTCATCCAGACTTGGATGTTGCCTTGCAAATAATTACAATTGGCAATAGGTAGTAACTACGATGGAGTGAGTAAACATTGATCATACTTCCGCTTTTTTTAGGGTTCCGTAACTCAAAAGGAAAAACGGAACTCTTATAGGATCACTTTGTTGTCTGTCTGTCTGTCTGTCTGTCCGTCTGTCTATCAAGAAACCTACAGGGTACTTCCCGTTGACCTAGAATCATGAAATTTGGCAGGTAGGTGGGTCTTATAGCTGGTTTTAGGGGAAAAATCTGAAAACCGTGAATTTAGGGTTAGATCACACAAAAAAAATTAAATTGTGGTCATGAACTAATAATTCGTATTTTCAATATTCGAAGTAAGATAACTATATCAAGTGGGGTATCATACGAAAGGGCTTTACTTGTGCATTCTAAAACAGATTTTTATTTATTTTTATGCATCATAGTTTTTGAATTATCGTGCAAAATGTCGAAAAAATACGACTGTAGTACGGAACCCTCAGTGTGCGAGCCTGACTCGCACTTGGCCGGTTTTTTTAAACAATACTAGCTGCCCCGGCGAACTTCGTACCGCCTAACAGTCGATCCTTTTTCAGGAATTTTTTTAAAAAAATCTCTCCATAAGAACCTCGTACTTCAAGGAATCAGTACCCTTATTATAAATGCGAAAGTGTGTTTGTTTGTTGATTTGTTGGTTTATTGGTTTGTTAGTTTGTTGGTTTGTCCTTCAATCACGTCGCAACGGTGCAACGGATTGACGGGATTTTTTGCATGAGTATAGATAAAGACCTGGAGAGTGTGACGTGACATAGGCTACTTTTTATGCCCGAAAATTAAAGAGTTCCGACGGGATTTTGAAAAACCTTATTCCACGCGGACGAAGTCGCGGGCATCAGCTAGTATTATATAAAATGAATTAGCGAAATCGGTTCAGCTGTTCTCGAGATTTGCGATCAGCAACACATTCAGCGATTCATTTTTATATATAGAAAAAGATTAAACGTGACTAAGGAATATCCAACAAGATATTCTTATTAGCCAAAATTATAATCCACTAGCTCAGGCCCTGCGACTTCATACTCGTGGATTTTGGTTTTTAAAAAATCCCGTGGGAACTCTTTGATTTTCCGGGATAAAAGTTAGCTTATGTCACTCTCCAGGTCTTGAACTATATCCATGCGATAAAATCACGTCTATCCGTTGCTCCGTTGCAACGTGATTGAAGGAAAAACCAACAAACCAATAAACCAACAAACAAACACACTTTCGCATTTATAATAAGGGTACACGGATAGTATGCTACACATCCGTTTACCGATTTTGACGAAATCTAGAACAAAGATGGCTTGCATCCAAGGAACGAACATATACCTAGGCTACTTTTTATCCCGGAAAATCGAAGGGTTCCCACGGGGTATTAGCCAAAATTGTTTAAAAAAATCCAAAGATAACCGCTAGCGTGTGCAACGCCTTTCCAGCATCAGTTTTCCCCTCCAAGTTTAATTTGGGTATACCTTCAAAGCGCTCCATCTTAGGCTGCATGATCACTTGGCAGCACGTCCGTTTGCAGCCAAGCGCTAGTCTATAAATTAACTAGAGGATGCCCGCGACTTCGCGGATTTAGGTTTTTAAAAATCCCATGGGAACTCCTTGATTTTCCGGGATAAAAAGTAGCCCATGTCCTTACCCAGGATGCATGCTATCATTGTACCAAATTCGTCAAAATCGATTGAACGGATGGGCCGTGACAGACAGACAGACGGACAGACAGACAGACACACTTTCGCATTTATAATATCAGTATGGAAGATAATATCCTTCTTTGTATGTTTTCAGGGGGTTAATATTCTCAGTGCTGTTCCCGATAGTGCAAGTGGTGGCGTTCTTCTGCGCCATCGGCCACGACCCGCGGGACTTGCATGTGGCAGTCGTCAACTACGAAGCAGCGTTTTCTCCATGTAATTATACCTATCTAACCCACTAATATATGTGCTTAATCTTAGGGCGCCTGCAAAGCCGCAAAGTGCCGCGCTGAGGCTGCTTTGCTGCGGCGCAGCGGTCGCGCTGCATCCACTGCTGGACAATATCTCTTGTAGGGACGGTCTTGCGCCGCTTGGATCCAGCGGCTTACTTCGACTCGTCTGATGTCATCCGTCCACCTAGTGGGGGTCTTCCAACGCTGCGTCTTCCGGGCGAGGTCGCCATTCCAGCACGATGTCTATCGGTTGTACAAACTATGTGCCCTGCCCATTGCCACTTCAGCTTCGCCACCCGCTGAGCTATGCCAGTTACTCTGGTTCTCCTACGGATCTCCTCATTTCTGATTTGATCACGTAGAGTTACTCCAAGCATGACTATCTTCATCGCTAGCTGAGTCACTCTGAGCCATACATAATACACTAATTGCTCTCTGAGCTTTCTTATGAGGCCCGTAGTTAGCGACCATATGTCTCGGATCCATAAGGCATCACTGGTAACAAGCACTGTCTTTGCAAGACCAATGTCTTCAAGCACTGAGGAATTTCGGACAAGAAGACATCTCGACATGTGTACCTAATATGGCTATCATTGTCAAGCACACTGATAGCCATGTTAGACAAAGTTCGTAATTTCAACGTTACAAGTCAACGGTTTTCATTCAATTTTTTGCTCTTCATGTAAAAACTTATTTCATCCAATTACACTGTCTTGTTTGCCAGTTCCTCAATTGGCTTGTTATTCCATAGCCTATACGTATGTACTTCCTTGCAGTGGGAACAGAGATATGCAACAACAAGAGCATAACGCGCGTGTCGCAGCGGGAAGACGAGACGTGCGAACAGTACATGCTGAGCTGCTGGTTCCTTGAGGAGATGGAGAAACGGAAGCTGTTCCCTGTATGTCTTTTACTCTTTTTCTTTTACTGCCAGCTCCAGTCGGAGATTGCAAACCATTTGGGCGTTAGGGTCATTTTGACGACGGATCCACTACCCCAAGTGCTCCTGCGATTGTCTTGTGAGCGTGGTACGCGAGCGACCGCGGCGACTCAGATTTTGTAACTACACATACAAGCTAGCTCTTGTTAGTGATCTTGTCTGGTAAGTTTGAAGGATGGAAGCGAAGTCCTAAAACGGATATGGCATTTTCATTAGACCATAATATCCCGAATGGGTTTCTACGCGGCATCGCGACGGTATCATTCGAACAGTAATTAGATTAGACTGGGTATGGTTGACTAAAATTAAAAAGAGCAACCGCCGAGTTTCTTGCTGGTTCTTCTCGGTAGGAACGGCATTCCGGACCAGTGGTAAATTAAAACTATCTGACTAATCATAAGCTCTTGTAAAAAGTTTACATGAATAAAAACATATTCTATTCTATTCTATTCTATCAAGTTTATTGAAACATTTAGAAAAGCAGTTCCTTTTCCTTGCAGACGACATACAACACGACGGAAGAAGCGAAGCAAGCGGTAGCGAAGCGGAAGGTGTATGGAGCGGTGAGCTTCACGCGCAACTTTAGCGACGCGCTCACGATACGGGTTACTGAGGGACACGTGGACAACGATGTGATCGACGACAGCACTATTAGCACCTGGATCGATATGTCTGGTATGCGCTCCTGGTCCCACTTTATAAGTCGTCCACTGCTGGACATCCTTGCAATCCAGCCCTGCAAAGATTTTTTGGCTTGGGATCCCACCTGCCTTTAATCCTCCAACTATATGCATCTGCTCACAGCTACTTTAGCGTTGCGACTCGTTGAGCTATATCGGTAAATCTGGTTCTTCCACGGACCTCCTCACTTCTGATTTGATCACGTAGAGAAACTCCAAACATAGCTTTCCTTCGCCTGCTGAGTGACACAGAGCTTTCATTAAAAAAAAGTAGCGAAGCGGAGGATATGGAGTTTAATATGACTGCTAGGGGATAGTTCCACATACCAGACTTTCAACAATTTATTACCAAAACATTCTAGGGTAATTTAGCCACATGGCCCGAAGTCAAGTAATTTAGTTAAATTTATAGTCATAGGTAAAATGAAGGGTAAAAAACTATTCGGTCTGACCAGTTCAAGTCTCTCCTGGCCTTCCACGTACAAGCGCAAGCCGAAGGTGAAAAAAATAGACTTTTTGTTGACAGCAACGGCTGAGTTCAGAACTGTTATGAACTGTTTATAGTATCAGCTGACCCAAATACGCATTTTTGTAGGATCGCTTTTCCCTTTCAGATCATGAAATTACCAACTTTGTCAATCACTGCATAAAAAGTACAAAGTAAATTACATGGCGTATGCCAGCAACAGCAGTGTTCAGAAATTGACGTAGTTGCCACAGTTATGAACCGTCCTTAGTATCAGCTGGCCCTAATACGATAATAATAATTGTAGGACCGCTTTTTCCTTCCAGACCATCAAATCACCAACTTCGTCAAGCTCCAACTGCATAAAGCGTACGAGGCGTTTTCCAGACGAACCATGCGAGCGTGCGGGAAGAACGAAGACCTAGTCCAGGTAACTCATAATAATTTCCTTTTGAACATGCAACATTTTTTTTTTAAAGTGCTGAATGAGTACCTTTGAATCAATATCTTTGGCGTAGAGCCTCAGTCAGGGAAAAGATTAGATTCAGGCTTGGATAAACGTTTTACCATCGTCCGCAAGACATCGGGCGAGTTTCCACGCTTATGTCGTCGACATTCCATCTAAATGGACGAAACTCCTTACATAACCATTTTTTGAAATGCATGGGTTTGGAATACCTTTCTTCGTTTCCTTGGCCCATTATGCTTTTTTCAAAGCGATTAAGTACCTAACACATACATACATACATACATACATACATACGTACATAGGTACCTAAATAACTAGGATATGCGACTGGTTCTGAGTTTAAACAGGATATATCGATTTAGCTATGTTTTGTCTGAGGACAGCCAAATTAATGTCTAGGTAATTCTTAGCCCATCCCCATTCCCCTAATGGATTCTTTAGTCTACGCTTTAATAGCCGTTATAATTCGGGGAGAAACTGTATAATAACGATAGTACCTATTTTAAATTTTACTTAATAATAATAAATCTCTTTGATTTCAGATCCCTGTCCGTTTTGAAACGCCGATTTACGGCACGGCGGATGCAGAAATAGTGGCATACATGGCACCCGGTGTTATGGTTACGTAAGTATATTGTTATAGATAGACTAGCTGACTGACTGGTAGATAAACCTATTTGTCAGTAAATCTAAACCTACATAAACTAGGTCAGTATCGATTTGCCAGCACGTGAATCATACAACAGTGATTCAAGTACCGACAGCGAATGCTTTCAGGGCGCCATTGGAGCTGGACTGGACTCTACGCAACAAATATGTACACCGCTTTCGTATACCTAGTGCTTAGTATAAAAATAGTCTACAAACATGTAATGTGGACCACATTTTTAGAGATTAGAAACTACTGTGTACTACAAATCTCAAATTTCTGAAAACCCGTTGTTTGAGTTGTAGGTACATTCCAGAATCCATTTAAATTTGAAGTAGGTATAATATGTCAGTACAGAATGCATTTTTGAATTAAAAAAAAAATCCCATTATATCAGATTTTTTTTCCCATTTCAGTATAATTTTCTTCCTCGCGACCATCGTGACGTCGACTCTGATGATATCGGACAGGCTGGAGGGCGTGTGGGAGAGGAGTGCCGTGGCAGGAGTGCAGCCCAGGGAGATGCTTGAAGTGCATATCGTCCTGCAGTCCACTGTCATACTGGTGCAGGTAAGATGACGAAAAAATCTGAAAAATCGATCAAGTGCAAGCCAGATTTGCACACGAAGGGTTCCGTACCATCGTACAAGAAACATAACTTTTGTAGGGTATCTATCACTAAAAAATATATAGCGTCATTTAACGGCAAGATATAAAACTACGTCTTAAGCTTGTAAAGCGAAGTTTAGACTAGCAAGAACTTCTTGCAAGTTATTCCGCAAGTACTTGCAGAACTGTTTACACTACGAGCAATATTGTATATTTACATACATTTGTGACTTGCGGCAAGTCCAGCAAGTTACAAAACTTGCGGAAGTGAGCTTGACGTGATTGTTTACACGGTACAAATAGCTTGCGGAAGTCAACTTCTGCAAGTTTTGTTGCTAATCTAAACCTCGCTTTAGAAAAGTTATCTAGCGATGTGAGTTTAAACTTTTATGACTTTCTCTTCTTCGCTTCTGCCCTTCCAGCATCAGTTTTCCCCTCCAATTATGGGTACCTTCAAGAAAAGAGTGAATAGGCATCGTCTAGGCAAGCGCGCTCCATCTTAGGCGGCATCATCACTTGCCAGTTCTGATTCCAGACAAGCGCTGGTCTATAATATTTAAAAAAAATCTTGAATTAACACTAACTACATATGACATGCCCGACAGGCTATCTTCAAGACATCGAGGTAAACTGTACTTTTTTCCTTTTATTTCAGACCATCGAAATGATGATCGTAGCGTACCTAGGCTACAACCTTCCCACCAAGGGATCCCTGATGACTATCGCCACTCTGCTGTTCCTGCAAGGCTTGGGAGGGATGTGCTTCGGCTTCCTGCTGTCGGTGCTGTGCTCGAGCTACACTGTGTCCTTCTTCATCGCCACCGGGAGCTTCTATCCAATGATTCTACTCTGTGGTAAGTTATTTTAAGTCAGCAGCATCTGGCGCGTCATAAAAATGCCTGAACTCAGATCAGGTCAGTGTTCAAAGCTGCTGATGTCTTCAACAGTACTTCGATGCGAATGCGCATCTGCGAGTGAGCAAAGTCAAAGTAATAAATTTCAGCCTTAGTATAGTGATAGTAAGGCTGAAATCTATTACTTTGCCTTTGTTTAGAGTTAAGTTTCAGTTTAAAAGTCACCTTTATGTCAGCGATATAACGCTGTCTCGTTTTAACAGTATCTTTAGTCTGAGCAAAGTCAAAGTTTGCTCTATAGATCTCAGCCTAAGGTCTCCACGGGAAATAGAACAAAAACGTAACTCTTGATAAGAAAGGCATACTTGCGCCGCTTCTGCTGCGGCTCCCGGTCTTGATGCTGTCAAACCAAGGAACCAGCGTCAATCTTTCTCTTGCCATCATCCTGACTAATCCTTGCCGGCTCAATGAGTTCAGGAATATCTATGGTGGCAAGAGTCATATTGATCGTAAGTACCTATCATTAAGGGAGTCCTCGAATTCTTAAATCAACCTTGTTATTCTAAGAATCAACCTTAATTTTTTATTTTTCTTTGTCCACAGGAATCCTCTGGCCAATAGAAGGGATGCCAGTCTTTTTACAATACGTCGCTTTCGCCCTGCCTTTTACCATTCCCGCCAAGTCACTCCGAGACCTCATGGAGAAGGGATCCTCCTTCATAAACCCTGACATATATACAGGGTTCTTAGTAACTATTGCCTGGATCCTAGGGACATTAGCTCTATGCTTTTTAAGACTTAGGTATAGGAAGATGTAATAGTGCCTTAAAGAATATTTACCTTAGTGAAGACTTATTCCGCAAAGTCGTTTAAATAAATAGAGAGTCTTTTTACGATGCAATAAAGCGCAATTTAGCTTGCACAGCATTGCAACATACCTTTACCAAACGACTCTCTCTCTCTCTCTTTCTCTCTCTCTCTCTTTCTCTCTCTCTTATGAGATCGGCGACAGCGCGGCATATAATGTTGGGTCCCGTAAACAAGTGTTTTGGTGCAACTGGGTATTTTAGCCAATAGTGATTGTGTGTGTATCAGCCAAACAGAAGTTATTGCGATCGTCTTACTGTAGCTGTCGAATACAGCGACAGACATGAACTTGGAATAACTGGCTTGGAAAATGGCGGTAGGCCTCTTAAAAGACTACGGCCACACGATGCGTTTCCGGTGCGTTGCGGCGCCGCACCGCTGTGGATTTGCCACTCTGGCAACTAGTATTGCGTTGCAACGCACCACCCCTCCCCGATTCCTTTCTCTGTACATTTAGTATAAGATTTTACGTCTCACCGACGTAGCTAGAATTCGAGAGTCGAACTCGAAAAACAATCACGTCAAAGTGAAATGGACCTAAAGAGCCTTGAATTGAAGTCAAAAATAAAAAAATTCAATGCCGCTGAATTTAATTTCGCAAAGTTTCCGCTTGGGGCGCTGGCTGTAGATGTGTTGACAAAATTGAGCTCGTACAAAGCAAAATCTCTCGTACAAAGTACTAAGCGTACCTACTGCCCCCCAATTGTGTACGAATAACGATTTCATCGTTATCGCAATCCTCAACAAATTCTGCCCTTTGATTGACTGTGAAAAAATGTAGACAGCGAATCAACCAATCAAAGGGCAGAATTGGTTGACGAAGATAATCGTCAACCAATTCTGCCCTTTGATTGGTTGATCAGAGGGCAGTCCGTTGCACGTGCGGTGCGGCGCCGCCGCGACGTCGCAACGCATCGTGTGACTTCACTCTAAAGTCTAAGGCCTTAACCAAGATAAATAAAATAAATAGCACATAAATAAAATGCTTCAATGGTGAATTTTAGAGCTTATAGCTCTCGGGTAGCTGTATATAGCTTTTATCCTAGCTTTATGTGGTATCACAGCATTAATTTCGTATAAGAATAGGTATTTTCTATTAAGTTATAGGTTGTAGGTATGTGACCTAAGCCTTTGTGATTTTTATTTGTAAAAGTTCTAATTATACTTATTTTTATGTATTATAATGTGCTAAGTGCATAATTATAACACATAATATATTATTTGTAAAATAAAGGTGCCTTTTTTACATAAGTTTCTGTTTTTTGTATAACTACCCTCTAATTGTCTAGTGGTTAAGAATCCAGTCTGCTATTTGGGGGGACTGGGGTTTGATCTCTAGCACGCATTTCTACTACTTTTTGATACTAGCCCGAGATCGAACCCCTCACCCCTCGAATAGAGGCGTAGGTTAGTTGTAAAGAAGGAAAACGGCGTCCCATGCAAAAATCATGTCAAGCCGTTGCGACGTGATTGAAGAACAAACCAACAAACAAACACACATTAGCTTTTTTAATAAGGGTACTGAGGTACTGATTATTATGGGTAGTGATGGATGAGGTATACTTTTCTAGAAAAATGTAGTTTCTTGGATTTCGAGTCAATTCATTTATTTTATTCATCTTATAAAAAAGGTACATTTTGACACTGATTTTTTCACATTAAAAATTACCTACATTATCAAATTATAACCTAGTTGTACTTATAACTATATCTGATTTTTATTTTTTACACAAACATTACAAAAATATTTTTTCCTAAACTACTTAATCTATATAAAGCTAGATACTTAGATAGCTAACTATTATTTTCTTAAGTTCTATAGGTAATGGTACTGATTCTGAGCACAACCTAATTTTAGAGTATTCGCATCTTCTTCTTACTCGTTTGTCATCTGGTGGATGAAGAAGGCTGAGGAGTAAGGACCATGAAAGATCTATCCCCAGCAGTAAACGCATACGGGCTGATGGAAGTTCAACTAAAGAATTTGTACTTCAAAAATCAATCACACTCGTTCCTTATCATGTTTCCCCCTAAACTTTACGCTCTCTCCTCTCAAAGATCTCTGTATCTCACTTAACGTCTTCCCTTTAGTCTCCGGCAGGAATACAGCTATTAAAGTACCAACTAACACACACTAAAGAACCAATACGTCACAACGGGGCCTAGGGCGGACGTCATGAACACAAAGAATTTAGCAATTACGAACATTGATAACAAATTAAAGTAATTTTATTGATACTCAGAGTGCTCGGGCGGACGCGACGACGGACGGTCCGTTGAATTTAGTGCTCAAGCGACTGCACTATCATTAGTAAAATCCATACTAATATTATAAATGCGAAAGTGTGTCTGTCTGTCTGTCTGCTAGCCTTTCACGGCCCATCCGTTCAACCGATTTTGACGAAATTTGGTACAGCGATAGCTTGCATCCCGGGGAAGTACATAGGCTACCTTTTATCCCGGAAAATTGAAGAGTTCCCACAGGATTTTAAAAACCTAAATCCACGAGGACGAAGTCGCGGGCATCATCTAGTTATAGATTATAACATGGGGTTATTCAAGGAGCGGACCAACAAATTCCTAAAAGGCCGGCAATGCATCGGCGGCTCCTCTGGTGCTGCAAATGTTCATGGGCGGCGATAATCACTTAACATCAGGTGACCTGCTCGTTTGCTCACTATATCTATTAGAAAAAAAAAAGTAAGTTGGTAGTTACTCGTTTAAAGAGTTAATTTTACATACTAGGTACATTGAAATACTGGGCCTTTGAAAAGTAGTTTCTATAACTGCCAGTATAGCAGTTTTGGCGCTGAGCAGTAAGTGAAACCCAGAGGAGACGCAGGTTAAAATCCTGCGGATTCCACAATTTTTATATGTACCTACTTATTTAAAATTATTTCGAATTTTATAGCTAGGTACTTCAAAAATCAATCACACTCGTTCCTTGTCATGTTTCCCCTTAAACTGAATGCTTTCTCCTCCCAAAGCTCTCTGTATCTCATGAAACGTCTTCCCTTTAGTCTCAGGTAAGAATATAGCGATTAAAGTACCAACTAACACACACATGGCACTGAAGAACCAATACGTCACAGCGGGGCCTAGGGCGGACGTCATGAACACAAAGTATTTAGTAATTACGAACATTGATACCAATGAGGACATTAAAGTAATTGAAACTCCGAGTGCTCGGGATGCTCCGTCGAAGACTTCTGCTGTTACTAACCAGGTTAAAGACCCGATACCTGTTGAGGGAATTAATTAATTAATAAGTTGAGATGGCAATCGGGGTATGAGGTGGGGGGACGCCCCACACACCCGCACATCACCCGCGCTCGCCCGCACCGGCGGGCGGGGTGTATGAAGGAGTCCCCTCGCTGTGCCTTATTTGCTGACAAATGGGCTGACCTCATGGGTCAGATCTTGCACTTTTGTGAAAATTTATAATTTTGCTTTTTAAAATTTATAATTTTGCTTTTTAAAATTTATAATTTTAACAATTTTTGTATTATGTTTATGTTAGTTTGTACTCGTAGTTTAATTAGTGTAATTGGCTTTATGGCCGTTCTAATTAAATAATAAATAAATAAATAAATAATAATAATAATAATGCGTATCTCGCGATCATTGCTGTCAAACGTCCGGCTAGATAGAGACAGCAATAGCTGCAAAGCAAAATAAGAAGAAGAAGAGAGCATATGAACTGTCGGATTGCTACTGCTGTCGCGTTGCTGTCGCTACTGCAACGTTTTACGTAATCACCCCACGGGTCCGCGGCAGCGCAAGGGCTGTGCAGATGTGCGGGGTGTTCCCTCCCCGATTGCCATCTCGACCTATCGCCTATTGTACATACTGAGCGGAGAAACCACGAAGAAGAAAATTTTGTACTCCATGGGAGAAACCCTAAGAAATGTCTGCTAAAAAGTAGACCTATAGATACTTACCAGCACTATAGCAATATACCACCAGGATCAGTGATATGATTGGAAGGAAATTTAGGATCCCTGTGATCTCGTCACCAGCTTCAGTGAGCTTGAAGAATGTGCCCAGGCCAAGCTGAAACAGAATTAATTCAAAATTGGATATTTTCCTACTTTTGAATTTGATAAATATTATTACTTTATTATAAACTAGGATAAAAATAATGACGTAGGTACGCTGAAAAAAATATAAAAATCCAACAAAGATTTACAAAGTTACAGGCATTTTAATTTTGGAGTGGGAGGGTCTTCTATCCCTTTCTCGCAAAACGAAAATTTGTATGAAACCCGCACGAAGCTACTATGGGCATTAGTAAGGTGTGACGTCAAAAATCTCTGTCTAATCAGATGCTTATAACTATTTTTATATTTGACGATTTAATTAGTTTTTTCAGTTTACGTCATTATTTTTATCCTAGTTTATAATAAAGTAATAAAAAAATCAGAGTCAAATACCCAATTCATTTCATGTAGGAATATCATGAAAATGGGGTAAAAGGTTAAAGGCACACCCGCACATCACCCACGCTAACCCGGTGCGGGATAGCGTGCGGGTATGCGAGGCGTTCCCTGCCTCATACCCAGATTGCCATCTTGACCTGTCGCGAACTAAAGGTACGTAGATCACAAAAACTTAGTGTTTTCTTGTACGATGGTACGGAGGCCTTTGTGTGCGAATCCGACTCGCACCTGACCAGTTTTTAGTAACTTTAAGACACTTACCATTCCCAAAAACACTCGAAACAATGACCAAATCAATATAATTTGTGGTTACATCACAAAAAAGTGGTTTCTAGTAGGTACGAGGTACGGAGCCCTTTGTGTGCGAATCCGACTCGCATCTGACCAGTTTTTAGTAACTTTAAGACACTTACCATTCCGAAAAACACTCCAGACAATGACGAAATCAATATAGGCCGCCTCCCAAACTTCGTCAAAAACAATGGCGTACAGAAACTTGCGAGCAGCTGTATTACCCCAATGATAACTGAAGCTATCTCTGGCTTCACACTAGTATTAGTCGACTCCAAAATAATTAGTTTGTAAGTAAAACTGTATAGCATTGTACCACATAATTTGACCACCGATGAAAAGCCAAATCCGGATTTCAGAAAAATTTAAAATGGCGGCAATATAGGCCACGGTCCATACTAAAATCTTTGAATCCCTTTGGCAGGTAGCAATGTCTTTATAGCACAAGTAAAAGGAAAAACCGAAAACCATGAATTTGTGGTTAAATCACAAAAAAATTAAAAAAGTTTTCTAGTAGGTACGAGGTACGGAGCCCTTTGTGTGCGTATCCGACTCGCATCTGACCAGTTTTTAGTAACTTTAAGACACTTACCATTCCGAAAAACACTCCAGACAATGACGAAATCAATATAGGCCGCCTCCCAAACTTCGTCAAAAACAATGGCGTACAGAAACTTGCGAGCACCTGTATTACCCCAATGATAACTGAAGCTATCTCTGGCTTCACACTAGTATTGGTCGACTCCAAAATGGTTTGGAGGTAAAACTGTATAGCATTGTAACCGATAATTTGACCTCCAATGAAAAGAAGGAATCCAAGAGACAAGGATTTCAAAAACGTTCTGTTCCTGAACAACTGTTTCTTGTCAATTTTATCGGCTTTCTTGTTCGAGTCTTGGTATTCTTGTAATTCTTGTTTAGCTATCGCTTCGGATTCTCGGATCTGTAATAGAACTGCTAGCGCTTCTTCTGTACGTCCTGCAAAATATCACAAAATATTTAAGTGTCTTGTACTACAGTAAAAGTCTGTTATAAGTTATAAGGTTTTTTGTATTTAAGAGCATCTTAAAATTTAAGGAGGTATCGTCATCATCATCTACCCATCGCCGGCTCACTACTGAACACGGGTATAGGTACTCTCAGAGCTATGCTTGGAGTTTCTATAGGTGCGTGATCAAATCAGAAATGAGGAGATCCGTAGGAGAACTAGAGTAACCGACATAGCTCAACGGGTTGCGAAGCTGAAGTGGCAATGGGCAGGGCATATAGTTCGTAAAGCCGATAGACGTTGGGGTTCCAAGGTGCTGGAATGGCGACTTGGAAGACTCCCACTAGGTGAACGGGCGACATCAGATGAGTCGCAGGGAGCCGCTGGATTCAGGCAGCGCAAGACCGTGGTATGTGGAAGCCCCTACAAGAGTCCTATATCCAGCAGTGGACATCTATCGGTTGATGATGATGATGATGATACTCTCAGAAGGGTTTGGCAATAGCAGGTACACAAATCTAGCCAAGGGCGGATTGGCAGATTTCAAACATCTTATTTTATTTATTTATTTATTTTATTTTATTTTATTAGATATGCCAACGATAAATTGTAACAACATTCACAAATATTAAAAACATGTCACAAACAATTCCATCTTTGAGAACATTATGGAGCACTCTCAGGCATGCAGGTTTCCTCACGACGCGACGTTTTCCTTCACCGCAAAAGCAAGTGATGTTTAATTTCTTAAAACGCACATAGCTCTAAAAAGTTACAGGTGCATGGAATCGAATCAACTCGGAGCCCCCGAATACGAGGCTGACCTCTTTTAACCACTAGGCTAGATCTTTTTTGTGTGTGTTGTTTCGGATTGACTATGCTGCGTAGGCCCTATTGGCCGCTACAGCGTCACCGGGGGGGTTGGCGAGCGCGAAGCTCCGCCTGGGGGTGAGCCCTAGGGCTCGAAGAAATAATTCGAGAGGTCGGGGGGCAACGTCCTCCTAAGGGCGCCTCCTGTGAGGCTCGGACCACGGCTTAGGATGACGTTGAGATGGGTGGAGTTGTCGGTTTTGTTGGTTAGTCCGTACGCCCCCGAGGCCGTGGCGTGAGCCCACGTCCGGGTGACGTTAGAAATCGGGGACCTCGTCTTCGCCGGCGAAGACGCTGTGATGAGGTTGAATTGTGTAGCCCTACGAGATAGGGTGCATTGTCGGTCATGATTTGATCGTCGGGGTCGTTAAGGACGTGCTTAGGGCGTCTTTTATCTGGGGGGTCGTTTCGGTCAGGGGTGTAAGTCGCTGCCTCAACTATTAGGGGGTTGGGGTGTCTAATGGCTTTCTCAAAATAATTTTTGGAAAGCTGTTTAAAGTAATGAGCTATTGTCGGGAGTTGGAGGTCTCTGTGGAGGTCCACGTTGCGCATGTACCACGGGGAGCCAGTGGCCGTACGCATAAACTTATTCTGTAGGACTTGGAGAGGTTTGAGAGAGGAGGGCGGCAGGTGTGCAAATGCAACACAGGCATAAGACATTATTGGGCGGATGCACGTTTTGTATAGCGTGACTTTATGTCGAAGTGACATTTTGCTCTTTGCGCAAATCATGGGGTAAAGACGGGAGAGCACATACGCTGCGTTCTTGCGGACTCTACGAATGTGCGCGGCGAAGCTCATCTTGTCATCAAAGGTTACACCCAAGTACTTGGTATTAGTTTGCCAGGGAATGGGGCGGTCGTAAAGAGTTATTTCAGTCTGTCGAAGTTTGTATTGTGATTTCCTTTTGGACTTTTGAAAGAGCACTGCTGCGCTTTTCTCCGGGTTAACCTCTATCCTCCAAAGGCGGAACCAGTGGCCTAGGCTACTGACTGCCTTTTGGAGTCGAGCTTTAACGTTCCGGTAGTTTAAGTCGGAGCTGTATAGAGCGGTGTCATCCGCGAACTGGGCTATATGAACATGAGGGGATCTGGGAATGTCGCTGGTGTACAGCGCGTACAAAAGTGGCGAGAGCAGGGAGCCCTGAGGGACTCCTGCTCGAAGAGGTCTTGGGGAGGATAGGGTTCCATCCAGACGGTAGCGGAAAGTTCGATTGGTGAGAAATTCTCGTAGTAAACGTACGAGTCTTTCGGGCACGCCTAGATGGTAAAGCTTGTAGATCAAGCCGGCGTGCCACACCTTGTCGAAGGCTTTGGCTACATCGAAGAAGAGGGCTCCCGTTGGGATACCTCTCGTTTTGAATCGGTTGAAACCGAGAAGGATGTGCTCCGTGAGGCGGTGCACTTGATGAACACATGAGTGTCTGGTTCGAAAGCCAAATTGCTCGTCGTTGAGGAGGTTTTTCTCCTCTACGACGGACCTAAGTCGGTTAAGGATGACTTTCTCATACACCTTGCCAAGGGTGTTGAGCAAACTAATGGGGCGGTAGCTAGTAGGGAGGTTCCTAGGTTTCCCTGGCTTGGGGATGCCTATAACGGTAGCTTCTTTCCACCTGTCGGGGAAGGAGCATCCCGCCATGAGGGTGTTGAAAATGACAACCAGGAGGTTGATTAATACGTCGGGGAGTAACTTTAGAGTTTTGTTATTAATAGAGTCGGGGCCTGGGGCTTTTTTGGCGTGAAATTCTTTGATAATTTGACGAACTTCGCCGCTATTCGTCGGGAGGATTGGATCGCCACCTGGGGCGGAAGAGAAGATAGATGCTAGTTTGTTTTCGACTAGTTCTATATGGGACTTGTCTACAGAGATGGTGCTCGGGGAGCATTGGGCTTCTAAGCTATCGGCCAAGCATTCGGCCTTATCGACATCTTCAAAGGCGGGCGGTTGATTGGGACGTAAAAGCGGAGGAGTGGCCGAGACAGGGTCGGCTTTGAGAGCTCTCGCCAGGCTGTAGTAGGCTACATGCGATGGCTTGAGCTCACTCAGCTTCCTGTCCCATTGTTCGTCGCGGAGTTCGGCAAGGCGAGCCTTTACCTCCCTCTGGGCTCTCCAGAGTTCTCTCCGGTTGTCGGCGTTAGGACATGCGTCATGGGCTCTACGTTTAGCGTTTTTGATGGTGATGAGCTCTCTGGCGTCGTCCGGCAACTGTCGACGGGTGAAACCGTTCGGCATCTGTCGGGAGCAGGCGCTTAGAGCATCGCGGATATGATTAGTAAGGTGCAGTGAGGCTGCATGCGCTTCATCTAGACTACCTATAATGTCAGGAATTTGAGAGATGTGCACTGAGTCTATAGACTTAAGATGCTCTGAGAGCTTCTTGAAATCAATGACTGTTTTGGTCGGGGGGGCCGCGGTGGGCGGGGGTCCTAGCCGCATTAGGACGGGACGGTGGTCTGAACCTAGCTCGGACAGCACCTCCAAAGGACTCACCTGAAGGGCGATGTTCTTTAGAAGAGCTATATCGAGTATGTCCGGTCTGTCTGTTGAATTGTCGGTCATTGGATAACGAGTCGGTGTGTCAGGGGCTATAACTATGAAGTTAAGATCGGGGCGGTGCGTCAGTCTTTCGAGTTGGCGTCCTCGTGAGTTCGGGGAGCGGCAATTCCAACTTTGATGTTTGGCGTTAAGGTCTCCGGCCACGATAACGGAGTCTCCTAGTGAGAGAAGTGCGCGGATGTCACTTTCTAACAGATCTTTCGAGGGAGAGAGATAAACGGATGCTAGTATGACCGACGGATGGCCAGTCATACTCACCTGACATATGGAAGCTTCCATGTTGGTTAGTTGTGGAGGATCGAGAGGAGTGCAGTGAAGAGCCCTTCTGTAGTATATGGCAGTGCCACCCTTAGCAGTGGCCCTGTCGTTTCTGACTATATTAAAATTAGCAATTCTGGGATTACTTCTACTAGGTTTCAAGAAGGTCTCTTGCACTAGAAGAATGTCGGTTTGATGTGCACATACAAATTCGCGGACTTCGTCCATTTGGTCGATAAGGCCGTTCGCGTTGTAGAACGCGACTACTAAGGAGTGGGGTTTTAATCTACCTTTGGTCGTACTATCCATTATGGGTTGCTTTAAGGTTATTAATGGAGATGAGCAGACCCAAGTGTTGGGTAATAGCTAATTTGGGATCCTTCCTGAAGGTCCGGGCGAAAACTTCCATCTCCACTATATCAATAGAGGCGAGGACAGTTTCGATTAAGTGGAGATTATCCGCAGCGTTAGTCGCCGCGGATGAATGGAGAGAAGGCTCTGCTTGGGGCTGGGGCGTAGGCGCGGAAGCCTTTACCGGGGCTGATTGGGCGGGCTTGGCCGGGGCTGGTTGGGCGGGCTTTGGCGCAGGGGGGTTAGCCCTGGGAAGGGGTTTTTCCCATGCGTTGGTGGCCGGAGCCGGCACAGGGACGAATTTCTGGGCGGGTTGGGGAGCTGCAGCAGGTTTGCGGCCGGCCGGTTTGACCCTTCGCTTTTGCTCCTTGGGGGCTTTAGGGCATCCGCGATAATTCGCGGTGTGCCCTTGAGACCTGCAAAGAACACAGCTCGGGGGTTCCTCGGTAGGTTGCTTCCTGGGGCAGTCGGAGGTGCCGTGGTCCCCTAGGCACTTTACGCACCTGGGGTGGGCGAAACAATTCCTTGCGGAATGGCCGTACATCTGGCAGCGATGGCACTGGCCCATCCTGCCACGGTTACGGGGGGGCTCTATTTTAAGACCCGTGAGACGACACACCGATGTGATGTTGTTGATTTTCTTACCCGCGGGGGTAAGTTCGAGGGTTACGAGCACCATCTCGTAGGGGGCTTTGGTTCTAGGATGGTACATCCTGTGAACCTCTAGTACTGGCAGCTCCTGGGAAAGGAGGTCTGTCTTTATGTGGTCGGTGTTCAGCTCCTTCGGAAGGCCGCGAATGACTACGCGTAGAACGCGTTCGTCGGGGAGAGCGTAGGTGTGGAACCCTACATTCTCTTGACGGAGAGTCTTGGTGAGAAGGCGATGGTCGCCTGAAGTCGGACATTGGACTTTGATTCCAATGGCGGTCGAGCGGGCACTCGTGAACGAGATGCCCCGCTGGTCTAACAGTGGCAAGATGCGCTGCCAGCTGAGTTTTTCCCTAATAAAAAGGGGAGGGACCTTTTCCCTTGGCGAATCCTCCATGGGGGAGTCTTCCGACTCCTCCTCGGGGGTTGCCTGGGAGGTTGTGGGTTGAGTACCGGGCCCTGAAGGGGCTGCAACGCCCACCTTTTTAGGTGGGTTTGCGTGGGACTTGGAGGCCTTCAGCTTTCGCTTCTGGGCCTTCGTCTGCACCGTCGTGAATTCCTCTGTTTCAGAGGAGGCTGGGGACGTTTCGGAGTGAGGCTCCTTAACGTCGGTCGGTATAGGTTTTGGGGCTGAAGGCCCAGGTTGGGTCTTGGAGTGAGGCTCCTTATCAATCAATGTCGAGTCCGAGTCGTCCTCCATGGTCATAGCCGAGAGAGGAGATTCCGGTGGTATGTCGAAGCGCGTAGGCTTCCGGGACGGGTCGACCTTAAATTTATTGAGGTAGCTTGGGTTTCGAGTCGTGAGATCGGCCAAAAGGGCACTCAAGTCTACGTCATTGTAGAATGTCTGGGGAAAAAAAGTGCCCTGATGGGGCCCGGGAGCGGGGTGGTCGGGTTGGTTGGGGCCCATAGTGGACCCGGTGGCTCAAAGGTCCCCCCTGCCTAGGCAGGGAGGTGAGTACCTAAGGTGTGACCCTAATGTGAGTCCCCGCCCTTTGGTGACGGGGGTGTGGACCTATGCTGCGCTTAGACTAGTGTACTCACGGAACCTGGATCCTAGAACTACACTAATACTACACACAACGCAGGAACAATCCGATGGCACTGATAATGGCACTTGCACTGACACTGGCGAACTCGCGCGAGAGTTCAAACCGGTACCGAGAAACGGAGCGCATCAGCAAACGTCCGCACGGGGCGGAAGCCGAGCACGGAATGTCATCGGCTAGATCTCCGCAAGGGGGTGTTTAATACTACCCCCCCCTTCACCATTTCACCACCGAACCGCAAGACATCGGGCGAGTTTCCATCCTTATGTCGTCGACATTCCATCTACACGCACGAAACGTTTTGCGTCATCATTCCTCATACGTATGGCTTAGGTTTGGAATACTCTTCCGCGATATGTGTTTCCTACCAATTACAACCCGGGTATCTTTAAAACAAGAGTGAATTATAGGCATCTTCTAGGTAAACGCATCCCATCTTAGGCCACATCATCACTTTCCATCAGGTGTGATTGTGGTTTAAGGGTGGTCATCATCATCATGATCAACTCATCACCGGCTCACTACAGAGCGCGGGTCTCCTCTCAGAGTGAGAAGGGTTTTGGCCATAGTCTACCACGCTGGCCATGTGCGGATTGGTAGACTTCACACACCTTTTGAGAACATTATGGAGAACTCTCAGGCATGCAGGTTTCCTCACGATGTTTTCCATCACCGTTAAAGCAAGTGATATTTAATTAATTAAAACGCACATAGTTCCGAAAAGTTCTAACTTTTCTAACAAGGGTGGTACCTATAATGAATTTAAAAAAAAAGATTCTAGTCGTCAGAACAAATATTTGGCTCTTGACCTTTAATAAGGAAAAATCATTAAAATATGTACATATAAAACCTGTCTGACAATAAAGACGTGTGAACCATTAGATAAGTAAGTACTAGTAGTTACACATTAGAATAGGTAAGTATTTACTAAGTATGTTCGCTAATGGTGATAGGTTCGTGGTTAGGAGGTTGCCCTTGGTTTTGGGAGGTCGGGGGTTCGATTTTGGGCACACACCTCTAAATTTTCGGAGTTACGTCCGTTTTAAGCAATTAAATAACACTTGCTTTAAAGGTGATGAAAAACATCGTGAGGAAACCTGCATGCCTGAGAGTTCTCCATAATGTTCTCAAAAGTCTGCTAATCTGCACTGGACCAGCGTGGCAGACTATGGCCTAAACCCTTCCCGCCACTAGTGAGGCTGAGTGGCCAGTAGGGCATAGCATAATCCGAAAACCCGAGGAAGTGCTGTCAAAAAGTTACCTTTAGAATAGAGATGGCAGGGGCTCTCAGGCATACAGAGTACTGGTACAGTACTGGCAGCTATAGCACTCGCCAGCACGATGTTGAAGGCGGTGTACGAGAGGAAGGGGCCCAGAGATAGCGTCAGCACGATGCCCAGAGATGAGAAGATCTGCATGAACGTGCCCAGCGAGCCGCGGTGCTCTTTCTGTAACCAACGTGATAGCTGTAGCTATCAGATAGATGGGACATATAGTGCTGGCATCTATCGCACTCTCCAGCACGATGATGAACGCGGTGTATGAGAGGAAGGGGCCCAGAGTTAGCGTCAGCACGATGCCTAGAGACGAGAAGATCTGCATGAACGTGCCCAGCGAGCCGCCGTGCTCTTTCTGTAACCAACGTGCTAGCTGTAGCTATCAGATAGATGGGACATATAGTGCTGGCATCTATCGCACTCTCCAGCACGATGATGAACGCGGTGTATGAGAGGAAGGGGCCCAGAGTTAGCGTCAGCACGATGCCTAGAGACGAGAAGATCTGCATGAACGTGCCCAGCGAGCCGCCGTGCTCTTTCTGTAACCAACGTGCTAGCTGTAGCTATCAGATAGATGGGACATATAGTGCTGGCATCTATCGCACTCTCCAGCACGATGATGAACGCGGTGTATGAGAGGAAGGATACCAAGAAACAAACACACTTTCGCATTTATAATAAGGGTCCTGCTACTCACACTAGCAATTTCAGAGGCATAAATAGGTGCGACCATGAAGAGAAAGCTGTCAGCTACACTCATGATCACTCGCCCCAGGATGAGCATCCAGACTTCCGTGGCGAAGATCAACAGCATCGCTATCAGGAACTTGGGCAAGCAGATCAGCAAGAAGCAGTTCTTCCTTCCTATCGCATCCAGCAGCATTCCTCCTAAGAGGACACCTGGGAAAAGGTATCATAATTAGGTATTTGACTACATCAAAAATAAATTATTTCTCACTGATTTGTTAAATAAAGGGTCTTCCAAAATACGTTAAATCCACGTATGTACTTTTTTAGCGTTTAAACTATCGTTAGTTATTACCATTATATACAGGGTTACAGGAAAATAGGACACGATCCCGTTAAGGGGTTATAGTACAGGACATTAGCTATCAAACGACCCCTAAACTGCTTATGCAAAAGTGTATCGTTTTCGAGTTATTCATTTTTTATTTTTTTCTAGGTAGAGGGGTGTTTGCCACTTTGAAAACTAATAAAAAAAGGAACAATGAATTTCATCAGTTTTTTTTTCTTGCTAGTACATATCCTTGTTAATAACAAACAGTTATAAAAAAAGAAAAATCTTCAAACATTTTAAAATTAGAGCTCAAAAACTGTACAGGTTTTCGTTTTTAAAATTTAATTCTTTGAAAAACTTGCGAATTTTTTGTAAAAATTACTATGGCACTTATCCTGCGGATTATTTTAAAAACATCTATGTTTTGTTAGCTATCCATTGGTACATAAAAATTACAGAAAAAATCAGCCACCCACCAGTCTATACGCTTACTCACTGAATATAGAAATCAAGAGACCCCCAGAGACGATCCAAGACCCCTCATCCTCCGTGATCGGCCTGGACAATGGGGTCTCCGTTGCGTTGCGCAGCTTCACGAGGACTGGCGACGGCCACGCCAGGCTCATTCCTGTCGTAACCACTCCAAGATTCACTGCAAAAAAGCAAAAAAAATTAAGGTCAGTAATACTAACTCCACCACTACATTTTTAGGGTTCCGTACGCCAGAATGAAAAAACGGAACGCTTTTATCATTCGTGTGTCTGCCTGTATGTCACAGTCAATTTGTTCAATTGTGTGTTCATTTGTGTGTGTGTGTTCATTTGTGATGTACCTAACCACAAATTCACGGTTTTCGGATTTTTCCCCTTACGTGTACTAGACCTAACTATACCTGCCAAATTTCATAATTCTAGATCAAAGGGAAGTACCTACCCTATAAGTTTTTTGACAGACAGACAGACAACAAAGTGATCCTATAAGTGTTAGGTTTTTTCTTTTGAGGTCATGATCATCAACATCATGATTAACCCTCGCCGGCTCACTACAGAGCTCGGGTCTCCTCTCAGAGTGAGATGGGTTTTGGCCATAGTCTACCACGCTGGCCATGTGCGGATTGATAGACTTCACACACTTGAGAACAATATGGAGAATTCTCAGGCATGCAGGTTTCCTCACGATGTTTTCCTTCACCGTTAAGGCAAGTGATATTTAATTAAATTCTTAATAAAAAAATAAAAAAATAAAAAAAAATTAAGTACTTAAAACGCACATAGCTCCGAAAAGTTAGAGGTGCGTGCCCGGGATCGAACCACCGACCTCCGATTAGAAGGTGGACGTCCTAAACACTAGACTATCACAGCTTTTGAGGTACGGAACCCTAAAAATAAAAAGATGATGAACCCCTTCCATAATACAAAGGTCTACGCGATCCTCAGCTGCCGATAACCACAATATACTCCAATAACCGCACTCAGAGCGATAATCAGTACCCTTATTATAATTGCGAAAGTGTGTTTGTTTGTTGGTTTGTTGGTTTGTCCTTCAATCACGTCGCAACGGTGCAACGGATTGACGTGATTTTTTGCATGGGTGATGGTAAAGACCATAGGCTACTTTTTATTCCGGAAAATCAAAGAGTTCCCACGGGATTTTTAAAAACCTAATTCCACGCTACGAAGTCGCGGGCATCAGCTAGTGCCATATAAATTGAACCAATCGTTTATACTGCATTCAGGACTTATTGGCTAGCTAAGTTAGTAGATAGTTATTTCATCAAACGTAATTTTCGCTTTCCTGCCTCGTTAAGCCTAAAGTAAGGCAGTGGTCCGACCGCCGATGAACGACGAACGAGAGACGAGTAGAACTAGAAACTTAAACGAGTTGGCGACCAGCGGGAAGCTCTTTGATTTTCCGGGATAAAAAGTAGCCTATGTCACTCTCCAGATCATGCAACGGTGCAACGGATTGACGTGATTTTTTGCATGGGTATAGACCCATGCGAAAAATCACGTCAATCCGTTGCACCGTTGCGACGTGATTGAAGGTGATACTGATTAAAGATTCAATTCAATTCAATTCCCAATTATTGGCTTTTAGGTGTGCCAGCTGGGCACAGAGCCTCAATAGCTCAACCGGTATAGGAGTGGACTGAAAACCGAAAGGTCGACGGTTCAAATCCCGCCCGTTGCACTATTGTCGTACCTACTCCTAGCACAAGCCTGACGCTTAATTGGAGAGGAAAGGGGAATATTAGTCATTTAATATGACTAATATTCTTTGAGTGTTTCGCCAGTGTCACGTTTATGGAGAAGGCACGAAGGATGATTAAAGATTAAGATTAGCTCAATAGAAACGGGACACGACCCTCAGCATTTAGCAATACGATGCAGAGAATAAGTAGTTAGTAATAGTAATCATGTAGACATACCTATAAAATACGAGACTTAAAAATAGCCCGAGAGCCCGAGGGAAATTATAAAGAGATGCTTGATAAAACCTGTAAACTTTTATGTCCGTCCCTGCAACGTAAGGGATGTCTGCACCAAATTACGTTAAAATCGATTAAACGGACACAAACACACACACTTGTGCATTTTGTAATCTTAGTGTGGATTATAAGTGGGAACTCATTAATTTTCCGGGACAAAAAGTCGTTCCCTGCGATGCAAGCTATCTCAGTAATATCAGAAAAATCGTTTAAACTTTAAATAGATGGCGTGAAAAGCTAACAGGTAAACAGAAAGACACACTTTCATATTTTATACTTAGTATGGATTCAGGTTCCGTATGTTTGTGTCCGCAAAACTCGAAAAGCAGTTGAAAATTTTACCAACATCAATGATTGGTTTCATCAATTTTGGCCGCCAAACAGCATTCCAAATTCAAACCGTTTATGGATGCGATTACCAACAGGTATGCCCGAGGCCTAGGTTGGTAGGTAGTTAGGTATACCTATTTAGTCTAGGTGATGACGAATTCTACTGCTTATGGTTACTATCTATTTTAGGATCCATGTGAAAAAAAATGTGATTTTTGGAAGTTTTTTAGTGTGTGAATTGAAAAACTATAAATACAATAATAACTAGTAGTAGTATAATAATAAATATTTCAAAGAATGAAATTAATCTACTCTAATACTATAAAGTGGTAAAGTTTGTAAGTTTGGAAGTAAGGTAATCTCCGGAACTAAATGGTCCGGTTTTGAAAATTATTTTACTGCGTTGTCCTCGAATGCTAGGCTATAAAATTATTTAATGAAAAATCAAAATCAATACTTATTATTCATCTCATGTATGACAACTAGTGACTCACCATTGTTTCAAATGCAGATTCTATTGAAAAGAGGCGTTAAGCAAATTAGCACGTGCTCTTTTCAAATTATTTATTTATCTATAATACTTATCTACATCCGCGTTGATCTAGGTTTTTTAAAATCCCGTGGGATCTCTTTAATTTTCCAGGATAAAAAGTAGTCTATGTCCTTCCCCAGGATGTAAGCTAACTCTGTACCAAATTTCATCAAAATCGATTAAACTGTTAGGCCGTGAAAGGCTAGCAGACAGACAGACGGACAGACAGACAGACACACTTTCGAATTTATAATATTAGTATGGATATAAAAATCAATCACTAAATGTGTTACTCATCGCAAATCTCGAGAACAGCTGAACCGATTTCACTATTTTTTTTTTATAATATTCCTTGAAGTATGAGGATGGTTCTTACGGAGAGAAAAATTTAATTCAACCTCCCCCTCAATTTTCTAAACTCCACCCGAGCGAAGCCCGGGCGGATCAGCTAGTTGAACATAAAGTAACATATTTATATAACAATACACTACAGTCTACACCATCTTGACTGTTTCTTGTCTATATTATTGTGCTACAAAAGAAAGGTAATCTAAATATATAAAAGAGCAATACCACTCACTCACTGACTGACTGACTGACTGACTAATCACGAAATCTCAGAAACTATAAAGCCTACAAACTTGAAATTTGGTAGGTAGGTTCTTTCTTGGACGTAGGTGTCAGCTGAGAAACGGTTTTGAAAAATTCCCCCTCTAAGGGTGCGAAAGGGAGATCGAAGGTTGTATGAAAGTCCTATGTTTTTGGAGTTAGAGACGTGAAAATCAACATTTAGGTTAACATTTAGCTTTAAATAATAAAAATCTGTATAATTCAATTTGGGAAACTCCCCCCTTAAGGGTGGTAAAATAGGGGGGCAATGTTTTTATAGAAAAGTTTTAACAATTGTTATTTTTACTTGAAATTTGAAATGTAGGCTATTTCTAGGGGGTAGGTATCAGATAAGAAAGGATCTAACTAAATTCCCCCTTTAAGGGAGTAAAATGGGGGTGGAAGGGTTATATGAAAATCCTATGTTTTTGAAGTTAGAGATATGAAAATTGGCATGTAGGTAAGTGAGGCCTTTTGCAGCGGGCAAATTTCAGATCTCATGAGAAACCAGTACGCGGACGAAGTCGCGGGCATCTGCTAGTAAAATATAAAATTGTTACCTGTAATAACAACAGCATACTGCCGGATAAGAGAAGTTGGTAGATTAAACTTCATTTTTGTCAGTCGTTACTAAGCGCACCACTTTTAAAACATTTGATTTACACAAAAACAAACTAAGACCACCATACAGCTAAACATCTTCATATTATAATTAATACAAAACAAACTAACATTGCAGGTCTATAAAATCCGTTAGTAAATAAAATTCGAAAATATTACTTAATTTTTATATTTTTTCAAAAAAAAAGAGAGAAGAGTCGTTCACTACCTGCTCACTACAGAATCACTATCAAACTTTAATTTCCATGCATGAAATCATAGTCGTAAATAAAAAAGTTGTCATTAAATATTTCATTCAAAATTAGAACGTTATTTTGTTTTAACTTTTGGCACAAGTCTGCGCGAGACGTTCACGTACGTTCAGTAATTTGTATACAAAGGCAGTATTGTTTTAAACATTTACACATGCACGTCTATTATACTTCATAAATGAGAAAATAAATTCTTAAACAACTCAAAAATGCAATGGAATGGTAGGTATAATTTTTTTTCAACAACTCATCGAGAAACCACGCGCGTTTAGCATTCAGCCTTCAATGGCCACAGTTTACTCTGTGTTAATAGCTAAATCTCTGTGATAGTAGGTCGGACGTATTGCATAATGTACTGTGGCACTATTGTATGAATGATCGAGAGCTCGTGGAAATTTTGAAGCAGGTGCTTGATAAAAGGTGAAAGCTTGAAGGTATGTAAATAGCACTTCTTTCATAGTACAAATACAAATGTCTTCTGGTAAGAATAACTCGAAAAAAAGAGCAGGGGATGTGTCTGCGCACGGATAACTACTTTTCTACAGCGCCGAAGCAAGAGTTGACTGAAGATCCAATAGCGCAACAAACACGAAACGCAAACGCGAAATCACACACTGCACTGGTCTGATCAGATTTCTTTGTATATGATATGTAGCTATGGAGGTGCTGGTACCTATCTAGGTAGGTACCGTGCAAGTTTTAACGGTGTAATTAAACGGCAATGGTTTAAAGGTTTATGAGAAAAACTGTCATCATAAGAGTCCTTGGGTTGAATTCTATCCGTTAAACCACATAATTTATAATATTAGTTACATAATACTTATTTATAATATAATGTAATTAGATTATTGACGCACCTACTCCTAGAAGAAGCTTTATACCACATAGCATAAAATCACCAGTGTTAAAAAGTGCCTACTTGTTAATAATGCTCTCAAAAACTTACGTATTAGTACTTAACAAGCTACTACGAAGTACTAGTCTAAAATTCTAAGAACTTCAAACCTTCACTCTCTTGACCAATTTGCACTTCTTATATCTTATATCTAGAAGAATATCAACTCAAAACTTTCAACTTTTATCAAGCACCTCGTTAAACATTTCTGCTAGCTCTCCAACTATAGACCTTTAGGAACATAATGTTTTAACATATAGGTAGGTACCTACCTGTAACCTATGTAATTACGCTACTTTTCGTGATTGCAACGTTTAGTAATAATTTATTTGCTGTAAATACCTACTTGTAGTTTAAAACCCCTTTTGATAAAATATTACAATGACAGGCATTGCTCAGCGGGTTGCGAGCGTGGCAATGGGCAGGGCACATATTGCACGCGACAAGTCGAGACGGCAATCGGGAAGGGAACGCCCCGCACAGCCCGCACGCTAACCCCGTGCGGGCGAGCACAGGTGACGGGCGGTGTGCGGCGCGTCCTCCCCGCCTCATACCCCGATTGCTATCTCAACCTGTCGCGGAATATACTTAGTTCGATTATTTTATTGATAGACTTTGGGGTCCCAAAGTGCTGGTGTGGCGACCTCGCAACGGTAAGCGCAATGTTGGCAAACTACCCACTTGGTGTACAGACCCATACCTACCCAGTTGGTGTTGGTATCAAGAGTCGCAGGGAGCCGCTGGATGGCGGCGTGCAAGACCGCGAAGACGATTATTATAGAATAGAATATATTTTTATTCAAATAAACTTTTACAAGTGCTTTTGAATCGTCAACAAGTTTAATTTACCACTGGTTCGGAATGCCGTTCCTACCGAGAAGAACCTGCAAGAAACTCGGCGGTTGCTCTTTTCATGAGATCAATTTACAAATACATGAGGTATTACAAATCGTTCATTGTGCATCCCGCCGCGCGTATGTAGGTAGCTTCCGTCTTTTTGTGTGACCAAGCCTTCTATAGAAATACTAGATGTCGTTAACGCGTCAAACCAGTCCACGCTCATTTGGGCATGTGTGCTCATAAATGGCACGATCCTTCGTGCTTTGATGGCTCTGGCGTTCGATTCTCGAGACTCGAGAGAGTTAGTAAGGTAGGTACATAATAGTTCAATGCGAGAGAGTCGCAATAGAAATTCGTTTGTTCAATTTTAGACCGTCACATGAGTAGATATATCTACTCGTGTAGAGCTGTACGAGCTGAATTACACTTTTTGCATCGTACCAAGGTAGTTTTTTATTCAAACGTCTTTGCGGAGCCTTCTCTGTGTACTCAGTTGTACGTAGAAACGAGGAAACAAATCACTTTGCATGCAATCGTAATTTTAGCTGAATGGTGGCATTTACTTCATCATGATCAACCCATCGCCGGCTCACTACAGAGCACGGGTATCCTCTCAGAGTTTTGGCCATAGTCTACAACGCTGGCCGTGTGCGGATTGAGAGACGTCAGACACCTTTGAGAACATTATGTAGAACTTTTCAGGCATGCAGGTTTCCTCACGTTGTTTTCCTTCACCGTTAAAGCAAGTGATATTTAATTAATTAAAACGCACATAACTCCGAAAAGTTAGAGGTGATCGTGCCCGGGATCGAACCCCCGACCTCCGATTAGAAGGCGGACGTCCTAACCACAAGGCTATCATTTACTTTCACACATTGAACTCCGCCAGGCGTATTCGCGAACTGTGGCACAGAATATATAATATGACTGCCCTACTAGCTTATGCTCGCGACTTCGTCCGCGTGGACTACACTTTCAAACCCCTATTTCCCCCCCTTAGGGGTTGAATTTTCAAAAATCCTTTCTTAGCGGATGCCTACGTCATAATAGCTATCTGCATGCCAAATTTCAGCCCGATCCGTCCAGTAGTTTGAGCTGTGCGTTGATAGATCAGTCAGTCAGTCAGTCACCTTTTCCTTTTATAATATTAAGATATAAGATATATAAGATATTATGTCCTTGGGATGTAAGCTAGCTCTGTACCAAATTTCATAAAAATCAGTTAACTGTTGGGCCGTGAAAAGCTACTCGTAGCAGACAGACCGACACACTTTCGCATTTAAAATATTAGTATGGATACCTGCCTAGCACTCGGGGGCTATTTATCAGTGAAAGAATCGGTTCATTAATTACTTCCGGAGACTAGCCCCTAAAAGATTTTCAAAACCTAGATCCACGCGAACGAAGTCGCGGGCATTACCTTATGTATATCTTGTTGGAAGGTATGTGTGTTAATCTGTCATTTGTTACCAAACTACGCCTTAGCTATTAATCACATAGGTAATTTGTGATTTTACTTAATTGTTAAGCCTATGAATGAATAATATAATGATAATTGTGATTTATTTATAGAGGGAGAGCCAGCGCGTGCCAGACCTTCGTTATTTTATAAAAGCTGAAAGTTTCTCTGCGTATGGGAAGAACGTTTGTTTGTTTGGATCGTGGTGGCTTTGGGAGATAACAGGTAATAAAGGTGTGAACATCTTGCGTCTAAAAGCACAAAAGTACCTAAATATAAAGTCTAATCTATCTAAGTAGGTAGTTACCTACCTATATAAAAGGAAAAGCTGACTGACTGACTGATCTGCCAACGCACAGACCACAGCTCAAACTACTGGACGGATCGGGCTGGAAAACATGCAGATAGCTAATGCTATTGTTAATTGCTATTGCCCGGAACCATGTCTCATTAAAATCGAAATGACGTCATTTTGATGTCAGCCGATATAAAAATATACCATGAGCTCGAAACTTCAGTCTAGACCTGACGTCACTAAAATCGCGGCCACGCGCATTAGCAATTTGCGGGACATACGCATCCGCTAAGATAAGGATTTTTGAAAATTCAACCCCTGGGTTTGAAATTTGTGTAGTCTACGCGCACGAAGTCGCGAGTATAAGCTAGTTTTTTTTAATATTTTCTTCGGAATAGTATTAAAAATCACGTCACGCATTTGCAGACACAAGTGTCGTGGCAGCCCCCTGCCAGTTTACTTTACCCTAAAGTGCTGGAGTCCAGATCCCGTTGAAAAAAAGTAAAAGATCTGTCTAGGTCGGTCTGTCACTGTCAGCGTCAAACTGTCAGCTGTGGGATGACAGTTACAGGGTGACCAGATTCAGCAGGATCGTGCGATTTTAGAAGAATATAATATGACCCCTAATTTAGGGCTTAGCAGATTTTGTCACAGGTTAGAAAAATTCACAGTTACTAATCTACTGACTATTTACCTACTTAGTAAACATTAAAGCAAAAATGTATTTTTTTCATGGATTTAACAGTAAATAAATAGAAACAATTAGTTGAGAGACTTTATTTTAATTTTTCCTACAAAACACAAACAGCATATTGTCAAAATGGTTGTAATGAGTTTTAACAGTTTTTTGTCCAGCAGCTAGCAGGATCAGCAATTTAAATCTGGTCACACTGGATAATTGAATAGTTTGTACTCTGTGATTGACACTTCCAAAACTTCCTTTTCGAAATTTTTGTTTTGTATACTATAACCCGTAAGCAAAGTACTTCGCAAGAAGTACTTTGCTTACATTTCGAAGTAAGTAAATAAATCAAATCTGTGAAGTAAATATGTATAAACCAAATTCCCCTAAATAGGTACTTATAACTAGTTTTGTGAGTGAAATAAAATAAAAGTTCTCTGAACATGGATGATGATGATTACTGGAACACCAGTGAAACTAAGGCGAAAGCCTTTAGCTTCGATGACGATGTGGTAAGTTTTTTAATAATTTTCCATTCAATTCCGTCAGCTTGTAGGTGCGTCCACTGAGGCCTTTTCAATAGCGTGCTACCAAACACGGTTCTCTGTCTTCCTCATCCACCCGCTTCCCGCCGCCTTCTTTTGGTCATCGGTCCAGCCGGCTGGAGGTATCTAGACTCTACTCCAGAACACGTCTGCCTCATCGGCCGTTCGTTCTGTGACAGACATGACCTGCTCACTGCCAATTCAGCTTGCTAATAATGGAGTTATGTGGGTTTTAAGCAATTACTTTTTTTTTTTCTTTTTTCAAAATTTCTCCAAAATGTTCTCAAAGGTGTGTGAAGTCTGCCAATCTGCACTGGGCTAGTGTGACAGACTATGGGGTAAACCGTTCTCATTCTGAGAGGAGGTCCATGTTCACTAGTGGGCCGGCCATTGGATCTCAAAGCCTCCTCATCTGGTAGAACAACTAAGCTTGATCCACATATCCTACTAGTGACTAGCTTATGAAATTATGTAGTATGTGACAGGTTGAGATGGCAAGCAAGTTATGAGGCTGGGAGATGCCCTACACACCCGCACGTTACTTGCGCTCACCCATACCGGCTTAGTGTGGGGGCTGTGCAGGTGTGCAGAGTGTTCCCACCCCGATTGCCATCTCAACCTGTCGCATACTGTAGGTCAGTTACTAGGATAGTATAAATAACAAGATTTCTTCCAGTTGTCACCACAAGAAATTTTGGCAATAGGTCAGAAGTCATACCCTGGACAGAAAGATGAAAGTCTGTTCAGTTCAGCCATCAGCAATGCCAAGACACAACTCCTACCGCTGTCCAGTTTGGTGTCACCTAAGGTTTTGGACTTGAGTAAGTGTATATTCTCCTGCAACATTCCTCATTTTTAGAGTTCCGTTTTCAAAAATTCTTTCTTAGCTGATGTCTACGTCATAATAGCTATCTGCATGCCAAATTTTAGCCCGATCCATTCAGTACTTTGAGTTGTGTGTTGATAGATCAGTCAGTCAATCAGTCTTTCCTTTTTAGGGTTCCGCACCTCAAAAGGAAAAACAGAACCATTATAGAATCAGTTTGTTGCTTGTCTGTCTATCTGTCTGTCAAGAAACCTACAGCGTAAGTACTTCCCGTTGACCTAGAATCAAGAAATTTGGTAAATAGGTAGGTCTTATAGCACACATTCGGGAAAAAATTTGAAAACTGTGAATTTGTGGTTACATCACTCAAAAAAAATTTAAATTGTGGTCATGAACTAATAATTAGTATTTTCAATTTTCGTAATAAGATAGCTATATCAAGTGGGGGTATCATATGAAAGGTCTTCACCTGTGCATTCTAAAACAGATTTTTATTTTTTTTTATTATGTTTTTGAATTATCGTGCAAAATGTCAAAAAAATACAACTGTAGTACGGAACCCTTGGCCGGTTATTATATTTAGATAGAATAGATTTAATTAAGGTACTTAAAACAAACAAATTATGTGAATTTTAAAAAAACCTGTTTGATTCATTGATTTCAGTTGTCCTCGCACAGTCTGGAAAAGACCCAAATGACAGAACAGAGCCTGAGCAAACCGTGGCGGTGACACTAAAGAGATTGGTGTTGGGGCGGAGTGTTTCTCTCCGCTGTCACAGGAGTCTGAAGAGAAAGACTGAACTACTCGATGGCGCGGTCGCTGTCGGCGATGGAAACGCAATAATAACTGTGAGTAAAAATAAAATGAAATAAAAATATTTTTTATTCAATAAAACTCTTACGAGTATTTTTGAATCGTTAGAGGCATCTACCACTGGTTCGGAATGCCTTTCCTACCGAGAAGAACCAGCAAGAAACTCGGCGGTTGCTCTTGTCAAAGATTTGATAGACAATATAGAGCAATACAATACAATACAATACAAACTTCTTTATTGTGAATATGGGTAAACAGTGGAGATGTTACAAAGTAAAAAGGTACAGCCAAATTCTGCCTATTAGCATGCAATATGTTATGATATACCTAACAACGTGTACATTGTTAAAATTAGTCACATTATATATTTAGTCACAAAAATAATTAAATAATAGTATTGAGTATTGTAGAAGAAATTTTTCAAACTCATTACTCTTCACTGTGTTTCTCAATGCTGAGGGTAGTGACCCCTTTCCCCTCCACTATTATTCATAGGTAGGTAGGAGTTTTCTGGTTATGTGGTGGTTCTCAGATCCTTTCAATAAACTAATCATAATATACCAATCACTATAGTACAACATACAAAATTCAATTAACTAAGAGATTTTGACTCTATCACAATGTTAGTGATCTAGGAATCGACCGTAGACAACATAGAAAACGACTCGACAACTACACGGCGACGACAAGACAACGACACGGCGACCACACAGTAATGACACGGAAACAACAAGATGACGGCACGGCAACGACAAGACAACGACAGGGCAATGACACGGCAGACAGACAGACAACAAAGTGATCCTATAAGGGTTCGTTTTTCCTTTTGAAGTATGGAACCCTAAAAAATATTAAAAGTGAATTATTGAATTTTTATATAAATTATTTGTAGTTTTATACAATTTTTCAGGTGGTCCTATTCTTAATCCAAACTTTGAACAAAAAGTTGGTATACGAGTTGCTTTCGGCGCGCCCTCTAGCGTTAAACCACTACATTAGCTTTCTGCAGTCTGAGGGAAAAGTGGCTGAACTCACAGATTTATTGACGTAAGTACATACTAGGTATTGCATCCTAATCCTAATCCTAATTTCTCATAATATTATAAAAATGTGAAAGTGTGGATGTATGGATGTTTGGATATTTGTTACTCAATCACGCAAAAACGGCTGAACGGATTTGGATAAAATTTGGAATCGGGATAGATTAACCTGGACCTACAAATTACCCTGACCCTGACCCTGGATTAACAAATAGGCTACTTTTTGTACCGCGGGACTTTTGAAAAATGTAAAAAGCTTATGGTTCCGACTTCGTCCGCGTCTACTACACAAATTTCAAACCCCTATTTCACCCCCTTAGAGGTTGAATTTTCAGAAATCCTTTCATAGCGGTTGTCTAAGTGGGTTTTAGTTTTTTGGTACTTCTACACATAGACAGGTCCTAACCTCAACTTGCCCGGGATGTTACGGACACCATCAAACACCTAGATTATAATATTAGTAGGAATAATAGTGGGAGGTCCCGGGTTCGATTCCTGGCAGGGGTTTGGAATTTTATAATTTCTAAATTTCTGGTCTGGTCTGGTGGGAGGCTTCGGCCGTGGCTAGTTACCACCTTACCGGCAAAGCCGTGCTGCCAAGCGATTTAGCGTTCCGGTACGATGCCGTGTAAAAACCAAAGGGGTATGGGTTTAATAAAAAAAAAAAAACTGCCATACCCATAGAGCAGAAACAAAGAGGAGATGTTGTATTAAGGGGACTCAGTTCGGTGCTTTCTTCATACAAACGTAGGAGGGAAATTACAACAATATTCGATATTGTACACACAAAACTAAGAATTATATCGATTTATCTCGTCATTATCTAGGTTTATTGATATATAAAATATTGAAAAAAGTATTGATTTAAAAGTTACGAGGCTCAAAAGATTCCTATTTTTAACACTAAATTAATGACAACTTTGGGCGTAAATAAATAAGATTAGGGATATGAAAATTCTAAAACAATTTATCATTAGACGTAGTTTATTTATTCATTAGTTGAAATAATTTTACTTTGCAAACATAAATTCAGCAGTTTTTTCTCAAAAATACTTTTCCTGAACCCTTTTCGCGCGCTTGATTTCGGTGAAAATCATCGTGCCTCTCAACTTTCTCATACAATGTCAAGTGAAAAGCAAACATGTTACCCACGTGCGCTGCCAATTTCGGTCGAGCGTCCTGCGTCACCTTAAGATTTCCCTATGAAATATCGAGTGACATTTTGCGGGGTGAGGGGTTGTGGAACGCCGCCCACTTCTCAATTTTCCATCTGCGGGTTAGTAGCAAAACTACTCGCTTAGCGACCTAACATCGATATATTGATGTCACTACATAGTTCAGCTATCTCACACTAGATGTCAATAATCTAGAACTATTTTAATAATTACGTATAAAATTACTTACAAATGAAATGTGATACCATTCATAGCATCAGAACGTCTGTCTGAATAACTTTGACACGATAAAACACAACACTTCATCCTTTTGTTCTTAAAAACGCGAAAACACACCGATAATACGAGTCTCAATATATGTGAACCTGACGAACGCAGACAGCATACTAACTAAGGCCCCGCCCACAGTGATGACGTCAGGACCTAGTTGAAAATCACAGTGCACAGTTGCTTAGGCCAACTCCTCTTTGTTTCTGGTTCTGGTTTCATACCCCTTCCAGGTTAGCCCGCTATCATCTTAGACTGCATCATCACTTACCACCAGGTGAGATTGCAGTCAAGGGCTAACTTGTATCTGAATAAAAAATAAAAAAAAAATATCGAGAACTAGCGACCCGCCCCGGCTTCGCATGGGTGGCAATGTAGACAGACACTTAATGTAGTGTCACTTCCATACTAATATTATAAATGCAACCACCGCCGCGCCGCCTCCGTCTCGTTTTTTACGCCTAATATTTGTTAACTTTCGATGGAAGCTTGATTTCTTCCGACATTTTGTTCAAATGATTTTCGTCATATTTCAACAAATTAACACAAACCAATATTAAATTATACCTATTAACCTTCCTCTTGAATCATTCTATCTGTTGGTGAAAACCGCATTAAAATCCGTTTGCGTAGTTTAAAAGATCTACGCGTTCATACATACAGAGTACAGACAGCGGGAAGAGACTTTATTTTATACTATGTAGAGAAGAAGCATTTCATAATTTTTTAATATATTTTTTAGAATGCTCGGAAGGAGTCCAGATGCCGCGGTAAATATTTTTTCCGACTCTTGAAAACTATTTTATATTAATACTAGCTTATGCTCGCGACTTCGTCCGCGTGGACTACAAAATTTCAAAACCCTATTTCACCCCCTTAGGAGTTGAATTTTCAAAAATCCTTTCTTAGCGGATGCCTACGTCATAATAGCTATCTGCATGCCAAATTTCAGCCCGATCCGTCCAGTAGTTTGAGCTGTGCGTTGATAGATCAGTCAGTCAATCAGTCAGTCATTCAGTCAGTCACCTTTTCCTTTTATATATATATAGATTAAAGATTATTATATTTCTAAAACAATGCTGATTAAAAAATTTAGTTATTAATCTTATTTACTAGGTACTAGCTTATGCCCGCGTTTTCGTCCGCATGGACTACACAAATTTCAAACCCCCTATTCTATTAGCCCTTTAGATTTCAAAAATCCTTTCTTAGCGGATGTCTACGTCATAATAGCTATCGCATGCCAAATTTCAGCCCGATGCTTCCAGCAGTTTGAGCTGTGTGTTGATAGATCAGTCAGTCAGTCAGTATCTAAAATAATAAGAATAAAACTGATTTTTAAAAATTAATTATTTATATGAATCAGTACCCTTATTATAAATGCGAAAGTGTGTTTGTTTGTTGGTTTGTTAGTCTGTCCTTCAATCACGTCGCAGCGGTGCAACGGATTGACGTATTTTTTGCATGGGTATAGATAAAGACCTGGAGAGTGACATAGGCTACTTTTGATCCCGGAAAATCAAAGAGTTCCCACGGGATTTTTAAAAAACTAATTCCACGCGGACGAAGTCATCAGCTAGTTTGTTAACAAAATTAGTTAATTAAGTGCTAAAGAACATGTTTATGTGTAAAATTTATTAATATTGAATTTTAGATGTACCAATTTCAACATATAATCAAAACCCAAGGTAACAGTGTGGATGCGTTGCTGAGAAAATTGAATAATTTACTGGCAAATTATTTCAACCAACCCGGCGTGGACGCCCACCAGGCCAAAATGGTGGCAGACTATGTTAAATTGTTAGGTAAGTTTAAAAGACGTATATAATTGAAAAGTTTAAAAAAAACCCAACTGCGGTTTCATCATCATCATCAACAACCGATAGACGTCCACTGCTGTGCATAGGTCTTGTAGGGAGTTCCACACGCCACGGTCTTGCGCCGCCTGAATCCAGCGGCTCCCTGCGACTCGTCTGATGTCGTCCGTCCACCTAGTGGAGGGGTCTTCCAACACTGCGTCGTCCGGTGCGAGGATCCTATAAGGTTAGCCCTTGACTGCAATCCCACCTGGTGGCTTACCACCAGGTGAGGTGGTGGCTATCACTTATGATGATGCAGTCTAAGAAGGAAGCGGGCTAACCTGGAAAGGGTGTTCCCCTTTGGTTTCTACACGGCATCGTACCGGAACGCTAAATCGCTTGTCGGCACGTGTTTACCGGTAGGGCGACAACAAGGCACGGCCAAAGCCTCCCACCAGACGGCCTTCTCTATTGAGCGCATCATACTCAGACATCCTCAGTCTTCCTCAGCCATCTACTTTCCCCGCCCATTCTCAAAGTCTCTGATGAACAAAATATCTTGATGCAGAATGGCAAAAATGCGCCAACAGACTGGAACTAAACAACAATTCTACCCTGCACTGTCTGGCATATTGTTGTGCGCAACACTGGCACGAGGGCGCTGGCAACATGATGTCGCCGCTCACGCTGTGCCAACGACAACAGGTGGGTGAGACGACAACAGTCTATATTCCTTTTTATTCATATACAACAGTAACATTGGCACGAAGGCGCTGGCAACATGATGTCGCCGCTCACACTGCGCCAACGACAACAAGTAGGAGAGCTGACAACAATCTATAGTCCTTTTTATTCATAAACAACAGTACCATTGGCACGAGGGCGCTGGCAACATGATGTCGCCGCTCACGCTGTGCGAACGACAACAGGTGGGTGAGCTGACAACAATGCGGATTTATTGTTCATCAACAACAGCAACACTGATACGAGGGCGCTGGCAACAGGATGTCTCCGCTCACGACACCAAGTGGGTGTGACGACAACAATCTATTAGTCTTTTCTGTTCCTAAACAACCCAATCGTGTCGATGTGGACTACACATTACACAATGTTGCCGTCATGATGTCACAAAATATCGTCGTTTTTGCTGTGCCAACAACCATTATTTGGGTAAGTCAACAACAATTTAGTTTTTCTTTAAAGGGGGTTTTTTTTTCAAATATTACCATTTATAAAGTTAATTGCTGATTAATATTCCTTCCCCTCCAATTAATTCCAATTAAGCGTAAAGCTTGTGCTAGGAGTAGGTACGACAATAGTGCAACGGGTGGGATTTGAACCGGCGACCTTTCGGTTTTCAGTCCGCTCCTTTAACCGTTGAGCTATCGAGGCTCTAAAAATGTACGTTATCTTTTTTTTAATATTATTTTCTTGTACCTGCAGGTACCTCCAGTACAATATGATTGGGTGGTCCTCAATGTACATGGCAACTCCAACAAATGGGATATTGTTGAATCTATGTTCACCAAAAAAGTAAGTTTAACCTATTCCTATTTAAGTAGTTTAACCTATTAGTTTATAGTAAGTAGTTCGACTAATTAATATTAATAGAAATATTGATATTCATCATCATCATCATCATGATCAACCCATCGCCGGCTCACTAAAGAACACGGGTCTCCTCTCAGAGTAAAAAGAGTTTGGCCATAGTGGCCAACACTCGCCATGCTGTCCATGTGCGGATTGGTAGACTTCACACACCTTTGAGAATATTATGGGGAACTCTCAGGCATGCCGGTTTCCTCACGATGTTTTCCTTCACCGTTAAAGCAAGTGATATTTAATTACTTAAAACGCACATAACTCCGAAAAGTTAGAGGTGCGTACCCGGGATTGAACCCCCGACCTCCGATTAGAAGGCGGATGTCCTAACCACTAGGCTTATCACAGCTCAATGAAATAAATAAATTTTGATTTTGAATGCTTCTCCAGGATTGGCTCGGTCGTACAACCGTGTCTTCCAACATACCAATGGAAACATTGCTAGCGAGGCTCAGCGAGTTGGCGGCCAGCAAGCAAATGTTGGCCACATGCCTCCACAAACTGCCCAGTGCAGACGACCGGCTGCGGCTGGCGCAAAAATACAAGGTAAGGACACAGGATAACCAAGAGTACACCCAATCTCCAAACCACCTGAGAACAATCTCCAAGCCACATAAGGACAATCTCCGAGCCACATGAGAACAATCTCCAAGCCACATAAGGACAATCTCCGAGCCACATAAGAACAATCTCCAAGCCACCTGAGAACAATCTCCAAGCCCCATAAGGACAATCTCCAAGCCACATGAGAACAATCTCCAAGCCACATGAGTACATTCTCCGAGCCACCTGAGATTAATCTCCAAGCTACATAAGCACAATCTCCGAGCCACAGGAGAACAATCTCCAAGCCATATAAGGGTAGTTTGGGGTAAAATCGAACTTCAGGTGGTAACCCTATTTTTTATATCCCACCCAATGTAATTTTTGTATTTAATAGATTTATCAAAGGGATAGAATCAACAAAAAGACTAGAAAAGGACAGAATGTAATTTTTTTCAGAATTCGCGAAATAATAGCATTTTTATAGGTATTAATAAACTAATTAACTGGATAGACTGCGAGGTATTATAAATTTTGTTTTTCAAACAATAACTGAGAAATAACCAAACACCTGCGTCACGAGACTAAGGGTGAGATGTATAGAGCGCACTCTAACTTTGCTTAGACTTAAGACAGAGTTAAAACGAGACAGAGCTATATCTCTCATATAAATCTGTCTCGTTTTAACTCAATCTTAAAGTCAAAGATTAAAGAGAAAGATTATTAAGCATCGTAAAATGATATTAAAAACGTTGACAGATCAAGAATCAGACCATGACAGCAATTATTTAATACTATTTTACTTTGTCCTTATTTTTATTTTGAACTAATCTTGCTTTATAAAAAAAATCTAGTCTACATTCTCATAATATAATATATGTATAAGCATGCAAATGAATAATATTTAATATGTAGTAATAATAATTTAATAATTTTAATCCTATTCTTATTGTATTCTAAATTGTAACCTTTTATTGTATCTTTAATATTTATCATTTTATTGTAAAGTACCTAAAATTTGTATTTGCAATACCCTAACAGGGTCTCATGTACTGCTTATATTTAGCTTTAAGCACCCACCATCAATTAATGTAAATGTACATGAAAGCAAATAAATAAATCTAATCTAATCTAAATATTTTTGGCAGGTCCATTCTGTAGTGATAGAAACTCTGGCGAAGCAGAAGGACAGGACTAGTCTTACGAACTATAAGATGACTTTGAACGCGCAGTCCGAAGAGTACATACTAGCCGAGAACACCATCCGAGATTCGGTGAGTTATGTTCTTTTTACCGAATTTCGGCCACGGCAGCCATCTGACGGTAGAAAACATCGTGAGGGAACATGCATGCATGAGAGTCTAAATATATTTAGACTTTCATGCATGAAGCGTTCTGGTTACGCCCTGTTGGGTAGAACGCTAGCAAAAACGAAGACAGGTGATAGTACTGATGATTAATAAATAGATAGATAGAAATACTTTATTGCACACAAAAAATATTACATAACATGACAAAAACAAAGAAACTAAAACTAAAAAATAATTGTATGCAAAGGCGGCCTTATTGTTATTATTATTATTATCTCGATATATCTACTCTCACGCCCGTGTACAAGATAAATATATATAACAGCCAAAAGAAATAGAATATACTTACATACATAAAAATAAATAAACCTACATAAACATTACATACATACATTTTATTTATTATTATTATTTATTTATATATATTATATATTATTTATTTATTATTATTATTATTATTATTTATTTTATTTCAGATATTTCATCCATATTGCTCACAGCAATCTCTACCAGGCAACCTTTGGTGAAAGGAGAAACTAGGATTAATGATACGATGCCACAGAAAAAAGCGAAAAAAAATATCCCATATTATGTAAAAGTTCACGATAATTATATTGCGAATAAAACATCTGACTAACGCTAGAGGTCAACGAACGTTGCGTAAGTAGGCTACTCGGAGTCAATGCCGCATCGTAGGTGGGGCGCATTGACCCCAGTTTTGCACGCTATACATTGCGGGTTTGAAAAATACTAAATCACTATAATAACTACAAAATGAGGCAAATGGTTATTGGTATTGGATTGTGTTTAGATAGTATAACAATAACGCTAAGTTTTTGCTAGCGTTCTGGTTACACGTATAGCGTGCAAAACTCGGGTCAATGCCCCGGCATTGACTCCTACTTTAGCAACGTTCGTTGACCTCTAGCGTCAGTCAGATGTTTTATTTACCGTGAACAAAACCGGATTTTTTTTATTTTGTACGCGTTTTTTTTTTGTGGTATCATAATATCAGTAACCATCAGTACTATAACCTGTCATCGTTTTTGCCAATTATTTCTCCTTCATGTTGTAGAGAAGATAATAAAATAGTCATTTTTCTTTACAGTCAATAAAATGGAAGAACTAAACGGGTACAGAGGGTACAGATTACAGAACGACAACTTGATCTGCGATAGATGGCGCATTACTGTTTTAAATCGCACTTGATGTATAATTCTTAGTTAGTTTGTTTTTACCTTGTTTATCTAGTTAATAATTATGTAAGATTTAAGTTACATAAAATAAATACATAAAATATTCATTTGGATTTGAATAGCGACCCGCCCCGGCTTTGCACGGGTTGCACAAAGTTTCGCCGGGTCTTTTCATTATAGATTAAAATAAGCGTTTTTTGATTAAAATTATATTGCAATAAAAAATTATGATTATGATTATGATTATACAGGGTAGAAGAGACCTCAGCACCCTGATCCTATGAAGTCTTCTCTGTCGGGAAGCTAGTCGGGGTGCTCAGATTTTGTTCTGGTTTATTTATTTATTTATTCAGATACAAGTTAGCCCTTGACTGCAATCTCACCTGTGCAATCTAAGATGGAAGCGAGCTAACTTGGAAGGGGTATGCCAGTTTTTGATTACATCCCCCTTTGGTTTCTACACGGCATCGTACCGGAACGCTAAATCGCGCGGCACGGCTTTGCCGGTAGGGTGGTAACTAGCCACGTACGAAGTTACCCACCAGATCTGACCAGTTTAGAAATTATAAAATTCCAAACCCCTGCCGGGAATCTAACCCGGGACCTCTCACTAATAAGACAACAGTTCTTACCACTGCGCCAGGGTGGCTTAGTGCTCAGAACTGTGAACTGTTTTTCGCTAAGAATAGTAAAACAATCTTTACTCGTATGTTAAAACCACTTTTAAAAGTAATAGTAATTTAATTCATATATTTTTATCTTATCCCACAGAATAAATACTAACTATCTAACTAGGTACATCTAGTTAAATTGCTACTTACAATCTATATTCATAATTATGATAATAATATAAAGGTTAAAAGTTGTTGATCTTGGTGCCACAGTAAAAGTTATTTAACTATAACGCACAGTAAAGTGAATCATTTTGAGTTATAACGCTCTTTCTTATACTTTTAATGGACATCGGCCTTTAAAATGATATTTTGGCTTTGTAGAGCGTTGTCTCTGTCACTCATAGCTATATAACGTTTTGTCGGTCTCAACGACGACGGAGACAGTGCTCTACAAATTTGCTATCTCCTTCCAAAGGTTTTACAAAGGTTCTTTACTTTCGGCCGCGTACTGTAAGTTGATTTTTACACGATAGTAAAAGTTGTTTAAAGCAATGAGTAAAGTGACTCATTTTGGATTAGAACGCTTTTTTCGAATAGCTTTTATGTATTTGACTTTTATGTGTCATTTCGGAGCTGCAGTGATATTATATTAATATGATAACGGTGACTGATCATCTTTTGTCGCTACTGTTGTAATTTTATTCAGCGGATTTTTCTTCAGGATATAAAGATTGGTTCCATCGTAAAAGTTGTTTATAACGGAGAGTAGAGTGAATGATTTTGAGTTATGACACTTTATCCAATATTTTGTACGAATGTGTAGGGTGTCCCTTTGGTAACGTCAAGTGATCAACTCTCGTCGCCACAGTTGCAACAGTTGTCGTCCACCTCGACGCCACACAGCTTCAGAAGATACACCACCAGTGTGACGCACAGCAGACACCTCAACACCTTGCCGCACGAACCACAATCGCAGCAACAACACATTTTTACTTTCTTTTTCGCTTATAAGGCCTGTTTATAAATAATGATGAGGTCTAGTTTGCCTAGAAGAGTTTATATTCAGTATTCACTCTTGCATTGAGAATACTGAAATTATACGGCACTTATTTTTCTCTTCTGTTTTTTCACAGCAATGCCAATCTATTTTCGAGCATAAATTACTTGCTTAATTAATCTTTTTTCTCTTCTCTTATTTTGGCCTGATGTTTCAGAACCTTATAGCACAGATAACTTTAATTCTTCTTTAATTTTCATAAATTGCGTTTTGTTTGCGTTGCGAGGTCCGAGAACAATTCACTAAAAATAAATAGAAAATTTAGTGTAAAAACCAATTATTAAAACACAGAACACACAGCAGTAATGAGAAGTTGGTCGAATAAGTTTTTATCGGTGTATATCCGACTAGTTTGAAACTTATTTGTCCTTAGTCGGTTCGAGCAGCATCATATCGGACTTGGGAGCTCGAACTGACTCAAAACAAGCCCCGCTTACACCAATTTCAACGTGTGTTTAGCAGTTTTCTCATTAGTTTATAGGTAAAATAATAAACTTTTAATACCTGGCCCGTACGATAGTAAGAATTAAAAAAAACAATTATTAATTCACTTGCTATTTCACTTTACTAAGGCAACTTTCTAATTGATTATTTATTCAAATTAATACGTAAACGTACTTCCATGTCGGAATATATTTGATGACTAACTGACTGACCTTAGCTAATGATCTTGAAAGCGATTGACACACTTAATGCCTCAATGGAAATAACAATAGGTAGTCTTTTATGGACAAGCAAGAAAATTTTCCTTGAAACGTACCTAAGGTCTATTTTTTTAGAAACTGCCAATTGTTAACAATTTTTATTGTTATAAGTATTATTTTATTTAAGTCATAGTGGCTTAGTGGTTAAGACTTGGTATTTTTTACCAAGGATAGTGGGTTCCAATTCATTCGGTTTACAAAATGAATGACTCTGAGTCCGAATGCCTCCAGTAGTATCTACCTTTCTGACACAAAACTCAAAAGTAAGATCTTTCAAAAGGTGTCACAACTTAAGGGATGATTTATACCAGCACGTGACGGGTGACGCGCGGACGAGGCACGGATTCAGAACATCACGAACATTTAATGCTTCACAGTGTGACGAACGTGAACGGACACTGCATGGTGAAGCATAAACTGCTTCATATAAAATGTTCGTGATGTTCCGAATCCATCCGTGCCTCGTCCGCGCGTCGTTCGTGGCACGGCCTAGTGCTAGCATAAATCATCCCTTAATAGTTTGAAGTACCTATTCGCTACCTAGTACTTGTGTACTTACCTAAGCACATCCATATAAATGTGCAAGTGTGTTTGTTTGTCCTTCACTCGCAACGGGTGTAAGATAAGCAATGGATTGACGCGATTTTGTGCATGGGTAGGTATAGTTAAAGACCTGGGAAAGTGATATAGGCTACTTTTCATCCCGGAAAATCAAGTATTGCCCACAGGAACCTCGAACGAAGTCGCGGGCATCAGCTAGTTAAATAATATAAAGTGACATAAATAGCATCACAACTCAAAAAGTTTATTAAACTACCTAGTAAGTAGTGATCACAAAATAAAAGTGCCTAGGTAGGTATAAATTGTTACAACTCAAATTTTTTACATAATAGATGGTTAGGTACTTACATGACTAATAATCCTTAAACAAATAGTTAAAAAAAATACGTAAGACACTTATATACGACTAGTCTACTAATACTTCTGTCTGATAATGAAAATGTATTTTGGACTAGATGACTTCATATTTTCGTCCATTATTACAGATAGTTAGATACAGGTATTCCTTATCAGTTGTCAAATAAAGATAACTAAACGTGGGCGGTCGAATATCGGTGTAAATACGGGGAAATCGCGCAACCCATTTCCACTTATCATATTTTAGTAGGTATGGTATTAGGAAATGTTATCTGTGCGATAATCGCTATCCATCCATAATGACTGATAAATAGATTAGATAGACCCTGATAGATCTACAGTACAGAGAGAGTAGAGTAGGTAGTAGAATAATCGTAGTAGTAGAAGTATCAGGATCTATCTATTTATTAGTATAAACAATCTGTCAAGTGCTAGTCTGACTAGTACACGAAGAGTTCCGTACCATCTTATAAGAAATAACAATTTTTAATTTATCTTAATTTTCATGGCAGCCATTTTGAAATGTTATTTGTTGTTATAGCGGCAATTATAGAAATACACATTCTGTGAAAATTTCAACTCTGCCTATTACGGTTCTCGAGATAAAGCCTACAGCCCGCTTCACAGACAGACAGACGGACGGACGCACGGATGGACATCGGAGGCTTATAATAATATGGTCCAACTGGAACCCTTCGGGTAAGGACCCTTATAAAAATTAATTGCCGTATATGTATCATCACACAAGTTCATAGACGTTTAGGGCCTTGATAATATAGCAAGCGCCCCGTGCGCACAGACAGTAGGTACGCTGCGCTGTGAAGACAAAATGTATTGGTGATCTATGGAACTAAACAAGTGCGAAGGTGGCCTTTGTTCTGCGCCACAATTTTTTCCTTTGTTCTCAGCCGAATAAGCTAACCCCTAGATCAGTGAGGGCCTAGGTATTATTTTATAATGTAACTAAGCACCTCTACCTACCTACATGGTAATAAATTAATCCCAAAATAGATATCTCGTAATCAAAATTTTTTACAAAAAAAATAAAAACCGACTTCGTTACACAAACACTAAAAATTGAAAAATAATTTAATTTATTACCGAATATATTATGTATACAAGAGTTAATATAGTTCCATAATAATATTTTTTGGTGCCGGTGCCAATTAGCTTCAGCTGCGCGAATCGTCTAGACTTCGAATTTTTATGAGACTCCACAATGGCACCTCATTGGCACCGACCCCAAAAAATATTATTATGGAACTATATTAACTCTTGTATACATAATATATTCGGTAATAAATTAAATTATTTTTCAATTTTTAGTGTTTGTGTAACGAAGTCGGTTTTTATTTTTTTTGTAAAAAATTTTTATTTCACAATTTTTAGTGGCCCCATGGAATTATGCTATGACTGGTTAAAAGTCTACTGTTTACTAAGCTATTACACTGATCGCGAGCAATTTACTCTTATCCGTTGAGGAGTTCCAGTATCTATCTTCGAAGATGTTCATCAGATCTTCACCAAATTGAAATGGGACCAACTTTGAAGTATACCCTTTCAAACAAAAAAAGAATTTTCAAAATCGGTCTAGGCGTTTTCGAGTTATCGGGGAACATTCCGACGAATTGAGAACCTCCTCCTTTTTTTGAAGTCGGTTAAAAAATCAAAATCATCTTCAATTTTGACGACCTCCCTGGCGCAATGGTAAGTATTATTACTGGGAGTTCCCGAGTTAGATTCCTGGATTTTTGGAATTTTATAATTTCTTGTCTGGTCTGGTTCGTGGTGGCTTCGGCCGTGGCTAGTTACCACCATACCAGCACGATCCGTTACGATGCCGTGTAGAAACCAAAGGGGCATGGGTTTAATAAAAACTGCCATAACCCTTCCAGGTTATAGCCCGCTTCGATCTTAGACTGCATCATCACTTACCACCAGGTGAGATTGCAGTCATGGGCTAACTTGTATCTGAATAAAAAATTAAAAAAAATTTTTTGAAGACGATCGTAATTGCAACTGCGTAGCCCAATTAACCAGTAACAGTCAGTAATTTCGTCATAATGGGTCGTTCGTCACTAACTAGTTACATAGTAATTAAAAACAAATTAACGTGTGAGAAAAGCAACATGAATCACATCTCATGACTAAAATCATGTTTTTTTTCTAAATTGAAAACTAGTTTAGGTTTACCTACCACTTGACTATATTGTTATGAGCTCATAATAATAATAATGATGATAAGTGGCTGATTCATGAATATCGTATCGTAGTAATTAGGGATTGCAATCCCGCAGCTCACTCAATCCCGCGGGATTGATATGCGGGATTGATCAATCCCGCGCGGGATCCGCGGGATCCCGCATATTTGAAATTATTCACAGTAGTTCAACTTTTTGCCCCGTTTGTATGTAAGATAAAGTATTAATTTTTTGATCTTATAGGGCTATAAGATCGAAAAATTAATACTTTATCTTATTTAAAATTATGTTATAAAATCGAATTGAAACTACAGGTTTTTGTTTCAAAAATCAAGTATTATTAATTAAACATGTCTTACATTATGTACGTATTATAACGCCACAGACCTTTACCAAGTTGATTGTCGTCGCCTTTATTCCCTTTCTCGGAATTCTCAGTTTCATTGGACTTGGACATGATTCATTTATTCGTTATCTGCAAGTATGTATTTAATGTGTACTTGTAAGCAAATGTTCACGCCACATTACGACATATTCCCATTTACGGGCATAATCAGCATATAAAATAGCACAAAGCAAAAAATAAATAGAATACATTAATATACTTACGTTAAACGCCGGACGGTGAATACGAAAACACTCTGTCTGTCACATACAGAAACGACGCGCGAAGCGCACGGTGGTCGTAATCTATGGTGGTCGGTGAGTCTATGTGACACGAAGCCGCCCGCCAGCCCCCGCCACTGTGCGAAACGGCAACGTCGTGCTCGAGCCACTCGCTTTCTTACGCAAAACTTCACGAATGTTTTAGCGGTAAATTTAAATTTGCGGGATCCGCGGATCCGCGTTTTGAAGGTGCGGGATCCAGCAGATTAATAAGTGGAGCGGGATCCCGCGGGAATGCCGGATCCCGTTTTGCGGGATTGCAATCCCTAGTAGTAATGGTAGATCTTACGTACGATACTTAGGTAGGTAGGTACCTACTTTCTTATGATAAAGATGCTTGTGTAGACGCGTTACATAACTTATTTAAGTGGCGGCTTAAGTAGCCTACCAAAATTAAAAAAACCGGCCAAGTGCGAGTCAGGCTCGCGCAACGAGGGTTCCGTAATACAGTCGTACTTTTTCGACATTTTGCACGATAATTCAAAAACTATGATGCATAAAAATAAATAAAAATCTGTTTTAGAATGTACAGGTGAAGACCTTTCATTATGATACCCCACTTGATATAGTTATCTTACTTCGAAAATTGAAAATACTAATTATTAGTTCATGACCACCATTTAATTTTTTTGTGTGATGTAACCACAAATTCACGGTTTTCAGATAACGTTCAATTGAATCCGCGTGGATTTACATTTTTCAAAATTCCGCTGGAACTCTTTGATTTTCTGGGATAAAAAGTAGCCTATGTGTTAATTCAGGTATAATCTATCACTATTCCAAATTTCATCCAAATCCGTTCAGCCGTTTTTGCGTGATTGACTAACAAACATCCACACATTCACATTTGTATTGTTTTTAATGAGCAATTCACAATCTTTGATTTTATTATTGCTTATCTGTCTTTATCACTTCCACTGTGTGATTTATATTTACGTTTTATAATCCTCTTCCAATAACATATTTAAAATCAATCCTTATATTATTTTAATGAACGTTTCATAATCTCAGATTTTATTATTTTTAACCGTCATAATCTTCATCAATATCACAGCACTCGCAGCATCCACACATATGCAGCAGCGCGATGCAGCAACCACAGCACAGCAGCCATTTCAAGCAACGACAGCAGTCGTTGCAGCAGCAGCACATTACAACAATTTACTATTGCACCAACTTATGTAGGTACCTTAGCCTTTAGGTGTGTAATCTGAACATAGTAGGATTTTGCACATATTTTCGGTCAATCGTGTTTTCGGTTTCTTTCAAATGCTTTATTTTACAGTTGTATTCTTTGAATATCCCAGAATATAATCGTTTTTACAATACAAGATTTTTTTAGAATACCTATCTATCTTAGGTATTCTGAAGATGGTATTCTTCGAATATCTCAGAAATCAGAATTTATAAACCGCGAGAAACAGGAGTAATTGTTGTGCACAATAATTTAAAATAGCTCTATTGTTTTGAACTAATATTTAAGTAGGAATAAGTACTTTTAAATATTATCAATGGACGAAATTTATTTTAATGGCAAAAATATTTATTTACCATTTTAATGACAATCAGTGAACGAAATGACATGGCACGTCAAGTGAACCAAAGCGTATAAGATTAAAAAAACATAAAGTAAGAAGTGAAAAAGAATAAAAGTGTGCACAAGAACTCGGCCGCCGCGCCTGGTGCGGCAGTAAAGCGTACTTTTCTATAGAACTAACTATAGAACTATAAGGGTGAGGCCAAACGAGCGTAATTTTGTGAGTTGTCAGTCGCGTAATTTCTGCTGCATTCGGTTTCATACAAAAGTCCAGTTCGTGCCACACGGCGAAGCAAAATAAGTTTGAAACAATGAGAATTTCTCCTAGGTAAAATTTCTGCGACCGAAATTACGCGACTTACAACTCAAAAAATTACATCCGTTTGGCCTCACCCTAACATAGAAGCGCGCGCACTGCGGAATTAATTCCGCACCGGATTTTCATAGATTTAAAATCAAATTTACGGACTTTAAAACGCACCGCAACTCGCCGCACCGTGGTCCGCGCTAGCTCTCAAGTTCAAAACTAAAACCCGACTATGATCGTCTTATAAAGGCTGAAATATTATAGAAAAATTGGGTTTCTGTCGCTTGGTAGGTATATTTTAATATACTACTAGGTACCTACTATATCTACATTTAGCAAAAAAAAAAATTTAAAGACTTGATTTAAAATTTTAAAGAAAATATTGGATGTATACCATCCATCAAGCGTTTGATCAATTTTGTATAAACAACGAATCAATGTGGCTAATTCCATTGTACACAATCTCTAAACTAAACTAAAATGTCACGCCTAAATCTATTGCTATCCCTTTCATAATGTTGCTTGCGGAAAAGGATGGCACTAGATTTAGACCTGTTAATTTTGTTTAGTTTAGAGATTGTGTACAAGAGAATCGGCCCCATTATATGCACCTAATTCATCAAAATCGGCCCAGTAGTTTGGCATGCCAAATTTCAGCTAAATCGCTAATGAAATATCTTATTATCCTGAATTAACACATAGGCTACTTTTTATCCCGGAAATTATAGTACCACGGGATTTTTAAAAACCTATAATCACGTGGACATATCACGGGCATCATCTTCTTTCTTATAAATCAAATACCCTTTAAAGTGTAAAAAAAAAAAATTTATTCGTCGAATATAATATTCGTAAAATAAATAAGTAGTTAATCCTGTATCTGTTTCCTCCAGTTAACATTGAACCCCGTGTCTCGGAACAACTGGTCAGAGTCATCTTTGTCCAACACGAATGGAATCTGAAAAAAGTCAAAGTTCGGCAAACAACTTGAACTTGTTTGAACCATCGAGAGTGGTAGATATCCAGTATAAATATAGTAAGTATAGCTGATATCGGCTGTGCTAACGTGGTTAATCGACGTAAGCCTCACTAGTTTCGAAGAACCCATCCAGGGTCCTCAGAGGCGTCTCTAGCCCTTGTGGCGCCCGTGTGCAACCAGTACCCTGGCGCCCTCTAGTCTAGTAGGAGCAGGGTCAAAATGGAATACTAACAGTTATATTTTCAAACGGAAATTCGGATGCAAATGGTGCAATTTTAAATGATGACGGCGTCGGCCATAACACGAGCGCAGGGTCTTTGAGAGCGCCGGCATCGACGCATCTTTGGAGGTGTCGCATTAGAGGGCGCTCGGCGCCCCCTTAGACCCGGCGCCCGTGTGCGCCGCACACCCTGCACCATAGGTAAAGACGCCTCTGAGGGTCCTTTTTCCTGGGACTGAGCTCGCGACGCGGCGCGTTTGAGATGCGGTTCAAAACTAGTCGACGGGTTTACTTCGTCTCTTCGTACTTATGATGTCTCTTGATGGCCACGTGGTGAGCTATGCCTAACCCTTCCCATTTTGAGAAGAGACCCAGCTCAGTAGTTAAGTATATAGAGCCGGCGATGGTTTATGATGGAACTTACCATAGACGATCGTTGAATTTGTTTCTCTGGTGGTTTATTCAGTAGGGCGTTTGCTCCAGGCCTGAAAAGGACACATAGTTAAAAAGCTTGTATTAACTTTCGGAGCTATAAGTAGGTAGGTATAAGTACCGCGCAAATTGCTAATGCACGTGGCCGCCATTTTAGTGACGTCAGCACTAGACTTAAGTTTCGAGCTGATGGTATATTTTTATTTCGGCTGACGTCAAAATGACGTCATTTCAATGTTAATGAGACATGGTTCTAACGCGATAGCCATTTGCGGGACTTATAAGTTGAATATTAGCTGGTTTCATTAATATTTATTCTAAGATGTAAAACAGCCAGCTAAAATAAAGCGTTAAAAAATGATGATCTCCCAATGGCGGGGCGCAATGGCGTCCCCAATTCCCGGCAGTGGCAAGTTACGAATATATAATTGACTAAATTGCCTGGAATCACGGAATTTCAATTGCCCTCTAAGCGTACCTTAAGTACCGCAGGTAATCGCTAAAGCCCGTATCGTGTGTGTTTTGATTCAATGTGTAATTGAGTTTACTGACTCCCCGTCTAACTTACCTTTGTGGTCTCATTCGTGTCTGTTTCCATCTCTGCCTTGAAATTCCCTAGCAAAAAATAAGCCAATATAATATTTGTCTTATGGAACGGCAATCCAACACAACCGGTGAGAAAACAGGATCAAGGAATTTACCTACGTGCTTTCTGGGCCACAGAGTAACAGACGAAAACGTTTAAGTGCGGAAACCAGCCCAGAGCGAAGAAGAAGAAGAAAAACACCCTCAAACCTCTCAACTCCGGGCTCCTTTTGAGAATTTTTTGTCAGAAAAATTCAATAACATTTTATCTCGATCAGGGACTCGAACCTGTCGCAACCAAATAGTAAAAAGGCGAATACGTAGAAGATGGTAATCTCTCAACCCATCGCCGGCCTACTACTGAACATGAGTTTCCTATCAGAATGAGAAGGGTTCAAACCATAGTCCACCAGGCTAGTCAAGTGCGCAATTGCAGACTTTACACACCTTTAAGAACATTGTGGAAAACCCTCAGACATCGCAGGTCTTCTGACGATGTTTTCCGTCACCATTGAAGTAAGTAAGTGATATTTAATTGAGAAGTAACAAAAAACTAATATGCTCACTTGATTAGCAGTGCCATCAGCTCTGGTGAAGGGTTTTCCTTCATCTTCCGGTTTCGTATCCTCATCATCATGTGCTATCAGCTTCTTTTTAGCTTTTGAAAATATTGCGTAGTCTTCGTTTTCTGAATCTTCGCTAAAATATTTTATTTAATACTAGATGATTCCCGCGACTTCGTCCGCGTTGATTTCGGTTTTTGAAAATCCGGTGGAAACTCTTTGATTTTCCGGGATAATGAGTAGCCTATGTCCTTCCCCGGGATGCAAGCTGTCTCTGTACCAAATGTCATCAAAATTGGTTGAACGGATGGGCCGTGAAAAGCTAGCAGACAGACAGACAGACAGACACACTTTCGCATTTATAATATTAAGTATGGATTATGCCCGTACTTTTGTGTTGGATTTAGGTTTTTGAAAATCCTGTAGAAAGATTTGATTTTCCGGGACAATATATCCGACAATATTTCGAGACAGTAGCCTATGTCCGTCTTCGGGATGCAAGTTAGCTGTTCATCAAATTTCGTTTAAATCGATTGATTGGACAAAATATATCGCTGCAGTCGCACCTTACTTCATACCAAAAAATACATCGATAAATCAACCATTATTCATGAACATATTTTTTTCTAACGGTGGTTTTATTATAAAATTATAACGCTGCCTGTGCCAACAGCCTTTATTGGGTTATGCGGTTGATGTGGTATGCCATATACTGTAATACACGATAATGGAACTAATTTCGTTGGTTTTCCAAAAGTTTGTATATACATCCAAATTACTAGCAAACACCAGTGATCTTCCAAAGCATTTCCTATATGGCCCTACGCATGATAATGAACTACTTTCATTGGTTTGGTAAGTACAGTTAGTAAATATCCAACTTAACATAAACACCTACTACGATCTACCAAACCCTGGCCTTCTTGTTTCCCAATGGTGGTACTTCTTCAGTGTGACATGCTCATTGCTACTCAAGTGTATATCTTGCTCAAATTTATCTATTGTCCGTTGCGTGGTCGTTCTGTATTTGGCAATTGCTGAAAAAGGTAAAAGGAGCAATAGAAACAGTAGGTATAGTCCCACAAATTGCTAATGCGCGTGACCGCCATTTTAGTGACGTCACCACTAGACTGAAGTTTCGAGCTGATGGTATATTATTACGTCAAAATGACGTCATTTCGATGTTAATGAGACATGGTTCCAGCGCCATAGCAATTTGCGGGGCTTATATAATCTGATATGAATAACTTCTGGATTATTCTGTCCCTTTGATTGTGCCTTATACCTCGTGTTGCTAGCGTTAGCCTTTCTCCTTCTTCGTCTTCTTCTATGTCTTCGTCGTAATCGTAGCCTTTGATAATTTCGCGGTCGTCTTTCTCTGAAGATGTGGCCTTTTTAAACTGTAAATGGAGATAAATACTTATTCAAATTGGTATTGACCCAAAATTCTTCTGCCATTGTGAAATGGAAATGGGAATGGAAGAGGCTAAGACCCTCAGTAATAAGCGACGCAGAGTGAGTGGACACTTGGTCAAAAGTTCCATGGATTTTAGTTTACAACCGCTGTTCTGACAATTTTATATAATAGCTATTGATGATTGTAACATCATTCAACCAACTGACACAAATATTTCGAAAGTGAGTAATCAGTGTCAAATATAAACGCAAGCGCAGCAAGCTCGAAACATTTTAACAGCGTTTTTCAAGCCATTGTCAATTAGGATTTCACCTAGCTTTTGCAATAGATCTAGATGACGTATTCTGACCTAGCATGTCAGTGTGGGAGAAGTCACACACCATCTAGTGTGTCAACACTTACTGGAGCACACAGTAAAGGGTAAGCAGTCCGCAGCCGTCTCGCAGTGTGCACGGGACAAGGCGCCAGAAGGCCCGGTGTGATCGTTCTTTGACCCAGCATGTTAGTGTGGGAGAAGTCACACACTAGCAACATTTTCGTATGTTTGAAGCCGTGACGCACCGCGCCACAGCCTACTGCTTGCAGTGTCCATACTGCTAGTTGGCTGAAGTGACCCCAGACCATATCTCTGAAAGACACCCAAGTTTATTTTAATAGTTTTACACTTGATTACTTTTTCTTCTGAAAGTGCAAGTATTTACCTAATAGTGTCATAGCGTGACGATCACCAATCGAAGCATGCATGAAATAAATATTTTCCATTATTTTTTAAATGAATAGTTTCGAGGGGAATCGGAGAGGGAACGCCCCGCACACCCGCGCAGCCCCTGGCTAAACCGGTGCGGGCGAGCGCGGGTGTGCGGGCGTCCCCCCGCCTCATACCACGATACGATTGCCATCTCAACTCGGGGACTCATAACTTAGTAGGTCTGAACCTGAAGGGGCGCTAAGAGTTGCCGCGCGTACACGCGACGTCGCGTCGAGCACTCTACGTAGCACACACGTTTTGGTTTTGGATCTTGAATCATATTTAAATCGCTGATATTCTAATGGATAGTGTCTAACTTAGTAGTAAGCTTGAAGGGCGCTATGACTTGTCGCGCGTACACGCGACGTCGCTCGCCCCACCACGCGTCGAGCACGCGACGTAGCGTGCGCTGAGCGCCCAGCGACACAGCCTCGCCCTCGACGTCGCCGCTAGCCTCGGCACCGCTGCGCCAGCGCACCTCTCCCACGCTCTGACCCGCATAGGGGTAACGCACTGGAACATAATAATAATATCTACCTATCTACCTATAACACACGAGTAGATATATAGACCAGAGGGGAAGCTTCATACTAGCGGCTGGCTGTAGGTTCACTCACTCATAGCGCAGCTCACGCACACCACGACGTGTCACGGACGCTCCGTTGGCCGCCGTTTGCCATCGAACTGTCACGTCGTCATCGACACGTCGTGGTGTGCGTGAGCTAGTGTGAAGCTTCCCCTCTGGTCTATAATATTATCTACTCGTGTGCCTATACTATAGTAGGTAGTAAAATAGTACCTACCCACGACTTCGTCCGCGTGGATTTAGGTTTTTAGGGTTCCATACCAGAGGGTACCAACGGGACCCTATTACTAAGACTCCGCTGTACGTCCGTCCGTCTGTCATCTCAGCGGGCAGTATCTCGTGAACCATACCTAATAGGTTAGGTAGAGATCTGTCATTTTCAGTGAATTTAGGTACCTATACGCTAAGTTTTTGCTAGCGTTCTGGTTACATCCCCTGTATATCAGTGCTATGGAAGATCCGTTGCTCTGTTGCAGCGTGATTGAAGGACAAAGGTTATTGCTTTACACACAGTAGGTGTACCGACTACCTAGGTACTAACCGGTAGCTCTACACTCGTCGTGTACAAATTGGCACTGGTCTGCAAGTCTTTGAGCCAATTTAGCTAACTCGCGATCCCAACTCTGAAAAAAAACCATGGGGATTAGGTGCTCATATAATTGAGATTTTTAGATAAAATTCAATTTTGCCTGTCATGATTTTGAGAGTAATTATTTATTGTTTTAGGTGTTTACCTACTAGCTAGGTACATACTAGGATTTAATATTTTTATGGTACAATATTTATTAGTACCTACCTACCTATTATAAATTCGGTAATGTACAATATATTATTATAAACAAATTATGATATCAATAATTCGTATAGTCCGTATAGACAGAATTACTGCTCACGCGCCATTTTAACTCTATGGGTCAACTGTCAAGTCAAAAGTACGGTGAGAAGGTATCTGTAAATAATATTTTAATGTGTAGTATGTATTTTTAATGTAGTTTAAATTAATGTATCAATGGCTCCGATTCTCTAGTCTCTCTCAAAACTAAATTTAGAGTATCTGCATCCTTTTCTTTTTACTAATGCTAAAAAAGGAACGGAACATGACTTTCACATTTAAAGACTCTAAATTTTAGTGCAACAAATTTAAACAGTAGGTAGGTTCGCGAGTGCGTGCTAAAATCACGGGTTTTACCATCTAAAAATTAAATTTAGAAATGTCAAACTGCTCTTGTCCTTTTCATATTACAATAGTGAGTAGAGGGTGCGAATACTCTCAAATAAGGTTGTGCTTAGAATCGGTACCATTGCATGCCGCAAGGTAGAATTTTGATGTACACTAATAATACATTTAAGATCTGTAAACTAATCCAAATTCGCAATAAAGATAATTGAATTGAATTGAATTGAAATTTACTGAGAAATCATTTTTACGCATTAATCTAATGATTAATGCGTATAGACGTAGATAGTTAAATCACTTTAGTAGTTGATAATAGATACAGTTATACTAGACTAGAATTGACTAGATACCTAGTAACTAGAATGTAGATACCATAAAAGGGTATCTATTCCAAAAATTAAACAATTCTATATGAAAATTTACATTTACGTATCTCGTTATTGAAAACTAGGTAAACGCAGGCACTGAGTGCGATTAAAGCGCGAATAAACGTGATACAGCGCTATCTATTGGTAGTTGCACGTATTCAATTATAGGCACTCACCCACCCGGGTAAATTCAATTTTCATCCATTTCATCATTCAAATTTCATCCAAATCCGTTCAGCCGTTTTTGTGTGATTGAGTAACAAACATCCAAACACCCACACTTTCACATTATTATAATATTATTAGGATTATGATTAGGAATTAGGATTAGGATATCTAAACGTGATTTTTTTCACCTTGTACAAGTAGGTCGGTAAGTACATAATATATAGTCCACGACAGGTGATAATAGGGGAGGGAACATCCCGCTCACCCGCACAGCCCCCGCGCTGACGCGGTGCGGGCAAGCGCGGATGACGTGCGGGTGGGCGGGGCGTCTCCCCGCCTCATACCCCGATTGCCATCTTGACCTATCGCGTACTATACTACCAATTTTCATTATCGACCTACAGAATCTTCGGAAGACTTTTCCTCTACACGTCAGTAATAAAACTTGAATCGATAGTCGTTGGGGTCCCATGGTGCTGGAATGACGACCTCGCACTGGAAGGCGCAGCGTTGGAACTAGGTGGACGGACAACATCAGACGAGTCGCAGGGAGCCGCTGGATTCAGGCGGCGCAATACCGTGGCGTGTGGAAGTCCTTACAAGAGACCTATATGTCCAGCAGTGAATGTCTACCGGTTGATGGTGATGATGATGAATAAAACTTACAACTAACATCATAATCTCTGGACGTGGTAAGTGGACACCGCCACGCACTCGCTCGTTACCAGCAGCGATGCGTTGCCGACGTCTTTGAAAAATTTATATAATATATATTTAATATTTTTGTTTAATATATACCTAACCGTAGATACCTATCCATCGAATTATAATTCAACTAACTTCTAAGGTATAGTCCGTACAAAATGACTCCTCACGCACCATTTTAACTCTATGGGTCAACTGTCATGCCAAAAGTACGGTTCACCTTTAAAATAAGGACTAAAATCGTACTTTTGAGATGAAATTTGACACAAAAAGTTAAAATGGCGCGTGAGGAGTCAAATTTTACATATTGTATTGATAAATATAGATATTGATATGTAATTGATAAAGTTCAGTGCCTATAGGTACAGTAGGTACCTATGTACCTACACTAACAAACAACGACACTGACAAAACGTCATATAGGTATGAATGACAGAGACAACGCTCTACAAAGCAGAAATGTCATTTCTGCATTTGCCATTTGAAGTTTATTGTATTTATTTATTTATTTACCTTACCTATTGTACCTACTGTATCTTATGAGGCTAGTTTGGTAACTTACTTGTTTATGTAATGAACTATGAAATTTTTCAGCTCACTTGTGAATTTTATTTGAGTATAATTTTGACATGCCAACCCTGGTCCTGGCTGAAAAGAAATCCATTAACTAATTATAATAAACTAGCTGATGCCCGCGACTTCGTACGCGTAGATTTAGGTTTTTAAAAATCCCTTGGAAACACTTTGATTTTCCGGGATAAAATCTAAATGTCTCAAACTATATCCATGCCAAAAATCACGTCGTTCCGTTGCGACGTGATTAAAGAACAACAACAAACACTTTCGCATTTATAATAGGGGTACCTACCTAGGTAGTGCTTAAAAAATAGTCTATCCGATTTTGATAAGATAGGTACAGAAATAGCTTATTTAATAAGCTATTTCTGTACCTGTATATGTAGGTATAATTTATACCTACCTACATTCCGGAGACAGACATAAGCTAAGTACTTTTATCTCGGAAAATCAAAGAGTTCCCATCCGTTTAACCAATTTTTTGGTGTACAGAGATAGCTTGCATCCTAGAACTACTACATGGGCTACATTTATCCGCGAAAATCAAAATAATCCACAGGATTTTAAGTAAGATAACGTAAGGCGTCTCGTCCACCATCGCCTCAGTGTGCCAGACCCAATACAAGCAAGTAGGTACACATACGACGGGAAACCGGCACGCCACGTGTCTGCCCTTCCCCTGGCACAGGCGCCTGTAGCGCAGAGCGCAGTAAGGCGTCTCGTCCACCAACGCCGCAGTGTGCGACAGACCCAAGAGTAGTAGAATTTTTAACATGATTGTAAATCTAAAAGCATAGATGACTTTATTGATAGGAATCTAAATATATAAAAGGAAAAGGTGACTGACTGACTGATCTATCAACGCACAGCACAAACTACTGGGCGGGTCCCGCTGAAATTTGGCAAGCAGATAGCTATCATGACGTAGGCATCCGCTAAGAAAGGATTTTTGAAAATTCAACCCCTAAAAGGGTGAAATGGGAGTTTGAAATTTGTATAGTCCAAGTCGTGAGCTTAAAGCTAGTAGGTACTAAATCATTAAATCATTAAATAAGGTGCATTTAGTGCATATAGGTATTACCTTAAACGCTTGATAAATAATAATGGTTCATATTTTGCTTGATAACAGGCTTTATCATAGTAAGGTACTCGTTAACTTAAATTTACCTTATTTGAAACAATATTCAAATTCATATTGTGTTAAATTACTCCAAAATGTAAATCAATAAACTTGAAAATAAAATATAAGCTATACATTAGATTCATAAAAAACATTATAAAAATATTAAGTTTCGCCGTCCATGGACTTTATCTGGGAATTGACAGAAATCAGTCAACAAACCTTGTCAAAGATGCCAAAAATGCGTTCTTCTTTCTGGCTATTCTGGATCTGAGAAGATTTCTGAGGTTTTAGGCAACTGGGAAAGCTTAGGGGATAAAGTCACGATAAAGGCCGATAAAGGGTAATATTATCTGGGAGTGAGGTTTAATACCTATGAAGAATCATCAGATATTTTTTTCTCCTAATTTTTTTTTCATTTCCTTCTTCCATGAGTCATTATTTTCTACCTCTATAGTCCGCGACAGGTCGAGATGGCAATCGTGGTATGAGGCGGGGAATGCCCCGCACACTCGCACCGGGTTAGGCCGGGGCGTTCCCTTCCCGATTTCCAACTCGACCTGTCGCCAAGCAAAATCCGTCTTTCCCATCACTTTTCTGCAGTAATACGGTATATGTTAATAAATTAAAATTATAAGACTTTTTAAAAACAACCTTTTATTTAAGTTCTCTAGAACGAATAAAATAAACGTTTCCATTAAAACTTTTACTATCAACTTATAACGTCATTACGTCAATAATTCATACGATAAAAAAAGCTTGTCGCGAGATGTCATTTTCAAGGTTTTGGGGTACCTTTTTTAAGTTTAATCGATTTAGCATCTAAATCGATTAAACTAAAAAAGCACATCAAATGATTGTGACGTCACATACCTGTATTCATAGAATCTCGCATACTAAGCGCGCGTTTTGACGTTTGATAAAAAGTTACATATATTTGACTAGTTGTCAAATACCGTATTATAAATAACTAATTAAAAGAGGAACTAAAAAACATACCACAAAAAATAGATCAGTTAAATTTTTATTATGAAATACAATAATTTATATGTCAGGATATTTACAACGATACGCCTTATAAACTAACTTACTTATATTTTATTAACAATAGTCAATACATAGGCTATGTCTATACTATACACTATTTCATGTTATATTGTACACTCGATGCACTGCGGGCAAAATTGTATGACAACTTAAATTAACACTTAAAGAGACAATGCTGAGATTTAACTTTAAAGAGCAAACTTTGCTCAGACTTAAGACACTGTTAAAATGACACAGCGTTATATTGCTGGCATAAATCTGTCTCGTTTTAACTGAAACTTAAGTCTGAGCAAAGTCAAAGTATGCTCTATAAGATCTCAATTTAAGATGTAGTTTCAAATCATTTATCATCAATCGCAATTACAAATTATAAATTATGATTGTGTTCCTTTATAATTAACTGTGACCATAAATTATCAAGAAAATGACTATTTTATATCATGTAAATGTCCAAGCGTGATAAAGATAATGCAATTCAATCATGATAATTGTCATTGATTTAATGATAAACATATCAATCAAAATTATATTGCATGCCAACAGAAAGGCCTAAATGTTACACTGGCCTGGATCCCGGGCCACTCCGGAATCACCGGCAATGAGACTGCCGACGCTAGCGCTAAACTTGCGATCGAAATGGGTACTATGAAGCATTTCATAAACCACCCCCAAGATTTCCGTTCCCTAGCAAAAACTGATTTGGAAAGCTCTTGGAACTCAAAATATGCTGAATCGATTTCTATCAAGGGTAAGCATTATGCTTCTATCCAACCTAACATTCCACGGCGGCCTTGGTTCTTCTTAATCCGCCGTCTACGAATTGGTCATGCCTCCACCCCTGTCCACTTGTCAAAATTAAGAGTGCGTGACAACTCCCTGTGTGAATGTGGTCTAGACGAAGGATCAGCCTCCCACATACTCTTCTCCTGTCCCAAACTCCCCTTTAAACTTTACGATATCCTCCCTCCTAAAATTCCCCGCCCTCTAAATGTTGAATGTGTTTTAATGTTAGTGTATAGTCCTTATATTAAGTATCTATGTAAATTTTTTAAAATTAACAAACTAAAGCTATAATTTGTGTATCTAGGTCTCTCTGTTGACCTTCCCATGTGTGTGTCTGTCTATGTGATCCCAGTTGTAATATTATATGTAATAGTTATATTATGGTACTAACAATAAATTAACCCTTCTATTACAGTAAACAGTTTAAGATCTTAACTGCACATTTTTACCGGCCAATCTCCTCTGTGTCTCCTTCAAGCTACTTGAGACTGGCAAAGTGCATTGTGCTGACATGGCACTGGAAAAAGCCATATATTAAGAGAAGAACAAAATTATATTGAAAATTTTTCACAGTATTATGTCCACACAAAAATCTACGTTACTGTGGTATCTAGGTATAATATGTCGGAGAAAATAATGCATACGAAATACGACGTCCTTTTTTTTATTAGAATTTATTTGAAAAGCAACTGAGAGTAAACATGGTCTGTGGTGCAATTCTTAGTGAACGTCACAGACATGGTCTGCGGTACAAGTCTTGTCTGTGGCTAATGTCGTACGTGTCCGTAGATAGAATAATAGGTAGATTTAAGTACTGTGTAACCGCGTATGACATAGCGATAGCACGACGTAACGATGAATAACACGACAATTATTACCTCAGAACAAGGACTGTTAGAAATAGCGCTCTTGTGACACTTACTGTTAGAGCGAGATAGCTAAATGCATTTAAGCTCTTGTTAGAACGTGACAAAATGATTATGTTTTGTCCTTATCACCGTGGCCACTTTTTTTTGTTTGTCAAAATTTATTTGTACGTAAGTACAAATACATAACACTTCACAAACAACGTGAAGTGTAGAAGGAATGACATTTCACAAGTAAGAAAATCTGCTTGAGCGAGAGGGACCACGCTAATTGCAAACCTGTGATTATTACCATTGTTTAGTAGTCAATATTTGTATTAACCGATCAACAATATTTGTATTAAACGTTTTTTATGTGAAAACAAGTACTCATGAGAAATACAATTATGCCACAAATTCTCAAAGTTTGTTTCGCAACTAAAGTTGCATGCCTTGTATGGAAGTTGCATGTATTCTTGAAAAAAAACCAGATACACGATAAGGGACAAAAAATAGGTTAGCTGCGTCTCTGTTTATCACATTAGTAACTTTATCTGTGCTCTCTTTTTAGTGTGAATGAGAAAGCAAACGTTCCTGTATCTATCTTTATTACTCTATCTACGTACGTGTCGTACAGTCAGTCGTTCAATCGATATTCTTGTCAAGAACGCGTAGGCGCCGGGCTGCGTACTGACGACTACGTGTTATTAAACCCAAATGAATCTCCGTTACATATGAGTGATTTTGAATGGTTCTTACGTATGGAGTATATTTTTAAAATTTTACTTATAATTTAAAAGCTTTGTTAATCTCTGCTACTGGCCTAAACTTTGTGCAATTTTGAAACAATTCAATAGTGTAAAAATAAATTGTTGAGTTTGTTGCTAAAAATCATTATTTAAGTAAGTAAACTCATAAGTATTCTAATACACTAATGTTTTTATAAATGTCCTACCCCATTGCTAATGGGACCCATTTTATCGCATTTTTAATTAATGTTTTTATTTTTGTTGCTGTTGTTTCTGTTGCCTCATCAGCGAAACGTGCTCTACAAGCAAGCTACAAAGCTGTAGACATGCGCGTCTTCGTTTCCTAACACCGGTGCGAACAGACGTATCTTTAATTTTAATATACCTATACAATTTTAAGTAAAATCAGTATATAATTAAACCAATTTCACAAACAAAAAGGAGTTCTACTTTCAACACCAGCTCCAGGCAGCCCTCCTAACGTAACTTGTTTGTTGTCTCTGTTATTTTATTTTCGTTGTTTCCGTTGTTATTTTTTATGAAACATTTGTTAAAAATATGATAAAAATTAGATATGTAAATAAATGAGAGAATTATAAATGTAAAAGTTTGGATGTTTGGTTACTCCTTCACGCCGCAATAACTGAACAGATTTTCTTGAAATTAGGATTGATTGATAGCTTACACCCTGAATTAGCTGCTTTTTATCAAGGAAAATAAGTTCCCACGGGATTTTCAAAAAATTATGTCCATGCGGACGAAGTCGCAGGCATCCTCCAGTATAAATATTTTAAAACGAAATTAAATGGAGTAATAATTAGAGATCATGCAATGTAGGGTGATCTAAAGTGTTGTAGAAAGTAACGTAAAATCGCGCATTATTCAAAATGTCCACTTACGCATAGTAGGAAGCGAATTTTGACACATCAGGAAATATATTTTATATCTAACTTCATTAAATTAATAATAAGTATTTTTTTAATTAATTATTTTCGTAAATACTCAGTCAAAATTCGCTCACGCAAGCTAAAACTTACGTTATTTTAATTTTTTTTATTACATTTATGACTGAATAAAATACTAACAAAATATTTAAATTGACACTAAATATTACTTAAGGCATACAATGTTGGCAGTAAATTCTAGTAATATAAAAAATTATAGCATTCCGAATACAAAAATTATGACGTAAACCTACAATTACTCACAAATAATTGAATAATAAACACTTTTTTTTTGAATACTTTAGTATCTACGACTATACAGATTTAAATATGTATCTAGACTACAATAACAAGAATAAATAATAATTAATGGCTGATGCTGTGTCGGATTGAAAAAATACCTAAGGTATTTGATAGTTTTTTAAACTTTTAATTGAAGGCTCCAATGCAAACAGTTCAGTTGATTATTCACTTATGCTCGCGACTTCATCCGCGTGGATACATTTGAAACCCCCAACTCACTTAGGGGCGGTATTTCAAAAAATCCAATCTTAGTGGGTCCTACTCTTTACAAAGAACACGCCCTCTAAATTTCATGTCTCTAGGACCAGCGGTTTAGGATGTACGTTGAATTTTATATATACAGAAAACTTGTGTTACAATTTACATTACTGTATAAATTTTTATATATGATGTGCATTTGAATATACATTTTGTTATTATTAAGAAAATAACGTTTTCTTTTAACCTTCAAAGCCACTTTAAAAATGTCAAAAAAGCCTTTAATTAATGCTTTTCCACTGGATTACATTTAAAATATTTGAGACTATTTTCTGTGCTGTTTATATCACGTTCAATCAAGGGTCAAATTAGACAAAAGTGATAAAACAACTTTCTGTTAAAAAAGCCTAGAAAACTATAAGAAATGATAAAATTATGTGTAAAACGTAGGCAGTAAGTAGTTTATAATAGTAAGCATGTACAGGATTGAACCAACAATAAATACTTATTATATTATAGGTAGAATTAAAAATCCGACACATCATCAAAAAACAAAACGTGTTTACGACAAAAACTTTATTTACATTTAAACTTCAGTCTAGTCGTAAGAAAAATAGTAGTCAAACTGCGTTATTTACAATTCGATCGTTATAATATAATCTAGATACGAAAAGTAAATTGGAAGAAGTATTTAATAGAATTCAAAATAAAATGCACTTTGACTTTGACAAAGTTGGTATATACCTACTGTAAAGATTTAAAAAAATCTTAAGTATAATGGCGTATGTACAAAAAGTGTAATATTTTCATTTATGCATTTTTATTCATTCAATTTTATAACGACTCAGAGTAGCGTCTAGTGCTAGACGCAGTAAATAATAATTTAAGACTTCATGCATGTAAAAAAAAGTTCATTTTATTTATTATGGTAACTGACTTTATTTGAATCATAATTTGATATTTGTTTGAAAATAACTTGAATTTTAAAGCCTTAAATTCTTAGTTTAGCTTTTCTACTTCTAAAAAATATCTCTTCCAATTTATTCGCGTCACAGTATTTAATGCATATTTCAATAACTCACAAGATTAGAACACTAAATGAATAGTGTTTTTTTACCAAATATATCAATTTAAATTATACTTATGCTAGTCTTGTACATATTTATAAATATTAAAGTTAATTTGTGATGATATTTCTTGTTAATGTTATATCGCTATTTTGTATTCTAAAAAACATTAGATGATTTAAAAAGAAACACGATTAAGGTTTATGACAATAATGTATAATTCTTTATAAATGGATTTTTGTGTAGAATTTATAGTGTTGTTAATTTTTAAAGTTCAATGTTTAATTTATATGTTACGGTAAAACTTTAAATTCTGACAGTATACATAAAGCTTACTTAGGCTTAGTGAACATAGCAAAAAGCGAATTCAATACACTGAAGATATTTCTTATATAGATATATGATGCTTATAGATGCTTTAAATTTGAAGTTATTATTGTATTTCATGTACACATGTGTGTATTATTTTATAACTATAAAATTGAACAAAACTTATAAGTTCATTTTGGCATACTACAAAATTGCATAATACGTTAACTAGGTTTTTATCAATTTTTTCTTGATAAAATAGCTGCACAAATATTTCATTTCATAATGTAAAAAACTGATATTATGTATTAAAAAAGTTTATTTTATTGGATATAAATAATGAATAAAGCAACCTGTGACAGAGATATGTGCAATCTTTATATATGGAAGGGCACACATGACCAATTTTTGTGTCCGCGACAGTTTTGTCTTCCAGCGCATAAACATGCACACTTTTATAACTCATTTATTTGATATATTTAACTACAGCGTATATTCGAGTATTCTTATGAAAATATTTTATGAGAACATAAAAGTTGAAGTAAAAAAAAGAATAGATCAATGTTGTTTAGTGCAACTTTGGATTTACGCAGAGATTCGATCAATACGTAAAAGTTTTAAAATATGTTTATACCAATTCTAAAATAACAACATTTTATAAGCATAAAAATAAGTTGAAATGGGTTAAACAATATTAAAAATATATATTTATATCCGTAAATGTGTCTAATTCATTTACTTCATTTTCATTATTTTGTTTAATTACTAAGCTTTTTTATAATAATTTATTAAAGTTTTCGTATTATTTTAAATTTTGCAAAATTAAGCAAATTAAATTACGAAAAACATTCTTACCTAATTGTATAAAATTTATTTTTTAATGTTTTCCGTAAATATAATTGTTCCTTATTGTAATCGGAAAGATTTTTTAAACTGTTGTATTAGACAATTTTGTTAGGAAACAATTTTTTTCATAATGTAGCGTTTTGATTTGTTTCACTCAAATTAATGCATGTTACATACAATGTGATGAATTCGTACATGCCGTGAAATGTCTGTATTTTATACTAATATTTATAAAAATTGACGCACTAAGCGGTGAGTATTATATTCCTAGCTCCAGGCTTGAGCAACTAGAGTTCTAAGTATTTACAGCACTAACTTTACACAATCCTATTTACATTGGTGTCTCCATCTGAAAATAATATACAAAATCACTAAATACTCATATTGAAATAGCATAAAATCAAGGATGCGGATGCAGGCACGGGCACGGGTGCAGGCGCATTCTTGGGGTGGGGCGGGGGTGCGGCCTTCAATATTTTGCAGTACATCTTGAAACGCGCTAACAAAGTTTTCTCACCGTCCGCGTCACCGTATTTCGTAAACGGAAAGAGACTTCAATAGATCACCGCGCCCGATTAATAATTATTGGAGATCAATTTTATTCATTGTCTACATGAATATGTAGACAAAAATGCAGGGTAAGTCCCACTTGTTCCATAGAACTTGACGCCATCGGACAAAATGAGACAATTCTATCGTAAGTGCGAGACAAACTCTCGCACCTTGCGAATTACAGTCGTATTTTTTCGACACTTTGCATGACTCAAAAACTTAAATTATGCATAAAAATAAATAAAAATCTGTGTTTGAATGTACCCTTTCATATGTGATGGCCCACTTGGTATAGTTGTCTAACTTTGAAAATTGAAAATACTAATATTTGTTCATGAACACATTTTAATTTTTTTTTGGTGATTTAACCACAAATTCACGGTTTTCGGATTTATTCATTTAGTTGTGCTATAAGACCTATCTACCTACTAAATTTCATGATTCAAGGTCAACGGGAAGTGCCCTATAGGTTTTCTTGACAGACACGACGGACAGACAGACTATTCATTTACTTGTGCTATAAGACCTACCTACCAAATTTCATGATTCAAGGTCAACGGGAAGTGCCCTATAGGTTTTCTTGACAGACACGACAGACAGACAGACAACAAAGTGATCCTATAAAGGTTCCTTTTTTCCTTTTGAGGTACGGAACCCTGAAAAGAGCCATTAGTCATGATCCGAGCATCCGCACCCGCCCGACAGAGAAAAAAACACTCACCTGTCAGTCGGTTGATTCTGGTGGTGCTGATGATGCTGGTGGCCCAGCGTCACCAGAGCGGAGGCCAGGGCCAGGCCCCCTAGCGGCGGGGCCCGCCCGGTCCCACCGGTGGGCAACCGCACCAGTAGGGACAGCACGGCTGCCCGTCCAGAGCGGCAGGGCTCTAAGGCCACAGGGGCTGGCACGCCACCGCCTATACAACAATCATTGGTGAAATCCGGTTCGAAGGACCAAATTATTATTCTCTTCTGCGCTGCTACACGTGGAAGTTTTTTTTGGGCCAAGTGGTCGTATTTTGTGAATCTTTCAATCCATAAATCAAAATTATGATATACATAATATGGTGAAAAACTTATTACAGCTGGGTGATTACGGTAAAATGACATCATCATGATCATCAAACGATAGACGTCCACAGCTGGACATAGGTCTCTTGTAGGGACTTCCAACGCTGCGCTTTCCGATGCGAGGTCGCCATTCCAGCACCTTGGGACCCCAGCGTCTATCGGTTTTTCAAACTATGTGCCCTGCCCATTGCCACTTCAGCTTCGCCACCCGCTGAGCCATGTCAATTAATCTGGCTCTCCTACGACACAAAATGACATGTTGCACCGCAAAAGAAATATCCAGGATATAATTCATGATACTTCATGTTTGGTCCCTCAGGTGATCTCATCGTCCAAGTTATATGGAGTTGGCAAAATTTTCTTTAAAAAGGGGGGGTAGTTAAATAAAAACGAAAAACTTACCGCCACCACCCCTTTCTAGTTCGATGCTAACTTGACTAAAAGGTCTCGAAGCCATCTGTTCCATCTCCACAAACAGCCTCTGCCTTCTTCTGTACAAATCGTATTTCTGAAAAAAAACTCTTTTCAGTTATTGTTGTAACTGTTGGAACTGGCTGAAACGAAATTGTTTATATTTAAATATATTCTTGTTCTTATTTTTTATTCTAAAATCTTTTGTTATATGATGTCCAAGTTTTTCTTTTAACTGATACGTTTTTCTATAAATTCAACATATCCCAACGCTTATCAGCACGAAGCTCTAAGGAAAAATGTAAGTGTAAAAGTGTTAAAATTGTAAATTGTCAATTGTTGTTACCGCGGTCTGCTTGTCACCGCGTCGCGAGCAGAGGCCCTTTGAAAAAGGACCCTAGAGACCCCCCCCCCCCCCTCTCAGCACCACTCACAGCATGCCTTGTGTGTCACATAGCCTTGGTGGAAAAAATGGTGACGAACCTGTTTAATCTTCCACAGAGCGGCCGCTACCAGCAGCAACAGCAGGAAGCACGACGAGAACGTGATGAAGAACTGCTGCAAGTTCAGCTTGGAGTACTGCGAGAACGAGATCTGGATCCACAGCGGCGGCCGGAAGTCGTACACGTACACGAAGAACTTGGTGAGGGTGACGTTGTCCTCCACTCCGAACGCGTGCTCTGATCTGGCGAATCTGAACAGCTGGTGATGATGTCAGCAACGAAGAGCTCCCCCCTCCCCCGCTCCGCCACAACGTGCCTTGGCGACGCACAGTCTCCTTAGCGCTACGTCGCGAGCAGAAGCCCATTGAAAAGGGACCCCAGAGCCACTTCCCCCTTCATCTCAGCACCACTCACAGCGTGCCTTGCGTGTCGCACTTCGTGCGGGTCGCAGTCTCGTTGTCGCCGCGTCGCAAGCAGGGCCCTTTGAAAAAGGACCCCAGAGCCCCCCCCCCCCCCCCCCCCCCCATCTCAGCACCACTCACAGCATGCCTTGCGTGTCACATAGCCTTGGTGGAAAAAATGGTGACGAACCTGTTTAATTTTCCACAGAGCGGCCGCTACCAGCAGCAACAGCAGGAAGCACGACGAGAACGTGATGAAGAACTGCTGCAAGTTCAGCTTGGAGTACTGCGAGAACGATATCTGGATCCACAGCGGCGGCCGGAAGTCGTACACGTACACGAAGAACGTGGTAAGGGTCACGTTGTCTTCCACTCCGAACGCGTGCTCTGATCTGGCGAATCTGAACAGCTGGTGATGATGCCAGCAACGTCAAGAGCTCCCCCCTCCCCCGCTCCGCCACAACGTGCCTTGGCGACGCACAGTCTCCTTAGCGCTACGTCGCGAGCCGAAGCCCATTGAAAAGGGACCCCAGAGCTACTTCCCCCTTCATCTCAGCACCACTCACAGCGTGCCTTGCGTGTCGCAGTTCGTGCGGGTCGCAGTCTCGTTGTCGCCGCGTCGCAAGCAGGGGCCCTTTGAAAAAGGACCCCAGAGCCCCCGCCCCCCATCTCAGCACCACTCACAGCATGCCTTGCGTGTCACATAGCCTTGGTGGAAAAAAAGGTGACGAACCTGTTTAATCTTCCACAGAGCGGCCGCTACCAGCAGCAACAGCAGGAAGCACGACGAGAACGTGATGAAGAACTGCTGCAAGTTCAGCTTGGGGTACTGCGAGAACGATATCTGGATCCACAGCGGCGGCCGGAAGTCGTACACGTAGACGAAGAACGTGGTAAGGGTCACGTTGTCTTCCACTCCGAACGCGTGCTCCGATTTGGCGAATCTGTAAAGGAAAGGCCTACGTCATTATGGTGACACTTATGGTAATGTCAACAAACTATTGCAGTTTTGTTATTTTTACAGTTTTTGTTATTCGAAAATTGCAATTTAATAATTTCCCCTACATCGCTCCCTATATCTGTATGGAAGGTGTGAGTAAGACTAAGGGCCGGTTGTTTCAACAAATTTTGACGGACACGTAACCTTTAAATATGGCGCTAACGAACTGTTATAAATTAATAATTTTAACATGTGCTAATTCGCTGCTTCAGCATTTCAATTTATATAAAGTAAACAACCAGCGAGGCGGCGAAGCAGTCCACATTTCCATATTGAATAGTTAACACTGAAACTACTGTATTCGCGTGAAGTAAAAGTTCCGTGTGTGTGAATTTCCAAATTAAATTCGTTGGACATTTCTTGTGGTTTTTTTTTCAAAAGACTGTCGAAGCGGACCTCCTAACAATTGGTGTCAGAAGTGGGATGCTGAGAAGGTTCACGCAAGAGGACCCTTAGCATCCAAAGAATCCTGAGGTCATCGCAGTCGTGATCGACGATAAGCCTCGCCCCCAGGGTTGAGCCCGCATCACAACCACTAAGCACCGGTTCTACTCAAGATCGACGATAAGTCTCAGCCTGCCAGACTGAGCCCGCATCTCACACGAAGAACGCGAATATCCTGGACTCACTCAAAAACATCAGTGAAATAAATTTTAAGCCTTCAAAATTACGAAATACAATTTCTTCAATATCTTCAGAAACCTACTCGATATCGTCGCCGCGTGAAATACGAGACGCATTCCGTACAGTTCAAAGCCTTCACGTGTCGCAAACGCATCGACCTAATTTAACTTTCAGTGCAGTGACATCAAAGTGAAAACCTTTTTGTGAAAAATAAATCGTGATGTTTGCCGTTATCCTGTAAGTAGTTTATATTAATTTTGTATAAAAAGCGTAAATTGTCTAAATTGTATATTTTCGTACTGTATTTTAAATTTAAATCCTTTTTTTTTTTTTCTCTCCATATCTCAGTTTCAGTAATCAAAAATGAGTTTAAAGTCAGAAAGTTCGGACGCAAAAGTGACTCTCTCTATACTCACTAAATTCGTAAGGTCTTATGATGGGAATCGGGAAACTCTTGCCGCGTTCCTAACTAACTGCGATAACGCAATTAGTTTAGCTGCTCCCGACCAGCAAAATATCTTATGTAAATATATAATCTCCCAACTTGAGGGCAAAGCTCAATTAGCCTGCAGCCTTAAAAATTTCAATAATTGGGATGAATTAAAATCATATTTAAAAAGCACGTTTGGCGAGAAAAAACACTCGTCCCATCTGCTACTTGATCTCCAAAACTGTAAACAGGGCCAGTCCGAAAGTGTGACACAATATTCTATCAGACTCGAAGCATGCCTAACTCGACTTCAAGCTGATATTCAAAATTCATGCACTGATCGTAATCTCCTTCTAGGCAAAATCACAGCTATGGAAGAACTCGCCTTAAGCTTATTCCAATTAGGTCTTAACCCTAATATTTCTAATATTGTCCGCTGCAGAAACCCTTCGACACTTAATGAAGCAATTTCTCTAGCAGTCGAAGAAGAAAAAATTTTCAAACTTGTAAAAATTACTCAACCAAAACATCCAACTAAATTTTGTTCCTTATGTAAGAAGACCAATCATAGTTTCTCAGAGTGCTTTAAGAAAAAGCACGATTTCACACAGAGATCATCTTTCCATATTCCTCCCGCTAACCCTCAATATTCTGCAGAAACAAGTCAAAGTTCATCAAAGGACTCAAATTTCGTCAAAACCTGTGCCTATTGTAAACACAAAGGACATCTTATCTCAGAATGTCGTAAGCGCCAATATAATAATAATCAGCGTCGGATGAACTCTCACCCTCCGTCGGGTCCCTCTCATAGTAACAGTGCTAATGTTAACATGTATGAATACTCTGAATCCTTAAATGAAGTGACGAATAGTTACGTCCCTGAATCAAAAAACTTAAACTGATTTCGGATGCGTGCCTGCCGAAATCAACAATCCAAAATGGCACTCGAACTACTAAATCCTTTTATACTAATTCCCCCAAATCGTTTACATCTCGGCAATCGCTACATGACTGTCCGAGTCACACTGAATCTTATACCAAATCTTTTATATCCCGGCAATCACCAAAAGACTGCCAAAATATCGCTGAATCATATCCTAAATCCTCACTGATTCCTACAAAATCGAATACAAAGCATTCCAAAGAAGATTGCTCAAATAATACTATATCTCATTCTAATTCTTATACTAGCTCTTATACTACAAAATCCTTTAAATCTCAGTTTCCTTCAAAGGATCAACTGAGTCTTACAAAATCTAAAGTCATTCAAAATGACCCCCAAAGCAACGCAAGCAAAAGCTCATTGCCTCTTAAAGACGTCCCGATCTTCGAAACAAGCACCCTGAAAAAGTTGGTGTCCTTACCTCATGCATTTTTACAAATAGAATGTAATAAAAAACCTCTCTGTTTCTTAGTTGACACAGGCGCAAGTGTCAGCATTATTAAGCGCTCGTGTTTACCAGCAGAGCCCCAATTGTCTCAAGAAATTATAAAACTCAAAGGCATAAACGATAAGGATTCCTATAGCGAAACTTTAGGAACAGTTGTGCTTAACCTTATTATAAACGACCACACCATTTCTTTTAAATTCCACGTCATAACTGACGCTCTGAATCTGGAATCAGACGGTATCTTAGGTACCGATTTTCTACATTTTTTCCATACTAATATCGATTATAATACTAAATCCCTTACTATCTCAAATTACACTTTACCAATTCATTATTCGAGCCCTAGATATATAATACCGGCTCGCTCCGAAGCTATTGTTGAATGCACTGTCTCAAATGACAAGTTCAAGTTACGTCATTTAAAAGACGCACTCATATTAGATCACTCTATATCCGAAGGTGTATATATAGCAAACTGTATGGTAAGTTTGAAGCCTAATTATAAAGTCAATGTCTCTGTTTTAAATACCACTGAATCTCAAATAGAAATCCAAGATTTCAAGGTCCATTTAACCCCTATAGACTTCTCTGAACTACGCCAAGTGTCTCAATCCCCCGAAATTATCAACCACGTTTCTAATTCTTCATCAAATCGACTCGATCGTGTTCTAAGTCTTATAAGACACTCACATCTTAACGATGAGGAGAGAAAAGCTCTCTTAGAGTGCTGTTCTGAATACTCTGATATATTTTATCTCGAAGGAGACACTCTAACTCATACTAACGCTATCCAACACTCTATTGACACGGGTAATAGCTCTCCTATTAATGTAAAATCTTACCGTTTTCCCGAATGTCATAAAAACGAAGTCGATTCCCAAATCCAGAAAATGCTACAACAGAAAATTATAAAACCGTCTATCTCTCCATGGAATGCTCCCGTTTGGGTGGTTCCCAAAAAAATGGACGCATCCGGGAAAAAGAAATGGCGAATAGTTATCGACTACCGCCGCCTCAATGACGTCACTGTATCCGAAGTATATCCTATTCCCTTGATCACAGATATCCTAGATCAACTAGGTCATTCCAAATATTTTAGCACACTGGACTTAGTCTCCGGTTTCCATCAAATTCCGCTGAATCCTTCAGATGCACCTAAAACTGGTTTTACTGTAGTCAACACAAATGGTTCAGCAGGCCACTACGAATTCACTAGGATGCCGTTTGGACTTAAGAACGCTCCCAGTACTTTTCAACGTCTTATGAACACAGTGTTATCAGGTCTTCAAGGTTTACATTGCTATGTCTATTTAGATGACTGTATCATCTATAGTGCAGATCTCAAATCACATTGTGAAAAACTGAAAATGGTATTCAACCGTTTCAGAGATTATAATCTCAAATTACAACCGGATAAATGTGAATTCCTTAGAAAGGAAGTCACCTATCTAGGTCACATTATAACGGATAAAGGTGTCTCTCCAAACCCAGAAAAAATTAAATCAGTCTGTGATTTCCCAATTCCTAAAAATCCTAAAGAAGTAAAATCATTCCTCGGTCTCGTTGGTTATTACCGCCGATTTATTGACAATTTCTCCAAGATCACAAAACCTCTAACATCTTTACTCAAGAAGGATGTCACTTTTCATTGGTCTATAGAACAGGACCAAGCTTTTAACCTCCTGAAGGAAAAGTTAACCTCAGCTCCTCTTCTCCAATACCCTGATTTTTCTCAACCATTTATCGTTACCACAGACGCCAGCAACTACGCCGTTGGCGCAGTGCTATCTCAAGGCCCTATCGGCAAGGACAAACCAATAGCCTATGCTTCTAGAACCTTAAACAAACAAGAAGGAAATTACTCGACCACAGAAAAGGAGTTAGTTTCTATTTTATTCGCCGTTAAAACTTTCCGACCATATCTCTACGGCACTAAATTCAAAATCGTAACAGATCATCGGCCCTTAGTATGGCTCTTCAACGTCAAAGATCCTGGTTCCAAACTCGTCCGTTGGCGCCTCAAACTTGAGGAATACGATTACGAGATTATTTACAAACCTGGAAAATTAAATTCAAATGCAGACGCTCTGTCTCGCATCCCAATTCATGCTATAAATACAGATAATCTTACTAAGCTTTCCTACGAGGCATATTTTAAGAAACAACTTACAAACTCTTTACCAGATTCTAACACAAAAATTGAAGAACACTCACAAGCTTTACATCTTTCCAAATGCAAAATTATTGCATGCCCCGTTTCTCTAGATTTCGACAACTCAATGCCACATTGTGAGGAATTATTATCTCAGATAACCGACACCGCTTCATTGTTAGAAGCCGAACGTGAACAATGTTCGGTAAGGTCAGTTACAAAAAATAATAAAACATATTATTTTCTTTTTACCAAGGTTCATCATTACGATGAGACAACTTTTCGCTCCATTTACGACACTTTGATGATGCTTCGTGATGAACTTATATCACATCACCCTAGCATTGATGAAATAGCTATCTCCGATTTCTCTGAACCTTTTACTAAATTATCCTATACCAAAATTTATAATATGATTTCCTACGTATTTCATAACACTGATATCAAAATACATATTTATAAAAATCAAATAATATTTCCAACTCCAGCTGAAGTTCCTACAATTCTCAAAGAGAATCACGACACTCCCATAGCAGGACATCCTGGTGTGAATAGGATGTATAGTCGAATTAAAGCCTCATACTACTGGAAAGGAATGAGAACTGACATAGAACGCTATGTGAAGTCTTGCAAACTATGCCAAGTTAACAAACCTTTACGAGCCTGCAATAAAGCTCCTATGGTTATTACATCCACGAGCACAAAGCCTTTTGAACGATTAGCTCTGGACATAGTTGGTGTCTTACCTGAAGCAGGTTTCCAAAAGTTCAAGTTCATTCTGACTCTGCAAGATGATCTTACCAAATTCCTATGTGTCTATCCTATGATTTCTTCAACAAGTGAAGAAGTAGCCCGTAATCTGGTCCACTTTATGTCCTTATTCGCTATTCCTAAAATGATCCTTACTGATCAAGCCATGACTTTTACATCAGAACTGTTTAAACAAGTTACCGATATTTTCAAAATCAAACCCTTACTTTCTAGCCCTTACCATCCCCAAACTAACGGTGCGCTGGAACGCAGCCACGCTACTCTTAAAGAATACCTAAAATCCTTTGTTAACGAAAATCAAAATGATTGGCATTGCTACCTAGCAACAGCTGTTCTCGCGTATAATACAACTCCTCATACTACTACTCAATTTACTCCGTTTGAACTTCTGTTTGGACAGAAACCAACCCTTCCTAATTCTCTCTACGACACAGATAATAATGTTACATACCACGAGTATGTCCGTGCGCTTCAGTATAGAATGAAAGTAAGCCGCGAAAAAGCTTTAGAGTATATTAGATCAAGTAAAGAATCTTCAAAACAAATCTATGATTCAAGTTCTAATCCTAACATAGAATATAAAGTTGGTGACATGGTATATTTAAAATACCATCACAGACTTCGTAAAGCCTTATCTCCAATATGGAAAGGCCCTTACAAAATCGTTAAAATAAATGGAAAACATAATGTTACTTTATTAATAAATAGAAAACATGTTAAGTATCATACTAATTTAATTAAGCTCGCTGTAACTTAAGCTTATCATTATTTTCAGATTTTTCTCCTACGTCTCGTCTGAGCCAATGATTACACTCATAACGCATAGCCCTGGAATATATTTCGACCCCATTACTAAAATTTATTTCTACAATGATTATTGGAAAGTAATCACGCATCTCAACACCGTCTCATTGGAACCACAGCTTGACAATGTTGACCAGTTGATTGTTAAAACCTCTCTAGTTTGTGCTAAGTTGCAACCAGAAGAGTACTCTAGCTGCAAAAATGTTTTTAGTCCAATTGAAGTACTTCTAGAATCCAATTATCTCAAGGCTCAATCTCTATCTCATATTATCTCAAGCGAAAATCCTGCTAGATTCAAAAGATCTTTAGAATTTGGTGGTGAAATCCTTAAGTTTTTCTTTGGCACTTTAGATGCTGAAGATGCCCGAAAATATGATGCTGCAATTAGCTCTTGTCAGAGATCTGAATCTGAGATATTTCATTTAATGAAAGATAATATTCATATAGTTGTCGTCTATTAATACTTTTAATTCTACTATTTCTAGGTTAAATCAAAATGAGATAAAGTTAAACTCTCAGATTAATAAATTAAACGATATATTGTCTTATGTTACTAGTGATAATGAAAAATTAATGTATTTAACTAGATTTAATAGCTTAGTTAATATAATCGAAAGCTCTTTACTAGCTATCTCAAATTTTCTCGATACTGTAATAAACTCAATTTTGTTTTCAAAAGTTAATGTTCTACATCCTTCTGTTCTAAGTCCTGTAAAACTGTATGATGAACTGTCTAAACACAGAAACTCAATCAATAAAGGTTTAGATTTTCCTGTAGCACTAAGTATCGAAAATATACATACTATTATAGATATATCTAAGTTAGTCTTCTATTTCTATAATAATAAGATAGTATTTGTAATACAGATCCCTCTTGTCTCTCCCGTTAAGTATAACGTCTATAAAACAATCCCGTTCCCGACTCCTCATTACGAAGGACAATCCAAAAGTTTTGCCTTAATCAAACCTACTAAACCCTATTTAGCTATAACTGATGATAGATTAAATTACGTATTATTAGATACTTTAAGAGATTGTACTATTTTAAATAGTGAAAATTCCATCTGTAAATTAGAGTCAATTTATTCTGTAAATTCGAATCCTTCATGCGAGACAAAACTTTTAACTGAAGTAACTCTATCTTTACCAAGGGAATGTGAACCGAAAATCCTATATGGTCTAATTGACATATGGCATAAATTAAAAAATAATCAATGGATATTTGTACAGTCAAAAACAAGCAAACTAACTATCAATTGTAATAATAACTTTAATATTAATTTTGATATAACTAATGATAACTGCTGCAACCAAGAGATTGTTAACAAAACGATTCCTCTTCTATCACCTATTAACCTAAGTAATATTAATTTAGATTCCTTAAAAAATTCGATAAACCAATTCAACGATCTTGAGTTGCAAATCAACAGGATCCAAGAGGAATCTCATTTTATAAAATATAGCTCGTATTATTCTGCTTTTACTTATATAATTATTTCGTTAATTTTTCTATTTTTATGTTATAAGATTATCAGATGTTTTAAACAACGTAATTGCAACGAATTCTGCATCCAAATTTTTTACCAATGTAATCGCAAAAAGATTTCGCATAAAGAAAACAAAATCCAAAGTTCTATTGAAATGTCACAGATAACAGATGATGAAGATAACGCATCTGTAGACCTTCGAAATCTTAGTGCATCAGTGCAAAGAAATCTTTCAAATAATTAAATTATGTAGAATATTTTACCATTTCTCTCCTTTTCCTTTTCTTTTTTTTTACTACGCTTTATTTTAAATTAAAGCTTCGTCTAAAGGGGGGAAATGTTATAAATTAATAATTTTAACATGTGCTAATTCGCTGCTTCAGCATTTCAATTTATATAAAGTAAACAACCAGCGAGGCGGCGAAGCAGTCCACATTTCCATATTGAATAGTTAACACTGAAACTACTGTATTCGCGTGAAGTAAAAGTTCCGTGTGTGTGAATTTCCAAATTAAATTCGTTGGACATTTCTTGTGGTTTTTTTTTCAAAAGACTGTCGAAGCGGACCTCCTAACAGAACGTAAGAAAAGAAAAAGCGTTGATTCAGCATCTATTAGCGCTAACGTTCGTTAAAAAGTTACGTTTACGTTAACCAGTGCTGGCGCCATTGGTGATCGTCAAATCAGTTAGTAACTTCATACTTCTTACAAACGGAATATTTTATTTACAAATTATAATGGAATCAATTGAATTCAATGCTTTTAATGGCAGTTTTTTTGAAGATGAAAGAGAATTTAAAAAAAAGAAAAAGTGTTTAAAATGCGAAGTAGCAATATCAATAACTATATAATTTAATATAAAATGAAATAAAAAAGGATACGGAAAAGTAAGTAAATTTTTAGGGTTAGTTTCGTAACCAGAATAACAATGACGAACAGTTTTTTGTATAATGAAGCAACGCTCTTAAATTAACAGATGTTAAAATTCGTCTACGTCTGTTAAATTTTAACGAACGTATCTTACGAATAACCGGCCCTTAATGATTAGCACGGCTTCGTTTCGATTCGTGTCTTTATTTGGCACGAGTTATACCCTCACTTTGTGAGAGTTCCAGGCGAGTCACAGAGAGCCGCTGAAAAAAGTGGCGTGTGGAAGTCCCTACAAGAGACCTATGTCCAGCAGTGGACGTCTATCGGTTGATGATGATAATGATGCTCACTTGTATCTGAAGTTCGTACAATTGACGTCACTGAACAGCGTCTTCTCCGCCGGATCCGCGCGCGTGCGGACAGTGAGGTTCATCCGCGCGTGTGCGGAACACGTTATACTGAAGTCCGCATCCACATCCGGCTTGACCGGCGCGTTGCGGAAGTTGATGGCGGAAAGATGGCGGTCCTCCTTCTTTGACAGGTTGAAGGTGAACTGGTAGTCTACAGCTAGGTCATCTGAAATAGGTATAAGTTATAAAGTCTACACTAGACAACAAGTCCGTAAACGCGAGATCGGGTTGGCCATTGTTGCGGAGTGGCAGGCGCGCTGGACGGACGAAACGAAAGGTGGTGAGCTGCGTCGGTTCTTCCCGGACGTGGCCGGTCGGCTCAGGGCAACCTGGGTCGCACCGGACTATGAGACCTCGCAGATCCTGACAGGCCATGGATGCTTCAACAAGCGCCTGCATGACATGTGCCTCGTGGAGAGTGGTGGTTGCTTGTGCGGACTGGCAGAGGAGGACCTCCACCACGACTTGTGGGAGTGTGCGCTGTACGACGACCTCCGGTGCGCCCTGCTGGACGGGATTGTTCGCGAGGAGGAGGGTCCGGTTTACTACCAGGACCTCGTTGCTTCGGCGGAAAACTTCGGCAAGCTACGGGAGTTCGCGCACCACTGGCACAGGGGGCGGAACAGCTCGGACCGTGATCGTGGACCAGTGGGTGTTTGAGGAAGGATCCGGACCGCGGGGCACGCGGGGATCTGCATGTTGTGTACGTCTGCCCCAGAAGGGGGAGACAGACCAATTAGGGACAAGGACAGGAAAGAAATAACTTGTAGGGAGCCAAGAAGGCACCCCGGGAAAGAGCCACCGAGCAAGTACCGAACGGGCGCCCTCCCGCGTTTCGGCCCATATAACCGCGAGGTTAATGGGGCCATGGGAATAGAATAGAATAGAATAGAATGTTTTTTTATTCATGTAAACTTTTTAAAAGTGCATAAGCACTTTTAAAAAGACCCTGACTATTCCTGACCTGACTATTCATAAGAATAGTCAGGTAGTTTTAATTTACCACTGGTTCGGAATGCCGTTCCTACCGAGAAGAACCAGCAAGAAACTCGGCAGTTGCTCTTTTTAATTCTTAATTAAAAATGTGATAGGGTGATAGGGTGTTCCTGCAAATTCGTAGATTTCCCTCCACCAAAAAAAGAGAGTTACAGCCGCACTCACGAGTCGCTAATCGTGACAAGATTGAGTTAAAACGAGACAGATGTATATGTGTATGTTTATGTGAGCGCTCTGTCTCGTTTTAACTAAACTTAAGTAACGATAAAGCGACTCTGAGTGCGGCTGTATGTCTGCTATTCAGACTGTATACGTACAATAGCAGCCTTTGTTGTACAGATCAGCGTGGTAGTGGTTGGTGTTGTCGCACTTGTCGCACCGGTCGCCCGCAAGGCCCTTTGTGCTGCAGTAGCATCGGCCCGTGTCCGCCGCGCACGAAACCGCTTGCGCGTTGCATTCGCACGCTGCCAACAACAAAGAATAGATCAATGACTAAAACACACTTAAGACTAGTCCCCTTATTTTGTTGTATAAACAATAGAGCAGATTTGGGACATGAAGAAAGTGTTCTTAACTGTAGGAAAATTATGATAAGATGATAAAATAATGATAAAAAAATAAGATACCAAAACTTCAAATTAATCGTGCTATGTACCCGTGTGTGTAAGCTGTGATAGCCTAGTGGTTAGGACGTCCGTCTTCTAATTGGAGGTGGGTTCGATCCCGGGCACGCACCTCTAACTTTTCGGAGTTATGTGCGTTTTAATTAATTAAATATCACTTGCTTTACCGGTGAAGGAAAACATCGTGAGGAAACCTGCATGCCTGAGAGTTCTCCATAATGTTCTCAAAGGTGTGTGAAGTCTACCAATCCGCACATGGCCAGCGTGGTGGACTATGGTCAAACCCCTTCTCAGTCTGAGAGGAGACCCGTGCTCTGTAGTGAGCCGGCGATGGGTTGATCATGATGATGATGTTGTACCCGTTATCTATATTATAATACGGTCGCACTGTACTCATCATTCCTACTCATTTTCTTCTAGTTATCAAACCAATTTTCCATTTAACGCGACAAATTATCGCACGACGTATATCGCGCGACAGTCGCGTCATCGAGTAATACTCACGTTGACATACGCCGCCGTTGAGCGGCGAGCCCCAATGCGCCGGTGCGCAGATCTCGCAGTGCGGTCCCACCGCGCGCGCGCCGCACGGCTGCACGCAGCGCGCCTGCGCGTCGCACACCGCGTGCCCGTTGCACTGGCACGCCGGACAGCGCGTGAAGTGCCACCTGCGACAACACGGGCCCTTAGCACGAGACACTACACCAATACACTCACGGGCAGGCGCCGCGCCCGCCGCCCGCGCCTTCGTCGCACAGTACACTCTCACCTTCTGTGCGGACACATGTGCGGATGGTGCGGGTGTCACTCGCCAACCGGCAGACAGGCGCCGCGCCTGCCGCCCGCGCCGTTGTCGCACAGTACACTCTCAACCGTGCGGATGGTGCGGGTATCGCTCGCCGCCCGGTAGGTAGGCGCCGCGCCGACTCCCGCGCCGTCGTCGCACAGTACACTCTCAACCGTGCGGACAGACGTGCGGATGGTGCGGGTATCACTCGCCAACCGGCAGACAGGCGCCGCGCCTGCCGCCCACGCCGTTGTCGCACAGTACACACTCAACCGTGCGGACAGACGTGCGGATGGTGCGGGTATCACTCGCCAACCGGCAGACAGGCGCCGCGCCTGCCGCCCACGCCGTTGTCGCACAGTACACACTCAACCGTGCGGACAGACGTGCGGATGGTGCGGGTATCACTCGCCAACCGGCAGACAGGCGCCGCGCCTGCCGCCCACGCCGTTGTCGCACAGTACACTCACCTGTGCGGACAGACGTGCGGATGGTGCGGGTGTCACTCGCCAACCGGCAGACAGGCGCCGCGCCTGCCGCCCACGCCGTTGTCGCACAGTACACACTCACCTGTGCGGATAGACGTGCGGATGGTGCGGGTGTCACTCGCCAACCGGCAGACAGGCGCCGCGCCTGCCGCCCACGCCGTTGTCGCACAGTACACACTCACCTGTGCGGATAGACGTGCGGATGGTGCGGGTGTCACTCGCCAACCGGCAGACAGGCGCCGCGCCTGCCGCCCACGCCGTTGTCGCACAGTACACACTCACCTGTGCGGATAGACGTGCGGATGGTGCGGGTGTCACTCGCCAACCGGCAGACAGGCGCCGCGCCTGCCGCCCGCGCCGTTGTCGCACAGTACACTCTCAACCGTGCGGACAGACGTGCGGATGGTGCGGGTATCACTCGCCAACCGGCAGACAGGCGCCGCGCCTGCCGCCCACGCCGTTGTCGCACAGTACACACTCAACCGTGCGGACAGACGTGCGGATGGTGCGGGTATCACTCGCCAACCGGCAGACAGGCGCCGCGCCTGCCGCCCACGCCGTTGTCGCACAGTACACTCACCTGTGCGGACAGACGTGCGGATGGTGCGGGTGTCACTCGCCAACCGGCAGACAGGCGCCGCGCCTGCCGCCCACGCCGTTGTCGCACAGTACACACTCACCTGTGCGGACAGACGTGCGGATGGTGCGGGTATCACTCGCCAACCGGCAGACAGGCGCCGCGCCTGCCGCCCACGCCGTTGTCGCACAGTACACACTCACCTGTGCGGATAGACGTGCGGATGGTGCGGGTATCGCTCGCCGCCCGGTAGGTAGGCGCTGCGCCCGACTCCCGCGCCGCCGTCACACAGTACACTCTCACCTTCTGTGCGGACACACGTGCAGATGGTGCGGGAGTCGCTCGCCGCCTGCGCCGTCGTCACACAGTACACTCTCACCTTCTGTGCGGACACACGTGCAGATGGTGCGGGAGTCGCTCGCCGCCTGCGCCGTCGTCACACAGTACACTCTCACCTTCTGTGCGGATGGTGCGGGAGTCGCTCGCCGCCTGTCAGACAGGCGCCGCGCCCGCCTCCCACGCCGTCGTCACACAGTACACTCTCACCTTCTGTGCGGACACACGTGCGGATGGTGCGGGTGTCGCTCGCCGCCCGGCAGACAGGCGCCGCGCCCGCCACCCGCGCCGTCGTCGCACCAGCCGCACGCCGGCTCAGCGAGGCACGCCGCACAGGACAGGTGTGCGGCGCACCCAGCACCCGCAATGTTGGCGGAGTTGGGCGCGGCGGCGCCGCCTGCACAACCATTCGTGGACCAGGCACGGCAACCACCGAGGGGAAAAGATGCTCCGTATGCGTTCTGTTTGAGAAAGAATTATTACACTAACTACGAATACGTATGTGAGAATCAGAGTGTCAGATCACTCCTAAAATCTATACAGCGATGGGATAACATAACATAACATAACATTATTGTAGGACGGATAGGATTAATGCCCGGTTTCTGAACTCGCCAGTTATGTTCTCATTAGCTATTGATCCAATAAAGTTATGTATAGGATAAACGTGTTAACTGTCCATGCGTTTCTGAATACAACAATAACTATGAAACCGATAACCAGTTCTTTATTCTGTCGCTAGATGGGCCTGTTACAGGAATGGAAATGCATATTATTCTTTTATTTCGCCATCAACACTAGTTTTATTAATAATAGTATTTTTTTCTTTGCTAAATAAGTGGCTAAACACTGTTTTTGCAAAGTAACGAACAACATACTATTAAAATAATTTTTAATCTAAAAATACGCATACCATGAACTACCTACTGACAGATGAAACGTCAAATAACTTTATGGAATCGATAAACGGCGCACATCGGCCAGTTCAGTTTAAACGGAGTTTATCTTGCATTGCGTTGTTCAGAAACGCAGTGTCTCGAGTTATCGGACCAATAGCGCTATTGAATTGATAAACCGTCGGTAAAAGTACCTCAGAAGCCGGGCAATCTGTTTGTTCACCACTAGATGTTGTGTTACCTTGTCAACGCACCGGCCGGCCGAGGCGCACCAAATACACTCCTCGGCGGTGCAGTTGGCGCACGTGCGGAACGTGGCGCACGCGGCGCTGCACACGCCCGTCGCTGTTGCAGCCACACTTCTGTTCATTCAATACTATTTTAGCGGTCATACTACTATAGTCGACGCATTTTAAACTGAGTCGTCGAGTTATCTGTCTGTTTCGCTCGCACTTACAGGTCGTAGGTAAGTGCGAGCGAAACAGACAGGCAGGTTTTGACTTGACGAACTCAAGTCAAAACGCGCGCTTAGTATGCGAGATTCAATGGAATACCGGTGTCTGACGTCACAATCATTTGACGTGCTTTTTTTAGTTTAATCGATAATTTAAAATGGTTATTACACTTAAAACTAACAAAGGACGTGGATTTTAGGTATTTTGGAAGACCCTCTATTTAATAATAGAATAGAATAGAATAGAAGTACATTTATTAGTTGATCCGACACATGATAAACACAAACACAAATATTTACAAAAAAAACATTCCTTAAAATCTAATAGGTACCTATTATCTAAAATGTGTCGTGCCAACGAAAAGGCCCGAACTCAGCTGAATGTTGTGGTTACACGATGTAACCACAACGCTGGTTTTCTGTTCGAGCCCAAACGAGGGAAGTCCTGGTTAGTAGCATCATTATTTATTTGTACTTAAAATAAAATAAAATAATAAAAATAGGTCAAAATTGTGTTCTTTATTTTTATGTTACTGCTATTATAGATTAATCTACAATAGCAGTAACATAAAATAGTTACACATAGTAAATAGTAGACATAGTTCTTTTAATCAATGAGAAATAATTCATTTTTGATGTAGTCAAATACCTAATTACTGACAAATCGCCTGGCATAAGCGCGCAAGTGCCAACACTTTGGTTGGGTGCAATTGACTCCAATTTTTTTATTACTTTATTATAAACTAGGATAAAAATAATAACGAAAACTGAAAAAAACTAATTAAATCGATCAAATAACAAAAAAGTTATCAGCATATAAATATTTCTGATTAGACAGAGATAGCGATGTAGAATTATGACGTCATTGTGACTAATGCCATAGTAGCTTCGTGCGGTTTCATACAAATTTTCGTTTTTCGTTTCGAAAGGGATAGAAGACCCTCCCACTCCAAAATTAAAATGCCTGTAACTTTGTAAATCTTTGTTGGATGTTAATATTTTTTTCAGCGTACTTCATTATTTTTATCCCAGTTTATAATACAGTAATATTGTGGCTAATTCCATTGTACACAATCTCTAAACTAAACTAAAATGGCATATCTAAATCTAATGCTATCCCTTTTATAATGTTACTTGCGGAAAAGGATGGCACAAAATTTAGACCGGTTAATTAAGTTTAGTTTAGAGATTGTGCACAAGAGAATCGGCCCTAATATTTATCAAATTAAAAAAAAAATGATACTGCACCTAATATCAGTAGAGGCGTTAGCGGGCCGACACTTCACAGAGTCATAGTCCCAGTAACACGCTCGCTGACTCAACTCTTCGGAACCCTGCAAACAATTACGCATTTATACAGGCTGTAACCAGAACGATAGCAAAAACTTAGCTTTATTTATTAGCTACCTAAACACAATCCAATACCAATAAGAAAGAAAGAAAGAAAGAAAGAAAGAAAGAAAGAAAGAAAAGACGTTTATTTATACAATTGTGCCACACATCACAACTTAAAGCTAAGAGCTGTAGGGCAATTGTCTAAAACCTGCATCAATCATTATTACAATCTCAATTGTTCTGATTGGCTGAATTTGTGCGATTCTTGTTGCAACAATGCATTGTGGCCAATAGTGAGCGAGCATTAACCAATCAGAGATGATTGCGATCGTGACATTGTAGCTGTCAAACAACCGCGGTAGAGCCACTGGTTATTCCGGCGCTTCTTCCACCTGAGAACAAGCAAAAGAAGCGCCGGAACAAACTGTCATATTGTGTGGCACAACCCGAAAAAAGGGTCCCAGCTCAGCATTATGCTGTATGCCTTGTGGCACAAGAACATACAGCGCTGATTTTCAGCTGGTACCCTGAACTGGGTGACGCCACGGAATCATAAACCAATGATAACTAAACATAACTAATAGGAAACATTAAAAAAAAAAACACTAACTAACCACTATACTTAGTTATTTCTAACTATTTGCCTTATTTTGTAGTTTTAATCCATGCTAATATTATAAATGCGAAAGTGTGTATGTCTGTCTGTTTGTCTGCTAGCTTTTCAAGGCTCAACCGTTCAACCGATTTTGATGAAATTTGGTACAGAGTTAGATTATATCCCGGGGAAGGACATAGGCTACTTTTTATCCCGGAAAATTAAAGAGTTCCCAAGGGATTTTAAAAACCTAAATCTACGCGGACGAAGTCGCGGGCATCATCTAGTAATAAATAAATAGTTCATAAGAAGTTTTTGGCATAGTAATGTTCCTAGTTGTCACAAGTTGAATATTTACTCACGTGTGGATGTCGATGTAAGTGCGCATGGCACGCGGCGCACGAGTGATACCTCCCGCACACCTCGCCCCCCGCGCTGCACTCCTCTACCGACACCGCCATCTAGTAGACAAAATATGGCATTACACTCTTATTCCGTTACGCTAGTTTACCCAACCACCGGACATGGCATCCCTCCCACCGGATAAGTCATCCCACCTAGCGGTTATGACACCCCCACCGGATATGACACCCATGAAATATGACACGCCACTCACCAGATATGACACCCCACTTACCAGACATGACAACCAACCCATCGAATATGACACCCCACTCACCGGATATGACAGCCCACGTACCAGATATGACACTTCATCTACAGGATAGACATCCCACCTACCGGACAACCAAACCATCGGATATGACACCCCACCCACCGTATAAGTCAACCCAGCACACCCCCCGCGGCTATGACACACCCATGGAATATGTCACGCCACTCACCGGATATGACACCTCACATACCAGATATGACACTCCAACTACAGGATACGACATCCCACCTACCGGACATAACAACCAACCCATCGGATATGACACCCCACCCACCGGAGACACACCCACGGAATATGACACCCCACTCACCGGATATGACACCCCCACCTACCGGATATGACACTCCACCTACCGGATATGTCATCCCACCTACCGGACATGACATCTCACCCATCGGATATGACACCCCTCCCACCGGGTGACATCTCACCCATCGGATATGACATCCCACCTATCAGTTATGACACCCCACCTATCGGTTATGACATGGTAGATAAAAGTGGCTAGATGAAGATATCCATGTATATGTACGCGACTGTACACATGATGTACTTACAAGCACACATGCATGAAGGCTGATGCTGATGCTGATGTTTGGCACATGCGTTGGCCGCTAGACACAAGACACACATACCAACACGTGTACCTGATGCGAGTGTCGCAGGCAATGCTGTTCGGTGGCCATGCATGCCCCGCACCACGCACAGCCGTGAGCCACGCATGCCTCGCAGTATTCTATGTTGAGGCAGCGCCGATCATCTGTGGAAACACAATGGCGGTACAGCACCCGGAAAAATTGTGCATCGACCTTTAGAAAGAGATAGCGGTTTCGTAGAGCGTTGCCTCGCTCGTTGAGACCGACAAAACGTCACATAGGTACGTTCTGGTTACACCCTGTATATGATCAGCTTACCCGTAGTCGGTTCATTGATGCAAGCTTTCATAGACTCGTCGTAAGACTCCTTCCATCCGATTTCTTTTAACTGTCAACAAAAAATTAGTTTTAATCAAAATCATATTTAAAAAAATATATTTTTCAAATCAAAATCATATAAAAAAATCATACTAGCTGATGCCCTCTCCATGTGAAACTAGCTATAGTCATAATCATCATCATCAACCGATAGACGTCCACTGGTGGACATAGGCTTTCACAGTTCACACGCCATGGTCTTGCGCCGCCTGAACCCAGCGAAGCGAGCTCAACTACAGCAACCGGCAGGAAATATTGCACATCGAACTTTAGTATGGGATAACGATTTCGTAGAGCGTTGTCTCTGTCTTTGAGACCGACAAAACGTCACACAGGTATGAGTGACAGAGACGACGCCGAAATCTCTTTCTAAAGTTCGATGTGCAATATTTCCTGCCGGGAACTGTACGTTTAAGAAAAAATACAATATGGCGGCTATATACAAATACAAAAATTTTTTTGCTTTTCAGTTGATTTTTCTGTAAGGCAGTCTTGTCTTTAATTTTTTTAACTACGACTTGTTACATATGTCGGCAGCGCCGTTTTTAATTGTAAAAAGATTGCTCATTGAACATTACGTCATCGCCCGACTGTTGTTGTGAGACTATAAAATCGAACGAGCTGTGCGGAACGATTCATTATTCGTGTGGCTCTTGCCGAGGGCACTTCTCAGTAGACACTGTCTGTGTCGTACTGTAGGTTTTATCGTTATTGGGATTGTTGCCTAATGAGGTTCCTGTTGGTTGGACTAGTTGATGTTGTAATTGTTAGGTATTGGTTGGTCTGGGATCGGTATGGGGATCGAGGAGCCGATCCAGGTAGGGTTAGTTAGTGTTGTCTAGTCTTATTGCAGACGTTGGTGTCATGACTCATAATTACTGAGGGTTGCTATAGTTATAGTTGAGGGTAGTTTGTTTTGTCTCTCGTAATGCGAGAATATCGTTAGTGCGCCCACGAAGGCTCGGTTAATCTAATAGGTTGTAATCCTGACTTATTCCGATTAATCATCAATCATCGTCATCTTCATGACGGAAGTTTAGCCTTCTTTAGCCTACATATACATAGCTATGGTCTCACATACAGACACACAGCGTTGGTCGCGCGTCCACACGCACGCGATCGCTGCGACGGCTGCACTGTTAAGGCAAGTCGCCTCGTCTCTGCGCGAGGAACATTTGTCGCCAGCGACAAATATCAGCGCGTCCGAACGTAGTCGCCCGTCGAAACTGGAAAAAAAAGAAATCATCTAGAGATGTTTATAAAAACCGGCCAAGTGCGAGTCAGGCTCGCGCAACGAGGGTTCCGTACTAGTCGTATTTTTTCGACATTTTGCACGATAATTCAAAAACTATGCTGCATAAAAATGTTTTAGAATGCACAGGTGAAGCCCTTTCTTATGATACCCCACTTTATATTATAGTTTACTAAATTGAGAATTTATTAGTTTATGACCACAATTTCATTTTTTTGTGTGATCTAACCCTAAATTCACGATTTTCAGATTTTTCCCCGAATGTCAACTATAAGACCTACCTACTTGCCAAATTTCACGATTTTCAGATTTTTCCCCGAATTTCAACTATAAGACCTACCTACTTGCCAAATTTCACGATTTTCAGATTTTTCCCCGAATTTCAACTATAAGACCTACCTACTTGCCAAATTTCACGATTTTCTGATTTTTCCCCGAATTTCAACTATAAGACCTACCTACTTGCCAAATTTCACGATTTTCTGATTTTTCCCCGAATTTCAACTATAAGACCTACCTACTTGCCAAATTTCACGATTTTCTGATTTTTCCCCGAATTTCAACTATAAGACCTACCTACTTGCCAAATTTCATAATTCTAGGTCAACGGGAAGTACCCTGTAGGTTTCTTGTTAGACCGACAGACAGACAGACAACAAAGTGATCCTATAACGGTTCCGTTTTTCTTTTTTGAGGTACGGAACCCTAAAAAAAAACTTACCCGCCATGTACAATCGCAGTAGGTCTTGTCCTGAGCGGCAAGATGGCCGCCGCGTGCGCCGCCCGCGCCGACACCGCTGAATCGCTTAGTGTGTGCCAGACCTTACATCTGTGGACAACGTTTCAAATGTATGCACACTTGACCCTAACCGCCGTACTCAGAGTCGCTATCGTTACTTAAGATTGAGTCAAAACGAGACAGATTTATGTTAGAGGTATAGCTCTGTCTCGTTTTAACTAAACTTAAGTAACGATTAAGCGACTCTGAGTACGGCGATTATTCATGTGATGTGAGTCGAATGTTAATCACTACACCTATTATTAACTACCCCTATTATAAATGCGAAAGTGAGTTTGTTTGTTTGTTAGTTTGTCCTTCAATCACGTCGCAACGGAGGAACGGATTGACCTGATTTTTTTCATGGGTATAATCTAAGACCTGGAGAGTGACATAGGTTACTTTTTATCCCGGAAAACCAAAGAGTCTCCACGGGATTGTCAAAAACCTAAATCCACGCGGGCGAAGCCACGGACATTAGCTAGTGAAATAATAACATATCTTTGACCATAATAATTTCGCGACCACATTAACAAGAGTGGAAGGAGATAGAAAGAGAAGAACATTATATATAGGATCTCACCTTACGTCGTATAAGAGAGCAGCGGCAGAGTAACACTGCGACGCGGCCGTTGTACCCGACGACGCGGCCGCGCTGTCGTTGTGTGCGTTGCCGCCGAACACCAGCATCACACCTGCGCACAAAGTCATCATCATCATCATCATCAACCGATAGACGTCCACTGCTGGACATAGGTCTCTTGTAGGGACTTCCACACGCCACGGTCTTGCGCCGCCACCATCCAGTGACAGTGACACTTGTGACATTAGTCTAATGACGTATCATTTATCAAAATCAGTCGAGCCATTGAGTAGTTACGAGCGGTAGGCCTCTCAGAGTCAATGCCGTGTCGTAGGCGGGGCATTGACCCAAGTTTTGCACGATATACATTACGGATTTGAAAGTACTAAGTCACTAAAACTACAAAATGAGGCATATGGCTCTAACGCTAAGTTTTTGCTAGCGTTCTGGTTACACCCTGTGTTACAGTATGAGCCCTAAACTTGTCCATGTTAATATTAGTCTATAGTATAACGAAAAAAAAGAAAGCCCTTCTCTATGTCAATGGACGACGACGTATTTCATTTATTATCCCCAACTTTTTTTTTTCTTTTTTTTCAAGGTTGCCTGGTAGAGATTGCTGTGAGCAATAAGGCCGCCTTTGCATACAATTATTTTTTTAGTTTTAGTTTCTTTGTTTTTTGTCATGTTATGTAATATTTTTTGTGTGCAATAAAGTATTTCTATCTATCTATCTATCTATCTATCTATCTATCTTTTTGTAATATGCCGGTATGGCTCGTAGCGTATTATATTATCTATATAATATGAAACTACTTGATTCAATTATTAATCAATTTAATTAGACAGTGGCTCTACCGCGGTTGTTTGACAGCTACAATGTCACGATCGCAATCATCTCTGATTGGTTAATGCTCGCTCACTATTGGCCACAATGCATTGTTGCAACAAGAATCGCACAAATTCAGCCAATCAGAACAATTGAGATTGTAATAATGATTGATGCAGGTTTTAGACAATCGCCCTACAGAGTTAGTTATAATAAGTTATAATAATGACATGATTTTACCCAAGACTAATGACACCAACCTTTTACATGGAGATTGACACAGACATTTTGACATCTCTACATAGTATAAAATAAAGTCGCTGTTCCCGCTGTCTGTATGTATGAACGCGTAGATCTTTTAAACTACGGACCGGACTTTAATGCCGTTTTCACCAATAGATAGAGTGATTCAAGAGGAAGGTTTATAGCTATAGATTAATTCTCAAAAAATTAGAGATCCCTAGAGAAATCGAAATAATGTGAATTAGGTCGGAAAAAATTCTCTCATTTGAGAGTTTCCGAGGCAATGACACCTCAATGGCACCACATTAGTATCTAGATTGCCCCCATGCGAAGCCAGGGCGGGTCGCTAGTAGACTATATACTCATAACACTTTTAATAAAACCAAAAGTATAAAACCCTGTATGAAACTCACCAGGAGAAATAAAAATGGCGGAATGCAAGTATCTCGGCGTAGGAGCGGCCGGCAGCGGCCGCCATATCCGAGTTTCTACTTCGTATTCATACAACGCTGCGGATGGCGCCTGACATAAAACAATATAATTCTATTAGTGAAAATCTAAATATATACAAGGAAAAGGCGACTGACTGACTGACTGACTGACTGATCTATCAACGCACAGGTCAAACTACTGGACGTATCGTGCTGAAATTTGGCATGCAGATAGCTATTATGACGTAGGCATACGCTAAGAAAGGATTTTTGAAAATTCAACCCCTAAGGGGATGAAATAGGGGTTTGAAATTTGTGTAGTCTACGCAGACGAAGTCGCGAGCATAAGCTAGTGTTACAATAAAACTTAAGCTGAGATCTGTAGAGCGCACTTTGCCTTTGCTTGAGTTAAAACGAGACAGATTTATGGAGATATACATGTCTCGTTTTAACTCTGTCTTAAGTCTAAGCAAAGTCAGAGTGCACTACCCTTAAAGCTAGCCTTATCTAATTACTGTACAAATCATGTCAATTTGTCTTTATACTATTAAGACTTAGGTTATTATTAGCTGCGAATCACTGGTACCACCTTGCAAAAGTTGTTAGATGTCGATTAATTTTAAATAAAAGTAATGTACCATCAGCAAACAATATTATCGTGTGATTATCCTTAGCGAGGTCAGGAAGGTCATTAATGTAAACGAGGAATAGAAAAGGTCCTAAAATGGAACCTTGTGCGACCCCTGTTTTTACAACTGATCCGAAATACTACTTTCCATTCACCTCTACCTTTTGTATTCCATCACTTCAACTCCAATGCTTCACATCTACTTCCGTAATGGTGTAATTTCCTGACCTGAATGGTGAAGTTCATGATCAACACAGTCGAAAGCCTTGGATAAATCACAGTGACTCCCTCCAGACTTCAAATATAATTTGGATTAACTCAAGCGATCAGGCCAGCCGCGCGTCTGCGCCGCAGCCCATATTATACATACCCTCCTCTATTATACACACCTGCGTCGCTTCAGACTCGGACACCAGACCGGCGTGCACGTAAACGCGTCGCGACATTGGCTCCCACGCGGCCGAGTGCGCGAAGCCACCGCGAGCGGGCCAGCCGCGCGTCTGCGCCGCCGCCCATACACCCTCCTCTATATAATATTCCTGTAAAACATGCCACCTTGTGTGTTAGTTGATAAGCTAGGCGCACACGGGCGGTTAAATCCCGGCTGGTCAATCTGTATATATAAAATTCAAAGTCCTGACTGACTGACTGACTGACTTATATATCAACGCAAAGCCTACACCGCTGGTCCTAGAGACATGAAATTTGGCGGGTGTGTTCTTTATAAAGAGTGGGTATCCACTAAGAAAGGATTTTTCGAAATTTCACCCCTAAGTGGGTTAAATGGGGGATTGAAATTTAAGTAGTCAACGCGGTCGAAGTCGCGAGCATAAGCTAGTTTTTTATATAAAATAGTTCAACTTGTGCGTGCACTCATCACTATTCATATTATAAATGCGAAAGTGTGTTTGTTTGTTGATTTATTGGATTGGTTGTCCTTCAATCACGCCGCAATGTAGCAACGCATCGGCGTCGGTGTGATTTTTGCGTGGATATAGTTAAAGACCTGAAGAGTGACATAGGCTACTTTTAATCCCGGAAAATAAAAGAGTTCTCACGGGATTTTTAAAACATAAATCCACGCGAAAAATTCGCGGTCAAATTAGTTTAGTTTAACCAGTAGGGCGATTGTCTAAAACCGGCATCAATCAGAGAGAACAATTATTGAGATTGTAATAATACAATCTCAATTGTTCTGATTGGCTGAATTTATGCGATTCTTGTTGCAACAATGCATTTCGGCCAATAGTGAGCGAGCGTTAACCAATCAGAGATGATTGCGATCGTGACATTGTAGCTGTCATTCTCCCGCAATCGCGCAGCTGTAATAAAAGATTAGCAACAGTTGCCGCCATTCGGAATTTATGTATACTCATTGCTTACGTCCGCCTGTACCTACATTCGGTGATATTTAAAAAATATATTTCATTTGAAACGCCCAAAAACCACACATTAGGACCTTCTCCACTTGCTGATCTCCTACAAAATTTGGTCCTTCGAACCGGATTTTGTAAATATTTTTTTGTTTTCGTTTAAACATAGTTTTTCTTATAATTTTGCCAAGATTATTTTATGATGGCCAGACCCATAGACAAAACTTACATACCTGTACAAGATGCAAGTAGCCGTAGTGCGGTGAATGCCCGAAAAACACCAACATGACGGGCTTGCTTGTGACCCCTAGGTGCACCAGCACTGCCGTGTGACCCGACAAGTGGAGACCCCCTGCCAAAAAAGTTAACAAGTGTATGTGGTGTCGTTAGCAAGTACCCCACGGGTTTTGTTTGTGGTACCATGTCAGTAATCATCAATCCATAGATCCACGCGCACCATACTTCGTTAGTTAAGCCTTCCGCTTCG